>NW_021703786.1:28252303-28308116 GCF_005190385.1 Monodon monoceros
TTTTTTTTTTTTTTATAATTTTGAATTTTACTTAATTTATTTTTTTATACAGCAGGTTCTTATTAGTCATCAATTTTATACACATCAGTGTATACATGTCAATCCCAATCGCCCAATTCATCACACCATCACCCCACACACCCGCGGCTTTCCCCTGTTGGTGTCCATACGTTTGTTCTCTACATCTGTGTCTCAATTTCTGCCCTGCAAACCGGTTCATCTGTACCATTTTTCTAGGTTCCACATACATGCATTAATATACGATATTTATTTTTCTCTTTCTTACTTCACTCTGTATGACAGTCTCTAGATCCATCCACGTCTCAACAAATGACCCAATTTCGTTCCTTTTTATGGCTGAGTAATATTCCATTGCATATATGTACCACATCTTCTTTATCCATTCGTCTGTCGATGGGCATTTAGGTTGCTTCCATGACCTGACTATTGAAAACAGTGCTGCAATGAACATTGGGGTGCATGTGTCTTTTTGAATTGTGGTTTCCTCTGGGTATATGTCCAGTAGTGGAATTGCTGGATCATATGGTAATTCTATTTTTAGTTTTTTAAGGAACCTCCATACTGTTCTCCATAGTGGCTGTATCAATTTACATTCCCACAAACAGTGCAAGAGGGTTCCCTTTTCTCCACACCCTCTCCAGCATTTGTTGTTTGTAGATTGTCTGATGAAGCCCATTCTAACTGGTGTGAGGTGATACCTCATTGTAGTTTTGATTTGCATTTCTCTAATAATTAGTGATGTTGAGCAGCTTTTCATGTGCTTCTTGGCCATCTGTATGTCTTCTTTGGAGAAATGTCTATTTAGGTCTTCTGCCCATTTTTGGATTGGGTTGTTTGCTTTTTTAATATTGAGCTGCATGAGCTGTTTATATATTTTGGAGATTAATCCTTTGTCCGTTGATTCATTTGCAAATATTTTCTCGCATTCTGAGGGTTGTCTTTTTGTCTTGTTTGTGGTTTCCTTTGCTGTGCAAAAGCTTTGAAGTTTCATTAGGTCCCATTTGTTTATTTTTGTTTTTATTTCCATTACTCTAGGAGGAGGATCAAAAAAGATCTTGCTGTGATTTATGTCAAAGAGTGTTCTTCCTATGTTTTCCTCTAAGAGTTTTATAGTGTCCGGTCTTACATTTAGGTCTCTAATCCATTTTGAGTTTATTTTTGTGTATGGTGTTAGGGAGTGTTCTAATTTCATTCTTTTACATGTAGCTGTCCAGTTTTCCCAGCACCACTTATTGAAGAGACTGTCTTTTCTCCATTGTGTATCCTTGCCTCCTTTGTCATAGATTAGTTGACCATAGGTGCGTGGGTTTACCTCTGGGCTTTCTATCTTGTTCCATTGATCTATGTTTCTGTTTTTGTGCCAGTACCATACTGTCTTGATTACTGTAGCTTTGTATTATACTCTGAAGTCAGGGAGTCTGATTCCTCCAGCTCCGTTTTTTTCCCTCAAGACTGCTTTGGCTTTTCGGGGTCTTTTGTGTCTCCATACAAATTTTAAGATTTTTTGTTCTAGTTCCGTAAAAAATGCCATTGGCAATTTGATAGGGATTGCATTGAATCTGTAGATTGCTTTGGGTAGTACAGTCATTTTCACAATATTGATTCTTCCAATCCAAGAACATGGTATATCTCTCCATCTGTTTGTATCATCTTTAATGTCTTTCATCAGTGTCTTATAGTTTTCTGCATACAGATCTTTTGTCTCCCTAGGTAGGTTTATTCCTAGGTATTTTATTCTTTTTGTTGCCATGGTAAATGGGAGTGTTTTCATCTTTAGCGTATAGGAATGCAAGAGATTTCTGTGCATTCATTTTGTATCCTGCAACTTTACCAAATTCATTGATTAGCTCTAGTAGTTTTCTGGTGGCATCTTTAGGATTCTCTATGTATAGTATCATGTCATCTGCAGACAGTGACACTTTTACTTCTTCTTTTCCAATTTGTAGTCCTTTTATTTCTTTTTCTTCTCTGACTGCCGAGGCTAGGACTTCCAAAACTATGTTGAATAATAGCGGTGAGAGTCGACATCCTTGTCGTGTTCCTGATCTTAGAGGTAATGCTTTCAGTTTTTCACCATTGAGAATGATGTTTGCTGTGGGTTTGTCGTATATGGCCTTTATTATGTTGAGGTAGGTTCCCTCTATGCCCACTTTCTGGAGAGTTTTTATCATAAATGGGTGTTGAATTTTGTCAAAAGCTTTTTCTGCATCTTTTGAGATGATCATATGGTTTTTCTTCTTCAATTTGTTAATATGGTGTATCACATTGATTGATTTGCATATATTGAAGAATCCTTGCATCCCTGGGATAAATCCCACTTGATCATGGCGTATGATCCTTTTAATGTGTTGTTGGATTCTGTTTGCTAGTATTTTGTTGAGGATTTTTGCATCTATATTCATCAGTGATACTGGTCTGTAATTTTGAAAGCACTTATTTTTAGAAGCTTTAATTTGACCTGGGAAAATGAGTTCTCTTAAAACCTGACAAATAGTATAAGCCCCAAAGATTTTAAATCAAATAGGTCTTCCAACACAAAAGTATTCATAGGGAACTTTTAGTTTCTTAAAAAATAAAAAATTAAAATTAAAAAAATCACTCTTGTTATCTAAAGAAAAGAGTATTAAAACAAATTATCTTAAGACAAATAAACACTCCTAAAAAAAGGTTGTATTTTCTATCATTTTCTCCTTAAAAGAAACACAAACCAGTTCACTATCTTTTAATAACTTAAGACTACTGTAATCTAAAAACTTTAGAATACATGAAACACGTCTTAGCTATCAAAGGTACCATTTAGATTTCACATATTAAACAGCTACAGTACAGCCTACAATGGCACAAGTACCCTTAAAACATAAATATTAATTCATCATTTAGACGGTCAAAAGTCAGAAGGAACTGAATGGTTTGCAAGGTACTTTGACTTACATGTGGTCACTAAAATCCAGTAAGTAATTCAAAGTATGGTAATATAATCGCAGGCAATTAAAGGCTCAAATATCACTCTAAAATTGAAGACATGAAAATAGAGACTGAAAACTTTGTGGTTCTCTATCTTTCATTCACATGGCTAGATATCAGAACCTTACTGTGGAAAATATAGTTATTAAATATGATTTCCCCAGAAAATAATGAAGCTGCAGAAAGTACAAAAGGTGTCAAGATCCATAGTCATAGTTTGCTTCATCAAATGCTTTTCTAGCTCGTTTCAGCTCTTCATTCATAGTAAACAAGTCTTTAACCCTAGCAAACTTTCCTGGGTCCTTTCGCGTCAAGAAGATGATATCTTCAACTTGTACCCGACCTTGTCTTCCAATCGACATTGCCTTGTGAGTCATTTCGGTGACGAACTCTATGACAAGGTCTTCAAGAACATCTACTGACTCAGTATAAGGATTCTGATCATCCCCAAACCCATACACCATACACCGTAATTCTTTAGAAAAAAGTCTCTTCCTTTTACCCTGTCCACCTTCTGCACCTCCTCCAATTTCTTCATTTTCCTCCTCAAAGGTGGGGTCTTCTTCATCTGCCATCCCAGCAGCCAGCCACCTCCAGTGTGCACCCGCCTCCCACGGAGCTGCTATTGCACACTTAAAAGACTACAGTGTAGTGTAAGCATAACTTTTATACGCCCTGAGAAACCAAAAAATTTGTGTGACCCACTTTATTGTGATACTCACTTTATAGCAATGGTCTGGAACCCAACCTGCAACATCTCTGAGGTGTGCCTATACACTTACATAACAAATACTTATACACACAGTTACATATGCTCCTATGTGTGTGCACATGTAAATGCATACCTGTACATGCATACATGCGTGGACATATCAACATGCACGTGCACACAAACTTATACACGTATACATGTACACATACATACATAGACACATTCACACACGTGCATGTGCCTACACAACCCCCTGAGACCAAGCCTTGTTCAGAGGGTCTCCCCCCTTGATAAGACCTCAGAAACAGACCTCACTGGCCCAGGGAGAGCCCCCCCACTTCTCCCCTGATAGCCTGCGCTTTCTGCTCCCCCCCCCCCCCCCCCCCCCCCCCCCCCCCCCCCCCCCCGCACTGGAAGCCACCACTAGGCGAGGTGGGGGTGGCCAGGTGCCCTGGGACAAGATAGGAGGTGATAAGCAGCCACCTGGCAGAAGCAATCTCTGCTGGGCCCAGCCTTCCCCAGGAACAGCCCACTCTCTGGGGAAACAGCTCTGCTATGGGAGGAGGAAGGCCCAGTTTGGTGACCAGCTGTGTCACCTTGGTGGCATTCTTGGGTAGCCCCCAAAAATGGCAGGTAGCCCCCTGCCCAGCCCCCCTCCCGCGAGGTTGCTGTGAAGATTAGCTGGGAGGCTGTAGGTGGGAAGGCTTGGCAAACTGTGAAGTGACTGCAAACATAAGGTCACTCTGTGGTTCTGCCATGGCTGGGAGGTGCCTGGGGATCCAGCTGTTTGCCCCCTTCTCCCTGCTCCCCTGGGAGCCACCATCACTGCCCCAGTCCCTCCCTTCCTTCCCACAGAGGCCTCTGCTCCCCTCCCCCCACTTCCCAGCAGAAGGGTTGGAGCCAGACACTGAGATAAGGGGCTTGTTTTCTAAGGGCCCGGAATTCGGTGGAGATTGAGGGTCAGGGCCGGAGGGCACTGGCGCTGGCGGGAGGAAGGGGGGCGGGGTTTGGGCATAGTGAGCCTTTCATTGGGGCCCCAGACCCTCTGGGGACTTGCAATTTCCACCCTTTCGGGATGGCTCTGCAGGCACAGGGGGAGAGGTGGAGAGCTCCAGTTGTTGGGCCCCATCTCCACCCCTGCTCCCTTCTCCTTCAGGGCCTCAAACGTTCCAGCTGCCTCCTACCCCAATGCTCCTCCTACCCCAATCCTTTGCCCATGCTGTTCTCTCTGCCCAGAACACTCTCCCCTCTGCCTTTGTCTGATTAACACCTTAATGTCTTCAAAGCTCAGCCCAATCACTGCTTCCTCCAGGAAGCCTGCCCTGATGCCTCAGCCAGGTCCAATGCAGCTTCTCCCAGCACCAACAGGCAGCATCCTGTCCCCATCCCGAGGACCTGACCTCCAAGGGCAGGCTGCTTTGCTCTCCTCTATCCCCAGACCCAACCCGGAGCAGACACATGGCAGAAGTCCGATGAAGGTCAGTGTCTGAGAGTCCTCTTTGCTGAGGGGTGCCCTGATCTGGTGACCTTCAGCCCCTCAGGACCGACTTCCTCCCGTGAGGAAGAGACATCTGTGGCCCACACTCTGGGAAGGGGAGCTGCTGAGTGGGGCTGGGCACTCAGAGGGAGGCCTGTCCTCCCTGAGTGAGGGAAGGTCACCCTGCAGGAGGCCCAGTCCAGGCTGTCAGGCTGCACCCCACAGCAGCACGAAGGCCCAGGGCCCTGGACTGTGACCAGTAACCATGATAGAGCAGCAGCAGTAGGAGAGCAAGCACGCATACATAGTACTCACTACCAGCCAGGCACCAGGGTCAGCATGAGAAGCCTTAAGTCATCAAATCCTCAACAGCACATTTTGCATTTAAGGAGACTGAGGCACGGAGGGGTTAACTGAGTTGTCCAAAGCCGCACACCTGGTAAGTTGGGATTTGAGTCAGTCGGGTCCTTTTACCACTACCTCGCATGGCCCTGGGTGGAGGCAGCCCACCCGTCAAGGGCCGGGGGTATGGAGGAGGGGGCTCTCCATGCACCCCTCTAATTCCACCTCCATCTGAAGTCGGACGCTCAGATGCGTTGCACCATCTTTGTGTCCCTCTGCCTGGTACCTAGGCGATGCCTGACACCAGTGGGTGCTCAATAAACCTGTACTGAAAAAAGTAGATAACGGGAAGCTAGTTTTTAGGGGCAACGTAACACAGTGGTTCAGAGCTGGACGCTCCTCGCCAAGTTCATTAGCTCTGTGTGTCTCAGTTTCCCCATCTGTAAAACGTGATGAAACGAATACTTGTCTCCTAAGAGCTGTTTAGAGACTTTACTGCGTTCACACTTGTAAAGTGCCTGGGACAGTGCGGGGCACACGGTAAGAAGCACATGAGCGTCTGCTCTATAAAAACTTGCCTGGTTTCGGTTTCTTCTTGGGTAAGCAGAACCCTTCCTTTCCCTCATCCCTGGTTCGCGCGTCGCAGACCGCGACGAAGGTCGTACTACAACTCCCAGCATGCCGCGGGGGCCCTCTCCCGGACTTGCGCGGTGCCGGCCGTGACGAAGGCCGAACTACAACTCCCAGCGTGCCGCGGAGCCGTCCCGCCAGCCACGGTCGGCCGCGGCCGAATTTCGGGAAGTCCTGCTGCTCGGATCCCGCCGCTCCCGGTCGCCTCCGCCGGGGAGGTCGGGGCGGGGGAGCCGAGCGCTGCCCCCGCCATGCTCCGCAGACTGGCCCGGGCTGCGACCCAGCAGCAGGGGGCCCTCTGGGCGCGGGGATCTGGGAGCCAGGCGGGGATCCCGACGCACGTGGTGGACCTGCGCAGCGACACGGTTACCAAGCCCGGGCCGGCCATGAGGCGCTCCATGGCCGAGGCGGTTGTGGGGGACGACGACTACGGCGAGGACCCCACCGTCCGCGGTGAGCCCGGCGTGCAGGCCGGGGCCGGGGGTCCTCGCGGCGACCCCAGTGCGCTGTCCATGGTGCTGGCGGGGGGAGAGGTGGCCCGGGACCCGGGGTGGCGGCTCAGCTGCAGGCTAGGCATTGCGCTTGGCGTCCTTGCGGCTCAGTCTGACGCATCACTCGAGAGCCTGTTAGAAATGTAGATTCTCGGGCCCCACACCGGACCTCCTGAGCCAGAATCTGCAAGTTAAAACAGGATCGCCGGGTGACTTGTGTGCTCATTAAAGTGTGGCCCCACTGCCCGATGAGATGGGTGTTATCTCATCTTGCAGAGGAGGGCTCCGAGCAGCTGAGCCAGGCACTCAAGTTCCCATACCGAATAAATGGCAAAACAGGACTTGAACCCAGGTCTTCTCACTCTAGCACCGTTAGCTATTGTCCTGCACCCACCACCCTCCCACATGAAGACAAAGAGAAAACCCACCTAGAAAAGGGGATTCTCCACAGGCTGCATCCCCCCGCCCCCCAGGAGTGGGTTCTAAAAACCTAGGGAGTGTTTTCAAGATGGTGACTGGTGCCACCACCCTGGGTTGAGAGTTGCTGCCTTAGTGAACCATTGCTATTGCTGGAGTGTGTAGGACCGTCAGCTGTGCCAGGGGCAAGCCTGAGGGTTACCACTTGAGCCCTGAGGGCCTGGATGTGGGGTCAGGTGGTGATGGGGCTGATCATGCATCCAGCAGACACCCACTTTTGCCTGGAACTTCAAAGATGCTGACCCACTGCTCAGCAGGCCACCTGATGCATAGACAGTCACCCCCACTGAGGTGAGGGAGGTGCTGGGGTTAACGTGCATCCACAGAGAGTGCCTTGGGGACTGGCAGGTGGGGACATGGGACTCACAGGAAATGGAGACTTTGTGGAGGAACCTCTTAAAAGATGAGTGAAGTGCTCCACCCCCAACTCTGGGCAGGGAAGGGAGTGCTGGCTCACCGGGCAGGGGAACTGCAGAAGCAGAAGCAGAGTGGTGCAAAAGGTGTCTGGGATATGGATGGGGAATGGGGCTGGAGTGGGTGTGCAGGAGAGCATTCCTGTCCCTGGAGGGGAGGCAGAAGGCAGATCCCCCCGGTCTTGAATGTCACGGCAAAGGCTTCATACTGTATGCCACAGGCAGAGGGAAGCCACAGTGAGCTTTAAAGCCGGAGCCGGAAGTCCCGCCCCCTCCATCCCCCCAGAGTCTCCTCCAGTCCTTCTGTTCTGGGAGAGGAAGTCAGCAGAGAAACCGCAGGGCCCCACCTGCAAGGGACTGATGGGAAAGGAAGTGAGACAGGTGTGAGGTCTGGGTGGGACAGGAGGGTTCAAACCACAGGGTTTCAGTGTGTGTGGGGAGAACATGGCCCAGGAGGAGGCGGGGCACAGAGGGTCGACTGAGGGGCCCCTGGACCCAGATGTGCAGCCACCAAGACCACAGGCTGCAGCTGGCAGACCAGGGCCAGCGTCCTGCTTGGGTACTCACCACAGCCTTGGGCAAGATGCCCTCATCCGGACAAAGGGCTCATGGGGTCGGCAAAGAGAGGAATTTGAAAAGTGCCATTGTTGATTGCTCCCCCCCCCCCCGCCACGCCCCCATCCCTTCCCACCTCAGAGCTTCAGGCCACGGCTGCGGAACTGCTCGGGGTGGAGCGAACCCTGTTCATGCCCACAAACACCATGGCCAACCTCATCTCTGGTGAGCGCGGGGCGACTTCCATTTGCCCTCCAGGCCCTCCCTCCATTGCTTCTCCCTTTTGTGCTGGGGGCTGTGACAATGTCAGTGGGGCTCTGGGCCATCTGGAACCTGTAACCACACCCTCCTCTCACCCTTTCCTGCCTGGGGGTCCTGCACTGAACTTCGTGACTTCCCAGCATGCTGCCACACCTTTGTAAATTGCCCCTTTATCAAATACTCCGGATTCCCAGGGTGCGTGTGCCCTCTGTTTCCTGCTAGGGCCTGACTGGTGCCCGTGCCCTGGGCTGCTTATTCCCCAAACAGCAGCATCGTGGCTGGCTTCCCCACGCAGGAGATACCCCTGCAGGTGGGCTGCAGGGCACAGGGGTGTAGGGTGTGCAGCGCCCAGTGATCCACAGGGTCACCATCTTAGACTTGTGGACTTAGTGGGATGGTTTTCCAGCACATGGCAGGAAGGTGTCTTGAAGGGGCGCTCTTTCCTAATTGGCATAAGGCACTTGGGAGCTAGCTGTGGCCGTGGGGGTCAGTCCGGCTGAGCTGGTTGGGGACAGATGGGCCCCATGGGACTGGGTGCCAACGCTGTCCCCCACCCCATCTACCTTAGTGATGTATCACTGCCAGTGCCGGGGCTCCCCGCTCCTCCTTGGGCAGGAGTGCCACCTCCACGTCCAGGCGCAGGGCGGGGTGGCTCAGGTAAGGGCCCAGCACCGCTCGCCCGGGGCCAACACAGGATGCTCAGCACGTGGGGTGAGAACCTGCCTCCCAGGCACCAAGTTGGGACCTGCAGAGGGAGAAATGGTGGCCTCTCCAGGGAAGGCAGTAAGGAGAGCCATTCCCAGGTTGACCACACAGGGGCGGGCTCGGCTCAGGCCAGTCGGTTTGCTGGCTGTGCTTGTAACCCTGCTGCCCCCTAGTGGGAACCCAGAGCACTGGGCGCTTAGGGAGGAGGGACTGCAGCCTCTCAAGCAAACATGGTGCCTTCAGTCCTCCCCCACCCTTAGCTGGGATGTCTATGCCCACGTCCACAGCACAGGGGGAAGGCTTCACGGCCCAGAGCTGGGGAGGAGTAGACAGGACAGGGGTAGGAGGTGCTGCTGGACCCCTGGACCTCATCCTTTGCACGCCCACACCTGCAGATCGCTGGGGCGCACTCCCACCCCCTCCCAGACCTGCCCCATGGCACCCTGGACCTGGCTGAGCTGGAGGGGCTGGTTGCACGGAGCCTTGGGAGCCGCTCCCACCCCGTCTGTGAGCTCATTTGCCTGGAGGACGCCCACAGCAGCTCAGGGGGCTGGGTGCTCCCCATCGAGTGCCTATGCCAGCCAAGCCTGGCCCCGCAACTGTGCCCCCACCACTAGCCAGCTGCTGGCTTTCTGTCCCTCAGGCCCCTCTCCTGGGGTTTAGTCCCCTCTGATACATGCCTGGGTGCCCATCAGTGGCCGGAACTGCTGTAGGAGACATGGGTGTGGTTCTAGGCGCAGATGCAAAGGGAATTATTGCCTCAGTGCCCAAGCTTTTCTCCAAAGAGCAGAGACCCAGTCCTCAGGGAGGCGAGTCCCCAAGCAGCACCACCTTGGTCGGTCTTAGGGCCAGGGTGCGAGGGCTGGGCTCTGCCGCTCTCCCCTGCGAGAACTTGAGCGCTAACTAACCCTCCAGACCTATTCCTCACCTGGGAAACGGGACTGAGGGCATCCTTCCAATAGGGTTGCGGCGAGGCTTCAGTAAGATGAGGCATTCATCGCTTGGCCCACAGTGAGCCCGCCATAAACAGGAGATAAAACCCTTATCCTCGGGCTTCCCTGGTGGCGCAGTGGTTGAGAGTCCACCTGCCGGTGCAGGGGATGCAGGTTCGTGCCCCGGTCCAGGAGGATCCCACATGCCACAGAGCGGCTGGGCCCATGAGCCATGGCTGCTGGGCCTGCGCGTCCGGAGCCTGTGCTCCGCAACAGGAGGGGCCACGCAGTGAGAGGCCCGCGTACCACCAAAAAAAACAAGAAGAAAAAAAGAAGGAAAGAAAACCCTAATCCTCGACCCCCTTTCACAGAGGACAGCCTCAGGCCCAGGCCCAGAGTGACTGCTCGGGTGCCAGATGGCCAAGCTTGTCACCAGCCAGCTCTCCTGACTCAAACCCCTCATGCTTCCTCAAGGACACAAGCCCAGTGACCCTCCAGTGATCTTCTGGAGACCCATCCTCCCTCTGCCCCTCCCCCCAGCCTGGCCTTCTGACCCCTCCTGCCTCTCACCCCCAGGTGCACCTGCTGGCCCAGAGCTATGGGGTCCAGGTTCACCTGGATGGGGCCCGGTTGATGAATGCCGCGGTGGCTCTGTGCATGCCCCCTGCCCGCATCGTGGAGCACTGTGATTCTGTGTCTCTCCGTTTCTCCAAGGTAGGGAAGCCGCTGGGCCGCCCCCGAAACAGGAGGGTAGAGATGCCCACAGCAAGAGGCCGAGTTGGGTCCCCGAGCTCCTATGTTGGCAGCTGCTCACGCTGGGCCCCTCTAACCCCCTCCCCTGATGAGGCCACAGTGTCGCCCATCCCTGTCCCTTTTGCCCCCTCCAGAGCCCCGAGGACAGAGATGCACACCCATGGACAGGCAGGCAGGACTCTCCTCTCTTCCCCCAGGGCCTCGGCGCACCAGTGGGGGCCCTGGTTGGGCGACCCAAGGGCTTCACTGAAGAAGCCTGGCGCCTCCAGAAAGCCCTGGGTGGGGGGATGTGCCAGGCGGGGGTGCTGGCCGCAGCTGCCCTGGTGGGACTGACTGATGCTGAGGAGGTGTTGCTGAAGGACCACCAGAACGCCCAGAGGTTTGCCAGAGGTGCCTGGACACCCCCCACTTCCCTTTGGCCCCAGGGGTGTGCCTTGGGGGTCCCCTGTAGCCGGGCCCAAACCCCCAGCAGGTGTGCATCCTTCCAACTCTAGAAGGTGAAGGTTAGCCGCTGAGCCAGCAGGGGTGGGACCAGGCCACGACCCGTGCAGGTCCTAGACCAGTGGGCACCCAGCGGGTGTTAGTAATTTTCTACAGGATCCAGCAGAATGTAGCCTTTAGCTTGGGTTGAGTCCTCACAACAACCCCACGATGTCCCCACTTTACAGATGAGGAAACCTAGACCCCAAGAGGTTAACGGATTTGTCCAAGGTCACGGAGCTGAAAAGTAGCAGAGCCAAGCCTGCCCATGTTAGGAATAAGACTCCCTCTTTTCCTCCCACTACAGTTGGGCTGTCCTCTGCCTTTCCTGGGGTGACATGGCTGGAGTGGTAGGGATAGTGGTGGGGTACTGGGGTCGGGCTCCACTTACCACAGGACCTGGGCTCAGGAACTGGCATCCCCTGTCTGCTCTGTGGATCTCACCACCGTAGAGACGAACACGGTGAGGGTGAGGGTGGATGGGCTGCCGCCCGAGGAGCTGTGCCAGCGCCTGCAGACCATGAGCGCTGACGAGGTGGCCCAGACTGGCCACGCGGTGTGTGTGCTGCTGTCCCCTGGACTGAGCGGTCAGTGCGAGCCGTGTGGCACCGCGACATCTCTGCACAGGACACCAAGCTGGCGCTGGGAAAGTGGGCGTTCGTGCTGAGGGCCCTGAGGATGGGGTGACGGACCCTGTGCCCTGGGTGGGATGGAGGGAGGTGGGGAGTGGAGGTGTCCGCAGGGAGTGGGTGGGAAGAGAGGCAGTAAAACAACACCCCTGTCATCCACTGGTCTCCTTGGACCCCTTCACTTCCATGACACATGGGGTGAGGCCTTCCACCTGTTCATCCAGCAAACCTCGCGTACCCCTGTGTCCGGGACAGGGGCCCAAGCATGCAAGGACAGGTGGGACCCCATGCTGGCTCTCCCAGCACAGCCCAGGAGGCAGCCACATGGCTCATGAGAGCATCTTGGGGACTTGCAGGAGGAAGCGTGAGAGGACACAGAAATGGACACTGGTATTGGGTGGCCTAGTAGGGGGCTGGGGCTTTACCTTGCAGTCATCTCATCTGTATTTACCTTTTTTTTTTGCAGTACGCGGGCCTCTCACTGCTGTGGCCTCTCACTGCTGTGGTCTCTCCCGTTGCGGAGCACAGGCTCCGGACGCGCAGGCTCAGTGGCCATGGCTCACGGGCCCAGCCGCTCCGCGGCATGTGGGATCTTCCCGGACCGGGGCACGAACCCGTGTCCCCTGCATCGGCAGGCGGACTCTCAACCCCTGCACCACCAGGGAAGCCCCTGTATTTACCTTTTTAAACAGTAAAATTTTTGTGCTTATGAAACAATATGTCATTGCTGCACATAATTTGGGACAGGATCTCCTTTCTAGCAACTCCTGGGGTAATTTAATTTAGGCAGACTCAGTGGTTAAGACCACCCTCCTGCTGAAGTTAACAAGAAAACCTGGACAAAATATATATTTAAAAACCACCTAAGAATAACCACCGTTAACATTTTTGCGTATTTCTTTCGGGATATATACATACGTATGTATATATATGAATCTGTGAATGTGTGTACGGATTTTTTTAAATAGGGGAGACAGGCCATCACATCAGTGCTGTAGAAAGCCCTTAGTAGGAATCATAGGAGGAGGACTCGCTTTGTGAGGGTAGAGGATGACTTCAGTTTAAGAGTGTTGTTTTAGCCCTGGTGCACAAGTAGTTAGAAGTGGTCGGAAGCGTAGGCATGGTGCTCAGGAGAGGGCCTGGGCTGGAAGCATGATGGTGAATGTGAGTGACACGAGGAGAGAAGGCATCTGGCGGGCCAAAGAGGCTGAAGCTGAGGACCCTCCTTCTTTGCCTCCCTCATTTAAAAAAAATTATTTGTTTATTTATTTATATCGTTTTGCCACACTGCACGGCACGTGGGATCTTAGTTCCCTGACCAGGGATCGAACCCAAGGCCCCCTGCAGTGGAAGTGCAGAGTCTTAACCACTGGACTACCAGGGAAGTCCCTGCCTCCTTCCCTTAGAAGAATCTAGATCTATGTATGCTCTGGGAGATGCAGCTCCTGGGGTTCCCCAAGGCCCCAGAACCACTCTCCTGTGCTTGAGGGGTGACAGTAATGCAGAGAACCGGAAGAAGGCCAGCAACCCTAAGCCTCTGTGGGGTCTGCTGCCCTGCAAAACGTGTACTGTAGTCGCTGTCCATTGCTTGGTAACGGACTACCCCCGAACAGCAACAACGCTTCATCGCTTCTCACAGCTTCTGTGGTCCAGGAATTAGGGAGAGGCTTAGCTGAGCAGTCGTGGGAGTTCTTGGAGCTACTCAGGAAGTTGCAGTCAAGACCCTTCCTGCCAATGCAGGGAACACGGGTTCGAGCCCTCGTCCGGGAAGATCCCACGTGCCGCGGAGCAACTAAGCCTGTGCGCCACAACTACCGAGCCTGCGCTCTAGAGCCAGCGAGCCACGACTACTGAAGCCCGCGCGCCTAGAGCCCGTGCTCCGCAACAAAAGAAGCCACCGCAATGAGAAGCCCGCGCACCACAACGAAGAGTAGCTCCCGTTCGCCACAACTAGAGAAAGCCTGCGCGTGGCAACGAAGACCCAACACAGACAATAATTAATTAATTAATTAATTAATTTAAAAAAAAAAAAAAAGACCTGGGCTAGGAGCTAGAGTGAACGTGAAACACCCATTGTGGACTTTGGCCAGTCAGAGACTGAGGCTTGCCTGGGCTGGCCTCACTGAGTCATGGACAGGTCTGTTCTAGAAGCAGGGGAGGGGCAAGTGCCCCTTCTCTCCACCCTCCCTCAGGGAGTTCTAGGATCCCACGGCCACCCATGTGCGTCTGTTCCAGTGTCCATGCCTGGAGCCCCAGCCTGTCTGCAGTCAGAGAGGCCCAGGGTTAAACTCTCCCACACCCCGACCCCCAGCAAACCCACACGAGAAGTCCTGTGTGAGAGGAGGGAGAGGTCAGGTAAGAGCCTCCCAAGCTGAGAGGACCTGCCCACAAAGCCAGACCCTGGATCCAACATGAGGCCCCAGGAGTCATCCCTGCCTGTGCTGACCAGAAATAAGAAGGAGCTCAATGCGTCTGCCGAAGACGACTCTGGATGGACGGACACACAGACCACACACAGGATGTCTCTCTCTGGATGGACAGACAGACACATAGGATGTCTCTGGATGGACACACACACACACACACACACACACACACACACACACACACAGAGCTGGTAACAGGGCTTCCCTGCACTGTTTGTGCGCCATGGGCATGTACTGTCTATTCTGGAAAGCTTTAAGCGAGTAAGGTTAGCTGCGCACAGCACGAGCGGATCTCTTTAAGGACAAATCGACACAACGTTAAATGCTTAAAACGCCAGCAGGAAGGGAGCCCCACTTAACCCCCGAGCTCTTTGTCCCTCAGTGGGACTCCCCTGATGCCCCCAGAGCTTCCTGTAACTTCCCAAGCAATAAAGGGAGACGCGGGGGAGGGGGAAGACCGAGGCACAAGAGAGGCCGCTATGGACGCCCCAGCATACACCCCGGACTCAGGAGGGCCCTGAACCTGAAACAAAGGCCAAGGAGGGCTTCAGGTACTGCCCAGCATGGGAGGAGAGGAGCCTCAGCCTCCCTAGACCATGATGACCGGCGTGGGTGGGCCGACCACCTTCCTGTCTGTCTGGCCTCAGAGGAGCACCAGGCCTGGGTGTGCCTCCATTCAAGGAGCCTGCAGTCAGAACTCCGGGCTCTGGCCTCTGCCACCCTGGGTGGCACCTGCCCCTCCTGGCTGAGAAGCCCCTCCCTCTCCACCCTGGCATGGCTCCCCCGCCCCATAGGACTTCCACACCTGCTTATTCAGGGGCCCACACGGCCCTGGCAATCACAGACATTCCCCAGGGACCTGCAGACCAGGATCGGGTCCTGGAGCGCCGGCCCCTCAGAAGGAGCAGCGGCACCAGGACGGGGACAAAGGCCTGAAAACTGGGGGAACAAAGGCATGTCCAGCCCCCTCAGCTCCCCCTGCACCTGCACATCCGAGGGGTCCCCCCAGTCCTCAGTCCCCTCCCCAGCGACGCCTGCCCTGGGGAGGGGCGGGGAGAGGACAGAATAGAGGCCTGCGTGGGCACGGGCTCTGCCATCTGCTCTGGGGTGATCTGGGCCTAAGTCTTCCTTCCATGAAATGGGTGAATGGACCTGCTGTGAAGGGTGATTGGGAGACTGGACGAGCAGAGTGGACGAGCAGGCAGCGCTCCGCACGGCGCCTGGCACGGGGGGTGTCTGCTGGATACCTGCTTCTCTCTCGAACTGCCCCCTCCTGAGGACTGGGGTAGCTTTTCCGCCTGACTCAGGTACCTAGGAACGGGGGCAGCTGTGGCACACCAGGACTGATAGGGAGCGGCGAGCGCAGGCCATGGCCTCAAGAGGCCAGGAGGCCCGCTGACCACCCAGGAGCCTGCAGCACCCTCACACGACCACCACAAGCCGGCCCTCGGCCCTTCGCTGCTGCTTCTTTCTGGGACTCAACCTTTCTCACCTCTAAGAGGAGGCTAAACCACTTAGGCCCTAAAGAAACAACAGAGCAGAGGAGCCCCCCAAACATCAAGCAAGAGAAGTCTGGATTCTCAGCTCTGCTCTCAGCCCCCTGCTCACCCCAAGGCCACCCCTCCCAGCCAGGACTCCAGCCAGGCCTTCAGAACCGAGCTCCCAGCCTCCTTCCCAGGGCCTCTCAGGGCCGGGCTCTGACCACCCAATCTCAGGAGATGCACAGGGAAACCGAGCCCCTCTGCCATGACCTGCCTGCCTGGGACTCAGACGCCCACAGAGTGGGGGGCGCCCGGCTGCTGGCTTAGGCTGAGGGCTCGAGCCTCTGTGACCAGGAGGATGCCGCTGAGTGCCTCTAAGGGACAGGAGCCCCAGGCCAGGGCCACAGACCAGCCAAAGCTGATGCAGATGTCCTGCACGTGTCGGGGGCCGTCCTGGCGGGCCGTCTCAGCAAAGGCCAGGTGTGAGTAGCTGATGTAGGTGCTGAGCCCTGCCAGGGTCAGGGCGCCTGGGAGAGGGGGTGCAGAGTGACCACTCAGTGCGTCTGCCTGCTGGGGGCGCCTGCCCTGCCTGGGCCCCTGGCCAAGGTGGGTGTGCAGACACAGCCTCTGAAGCTTCTGCCCACTGGCCTTTG
The DNA here is from genome assembly GCF_005190385.1 of Monodon monoceros. Lineage (NCBI taxonomy): Eukaryota > Metazoa > Chordata > Mammalia > Artiodactyla > Monodontidae > Monodon > Monodon monoceros. The sequence continues at coordinate 28,268,706 of NW_021703786.1, forward strand.
GGGAAAATGGAAGCTCCGATTCAGTCCTCAAACCTCAGGACCTCACTCCACAAAACCGCCTTGCAAACAGCACAGCCTACACCCCCAATACATGGTCCCTACTCACATAACTGCTTCCACATATACAGCACCCTCCCATACCCCCTGGAGTTCCCAACACACACACGCACACACACACACACACACACACACGTACATGGCCAGTGACCTGTACTGGCAGCCGGGAAGGGTGCGGGGAGCTCTGGAGCTCTGATCAGACATCCTGAGCCAGGCCCCTGACCTGCACTTCTGTCCCCTGTTCCTCACAGCTCCCCCTCCCCACTTTACTGGGCCCCAGCCTCCCCTCCTGGCCCTAGCTCAGTGTACCTCTTTCCAGAGGCCCTCTCCCCTCCCCAGGTCTGAGTTTCAGCCCCTTCCTATAACTCCTGTTATAACCCCTGTCCTTCACCAGACGAGGATGCCCTCCTCCTCCGACCCTGCATCTCTGCACAGTCAAAGGAAGAAGACTGGCTTTGCACATAGTGCCTGGTGACCCTGGAGGGTCAGGGGCAAGCAACGAGCTGGGCACTGGGACACCTGCCTGTCCACCCAGGCTCAGAGGGACCAGCCCAGAGAGTCAGCCCCTGTCCCACAGCTGCAGGCTGACGTCAGGGCCTGCCCTTGGTGCCCGCTGTAGGGAATGTACGGTGCTCCCTCGGGACACTGCCCAGCCACAGCAAGAGGCTGACCAGATCTGACCTTCAGGGCCAGGTCTGGATCTCACTGCGACCCAGAGAAGGGACAGAGCCTGGGGTGATGGCTGTGGAACTCATCACCCCAGGTCCTGTCCGTCCCCAGCTCCCCAGCTCAGGACCCAGCCAGTGTCATGCGGGAGCTCTCTGTGTCCCTCCCTTTTCTTGCAGTGATGATGGTGATGGGGAGGGTTGGGGTGATCTGGCCTCACACAGGTCCCCTTGGTGTGACATTCCTGTCTCAGAGCCCCCAGAGCTGGTGCATTTGCCAGCACTGGCCTCACCCGGGCCACCTGTGCGGGCTCCTGACGGTGATGTCAGATGATCCATTTCCACCGGGTGCCCGCCATGCAAGGAAAGCAGAGGTGCAGCCAGTCTGGCCTCTGAGCAGTGGAGCAGACAGGGTGTTCTTGGAACCAGGCCCACTGCCGGCCTGCCCTCGGAGCCAGCGGAGCGCCCCCTAGCAGCTGCCTGCAGACCCTCCCTCCGCCCACTGGCCAGTGCCTTGGTTCCAAGCACAATACCAATTCAATACAAATTTCTCCTGCTCTCATTCTCTACACCAAAACACCCAGGCTGCTGGTCCCCCTGGCAACTGGCACCTACTCCCTCCTGACCAAGGCCTCCCAAAGGGCCCAGCAGCCCCTGGGGAGGACGCAGGCCTGCCCAGGAGGGAGCCCCAGGCCGTTGTGTTCTGGTCCTCGTGCCACAGCCCTGACAGTGGAGCTGGCCCAGGACACCAGACTCGGCTCAGGGCTGGTCCTGGATGGAAGGGGTCACTGAGGACTGAGGAGCCTCCAACCCACGGTCAGCGACAGCCAGCCGTGGGCAGCTGGGGACAGCGGGTAGGTGGCTGGCTGGGGCAGACAGCACCGAAAGGCAGTGAAGAGGACTCCAGGACAAGCTTCCTGCTGAGCTCGGGGAATCCTCGGACATCTCAGCAGGAAGATGCGACCAGAGTGCCTGCAACGCTGTGTCCCTGAGGGAGGGCTCGGCCCAGAGCCTGTGGGCTAGATGTAGGCCAGCTCATGCACTGTTACTAGTTGCAGGCTGGGACTGGCTCGGGGTCACTGCCAAGGACTCCAAGGTCCCGTCTCACCCTGTCTGGCAGATGCCAACCCCCCTGCCTGCATTGCCCCCTCACCAGGGTGATCTGGGAAGGACAGGGAACAGGTGCGGGTTGGTCCGCCACCCCTCGTGCAGGTCCAGCGGGGCAGTTCCTGGGACCCCTCAGAGATCCTCGTTCCTCCTGCGCCTGGAAGCTCAACCCTGGGGCTCCCCGGCCCCAGTCCCTGGCTCTGGGTTCACAATCAGAATCCCTGCCCCTACACAGTCTCCAGCGCCACCCAGGGCGCCCCCACCTGCTGCAGCTCAACGGCCAGGGTGGGCCCCCAGGCTCAGAGCAGCGGGGTTGGGGGCGTAGGGGATGCGGCAGCAGGAGAGGCAGCACCCCACTGCCAGGAGCTGCGGCCCTCACAGCCCCCAGACTCACCCCCCAACAAGAAGCGGCAGCCCATGAAGAGCAGCCGGGGGAGGCTCTGGGCCGGGGAGCCGAGGAGGCCACGGATCCGGCCGCACACGACAAGGACAAGGCTCGGGGGCAGGACCACCACGAGGGCTCAGCGCAGCGCTGCTGGGAGAGGGGGTTCAGGGAGCAGGAGGGGACCCGGACCGGCCCCCCAAGGAAAGCCCAGCTGAGTACTTCAGAGCCTTGTCTGCCTGGAGGTCCTCCTTCGTAGGACGCTTGGGACTGTCTTGGCCTTGGCCAGAGGAGGAGCTGGGCCATTCGATTCCCTCTGATGTCTCCACGGTAACCACCTGACCCTCCCAGGGGCCACCCCTTGTCCTGGCACAGCCTTCCTGAGGCCCAGGGTGAGGGAGGCTTCCCAGTACCCTCCCCAACCTCCCAGGCTTCTCTGGGGCAGCAGAGACGTGCCCCCCAACTCACCAGGTGGGAGATGCCCACCGGGTAGACCCATTTGGAAACATAAAGGAGAGTCAAGAAGGGGCATAGGGAGGGCAGGACAGGCTGGGGGTCGGGCGCCTGTGGTCACAAGCCAATAGCAGAGCATGGGGGCTGAGGCCAGTCATGGGGTTTTTCAGATACATATGGCAATGTCCTCTGGGCAACAAAGGGTCCAGCTGGAAGCAGTTCTGTGGGTCTAGGATGAGGGGGTTCTGAGCCTTGCCTGGAGATTAAGGAAGGATGGGGAAATGATTGCCACACCAGCACTCACAGATGAGGTGCTGCACCAAGGTGGAGGCATCCAGGCTCTCAGTGGCAAAGGGGTCAATCAGGGGGATGCAGCTGTTCTGCCCTAAAAAGCAGAAAGAACGCAAAACCTGGTGGGCTGGACCCACCCTGTACTTCTCAGAGATAGGTGGCCTGCAGGTTCTCACCCCCAACCAGAGCCGAGGGCCCCGAGAGGTGGCCACAGGGCCCCATCAGGTTCTCTCCTGCCACTTGGAGTTGAGGCCCCAAACGGGTTTGGACGGCTCAAGACCTTTTGTTTGTTTATTTAATGTACAAATAAGACCTACGTGGATGCCTGTCGAAAAGTTTCAAACACTGCAGAGAGGCTGCCCTCAGGCCTCCCTTGGGCCTGCTCACACGTGGAAGCCAGGCTTTGCCTGCACAAGAAAGGGGCTCTCTGACTCTCGCACACACGGGCACACATGCGTGCACACACATGCAAGTCAGGAGAGCCTTGGAGCCTTAGGCTGCCTGTGGGGTGGCTAAATAAACTGCACTGTCCTTCCTCCCCGGCAGCTCCGAGGAAGGCACTGTGTCACACACACACTGACCTTGCTCACATACATGTGCACACTCGTTTACTCATGCTCACGCACATCCCTGCCACCCTGTGCACGTCCTGTGCAGGGGAAGGCCCCCAGGCTGGCCCCAGCTTGGCGAGGCCCGCAGCTGGGGTGCGTGTGGAAGCCCACTGCCTCTCCCCACCCCTCGCTGAAGAAAGCCCTCCCCGCTCCTGCCCGGGTCTGAAGCCACGCGGCGCTCCGGTTTTCCGCCCTGTGTGTCAGGCCATCGGGGGTATGGGAACAGGGGCCCTGCGCCACAGCCCTGGCTGTGCCTGACAGGGACCGGGGCTAATGGGGTGACCAGACCGAGCCCTGGACGGTAATAAAGAAACAACTCCCAGTCACTGGGATGAGGAACCCTGGCCTTGCCAGGGCCCCAGCTCCCCACACCTGGGCCTCCCTCCTGCACACTGGCTCCCAGCTCAACCCCAGGACCCCTGCAGACAAGTGACAAGAACAGCAGCTGAGCACCCCTGGGTGCTGGGCCTGCCCGTGTCTCCCCTCCCTAATTCCTCCCACCCCGAGCCCTGCATCCAGAGAGGCATCATTTCCTCCCCATCTGACAGATCAGAACTTGGAGGTTGAGGGACAAGGTCCCAGGTCACCCAGCAGTGTCCTGCCATCCACCAAGTGATGTGCCATCACTTCTAACGCAAGACAGGCCCCCAAAGGGTGAGGCCAAGGGACTGTCAAGGGCTCCTGCTCTGGAAGGCTCTTGGGGTCCTTATGGGGCCACCCAGTGCCCCCCTTTTCACTTCCCACCCTTGGCTAGGCCCTGAGCCAGAGTCCCTTCCTCCTCCGGCCAGACTGTCACCAAGACAGTTGGGGGAAAGGTGTGCCCGAGAGACCCCCTTGTGGGCAGACAGGCAGGGGATGGGGCAGCCTCTCAGAGCTGCTCTGGAAGGAGGGGGTGTGGCCCCTGGGTCTGAGGGGAAGGGGTCACGCGGGGGAGGGGCAGCCGGTACGGTACCTTCACAGATGCGCCAGAGCCTCGGGTGGGAGGGTGGCCGCTGTGGTTGCCTGCGTCCGCCACCTGCAGGAGGTACTGGTCGCTGGCCACGGCGGCACCAGCAGTGCAAAGCTGAGCAGCGCGCCCAGCCGGGCCTTGCGGGTCGGGGGTGCAGCGACCGGAGCGGAGCCGGGTATGGGGGAGAAGAGGGAGCCAGAGGGTGAGGGGGAGCACGGGAAGCTGGCACTTAGGGGGTGGAGAGAGCCAAAAGTGGGGGGAGAGGGCGTTCTGGAACCTGGGGGAGTAGGGCCAGGGAGAAGGGCTGGGGGGCACTTGGTGAGCAGGGCCGGGGAGGGGGCGCTGGGAGCGGGGAGTGGGGAGCCGAGCGGCAGGCGGGCACTCCCGGGGCTCTTCTGGGTGCAGTGCCCCTCCAGTTCGTCGGGAACTCCCACCTGTCGGTGATCGCGTGATAGCCCGCCCAGCTCGCCCCTGAGCTGTGTTCAAACGCCAGCATCCCCAGCGAGCTGGCTGCTGGCTGTGGGTCCCTGGGCAAATTTCTTAATTTCTCTGACCCTCCGGTTCTTCAGCGCCCAGATGGCCGGCTGAGGAGGGAGGGTGGGGCCTGAAATGGCCCGCTCGGGGGCTCAGCAGGCAGCCTGAATGGTGGGAGGCAGCCCGCCACCACACCGCGCACACACACACTGGGGCACTCGGCTGCTGGTTGGCCCTGCGTCCTGGTCTTCATCAGTCTCCAGGACCAAGCACCAGAGGGATCTGATGAACTGGGTGGGCTGGTGAGGGGCTACAGAAGGAAGGAGTCTTGCTTCCTTTTAGCTCCAATTACAAATGCCGAGTGAGGCAAGGTCAGCCTCTGCCTGTCCATCACTCACGCACAAACATAAACGAAGCTTCTCCCAGGACAGGTGTCAGGTGCTAGTGGGGTGGCAGGCAGAGGGGCCCCCACCAGGCCTGTGACATGTGTGGGACGGACAGGCCGGGGCTGTCACAGTGAGGCTCTCTGGGGTTCAATCTTGGGAGATGGGAGGGCCTCCTCTCCAGGTCCCTGGGCTGTGCATTGCTGTCTCCCTCCCCTGATGCAGGGCAGAGACGGGGGTCAGAGGCCTCACTGAGGGTGAAACTTCTCAGACGAGCAGCTTCTCGACTTGGGGTCATCCCAGGGCTCTCATTTCCAAGTGTTTGGTTTTCTCAGCCCCCTTTTCTCTACCAGGCTCTTCTAGGTTTGAGGAATATAATCAGGAAGTGAAAGCGGTCCTAGCAAAGTTACTGAAACCATACTTCCATTCAGACAGAGAGGCACGGAACAGTGTGGTACCAAGCAGGCCACGCGTCGTCCTCACGCCACACCCAAGACAGGCTTGGGGCACGCGGCGGGGTTGGGGTGGGAGTGACCCTAGCTGTGGCGGTCTCAGTACCCTCTTTCCTGACAGCCCTCCCCCAGCCCCTGCTCCGGAAGCTGGGTGCCAGCCAGGGGCCCTCCTCTCTCAGGGGGTAGTGGGCCTGGAAGGTGAAAGAATCCAGGAGGCAGACAGAGAAAAGCAGGTGCTCGGGGAGTAGCAGCCATCTACAAAGGCAGGGCGGCAGGTGGTGGTGGGAGTGGGGAGGAGGGGAGAGTGGGGTGGAGCTGGAAAAGCAGGTAATGACCCTAACACACACCTCACAATATGACAGAGATGGACACTGCTTCTGTGTGTGTTTAAGCTACGATCGTGACTGTGTTTAGGGAGAACTAGAGGAACCCTGTGGCTGCACGCTCCACACGCTTCCTCCCGGTGCCCCTGCCTCTCCGCCTGAGCTTGTTTGAAAGGGTCTCCTTTGCACCCCATAAAACTTAAACAGAGCAGGATTCAGCTGTCAGGGCCAGCGACAAGTGCTGTTAGAGGCCACTGTGCCTCCAGAGCCCCACGTCTCTGTAGAGGAGCAGACATGTATCCTGCTCATGTTGCAGTGTAGATGGCCAGGTGAGCAGTCTACTCCCTATTGCTTTAAAGCCCTGGTTCAGGGTTTTAAACCCTAGATGTGTAAGTCAGAGCCACTGATTGCATTGTCCCCAGACAGTGGGTACTGGTCCTTGAGAGGCTACTTGGATGAATTCCGCCAATCTACTTCTCTTGAGATGGATCCAAATTATACCGTAGCCCAGTGAAAAGGTACCGCTTAGAATGACCCATTATTTTTCATTATTCATCCTCCTTTCATCAATTTGCAATCCAGAACTTGTGAGCACCAAGCCTGTCACCAGGCTGTCGGGACCTCTTCAAAGCCAGCATCAGACCACTACCACCAAAATCAGGGGCAGGCGTGATCTTTGATGGAAGAAATCCCAATTACATGTGACAAAACAGGGCTGCAGCCAAGCCTCTTTCCTTTAAACTTACACTGAACTAACTCACCGAAGCTGAAAGAACAGGATGCCTGAGTCCAGTGACAGGCTTCCTGCTCCAGGCCGACGACACCATAAATGGCCTCCATCGCAGGACCGGGAAACAGCTGAAACCACTGGCGAAATTACTGTGAGAGCAGCTCAGCACCAGCTATACTACAACTAATCTCACCACATTTGGCAAACATCCTCCAACAGAAAATGAACTTTCCTAAGTCACCCTTCCCGACAGGTCAACTCCTTCACTCAGGGTGCATTATGAAGCGAATTCATCCTGGTAGACTCTTCTGGTCAAAACCAACCCTTCTAAAGGGTTCTTGAATGATTGGGGTCACAGGTGGGAAGCACTGATGTGCAGGGCGGCAGCCGCATGGCTGGTCACACTCATCCCCCAGGACTCACAGGCCTATGAAGGGCTCATCGTGGCCGCCTTGACAGGCTTTGCTAAGAGGGAAACGGGAGCAAGCCACCCCTCCCCCTCATCACAGAATGCACCTGCTGTCCCCAGAATGGACCCTCCCGTCCCCTCTGCCTGGCACATCTTTCCCTTCCTCATCCATCTGGCAGCCTCCTCCTCGTTCCTGACAAGCAGGATGCTCTGAGAGTTCCTTGTCATCTTCTTGGTGCTCCCACGGACACACTCATATGGCTACCAGGTGGCCTGTATCTTCCCACCATTCAGAGAACAAGGAACCCGTGAGCTCACTGCAGGAGGCTTCAAGCCCTGGACATAGCACCTGGCGAACAACAGGTGCTCAAGTGTCTGAGCGGACAGATGGACAAACATCACCACCTTGGAGATCAGGTGGAAAACCGCCACAGAAACCTAGCTTGGTCCCAGCCAGCTGAAAGCCGGCTCAAATGCTGTAGGCTGGGCCAGTGGAGAGAAAACCTACAGCTCAGTTGGCTCTTTGCTTCAAGAGCTAGATTCACCCAGGGCGAGACAGGAACTCCCTGGCGATGGTAAGTCTGGCTCAGAGCTCGCTGGGCTGTACCGCTCACCTCCTCTCAACTCAGGCCTTAGATGCTGGAAGCAACTCCAGACGCTGTACTGTAGTTATGACAGGAGAGGTTGGGCGAAGAGTACACAGAAACCCTGTTCTAGCGTTACGACTTTCTGTGAAACTTAGTTCCAAATAAAAAGTTAAAACTTGTACGGTGAGGATCCATGGAAGCCTCAGCAGGCAGGTGTCAGTTTACATGAGGGCCTTTGTGGCAAAGCTGTCTGAAAAACGGAATGGGGACGGTTTACAGCACTAGCCGCCTGGGGTCAGGCTGTTGCCAAAAGCCATCCCCCGCTGCACCCCCTCAAGGCTGGGCACTGTCATTAGACAGTGAGGGCCCAGCTTTGGGGACAGACAGCCTGGATTCAAATTCCAACCTGAATGCTTACTAGTTGTATGATCTTGGACAAGCTATTTCACCTCTTTACAAATCTCCATTTCTGCATCTAAAAAATGCGGGTAAGATCACACTAGACTTTACTGGCAATTGTTATTTCTTTTTAAGTGAGTACAACCTGCAAAGAATGGTCAGCATCCCAAGGGAGTGCCAACCTGCAGCCAATGGCTGGCTGGCTGGCGCTCCATCTTTCCCAGAGCTGAGAATGGAAGATCCCCATTCCCCAGGCTGCCCACAGGCTCTGACCATGTCACACCTGACACCATTAACCACCAGTTACAACCCTTCCAGACTCCCTCCAACGTGGAGAACCTGAGAGGCAGACACATATTCGAGAGAAGGTTGAGGCTGTTGCCCTTAGCAAGGGTCTTAGACTTCATTAATAGATGTCTAGGAAACTTCCTGACGCTGGCGGCCATTAAGGTCCAGCAATAAATATGGTTTTTAGAACAAAAGTTTCTAGAAGAGGAAATGTGTAAGATGGTCTGAGGGGTCGGCCCCAGCTTTGTCTTGCTCCACAGCACAGCCCAACAAAGCCGAGAACTGCAGCAATACCCACTGTGCAAAGGAAACTGAGCGCAAAAACATTTTCTCAGCTTCTCTACAAAGCCAGTTTGTAAGGACCAGTTATTAAAGTGAAGTATCCATTTACAGATTGGCACAAATATCAAAAATAAGCAGCTGAGATGAATATAAAGGCGGGAGTGCTTTTTTCCCCATAACAAAAACCTCTGCAATATTCTCCAAACTTGGAGGGAAAAATTCATTTTACTCTCTGACTGAGATGTGGCAGAAAAACCTAAGTCTGAGGTGCATTTTTCATAGCCGGTTTATACATGGAATGAGTCCAGATGACACAAACAAATGGTTCTGGGTTCAAGTGGCTCTTGCAGAGGAGCCCAAGGCTGGCTCTGTCTCTCTGCGAGGACTCATCCCTCCCCTGCAACCGCTGGGGCGGGAAGGATCAGTTGGCAGGCTAAGAAGGGACCACCACCAAAAGCCAACAATATTTTAGAAGCCCAGTAGGGTCTGCAGCGTTTGAAATGAAATAGTTTCTATTCTTGGCAACTACCAAGATGACCCCCAGAGGTTTCCAGTAGGACAGTAACAATCCACCCTGCAGCTTAACTTCGTGAAGGAGGATGAAATCAAATCTATCATCTTAACATCAGGCCTCAGCCCTGCGTGAGCCAGCCTCGGGGAGGAGAGCAGGGTACCCGTGAGGAGGTGGTGATGTGGAGAATGTGGCACAGATGTGGAGCAATGGAGACACAGCCATTCAGGGCTGACAGATCGCCTGCAGCAGCCCACCAAGTCTCCACAGCTCTGAGCCAAGTCATTTAGAAGGGATTCAGGCCACTGCACTGTTCTTGGGGAGGAGCAGCCAGTGTGCGCCCTCCGCCTCACCAGGGCTGGCTAACTGTGCAGCGATTTCGTAAGTGACAGTTGCTGCTAGATATTTCCTGCTACTTTACTTTGTCTCCAAATCCATCTAAAATTCACATTGGTGCCCCCAGTGACTAAGAAAGGCTTTGTGCTTACTTTTAATTGTAGTTTGTCCTGTTCTGTGAAATAATAATTCAAACAAACAAAAAAAAGAAAACAACACTGCAGAATGCTGTGCAGAGGGGCTGAGGGCTTTGTCTCAATTCCTCTCCTCCTCAAATGAAAACCATGTTGCTACAATAAAAAAAGCCAGCTGAGGCAACAGGGTTCTAGGATCCCATCACTGGTGAGGAAACTGCAGCTCCGATTCAACAGACGCCAGTCCCAAGCCCACAAGGCAAGCACGCCGCTGGAGGGCACAGTTAGGGCCCGGAGTGGGTGTCCCACATGCCTTTTTTACAACTGCTCCAACCCTCTGCTTAGTCCGTGCTGGTGTTGAAACTCAAGTATCACTGAATTTGTGATCTTGCAAGACTGCAGACAACATGAACGACTCATCTATGTTTTTAAGAAGTTTCCCCAAAGAGGTTTTCCAATGCACTTTTTAAATTAATTTATTCCTTTAGGAAGATTCACGAGAGAGGCAGTGGAATTATCAGCTTCCTAACCCACATCACTAACGGGAAGTAGCTATGTGAAGAGTACTAGAAATATTAAGAACAGGAACGCCTTCCTTGGATTTTTCATCCCACCCCTGCCTGCTGTGTCCATGGATGACAGCTGGTCCAGAGCAAAACTTCCCAGGAAGAATCCCCTCTGTGTGCCCTGCTAATTAAAGAGGAAGAAGCAGTGAGCCAGGCTTCTGGAAAGTTCCTTGTCTGGCACAAAGGACGACCTTCTCCTCGTCTACTATAGAGAAATGTTGCAAACTTTCCATGTGCCACTGGAGGTGAAGAAGTACCTTCAGCTGCCCTCAAAAGCAGGAGGCCAGCTCTACTCTCAGACATCAGTCCTTCTGCATCCCCTCCACCCCCAGCCGCTCATGCTACAGTCATGGAAAGGGCTCTTACACAGATCAAGTCCAGAGGCAGAGTCTAGGGTCTAATCCCATAGCTCCCCCTTGTAAACCTGAAAATCACAAGATGGGATGGCGAGGAACACCTCACACACAGGGCACTTTCAGAGGCGTGGCAGGGATGGGTCTGTACAATCCACCTGGGAGGAAGGGAGCTGCTGAGACACCACAGACCTGATGGGGTAAAAAGGTATGGTCACAGGACCTGCAGACGTCAACGTGAGATAATACAGAGCACCTGGAACATGAGAAGTGCACACGATAAATGGAGATTATTATGCAAATGAAATTTAAAATGGCATTCTTAATCCTGTTTGTCCAGTCACAATGGACCAATGATCACATTCACACGTCGCATCTCAGCTGGACAGCCAGTCGTCAGTGTGAAGCCCAGACAGGTCGCTGTAAAAGGGCTCTACCCACGTGGACAAACTTCTCCCCTCACCCTAAGTCCGGGAATCAGTAAAGCAAACACTACCCAAGAGAAAAAGAGAATCCATCACTGTGCTTAGCACCAGCTGTACAACAGAAACAGCCCCCGGCACCGCCTTCAGGAAAAAACTCAAAAATACAGGTGAATATTCTAATTTCAAAATGCTGATGTTCTCCTTTCCTAAGGCACAGTTAAGAGGCCCCAGAGGAAAGCTGGTCGTGCTGAGGGCTGTGCCTTGGAAAGGGTGTGTCTGTGTCCCTGCGGGGCAGTGACGGTGGGGATGGCGTCACTCCGAGGCAGCTAGCTGCTCAATGGCACAGCGGACTTTCTTTGCAGTTTCTTCAAATTCTTTCTGTTTACTGTTGGTTTCCTTTGCCTGGAAATAAAGAATAGACAAATGAAACTGAAGCTCTAGGCATGCTCGAATAGAGATGCCCAGCTATATGGGGTAAATGTCCTCATTCACCTCATCTGCCTCTCTCTCTCTCTCTCTCTCTTTTTTTTCGGCCATGCCGCTCAGCTTGTGGGATCTCAGTTCCCCGATCAGGGATCAAACCGAGGCCCCAACAGTGAAAGCGCCGAGTCCTAACCACTGAACCGCTGGGGAATTCCCCTCAACTAGCTCTAATTTGAGCTGTCCCACAATAATTATAATGGAAAACACTGATGGACCGCTTTGCCTTTACCAAGCACCATTCTACCTGCTCCACACACCCTAACTCACTCACTGCTCCACGTCCCCATGAGGTAGGTGCCACCTTTATCCCCATTACACAGATGAGGACACCGAGGTCCACAGCAGCATCCAGCTCAGGGGTACCAGCTAGTCTGTGGCAGAGCCCTGCTCTTCCCCACTACCCTACATTGCTTCTGGAGCTCCCACAGAAAGTCCAGAGCCCTCCTCTTGTTCACTTAAACAGATGCCGTCAAGCATCAGTGTGCTCCTCAAACAGAGAAACCTTCCACCTGCAGCAGCTCTCTAAACCTGGCTTCCAACCTTTCATTCTGCTAAGTGCTCTCTCCAGGGGGACAAATGACAATCACATCAACAAATCCAGAAACCTCCTCCCTAATTTTCACTCTCCTGATTTCTCTGCCACATTAAAAAACAAACAATAGACTTTTATTGGGTTAAATGTTTTCTAATAAGAAAAACAATAGAGGTAACTTGTTTTCAAAAGAAGGTGGCAGCGATGCAGTAGCAGAAGCAGAGAGCACGTGGTGCACTCCAGGGTCAGAACCTGAGCCCCGGCTCTACCTCAGCCACACACGTGGCCAGCGTCAGGCCCAGGTGGCTGCCTGACCAGTGGTCCTGTCGAACTGACCAGCAGCATCTCAATTAAATGCAGGGTCTCAGAAATTCACAGCATCACGACAAACAACACTTGTTCCTCGTTTTCAGTATTTGTAAACTGCAACACGTAATTATCTCACCTGGATAAACGTTTGCCTTACAGCTGTGTGCTGCAATCCCATAGCTGACTTAAATAAATGGTTTAAAAGTTCAGCTCCCAACTTATTTCCACCCCACGGTACAGTCGAGGTCCGCACGCCATCCCACCTCCAGGAGCGATGTACCCTAGAGGGGCCATCCAGGAGCTCTAGCAGGAAGCAGACAGGCCTCTGGTTATGCCCATTCCCTGCACTCTGACCCCAAACCTTACTGTCCACATCCATTCACATGCAAATGTGCCTAGGGACACAAGGGGACCTGAATTTTTATATCAGTGATAAATTATTTGCAACAAACCTCAAAATTGGGTGTCACTCTAGAGCAGCCCTGTCCAACAGAATTTTTTGCAAAGATGAAAATGTTCAATTGTCTGCACCGTCCAGTAGTCACTGGCCACATGTCGCTAATGAGCAGATAAAATGCTGCCAGTGCCACTGAAGGACTGAATTCTAAATTTTCTTTGATTTCCTTTTCTTTCTTTTTTTCGGCTGCGCCGCGTGGCTTGCAGGATCTTAGTTCCCCGACCAGGGATCGAACCTGTGCCCTTGGCAGTGAAAGCACAGAGTCCCAACCACTGGACTGCCAGGGAATTCCCCCCAAATATATACATTTTAAAATGATCTGGGGGACTTCTCACAGCTTTCTCACAACTGTTCCTGAAGTACACAAAGCTTGCCTTTCACCTAGAACAGGACTGGCAAACTACGCCCTGTGGGACACATCCATCCAGCCCATGACCCGTTCTTAACCCAATGGCTAAGAATGCTTCTTACATTTTTAAACACTTGTGGAAAAAAACAAAGAAAGAATAATCTCTAACAGAAACTCTGTGGCCCACGAAGGCTAAATACTTAGCATCTGTGGCACTTCACAGAAAATGAGCTGACCCCTAATCTCGAAGGCCCTCCCTAGCCCCCTTCCCAATTCCAGCACTGCAGTTCCCAAGACCTCCATCGAATACACCGCTTTACTGACCACTGATTTCTTCTCACTTCCTGAAAAAATTTTCAATTTTGTCCTTAGCATTTAAAAGGTACCATATTACACAGAATTATTTCTATTGATCTCTAAAAAGGAATACGATTTTCAAGCTGAAAAGGACCTCAGAAACCACAGGAGTCTATCCTCCATTTTACAGCAAGGAAACTACGACCAAGACTGGCCTAAACTCACAAAGTCTGTGAGTGGCAGAGACAACTGGTACATCTGGACTCCCTGCCCAGGGCTTTGCTAAAAATAGATTAAATACCTGAATATTTACTCTCTGTAGAGCTGCCAGATTTAGCACATAAAGATAGAGCCTGCTCAGTTAAATTTGAACATCATATAAACGAGTAATTTTTTAGTAAACAGCCATACAAAATGTGAGATACACTAAAAAAATTACTCCTTGTGTACCTGAAATTCAGACTCAACTGGGAGTCCTGGTTTTCTCTGGTAACCTTAATTCTCTACAGCCCGGGCTACTTGGAAGCTGCCTCTTTGTGGACTCACTGTTCCACTCTTCCAATAACCCAGTGCAAGAGCCCAGGTTCGCCTGCAGAAATCCCTTCAAGGTCCAGTAGGACTGGTGCTTCTTTCTCCCAACACACATAATGCCCCTTTCCCAATATGCTCTCTACTCTGTGTCCCCAAACCCTCTGTTCCCACCAGTGCTAACACATGAACACACCCCGTATAAATGAGCTACCATCTCAGTTGTCACTAAAGGCAGAAATGCCAGCCTAGCCATCACATGTCCCACCACCAGAGGTAACCGCACACTGAGGACACCTCTACTCAGGGGATACGTTTTTCTCTCTGCACAACCCCAGGGCCACACTCCAGGACAGATGCTTTTCTACGCTTTTATATCCACACACACACACATCAGAGGGGCTCAGAAAGTGCTTACTGAGGAAAAGCGTCTATGCAGTGCTTGTGACGGGCTAGGGAGTTCAGCACTAAAGATGCTGAACGGGATTTGCGCTTGCTTCTTATTCCCAGTAATACATACAATTTTGTTCTTGGCTCTTTCTTTATCCAGTTTTAAAAATTCGCTGAGGGTTAATTCTTCAAACTGCTTCTTGACAGAAAGGAAAGCACAACCAGATGAATGCTTTTTATGTTCTTCTCTAGAAAAAGCAACACATGAGCACGTCAACAGAGAAAATTCAGGTGAAGGGAGAAAGGCAAGTTTGTTACCACCAGCCCCCTCCCCACCTCACAGACACACACTGCTCTGCTTCAGGAGCAGAGTGTGAAGTCTGAAGTGGACGGAACCAGGGGCAGGACCCACATTCCCACACAACTTGTCTCAGCACCTTCTTGCTCTGTGGACTCCCCCCAGCCCCACCCATGTCCTGTGGCTGATGTAGTCTACCTGGAGTCTTTTAGCAATTAGTAGGAAAAGTGTTACAGAGTATAAATCCAAAGGTATCACATGTCAAAGCCCTTAAAATCCTTCAGGAACCATTTGCAGTTGTCTCATTTCACTCGAATTATTACATAATCTGTTCGTTTGGAAAAAGGGCACCACTGACCCGGTTTCTCCAGTGAATTCCTCTGCCTCATACCATCATTCTGTGCATTCGGAATTATCCCTGCTAGCGGATAGCACTATAACGAGAACAGTCTGGGGAATTCCCTGGTGCTCCAGTGGTTAGGACTCCACGCTTTCACTGCTGAGGGCCCAGGTTCAACCCCTGGTTGGGGAACTAAGATCCCGCAAGCCGCGCGGCACGGCCAAAAAAAAACCAAAACAAAAACCAGAACAGGCTGGAAGGAACACCCAGCCACGCAAATTCCAAAAGGACAGCCAATAGTAACTATAATCTGAAAATATTATAGCACTTGGAAATTCACTCCCAAGAATACAACCAGTATTTCCCCAGTGATACCTGGTATGATCACCATATCATCCCAGTCAATACTGGGTCATGAGAGAAAACACATTAGGGAAAACAGCAACACTCTTCTTGCCAAGAAGAGAAACAACTCCGGTGATTCTCTACGGGGAAAAAAAGTTCAAGCCGTGGAAGCAACTGATTCTGACAGGAGAAAAAACGGTGCGGGGAAAATGTGGCATTACATTACGGGAATATTGTTGTCTGTATGAATATATGCACACAATAAAAAAGAAAACTAGATGCCCTAAAGAACAAAATCTAAAACAAAACTGAGTGTGCTATTTTAAGGGGTGGTTTTTGTGCTGTATGATATAGTTCAATAAAGCTTCAGGGATTCCCTGGTGGCGCAGTGGTTAAGAATCCGCCTGCCAGCGCAGGGGACATGGATTTGAGCCCTGGTCCCGGAAGATCCCACATGCCGCGGAACATCTAAGCCCGTGTCGCACAACTACTGAGCCTGCGCTCTAGAGCCCGTGAGCCACAACTACTGAGGCCCACGTGCCACAACTACTGAGGCCCACGTGCCACAACTACTGAGCCCACGAGCCACAACTACTGAGCCCGCCTGCCACAACTACAGAAGCCCGTGCGCCTAGAGCCCGTGCTCTGCAACAAGAGAAGCCACCGCAATGAGAAGCCCTCACCGCAACAAAGAGTAGCCACCGCTTGACGCAACTAGAGAAAGCCTGCGTGCAGCAACGAAGACCCAACGCAGCCAAAAACAAATAAATAAATTTATAAAAAAAAAAAGCTTCAGATTTAAAACCTCTGAAACAAGAAAGGCACCTGGACATCCCTAGGTCACAACAGGATCTGCTCCAGTATTCTGTCTAACCGGAAAGGTATCAAGCACCTACAAGAATGTGCCTTTCTTCAACACTCCACCCAGGAGGACATTCGGCCAAATCAGACTTGATTAGGTTGAAAGCATCACCAAGGTGCCAGCAGAGGCTCATCCTTTACAGCAGCTGTTTAGGGCACAAACGAGGCCGGAAAGCCGCAGGTCCTTCAATAATACTTCGAAATTTAGATGTTTTTTGTGGGGAGCCCAAGTCAAAACAAACGGTCCTATGGACATATATACACTACCAAACGTCAGGTAGATAGCTAGTGGGAAGCAGCCGCATAGCACAGGGAGATCAGCTCGGTGCTTTGTGACCGCCTGGAGTGGTGGGATAGGGAGGGTGGGAGGGAGGGAGACGCAAGAGGGAAGAGATATGGGAACCTATGTATATGTATAACTGATTCACTTTGTTATAAAGCAGAAACTAACACACCATTGTAAAGCAATTATACTCCAATAAAGATGTAAAAATAAATAAATAAAAACAAAGAACAAACGGTCCTGATGGAACTGGGGAACCCCGGAAGCCCAGCGAGGCTGGCCCGAGGGACTTACATAGGGTCGTCATCTGGCTCCCAGCCTTCCAACTCCTTGAAGCAGAAGAAACACTGAGCCAAGTCGGGCTCGTTCTCAGTTGGACAGTGGATGAAGCCGGCCGCGGCCATCTGCAAAGGAGAGCTCGGCTCAGGCCCCAGAGCGGAGGGGTTCCCCCGAGTTCCGGGAGGCCACAGAGGGGCTAGAGCCCGCAGAAGGGGTCGCCCCAGGGGCCCGGGAACCCACAGAGGGACCAGAGCGCGCGGGAGGGATCGCCCTGGGGGCCCACAGAGGGGCCGGGGCCCGCGGGAGGGGTCGCCTCAGGGGCTGGGGCGGGGCTCTGGGGGCGGGGCGGGCTTGGGGGCTCCGGGAGGCCGCGCGGACTCACTCGCTCCGGGGTGCAGGCACAGCCCTCCAAGAAGGGCCAGTTCTTAAATGTGGAGACACGATGGTCCTTGAGGTAGAGCTGCCAGGCCGGGGGCAACAACGGGGTACTCATCCCGCCGCCGCCGAGCGGTGCCGCGATTCAAATCCGGCGGTTGTCGGCCGCCGCGGGGCATGTCGGGAACGCGCCGCCCGCGGCCTTCTGGGAAATGGGAAGCTGGGCGGCGCGGGGTGTGCTGGGAGTTGTAGTCCTCCCGCCACATGTCTCTGCTTCTGCTCACCAGGCACCGACCCAACCCCGCCCCGCGCTTACTCCCATCCCAGCTACTTGCAAACAGTGGTAGGAAGAGGAGTGGAGAATGGGCCGAAGTCCCCGTGATAGTTTCATGGAGTGGCACCTGCCGAGCACAAATGGATTAAGCCCTTTCAGCGTGCAAACTGTTATTGTTTTTGTGGGTACCCCGCTCCTGGAACCTCCTAGTGCCAGCTTCCTCAGCCAGCCCTTGTGCCGTCCGGGTTGGAACATGTGCTGAGGCACGTCCATCTAGAGGCCACGCATCCATCCTCCAGGGGAAAGATTTCACATAGATGAAGTACACAGCTAAACCTCCACCCTTGCTGGAGTGAGCTGTTCACTCATCTCTTTTATCAAGTCTTTTCACTGAAGCTTCCTGGAAGTCCAGAAATTGACCCTTGGAGCTTTGTTCTTCCTTTTCCGCCAGAATTCCTCAGGAGTTAGATATCCCTTCTAAGTCCCTGCCCCAAACAGACGTGCGGGTGGGGGTCAACAGAGGTGAAGCAATGTGTGGAAACAATGCCCACTGCCCTCCAGTCAGGAGACCTGGGTGTCCTATCAGGGAGGTGGGATTGTTATGTGACTCCAGGAAGTGAACAGCCTAGGACAATCCGCCTGGATAATAGAAATGAGAGCCCAGGGAGCAGGCACCTTCCTGTAGGCACAGCCAGACTGGGTTCAGAGCAGGCCTGTGTAGCTGGTGCCTAGCCTCACGAGACGCCCCAGCCTTCCAGCTCTATGAACCTGACTTTAAGTGGTTTTTATAGAGGTTTCACAGGTTTGGTTGATCAAATCATTGGCCTTTGGTGATTAATTGAATCACCAGCTCCTCTCCACTCTCTGAAGATTGGGAGGGTGGGGCTGAAAGCTCCAAGCTTCTAATGAAGGCTTGGTCTTTATGGCCACCAGCCCCAGCCAGAAGCATCTAGGGGTTGCTCATTAGAACAAAAGACGCTCCTATCACTCTGGAGATTCCAAAGGTTTTTTAGGAGCTGTGTGCCAGGAATCGGGGACAAAGACCAAAAATATATTTATCACAAAGGCAAATTTGCATTTTTATGTGAACTTTCTGGATTTTCAAATAGTTGGCAACAAATCCTGATGGATACTGTGATGATCAGACAAAACTGTTTTGAGATCATAAAACATCAATGCTAGATATTACCTTATGGCCATCTAGTCTCACCAAAACTTTTGTGAACGCATTTTTCCTCTACTGTAAGAGTGACACATCAATGCTGTAAAAGCAAAAATCATGCAATGGGAAGGAAGTCTTCCCCTCCCCAAAGACCTCTAGCAGAAAGAAACTTTTCAGCAGTTTCTAGGTATACTTCCAGGTGTGTGTGTGTGCTCATACACCACTTGGCATCCTGTCTTTTCAGGTAACAGCACATCTCAGCTTTATCGGCACCTAGAGATCTCAACATGTTTTATAATATCTGCATCGTGTTTATTGGATGGTCTACCCTAATTCCAATTAACAAATTTCCCATTGGGTATCTCCAATTTTTTTTTTTTTTTGCTATTATGAATTGTACTACAGCAAACAGACACACAAACACGTACAACTATGCCTGTAGCATAGACATCTGCAAGCAGGATTGCTGGGAAAGCGTGTGTGTGTCTTTCAACACTTTTTAATATTGCCAACCTGTCCTCACAATCATCAGACCAGGACACGGTTTGCTCCGCCATCTTGTCTGGGTGGATGTTGACCCTGCCTTTTTCATCCTAGGATATTTTAATCAGAGTTCTACCAATACTGATAGCATCTGTATAAAAATATATATCTTCCAGGGAACTCCCTCGCAGTCCAGTGGTTAGGACTCTGTGCTTTCACTGCCGAGGGCACAGGTTCAATCCCTGGTGGCGTGGCCAATAAATAAATAAATAAAAATATATATCTTCTGGATCAAACACCATCAAGTCAACGTATTTCTGTGATTCATTTTCTATTTGGCACCAACATATACCAACTTTTACCATTTAAATTTTTATTTTACTGAAAACTTCAGCTGCTTAGGTCTTTTCCATAAGGTTTTTTTTTTCCAATTATCTATTTTTGTCTGCGTTGGGTCTTTGTGTTTTTTTTTTTTTTTTGCGGTATGTGGGCCTCTCACTGTTGTGGCCTCTCCCGTTGTGGAGCACAGGCTCCAGACGTGCAGGCTCAGCAGCCATGGCTCACGGACCCAGCCGCTCCGCGGCATGTGGGATCTTCCCGGACTGGGGCACGAACCCGTGTCCCCTGCATCGGCAGGCGGACTCTCAACCAGTGCGCCACCAGGGAAGCCCCAGCTTATTTGTTTTATACATAATAGTTTATACCTCTTAATCTCCTGCCCCTATCTTGCCCCTCCCAAATTCCTTCTCCCCACTGGTAACCACTAGGTTGTTCTCTAGATCTGTGAGTCTCTTTTTTTTTTATATTAACTAATTTGTTTTACTGTTTAGATTCCACAGATAAGTGATAACACACAGTATTTGTCTTCCTCTGACTCATTTCACTTATGCCCTCCAAGTCCATCTATGTTGCTGAAAATGGCAAATTTTCATTCTTTTTTTTATAGCTGAGTAGTATTCCATTCTGTCTATGTGTGTGTGTGTGTGTGTGTGTGTGTGTGTGTGTGTGTGTGTATCACATCTTCTTTATCCAGTCATCTGTTGTTGGACACTTAGGTTGCTTCCATATCTTGGCAATTGTACATAATGCTGTTGTGAACATTGGGGTGCACGTATCTTTTCGAATTAATGTTTTCATTTGCTTCAGGTATACATCCAGGAGTGGAATTGCTGGGTCATATGGTAATTCTATTTTCAGTTTTTCGAGGAACCTCCATACTGTTTTCCACAGTCGCTGTACCAATTCACATTCCCACCAACAGTGTAGGAGGATTCCCTTTTCTCCACAGCCTTGCCAACATTTGTTTGTGGTCTTCTTGATGATGGCCATCCTGACAGGTGTGAGGTGATACCTCACTGTGGTTTTGATTTGCATTTCCCTGATGATTAGTGATGTTGAGCATCTTTTCATGTGCCTGTTGGCCCTCTGTATATCTTCTTTGGAAAAATGTCTATTCAGTTCTTCTGCGCATTTTTTAATAGGCTTGTTTGTCTTTATGATGTTGAGTTGTATGAGCTGTTTATATATTTTGGATATTAACCCCTTACCCATCATATCATTTACAAATATTTTCTCCCATTCAGTAGGTCGTCTTTTCATTTTGTTGATGGTTTTCTTTGCTGTGCAAAAGTTTTAGATGTAATTAGGTCCCATTAGGGTTTTTTTGCCTCATTACATTCTTATCCTAAAAGATCCAAATAATCCAGATGAAGCCAAAACACCCCCTCCTCGTGTTCCCGACGCCACTTCCCTCCCCAGAGGGGAGCAGAGGTGTTAGGTGTGGAGCCTCCCCAAACTTTTTCTCTGCATTCACACACACGTGTGCACACACAGAAACATGTCATTTTGTGAGTATTAGGTAATGCTGTTGAGATGGTACTATACTGTATCGTTGAGCATCTTGCTCTTTGTCAGGTAACAGTATGTCTTGGAGATGTCCCCCGTTATAAACACAGACCTCGGACTTCCCTGGTGGCACAGTGGTTGAGAGTCCGCCTGCCGATGCAGAGGACGCGGGTTCGTGCCCTGGTCCGGGAAGATCCCACATGCCGCGGAGCGGCTGGGCCCGTGAGCCATGGCCGCTGAGCCTGCGCGTCCGGAGCCTGTGCTCCGCAACGGGAGAGGCCACAACAGTGAGAGGCCCGCGTACCGCAAAAGAAACAGAAAACAAAAAACTACAGACCTCTTTCTAATGATGGTCGGCTGCTCAGATGTACTTACTCCCTACTGATGAATATTCAGGCTATTACCTATTTTCGCTATAATCAATCATTCTTGAACTGCTAGCTATTCAGAGTGGGCGAGAGAGGGGTGTGGTGGATGGTGGGTGGACCCAGCTGGCTCCTTGGGAACTGAATGCACACACACCCCTGTGTGTGGGGGGGAGTGGCAGAGGAAGTGTGTTCTACCTGTGGATGTCACTGTCCTGTCAGTCAAGGTGTTAACCGCAAGGATAAAATCCCAGGGCTTTCCGGAATGAATCCAGACGTCAGGTGGAGCCCAGGACAGAGTAGACAAAGGAGTGAAACAAAAACACAGAACAAAAACTGGTTTGGGGAGCTCTTACTCTTCATTTTGGTTGGGAGTTGTCACTTTTGTTTCACCCTCTCAGCAGACTGTGGGCCAGATTCTGGGTATCACACATGGCGTGGACCTGGGCCAGACCTTCCCTGGAACCCGCTCGATCCAGGCCAGGGGCAGGCCATGGAGATTTGTACTCGTGTCCAGAGCAGTGAGGGGAATGGACCCTGGCCGGGGTGGGTGGACAAACAGAGGCGCTGCTGGGCACAGGGAAAACTGAGGCCGGCAAGAATGGGAAGCAGTCGGGCTCTTGGGAGAAGTTTCACAAGTCGGGGTGCATGCTGGTGGCGGGGGTTCTGGTGTCATCAGGACTCCTGGAAGATTGTTTTCAAAATAATCTGCAGCAGGAGGGAAAAATACAAAAGCTCCAGAGTTGGAGAGGCTCTTGTGAGGATCTCTTGGGAGGAATTTGATTAAAGAAACAGGCTACATTTTCGATCACAGAAACGTAATTTAAATGAGTCCTTTCCCACCTCTCATTTGAAATGTCGCCCACTCATTGCCCGTTTTTGTATGACCCATGAGCTAAGAATGGCTTTACATTTTTAAACAGTTGGAAAAAAAATCAAAAAAAGAATACTTTTGTGACATGTAAAAATTCCATAAAATTCAAATTTCTGCATCCATAAGTACAGTTTTATTGGAGCAAAGCCACATTTAGTCACCTGTGAATTGTTTCTGGTGGCTTCTGAGCAACAGTGGCAGAGTTGGGTAGTTCTGTCACAGACCATATGGCCCTCCAAATCTAAAATATTTATTAGGTTTCTTTAAGAGATATCATTTATTGGGGGCTTGTTTTTCCCCAGTTAAAGAAAAAGTCATACATGTTCATGGTAGAAAATGTGGAAATTGATTTTTTAAATCCATTGTAACACCACTGGTAAACATTTTTTGCGGATGCATATATATGCCTCTAAGGGCCTAGCTATCTATGTATCATAAAACTAGGAAGATACTAGGCCAGTTAATTTTTGTGGTTTTGCTCTTACCTCTGAAGCAATTTGACATGTCCTAACTAATTTTCACAAACTTCACTCTGTTACCTGATTATATCATAATTTAACCTCATTAGACATTTAGGTTATTTCCAAGTTTAGAACATTAATAAAGCTACAGAGACTATCTTTCTGTGTTTCTCTGATTATCCTGAAGACAAATTCCAAGCAGCAGAATTACTGGGTCAGTGGGTTTGGGTCCATATTGCCAGGCTGTACTCCCGAAACGTCAGGCCAACGTGTGCTCCACAGGATGGGGGAGGCCCACTTCACTGTGTCTTCACCAGCATTAGGCACTATTATAACTAGAATATTTCCCGTGAGAGGTGGGAAAGGACTCATTTCCAGTTACATTTCTTTCTTTCTTTTTTTTTTAAAGATTGTTTGGATGTGGACCACTTTTAAAGTCTTTATTGAATCTGTTACAATATTGCTTCTGTTTTATGTTTTGGTTTTTTGGCTGTGAGACATGTGGGATCTTAGCTCCCCGACCAGGAATTGAACCCGCACCCCCTACACTGGAAGGCGAAGTCTTAACCACTGGACCACCAGGGAAGTCCCATTTCAGTTACATTTCTATGATCACTAATGCAGCTTACTTTTCCCCCATGTTTACTGGCCATATATATTTCTTTTTGAATTATCACTTATTTTTTGTCCATTTTTTCTATTTATTTCTGTTCTTAAAGAGAAATAAGACATGCTCTTATTAAGTGGTACAAACTATTGATACTATGTATAAAATAAACAAGCTACAAGGTTATATTGTACAGCACAGGGAATATAGCCAATATTTTATAATATCTTTAAATGGAGTATAGGCTATATAAAAATATTAAATCACTATGTCACACACCTGAAACTAATATAATATTGTAAATCAACTAAATTTCAATTTAAAAAAAGAACTATTCTTATTGATTTGAAAGTGCTCTTTGTGTGGTAAGGATATTAACTATGTGAATTAAAACTGAACGCTATAAAAGCCTAATGGAGGGACTTCCCTGGTGGCACAGTGGTGAAGAATCCACCTGCCAATGCAGGGGACACGCCTTCAAGCCCCGGTCCAGGAAGATCCCACATGCCGCGGAGCAACTAAGCCCGTACACCACAACTACTGAGCCTGCGTTCTAGAGCCTGTGAGACACAACTAATGAGCCTGCATGCCACAACTACTGAAGCCAGCATGCTACAACTACTGACCAGCGCGCTTAGAGCCCATGCTCCACAACAAGAGAAGCTGCCGCAATTAGAAGCCCGTGCACTGCAACGAAGATCCAATGCAGCCAAAAGTAAATAAATAAATAAATAAATAATTTTAAAAAATATTTAAAAAAAAAGTCCTATTGAGGTGGCAGCTAATTGGGAGTGGGGGGAGGGGGAATTGGAGGAAGGTGGTAAAAGGTACAAACTTCCAGTTGTAAGATAAATAAGCACTAGGGATGCAATGTACAACACGATAAATTTAATTAACACTGCTCTATGTTACATATGAAAGTTAAGAGTAAATCCTAAGAGTTCTCATCACAACGGAAAAATATTTTTTTCTTTTTCTTTTCTTTTGTATCTGTGAGATGATGGATGTTCACTAAACCTATTGTGGTTCATTTCATGATGTTTGTAAGTCAAATCATTATGCTGTACACCTTAAACTTATACAGTGCTGTATGTCAATTATATCTCAATAAAACTGGAGGAAAAAGAAATATAAAAAAAAAGTAAAGTTAATCAGGTACCCACTTTCCCAGGAAAAAAAAGAAAAAAAGTAGTAACTGTATATTTTCCGGGTCCATGGCAAATATTTTCCCCAATCTTGCCTTTGACTTTTTTAAAATAATTTTTTCAATTGAAGTATAGTCAGGACTTCCCTGGTGGTCCAGTGGTTAAGACTCCATGCTCCCAATGCAGGGGGCCCAGGTTTGATCCCTAGTCAGGAAACTAGATCCCACATGCCGCAACTAAGAGCATGCATGCCGCAAGTAAGACCTGGTGCAGCCGATAAATAAGTAAAACTTTTAAAAATAAATAAATAAATTGAAATATAGTTGATTTACAATGTTTCAGGTATACAGTAAAGTGATTAAGTTATATATATATAATATATATATTTTTTCAAATTCTTTTCCTATATAGGTTCTTACAAGATATTGAATATAGTTCCCTGTGCTATACAGTAGGTCTTTGTTGGTCTTCTATTTCATATATAGTAGTGTGTATAGGTTAAACCCAAATTCCTAATTTATGCCCCCCGCTTCCCCTTTGGTAACCATAAGTTTGTTTTCTGTGTCTGTGAGTCTATTTCTGTTTTGTAAATAAGTTCATTTGTATCATTTTTTCTTTTAATTTGTTTTTTTAATATAGTTTTTGGCTGCGTTGGGTCTTCATTGCTGTGCACAGGCTTCCTCTAGTTGCGGCAAGCGGGGGCTACTCTTCGTTGTGGTGCGCGGGCTTCTCATTGTGGTGGCTTCTCTTGTTTTGGATCATGGGCTCTAGGCGCGCGAGCTTCAGTAGCTGTGACACACGGGCTCAGTAGTGTGGGGCATGGGCTTAGCTGCTCTGCATGGGCTTAGCTGCTCCGCAACATGTGGGATCTTCCTGGACTAGGGATCAAACTCCTGTCCCCATCATTGGCAGGCAGATTCTTAACCACTGCACCACCAGGGAAGTCCCTGTATCATTTGTTAAGATTCCACATAATAAGTGATATCATGAGATATTTGTCTTTCTCTGTCTGATTTACTTCAGTTAGTATGATAATCTCTAGATCCATCCATGTTGCTGCAAATGGCATTATTTCATTCTTTTTTATGGCTGACTAGTATATATATACCACCTCTTTATCCATTCATCTGTTGATGGACATTTAGTTTGCTTCTTGGCTATTATAAATAGTGCTGTTATGAACACTGGGGTGCATATATCTTTTTGAATTATAGTTTTCTCCAGGTATATGCCCAGAAGTAGGATTGCTGGATCATATGGAAACTCTATTTTTAGTTTTTTAAGGAACCTCCATGCTGTTCTACATAGTGGCTGTATCAATTTACATTCGCACCAACAGTGTAGGAAGGTTCCTTTTCATCCTTAGACTTTTTTTTTTTGTGGTATGCGGGCCTCTCGCTGTTGTGGCCTCTCCCGTTGCGGAGCACAGGCTCCGGACACGCAGGCTCAGCAGCCATAGCTCACGGGCCCAGCCACTCCGCGGCATGTGGGATCTTCCCAGACCGGGGCACGAACCCCTGTCCCCTGCATCGGCAGGCGGACTCTCAACCACTGCGCCACCAGGGAAGCCCCATCCTTAGACTTTTAAAAGGATTCTCCACATTAAAATTGTAATAAACATTTATGTGGCCAACTCCATCCCTCCTTTCCCAATGGAGTTGGTGTTGCTTTTATGCTTACACACAAACAAGCTAATACTTTCTTGTACCTGCCTGTCCCCATCCACACCACAGCCCCATGCAGATCCCACCTGTGTGCCAGGACCAGCCTCTGCAGATCACCTGGGGCTGTTTCAGAGGGAGGTGAAGTACAGGAAGCAAGCGTGGCACTCAGTCCCTATCGTCAAGTCCCCCAACCTCCTGGATGCCAAAGAGCCAGCGAGGTGACTCCCCATGCCCCCTGCCTGGCCACCTCGCCTTATGTGTAGGGGCTACAGCAGGATGCATTCTGTCCATGGTGAAGGGATGCACCCTACCTGGGTGAGCACATAGTCCTTCTGGGTTAGGTTCCAAAGGATTTCAAAGTGATCCACATCATGGAGCTCTTCAAAGGAGGCTTTCCACCCTCCTCGGCACAGAGTCTGAGTAGGAGAAACGAGGGAAGAGGAAGCATGAGGCTGCGGGGGGTGGGGGGAGAGGGGCTCTCGCAGCTGCCTGGCACATACCAGGTGCTAAGTATTTATTGAAGAAATGACTGGTACCGTGGGGTCCGTTTGGGTGAAATAAACAGGAAGATAATAAGACTGCATGACCCTCAACCTCGAGCCAAAAGCGGGGTGCTGGGGGTACCTGATAAAGTTCCCTGGACTGTCGGTGGAATTCGGGGCTGTCGTGTTGGCCCACAGTCACCAGGATGCGGCAGGCTGGATCCACAGGCTGTGTCGGGGCTGTCTTCAGGTGCCACTGTGGGCTGTTCCTCTGAGCATCCTCCCTGGTGCAGGGAGTAAGTGTGGTCAGGACAGAGAGCAGCCTTTGCTGCACCCCTGGCCCTCCTCGCAGGCTGCAGGCCAGCTGGGGGACGAGGGGACAAGTGACTCACAGGGTTGTGAGGAGAGAGGCATTCTCAGAGGTGTGCATGACAGGCTCCAGGTCATAGATCCCACTCACCAGGAAGAAGCCTGTGAAGGTAAGGAACAGTCACAGAGCCAGGCTGCAGGTGGGGCAAGATGGGGCCAGCCCGCCTCCAGGGCCAGTGGGGCAAGGCCAGGGTAGGGGGCAGAGAAGAAGCAAAGCAGGCCCTGCTCCCCAGGCTCAAAGCCCCGAGGTCAAGCTACTCACAGCTGTTGAAATTTCAAGCAGCTGTTACAGACCCTCAGGCCCATCAGGGGAGGGTGAATGCTGCCCAGCCAGGCTCAGTCCCCGTGGAAACCTTTGAGGTTGGGCGTGACTCCATGCTTGGTCCAGTTGGCCAGGAGCATCATGGCGGCGAGGTGAGCCCCAGCTGAGTGTCCGCACAGGTAAATTCCCCTTGGGTGGGTCAGAGCAGAGAGCTGGGTTTGCATCCAGTATAACCAAAGCAACAGGCCAGTATCAAGGAGTCCCAATTTGCCTTTTGCTCCAAAGCCAGAGGGGGCAGTTGGGCTGCATCCAAGAAGCTTAGTCCACTGTCCTCCCGCTCAGTCTGACAAAAGGAAAATCTACAGCGATACCCACTGGTTGCCTGGATACTGTTTCTGGACAAACACGATGCTCTGGGTCACCTGGTCTACCATCTGGTCCAGGGTGCCTGTGCAGAGGGTAGGAGCTATGTCAGGCTCTGCCGGGGGCCCTCTCCCCTCCAAAGCCCACCAGCCCTTGCACCTGCAAGACTACCCTCATTACCTTTGGGGGCAATGTCATAGGCCACTATCACCACAGCCACTCCCTGTGCTGTCAGTGGGCTGACCATGAAGGCTGACGAGTCTTTACTGCAGAAGGAGACAAAGACATGACAACTGGAGGCCACTTGGCCACTAGGCTGCTTCTGTGTCCTGTCCACCCAGGGCACTATCGCTCTCTGACCTGGTGCAGTAAGGGAAGAAGGGAGGCTTTGTCCTTATGACATCACATGCTAGCTATGGGACCCTAGAGACTATATTTAACCTCTGAGCCTAATTTCCTTCTCTGTAAAATAGGAACAATTATGTTTTTTCTCTTAGGGTGCTGTTTTTGAGAATTGAAGGAGGTGAGACATGTAGAGAGCTTCACAAAGCAAAGGGTAAAAATGCAGTAAATGTAACATTAAGATGATATGCTTGAAGAGCAGTAGATCCTATAACAGACAACTCCTTAGTAAGATCCTAGGGAACAACAGTGTCCCTGAAGATCCCAAATTCCCCTCTGCTTATCTTAGGATGCCCCGTGGTCCCAGTTTGCCTGGGACTCTCTCTTTTTTTACCACTGAAAACCCCAGGTCCTGGGAAACCACTCACTTCTGAGCAAACAGGGATGGTTAGTCACTGTGGTTTTCCATTTGATTAGAGTAGACTGAACAGGCTTTTCATTGTGTATAGTGGATCCAATAGTGTCTCCCCAAAAAACATGTCCAAATCCTAAACCCCCATACCTGCAAATGTGACCTTATTTGGAATAGGGGCTATGCAGATATAATTCAGAATCTTGAGATGGCATCATCCCAGATTTAGGATGGGCCTTAAATCAAATGACTGGTGACATTGTAAAAGAAAGGAGAGGAAGGACTGAAATACAGACACACAAAGACCCTGTGAAGATGAAAGTTGAGGTTGAAGTGATGCGGTCACAAGGCGAGAAAGACCTGGACACCCCAGAAGCTGCAAGAGGTAAGAACGGGTCCTCCCCAGAGCCTTCAGGGGGAGCGTGGCCCTGCCCACACCTTGATGAATTTCAGATTTCTGGCCTCCAGAACTGTGAGGTAAGACATTTCTGTTGTCGGAGCCCCCAAGTTTGTGGTAAGTTGTTGCAGCAGCCCTAGGAAATGAAGAGTCCAGGCAAAGATGAATCTCCCTTTTTCTCCATTCATCCAAATCCCCCGACTCACCTTCCGCTCTGCCAGTATCCTCCATGAAAAAACATGAGGAACGGCAACGCTGTAGGACAAAACAAAGGGCGTGTGGGCCGAGGCAGGGCTCCCAGCTGAGATCCATGGGGGACCACTAGCCCCCGCTTACCTTCAGACACTGCCTCAGGAAAGTAGATGTCCAGTTTCTCCCCTTCGCCATCTCCATAGGGGACATCAAGCAGGTTCCTCCCGGTGGCCTGGGCCCTCTTGGTAGCTGTCTCCAGAAATGGACAAGTCGCTGTCAGCACAACCTCAGGCAGAACCTTTTTGCCGAAAGCCCCTTTGGGTTGACCAGTTAGCTCCAGCTATCAGTGCTTCCCCAAGTCCTCATGGTAATCGGGGCTGGGGTCTGAAGCATCCCACAGGTGCATAGTTACAAAGAAATCAGACTGGCCCATCCAAGTGGGGGCCAGAACTATCTGTGACGTCTGTCTCTGGTGAGCTGGCAGTTCTGATGGGCGCCATTTCGACCACTACTTTATTACATGCCTATTATGTGTGTTACACTTGGCTATGTGCTCTGGGAAGTATAAACTTTTCCAAGTATTTGGAAAAATAACCTTCTAGGAACTAAGATATAAAATCATTTGAAACAAATAGATAATAAAGCAATATGAATATATAATTGAGCACCATGATGGGAGAGGTCAGAGGGATGTGAAAATTGGCTAGGACTGGGGTCAGGAGAAAGGAGGAAGTACATTTACGTAATTTACCGTAAGTAAATTAAATACCAAAGGCAAAGGCCTAGAGGTGGGATGGGACTCTGTATGTTCATGTTGCAGTAAACAATGTCCCCTCAAGGCCCCACTTCGATCACTGAAACCCAGGAAGCTCAGCTTCCTCTATCACTGGGTGCCAGAGAGTGTAAACTGGTAATTTCTTCCAGGGGGGCAACTTGGAAATATGTATCAAAGCCCAAGAAGATCATATTCCTTGATGCATAAGTCCTTATCTATACATTTATTATAAGGAAATAATCAGAAATATTCTTAAGGACTTGTTTTAAAGATGCCCACACTAATGCTATTTATGACAGCAAAACATTGGACACAGCCCAAGTGATCTACAATAGAAAACAGGTAAAATACATTATGGTATATCCCCTTTCTCTCCTTTATTTATTTAAAATTTTTTATTTTATTTTTTTAGATTTATTTATTTATTTTTGGCTGCATTGGGTCATCATTGCTGCGTGCGGGCTTTCTTTAGTTGTGGTGAGTGGGGGCTACTCTTTGTTGCCATGCACGGGCTTCTCATTACAGTGGCTTCTCTTGTTGCGGAGCACGGGCTCCAGGCGCGCAGGCTTCAGTAGTTGTGGCTTGCGGGCTCAGTGGTTGTGGCTCACGGGCTCTAGAGCACAGGCTCAGTAGTTGTGGTGCATGGGCTTAGTTGCTCCGAGGGATGTGGGATCCTCCTGGAGCAGGGCTCGAACCCATGTCCCCTGCATTAGCAGGCGGATTCTCAACCACTGCGCCACCAGGGAAGCCCCTCTCCTTTATTTTTTATCCCAGCATTCATTAATCCTTCATATATTTTTTACTTGTTTACTGTCTGTCTGTCACCCTAACTAGAACATGAGCTCTGAGAAGACAAGGGCTTTGCTTTGCCCACCTCTGTACACCCAGGACCTGGTACATCATAACCACTTAAAAGAAAATTGTGTAGGGAGTTCCCTGGTGGTCCAGTGGTTAGAACTCGCACTTTCACTGCCGAGGGCCTGCGTTCAATCCCTGGTCAGGGAACTAAGATCCCACAAGCCGTGTGGTGCAGCCAAAAAAGAAAAAGAAAACTGTGATGCTCTGTGGTGACCTAAATGGGAAGGAAATCCAAAAAAGAGGGGATACATGTATATGTATAGCTGATTCATTTTGCTGTACAGCAGAAACTAACACAACATTGTAAAGCAACTATACTCCAATAAAAATTAATTTTTAAAAAGAAAAGTGTGTAAAAAAATGAAAGAAAAAGAAAATTATGTAATGAATAAATATTTCAGTGAGTAGTGTTGGGTCAATTGAATATCTGAAGGAAGAAAAAAATAGTTTCTTGATCCCTACCTCACACCACACCAGACCAATTCCAGACGGACCACAGCTTTAAATGTGAAAGCGAAGACAATAAAGCTTTTAGAAAAGGAAATAGGAAATCCTAATAACCTTGGACTAGGCAAAGATTACACAAACAGGACCCAAAATGCATTAACCAAAAAGGAAATACTGGAGGGAGAGTATTTTGCCACGTAAAGAGCGAAAGCAGGTTACACAAATACCATACAGCACGAACACTGCAATCTTTCTGATACTGAAGATTGGTGGCAAGAGACCTTCAACTTGGGATCCCTGTCCCTGGAAGCCTCCAGATCCCCAACCTCGGTGGCCACGGTCCCCCCGCCCACCGGCCCCTTCCCAAATATACTCACCAGGGCTCCCTTGGGTTGGGTGATTCTGCAATTCCAGAAAGGGCAAACTAGGTAGACGAAGATAGTTTGCATAGATTGTGTTTATGCAAGTGTGAATAAACTGTTTAAATGGGCCGCCTCCATTTCTGCTGGACTGCCCAAGGTCAAGAGAAATAAAAATGATGGCAGATGCCAAGTTTCCCACGTGCCTAAAGCAGGGACCAGGCTGCCTCTGCAGGACAGGTGAGGTGGCTGAAAAACCGATTTTGCCATCATCAACACCCCACCCTTGAGTGAGGGAACAAGGCCAGGGGGAGGCTTCTTAGGAAAGGGATGAGGCTGGCTGTGTTCTGTGGGTTCCCACTCCCTCTCCCATGGAGGGGTGGAAAGGGGCTTCCCATCTCCTAAAGCTTCAAGCGACCAACTGCTCAGAGCCTGATGTGTGACTTCTACAAGGATCAGACCCAAACAGGCTTCACCTGCCCCCAGGTGCCACGCTGGGTACAGACCACTCCACAGGACACACTTAACTGAATCAATCCATTATTAAATAGGTACGTTTTACTTGATTAGAACCATGAGATTCTGTTAAGCAAATCAAATGCATTGCATCTGCGATTATAATTTGAAGTGCTTTTTTCAGAATTCCATCACATCTTGTAAGTTGCATTGAAAAGTTGACGGGAATTTAATCTGAGCTATCTGAGCATTAACTTAAAAAATAAATGAAATGCCATTCATTTTTCTTTTGAAGAAATAATATGTTTATATGGTTAAAAAAATATACAACAGGAATTTGCATGCAATATCCCTGCCAAGGTGGCTGTTATTATTAATATGGATATGGACTCTCTCTCCGTTTAATCCAAAGGGCAGCATATGAAATACATTTCTGCCCTGCCTGTTTCACTTCATATTTCTTGGAGAGCTTTCCCAATCAGTACATAGACAGCTTCCTCGTTCTTTTCTTTTTTTTCATAAACAGTTAACTTTCTCTTCCATCCTATGGCTGCACCTTAATTTGTTTAACCAGTAGTGACACTTTTTTTTTTTTTTTTTTTGCTGTACGCGGGCCTCTCACTGTTGTGGCCTCTCCCGTTGCGGAGCACAGGCTCCGGATGCGCAGGCTCAGCGGCCATGGCTCACAGGCGCAGCCGCTCCGCGGCATGTGGGATCTTCCCGGACCGGGGCACGAACCCGTGTCCCCTGCATCGGCAGGCGGACTCTCAACCACTGCGCCACCAGGGAAGCCCTGGGTTAGAAAGAATTTTTAAAATTGAAGTGTAGTTGACTTACAATATTATATTAGTTTCAGGTGTAAAACTCAGTGATTCAACGTTTTATCGATTACACTCCATTTAAAGTTATTACAAAACAATGGCTATATTTCCCTGTGCTATACAATATATCCTGTTGTTTCTCCATTTTATACATAGTATCTCTTCTAGAAATAATTTTTAATGCTATTAAAAACAAGATTGCACATTATAAGTACAGAACACTTTCTCCTAGGAGAAAAAAAGACTATAAGAAATGATATCACAGTGTTAACAATGGGTGACAATTATTGACGGTTTTATTTTCTAAAATCCTTTTCAATCGGCAAATGCTCCTTTTGTAATCAGAAAACAATTGTTGCCTAAAAATAGCCAACCTCAGAGAGTGCAGAGCAGGGCTATTATAATGTGGTCTGTGGACAATGGGTGTCCCACACGGCTTGCTACTGGTCCATGATGAACTAAGTAAAAAGGTGGAGGTAAACATTTGGAATACATGCAGTTTGGTAGAATGGCTGTGTCTATTGAACTTAACAAGAAATTAGGGCTTTCAAACAAAAACTTGTGCATGAACGTTCACAACAGCACTTTTCACAATCACCAAAAGGTGGAAACAGCCCAAATGTCCATCAATGGATGAATGGATAAACAAAACGTGGTCCATCCATACAATGGAAAATTATTCATCCATAAAAAGGAATGAAGCACTGACTTGCTACAACATGGTTGGACCTTGGAAACATTATGCTAAGGGAAAGCCACCAGACACAAAAGACCACATCTTGTAGGATTCCATTTATACGAAACGTCCAGAATAGGAAAATCCATAGAGACAGAAAGCAGTCAGTGGTTGCCAGGGGGCTGCTTAACGGGTAGGGGCTTTCCGTCGGGCGATGAAAATGTGCTGGAACCAGGTAGCGGAGACGGCTGTACAACATCGTTAAGGTACTAAATGCTGCTGAATTGTACACTTTACAATGGCCAAAGTGGTACATTTTATGTTATGTGTATTTTATCACAGTAAAACAGAATTGGGGCCTGTATTTTGCGTACCTTTGTTTTCTTCCTTTGGTTTTTCTGATGGAGAGGAAAAAGCACAATCTCAGCCTTGAAAGGCAGGAGGGGACCTCAGAGAGGCTCTCAGTCGCAGGGGCTGTCAATCACGAGGCCCCACCCACCTCGCTGGTGATTGGTGCTCCTTGGGCGAGGCGTGGTTTGGGGGAATGGGAGTTTGGAACTGTGCCCCAAGCCGGGTTATACATATACCTCCTTTAGTTTCTTGTACAATGTGTTTTTACTGAGTCTTGTTACTCAAATTTAATAGCTACTGGTAGAGGAAACAGTTCTTCAAACCTCCCTCTGCCCGTGCTCACCCAGCTGTCCCCAGTTGCCCAGTCTGAGAGAGGCCAGGCCTTGGTGGAGGATAAAAGTGACCTACTCGGGCTTCCCTGGTGGCGCAGTGGTTGAGAGTCCGCCTGCCGATGCAGGGGACACGGGTTCGTGCCCCGGTCCGGGAGGATCCCACATGCCGCGGAGCGGCTGGGCCCGTGAGCCATGGCCGCTGAGCCTGCGCGTCCGGAGCCTGTTGCTCCGCAACGGGAGAGGCCACAACAGTGAGAGGCCCGCTTACCGCAAAAAAAAAAAAAAAAAAGAGTGACCTACTCATTGGAAGAGGGCAGTCCCCACTGCAAGTTACAGGTCGACGCTGTTAGAATGAATATAGATCAAAAGAAAAACAATTTCATTCTCCGTAGTGCAAAAAAGGAAAAGAGAGTTACCTTCCTCCCTTTTCTTAGAGCATTTATTTTTAGGAGACCTCATCAAATATCCTTTCTCTACCCCTTTGGGAATGTGTGTAAATATTTTATCTCTCTATCTATCTATCTATCTATCTATCTATCTATCGCTGCGCGGCTTGTGGGATCTTAGTTCGCATACCAGGGACTGAACCCTGGCTCTCTGCGTGGAGTCCTAACCACTGGACTGCCAGGGAATTCCCCATATGTAAATATTTTTTAAAGCTAAAAGAGTCTCTTGCCAGTTTTACAACCTAGGAACGTTCTTCTCAACGACCTGGGAGCTCTCCCTTTGAAATATAATTATCAAGCAAGATACCCCATGGCAGAGAAGGACCCTAACTTCTGCAGGCACCTGGCTCCAAGTTGCAAAACCACCTCTTGCCTTAAGGATATGGGAATTTCTCGTCTTCCTCTGGATAAAGGCAATTTGCAAGCACAGATGGCCACCCTTATGGAATTAGGATGGAATAGGGCAGTAGATAGTGCCCTCAGGTCCTCTTGCTTGAACACAGGTATGCTGATTTTGAGAACAGGTATGCCCTACGGATATAAGCCTGGCTGTATAAAAGGGTGAGGTTTCTTTCTGGTTTTGCAATCTCCTTACTCAATTAAAAATCATGTTTTCTTTCTCTTCTACCTCTGCGGAGAGGTTTTCTGGGTTGGCGGGGGATTCCACTGTTCATTTTTTCCGCTTTACATTCCTTCGCCATCTTCTGAGAGTTTGACTCCAAGGAGGCAATCTGCAGGTCCAGAGGTCTGGGGAACTCCACCAAGAGAGGCAGCTGGTGGCACCCACCAACGCCACCTGACTGTCATCACTCCTTGTCAGCCTGCTCCCCTCTTACCTGGAAGCTCAGCTCTGGGAAGTGGTGGCTGTCCCTAGCCACATGCGCTTGGGTGAGTTGTTTAACCTCATCATGCAGGACTAGGATGGGGTGAGTGAGACACCTCAGGCACAGCATGGGGCAGGGCACCAAAGACTCAGTAATGAGGATCGCTATGGGCTGAAGGCTTGTGCCTCCCAAAAATTCATACCCTAATGTGATGGTGACTTTGGGAGGTAATTAGGTTTAGTTGAGGTCATGAGGGTGGAGCCCTTGTGATGAGATTAGTGGCCTTATAAGAAGAGGAAGAGCAAGCGTTTCTTTCTCTCTCTTTCTGCCATGTGAGGATGCAGGGGAAAGGGGTCTATCTGCAAGCCAGGAAGAGTACCCTCACCAAGGAACCAAATCACTTGGCACCTTTTTTTTTTTTTTTTTCAATTGGCACGTTGATCTTGGACTTCTCAGCCTCCAGAACTGGGAGAAAGAGATTCCTATTGTTTAAGCCACCCAGTCTATGGCATTTTGATATGGCAGCCTGAGCTGACCAATACAAAGATAACATTTTTAAGTGCAATATTTTTAAAAATCAAAATTAATGCCAAAAAGTCCACGATGAAAGAAATATCAACATTTCCAATAGAGACAGCCTCCAACCCTGCGCATGCATGGCTCCGCCCACTCACCTGGCCCTAATGCCCCCCTGTTGTCACACTCACCTTCTTCACCAATGAAATAGGGCAGATGCACCTGCGGCACCTCTGGGCCAGCTGGAGCATCGAAAATAGGAAGGGAGGTAGGATGTGAATGTAAAACTGTCCATAGGGCTTCTCAGGAGGGATTGCTAAAGACAGTCTCTGAGGGCAACAGCCTCAGAGTCTCTTCTAAGCCCTTGCTTCTTATGAGAGACTCCCTTTCTCTACAGGGTCAGCTCTTTTCTCCCTCAAGACAATTACAATAGACAAACAGGTTTTCTACCAGCTCATGTAGGTTTCTCTGCACACTCAAATATATATTGAGTATACAGAGACATATTTGGTGCAGAGCTAGGCACAGTAGGGGACTCTGAAGAGCCCAGGACACAGCTCCACCCCCTATCAGGACAGGGAGGGCGCTGAAATGTACTGGAATAAACCCCCACTAGCCTGTCCCTCCAGCTGGGTTATCTCAGTGTAGAGAACCACCAACCCTGGGAGCTCCAGTCAGCCTGCTGACACAAAGCTCATTTGCCAACATCCAGTTTTCCGACTTGGAGGAGAGGCTGGCTGCTCCCTCACCCACACGTCCCCCATGGAGCCCGCCTGCCCAACCCAGCTCAAAAGGTTCTAGAGACCCAGGGCTGGGATGGGAATTAACCTTGAGACTTCACTAGCTTACAGATTCCCAAGCCCTGATTTCTCTAAAGAAGAAAAAAAGACTTCTTTGCTTTTTGTAGATAGCAACAACATTCCACATTCAGCAGCCACATTCCTTTTTTCACTCCACTTCCCTGGGCCACTGTGGCCTTAGGGCCTGGGCATAGTTGGCAGGTTGGCTGAGCAGGAGGGGAGGTGGAGCATGGTCACTGCCCCTGCCCTGCCTCCGGCAGTCCTGCAGGGAGGGCTCCGGGGCACCTGGCCCCGAGCAGATGAGGTGCCTGGACTTTGGGAACTGTCCCGAGAGGCTGGGGCTGGGAGGCCCCTCCTCCCCGCCCTGGCATCCTGAAACACTGCCACATGCTAAAGTCCACCTGAAGCAGCCACAGAGAGAGCCCCCGGTACCTTCGTTTCCTATCTGTGAGTAGGTCCTCAAGGCCTCCTCTGCTCCCAGTCGGACGACCCATCTGCTCGGGGAGTACTGATTCTCCAGCTCCTACGGAACAAAGACATGAAGTTCCATAAGACCTTTGACCTCCATGCAGACTGTGCTCCTGCCCCTCCGTGTGCCTGTATGCTCCTCTCGGCCTGGAGAAGCCCCTTCCCTGATATCTCAGGCTCTCATAGATGCCCTTAGCTTCCTTCAAGCCCCCCAGTCTCCAGCCTGGCAATCCACTCCCCACTCTCCCCCCACTAACTAATTAGGCGTTTCAGATACAACATGGCAGATGCTGCCAGATCCATGGTCTAGAGCAACGGCCATGCCTTTCACCAGCAGGACAGCTTTACAGGGAAATGAGGTCCCATAGATCTGTCCCAGTTAATGCCATCACGGGTACCACTTCCACAGCGGCTAAGACCACAGGAAGCCAGGGAGCTGGGGTGGCCACTGCAGAGAAAGTGATGTAGAGCTGATATTCCCTGAAAAGGTATGATTCTGACTGCAGGTGGACGCAGCACCATCAGTGAAACAGAGGTGAAGAGGAAGGAATCAAAGGTCAGTTTGGAAATGTTGGCCAGCCAGATTGTTGAAACACAGAGGTGAGGCTGCGAGGCGGGGGCCGGGGGGCGAAGGGTCTTGAATGTCAAGCTAAGATGTTCAGACTTAACGCAGAAAGTAATAAGGAACCAGGTTTTGGAGAAAGGGCTCAGAGGCAAAACAATAACAACAAAAAAACAGGTGAAGTCTGGACTGGGAAATTTGAAGACAGGTGGCCTCATGGAAAGGTCTTGGGCTCTGGAATCAGATGGGCTGAGTGCCATCCAAGCTCCATCACTTGCAGGCTCTTTTACCCTGGGCAACTTACTGACAGTTCCCTCATCTGTATAATGGGCAAAACAATAGTACGTTACTTCATTCACATGACTTATAGCTTTCAGCCTTGTGAGGCTGTATACCTCGTGAGGCTGAAAGCTATAAGGCATGTAAATGAAGTCAAGCTAGCCACTCAAATGTGGGTTTCCCCCTCTTCCCACTGAACAGGGTTCTTGGCCAGGGGTCTTTGGATCTGTACAATCTATGCCCGTCAGATGTCTGCAGTCATACCTCGCACACTCTGTGACTGCTATTCATCATCTTTTATTATTGCTATGATTTATAATAATGATAATGCAATGGGTTTCTGAAAGTGCTCTGATATTATAGGGGTGTGTGTGTGTGTGTGTGTGTGTGTGTGTGTCTATGTGTGAGACAGACAGACAGACAGAGAGAGACCGAAAAAGAGAGGTTAGGATTTCTTGGGGGCAGTATCTGTAACTGTCACCACATTCTTAGAGGCGTCCGTGACCAGAGAAAGAACCACTACCTGAAATGTAGGAAAACTAGTTAGGAAATTATAACAGAATAAGCATAACAAATGCTTTGCATATGTGGTTTCTAACCCCCATAACCTTCCCTCAGTAAATACCAGCCCTCCGGTATTTACTCCTTCAGGTCTGACACATCCTCCAAACATTGCACAACCTCAGATTAAGGTCCGGAACTTCGGCCCCAACCTCATCCCGGTTTATGGGTATTGACATAGCCAGGGCTGGACTTCCCTGGCGGTCCAGTGGTTAGGAATCCGCGCTTCCACTGCAGGGGCAGGGGTTCAATCCATGATCAGGGGACTAAGATCCTGCATGCCACGCAGTGAGGCCAAAAAAAAAAACCATAGCCAGGGCTTCCATTTCCTCTACCCTTAAAATCAGGCTAGCAAAAGCCTACCTGTGGCGAGAAGTAAAATATCAATAAATCACAGTGCTAAAGCTTTCGGGAGCTGGCACACAGTAGGCTATCAACGGCGCCCACAGGAGTGGTTCTAAACTTTTTTCTCAATCCCCATCTCATCTCTGAACCACACTCCTCAGCCCCAGCCTCTCCCAGTGATCCGCCTACCTCTTTAGACATCCTCTTCCAGGGAGCCCCGCGCTTAGCAACTCCGTCCAAGTCATCCATCCCGCTGTGTGCGAGCCGACAGGCGCCCGGGCCGCCTTTTTATGCCAGGAGGGCGGGGCTCTGGTCAGGCCCCGTCCCTGGGAGCCGCGCCCACCGCCCTGATGAGCTGAGCCTGGGGCGCGCGTTCCCGGTCCCTCCCACGAGGGGGCGGGCTTAGGTCAAATCTCCCGCCGGTCCCACAGCCGCACGCTGATTGGCTCCGGGCCGGCGGCGCCGGCTCTCGATTGGCCCGCGCGCCGGGGATAAAGAAGCACGGCGCGGGAACTGACGAGAGCCTGCAGGGCGGCGGCGGCG
>NW_021703786.1:28308516-28361415 GCF_005190385.1 Monodon monoceros
GGTGGCGGCGGCGGCGGCGGCGGCGGCGGCGGCGGCGGCGGCGGCGGCGGCGGCGGCGGGTCCTCTGAAGGCACCATGAGCTGCATCAACCTGCCCACCGTGCTGCCCGGCTCCCCCAGCAAGACCCGGGGGCAGATCCAGGTGCGAGCCGCGGGGCGGGGTCGGAGTCGTGATCGGAGCCCGGGTGTCCGTGCGCACCGGGGCCCAGTGACCTCTCCTTCTCTCCTAGGTGATTCTCGGACCCATGTTCTCAGGAAAAAGGTAATGGCCTCGCGGGACGGGGCTAGGCCGGGACCTCTTCCTCTACTTCCCTGCTTCTCCTCCAACCCCCAGGACCCCGTCCTCCTCCCATGACGCCCCACGACCCCGAGCCTGCCGCCGCTCTCAGAGCCCCGCTTCTAGAGCAGCCCCCACTGCCCGACCCCGTGCTCGCGCCCAGGATGCCTCTCCTCCGTGGGATCCTACCGGAGGAGAAGCTCCTCCCCTTCCCGTCCGGGTCGGAACCTCTTCCCCTTGGGGTCATTCAACCACCGCTCCTTCCGGGAGCTGGTCACAGCTGCTCACCGTTTAGCCCCTCACTAAAGCCCTCTCTGAAGGGTGCATCTACGGTGGCCAGGCTCTGTGCGCCCTGCAGTATCTGTGGCTTCCTTGCAGTGTATGATTGTTTCCTCAGATGGCTCAGGGGCGTAGTTACTCTCCACACTGAAGAGTCAAGCGCTGGTGCCTTTGCTTCCCTGAAGTGATAGAACCAATCCCAGTGAGCCCCCAGTAACTCCCCTGGCCCCCCTTCCTATA
Source organism: Monodon monoceros (assembly GCF_005190385.1). NCBI lineage: Eukaryota > Metazoa > Chordata > Mammalia > Artiodactyla > Monodontidae > Monodon > Monodon monoceros. Next base: position 28,309,312 of record NW_021703786.1, read on the forward strand.
TGGCGCTGGGGAATCACTCCAGCTCAAATCCCTTGCCCACGATGGTGAGGCTCAGGGTGGGCTCTTGGACTCAGAGACAAAGCGCTTCCCTTGTTGCACCAAAAGGTTCTGTGAAGTTAGTTCAGGCTATGTGAAGAACTGTGGGGTGAGATTACTTTGGAATGGAATCTGAACCCCTCTCCTGTGCATGTGGTCTTTGCTTTGCCCCCAACAAAATCACTCCTCCAGCCCTTCCCTGAATCACCTGAGGGCCCTTCTTTGCCTCCCTCCCCATAGAGAATGACTATCAGCCCAGGCATGCTCCTCCCTCCTGGGTCTAGACTGAACTCTCTGTGGGGGCCCTTTCTGTCCTCACTGGTCCACGCTCTGCCCTGCAGCCTTCCCATCCATTGGTGGGGCTCAGGCTGTATACCCCTAGAAGGCGGTAGGGAGCCCGACTTGTGCTGATGGGGTCTTCCTCGCCCACACTTATGCATGGGCCTTACCTTGCAGTACTGAGCTGATGAGACGGGTCCGTCGCTTCCAGATTGCCCAGTACAAGTGCCTGGTGATCAAATATGCCAAGGACACGCGTTACAGCAGCAACTTCTCCACGCATGACCGGTCAGTCCCTGCCCCTTCTGTCCTGTCCCCACACCTTTTGTGAGAAGCCCAGTGGCTGTCAGAACTCTTTAGAGAGGATGGTTAATAATGCTGATGCCGGGCAACGAACCGTTCAAATCTGCAAACTTTCCAGGTTGCTTGGCAAGGCACCCTAGAACTTGGCCTTTCTTGGGGCTCTAGCCCAGTGGTTCCTAGCAGGACGTGATTCTGCCCACTAGCGTCTATTTGCAATGTCTGGAGACGTTTTTTAGTTTTCACAACAGGAGGAGGTAAGGGCATGATGGCAACTAGTGGGTAAAGGGCAGGGATGCCGCTACATCCTACAATGCACAGACAGCCCCATAACAAAGAATGATCCAGCCCCAAATGTCAGTAATGTCTGGCCAAGGTTGAGAAACCCTGCTCTTGACCTATGTGGAGGTTGCAGACTGGTTTTGCTGGCCTGCAGGCTGAATTTTATTTAAGTTTTTAGTTGGCTTGTCCTTGCTGACTCCCTGTCTCGTGGCCTTTGTGCATCCCCCTTTTATGTTTATCTGCCTGTGTCCTGTGGACATTTCAGCCTGCAGCCTGAGGTTGGGAGGTTAAATTTAGTACCACGCCTGCCATTCCGTACATTTAGGGCCTGATGGTTTGGAGGCTAAGACACTTTTCTCGTCTTCCAGATTCATCCACCTGAGCCCCCAGCATCAAGGCTGTGCTGTGTGTGGCTTCAGGGTGGGAGTGCGGCGGGCTCCGAAGCTGGGCAGGCGGGTGAGGCGGAGAGGGCCCAGGACTTGGAGTTAAGTTAAACGTTGAGTGACGTTTCCTGGACATGTTGCCTGATGCAGGTCATTTACGTCTCCAAGTTTGCTTTCTCATCCCTAAAACATAGGTGTCCGCTGCTCAGGACGCGAGAAGTGTCGGGGAAGACAGTGAAAGCAGTGGAGAAGATTAGAAGTGCAGCTTCTGGGTCTGTCAGCTGGGGGTGGAATCCAGGCTCTGCCCCAGTGTCACAAATCCTCTCTAATCTGGGCTGTAGAGGCCCAGACGAGCTGCAGCAGAGGCCTAGCGCTTGGCAGGGTGACAATGCTCCAGAGACGCTGCTCTTGCTGAAGCTGGAACCGGCTTACTGCGTTGCCTGCAGGATCAAAGCAAGATAATCACTAAGTAGTTGTAAAGTTTTACATAAATATATAGCTGCAAAACTGCAGAGCCGTCAGGAAACTCCTAGCTCCTTGGAAGGGTAGTTCAGAGGAGCAGGCAAAAATGGAAACAGAAGAAAATAACATTGCAGAAAAACAGAAACTAGAAGACAAAGAACAGCATTCCTCTTCCAAAAGGCCTGGCTGTGGGGCAGGGTGGGGTCCACTGCGTCGTCATTTAATGCACTGGAACACTCCCACACGCGGCCTTTCACTTTCAGACTCTGCTGGGTAGGAACCTCCCCTCAGGACACACGAGGCAGCAGTATGAATGCAGATCTGAATCCTGACTCTGCCAGTTAATAGCTCTATGATCTCTGAGAAATCCTTTAATCAGCCAGAGGAGTCAAAAGGAGGGAATTCTAGGTCACTGCACTGCTGGTTGGTGTTCGTGGCTTATCTCTGCTGGGGCACGGGGCGCCTAGTCTTAGATTCTGGTGCTAATGGTCTGCCCGGGGCCATGGTAGGACTTCCATGGGCCCTGGGGACTTTCTGCCTTCATGGGCCCCTTCCTCTATAAAGAAAAAAATAAAAAAATATAATTTATGACTGCATTGATATAAAGACAAAGATAATCCAGACTGAGTTACATTTATTCTGATTTTTAGAAGAAATTAAAATGTTTCATTCGTCCCCAAAGCATCATGGGCCCCAGGCACTGTACCTGATGAAGTAACCCTGTCTGCACCCCACCCCACTACACACACACACACACACACACACACACACACACAGCAGAGAAGAGCTTTGCATCTGGGTTGAGCTTTACATTGGGCATTGCTAATTTCCAGTCCAAAGCTGAAGTGAAATAGCTCTTGTTGAATAACTGGTTTTCCAAACAAAGGCCTTTACTGTTCTCCCCAGATGCCTTCCCACAGGTGCTAATTTCTCAAAGCTCTGGGCAGACATCTCAGCCTGCTCTGCAGGTAGGGGTTGCTCATGAGACCATTTCCCTGGCCCCTCATTCTGGTTCCTGGTCTCCTCTAGCTCCCTTCACTTGCTCACACTCTGGCTTTCTGTCCCCAGGAACACCATGGAGGCCCTGCCAGCCTGCGTGCTCCGGGATGTGGCCCAGGAGGCCCTGGGCGTGGCTGTTATAGGCATCGACGAAGGGCAGTTTGTAAGTTGACTTGTCCTGATAGCACTCTTTCTGTGAACTCAACTGTCCCCCTTTTTCCTCTGCTAATTTGGAGGTTATTGGTTCAATTTCTGATATTTTTATAAGGTAAACATTGTTAACTTGCTTTAACTAGTGTCTGAATACCCTTTGAATTCCCTTCACTGCTTTCTGTGTTACTGTTATATAGAATTTATTGTACCTTAAAAAAAAAAAATTTACAGGACTTCCCTGGTAGCACAGTGGTTAAGAATCCTCCTGCCAATTCAGGGGGCACGGGTTCAAGCCCTGGTCCAGGAAGATCCCACATGCCATGGAGCAACTAAGCCCACGAGCCACAACTTCTGAAGCCCGTGCGCCTAGAGCCCGTGCTCCGCAACAAGAGAAGCCACCGCAATGAGAAGCCCACGCACCGCAACGAAGAGTAGCCCCTGCTCGCCGCAACTAGAGAAAGCCCGCGCGCAGCAACGAAGACCCAACGCAGCCAAACATAAATAAATAAATAAATTTTTTTTAAAAAAAGAAGCAACATTGAGCTAAACAGAACCAAACCCTCCCTATACACCAGTGTTGAGAAATCAAATTTTTTGTTTACTGTAAAAATAATTTTTTAATATATATAGTTTATTTATTTACTTATTTATGTTTGGCTGCATTGGGTCTTCGTTGCTGCGCGCGGGCTTTCTCTAGTTGCGGCGAGCAGGGGCTACTCTTCATTGTGGTGTGCGGGCTTCTCAATGCAGTGTCTTGTTGTGGAGCATGGGCTCTAGAGCGCAGGCTCAGTAGTTGTGGAGCACAGGCTTAGCTGCTCTGCAGCATGAGGGATCTTCCTGGACCAGGGATCGGACCCGTGTCCCCTGCATTGGCAGGCGGATTCTTAACCACTGTGCCACCAGGGAAGTCCCTGCCCCACAGTTCTGTTCCCTGTTTCTATGGCTACTTCCTCCCTGGCCAGCAAGTCAAACTCGAGTTCCCATAACTAGTGTTTATTAAACCTACTGCAGAAACATCACCAATCTTCTGTTCTGCCCTCACCCCTGTGGGTCTTGCTCTGCAAGAAGTTCTGGGGCCCAGAGGTGGCTGCCTCGGTTGCCTCTCAACATGGGACCTGACAAAAGGACTGCCTCTTCCTCCCTTCATCCTTCCCTTGGAGAGGGGTACCTCTGAAGACCCCACGCTATAAGCTGAGGGTGCCGTGGTAGGTGGGCAGCTGGATCCTGGGCATGCCAGCCTCACAGTGTCACTCCGAGTGTTGGTCTTACCTCTGTTTCTTTTTAATTTTTTTTTTGTCTGTGCTGGGTCTTCGTTGCAGCGTGCGGGATCTTTAGTTGCAGCGTGTGGGATCCAGTTCCCTGACCAGGGATTGAACCCGGGCCCTCAGCAGTGAGAGCGTGGAGACCACTGGGACCACCAGGGAAGTCCCTAGGAGAGGTCTGGTTTTGTCTTGACCATCACAGTCACAGAATGGCCTTGCCGGAAGTTCGTATTTATAGATCGGGCTCATATCACTGTTGTGACCATTTTTTCTTCATCAGCAAATACCTATCCTTATGAACGTACCATGTCTTGCATGAGCTGGCCCCTTGGGTGTGGCACTTACAGGCTGTGACGGACGTGTGTGCGGACATCCTGGCTATCGTCCGGTGTATTGGGGTTTATCTACTAAGTAGAATCACTGGTCAAGGGACCGATCTCATTCATTCAGTAAGTGTTTTCTGAGCTTGTGCCGTGTGGCAGCGATGTTCTAGGTGTTGGGGATACAGCCAGGGTCTTGCCCTTGCACTTACATAGAGCTAAGGTGGGGATGATGCTTTATGAGGACGGTCAGAAAGGGGCCGAAAGGAAAGTGGGGTGAAGGTTCCCAGTCAGGAGTGTGCTTTTGGGCATATCTCAGGAGCAGCCAGGAGGCCAGGGGCTTTGGCCAGGTCAGTGGGAAAGACTTTGGCGTTAACCCTGGGAGAGCCTGGAAGCCACTCAGGGCGTCTCCTCTGCTGGAGGAGCATGGACAGCGTGGGGGGGGGGGGGGAGAGGCATCTGGGTCTTTGCGGAAATCCCCGGCGGTGGAGGGCAGGGTGGTGGCGGCTGCATACACACATCCTGTTCCAACTGCCTTTCTCTTTTGTTACTCCGGTGGCTGACATCATTTTCCCTGTGTTTCTACTTTTGTAAATTGCCTCCTTCTCTTGGTTGATCTTTCCTCTACAGGACATGATGTAATCGGTGCCAGTTTGTCACATGCTGTAAATATTTCTTCCCTGTTTATTTGCCTCTGGATTTGGTCTGTGCATCTCATTTAGTCTCTACCATTCATGGTGGAACGGTTGAATGTTTCAGTGTCACATCCTTCGTTCCTGTCCTCTGTGGCCTTTGCGCCTTCAACACCAGCCCGGCTGCCGGGAAGCCGGGCCTCCACCGGGGCAGGGCCGGGGTGCTTCCCTCGTGCATCATGAGGGCACCACCTCTCGGCAAGATAAGGACGAGGGTGAAACTACTTCTTGGCTTCCTGATCTCCCCTTTCGGTCCTCTCCCCTCATCAAACCTTGTTCAGGAAGTGGCTCACGGCAGGTCAGCCCAGGTGCTGGATCGGCAGGTGAACCAAATGGGTAGACTTGTCACCATCAAGAAACCCCCCGTTACTTTTCTACCTGGATCCCATGTGGCAATCATTTTTGTCTACCAAGAAAACCCTACGTTTACTAGGTCCTCTGAAGTTCCGCTTTGAATGTAACCTGTATTAGAGTCTATGGCTGCTGTGACATGTACCACAGACTGGGCGGTTTAAACCACAGACATTTACTTCCCACAGCTCTGGAGGCTGGGAGCCCAAGGCCAAGGTGTGGGCAGGGTGGGTTCCCCCTGAGGCCGTGAGGGAGAATCTGTTCCAGTCCTGTCCCCTTGGCGTGCAGGTGGCCATCTGCTCCCTGTGTCTGTCCCTCTCTGTGTCCAAATTTCCCCTTTTTACAAGGACACCAGTCATACTGGAGTGTGACCCTACTGACCTACTTTATAATTGGATACCTCTGCAAAGATCCTCTCTCCAAATAAGGTTCTGAGCTATTGGGGGTGAGGGTTTCTACGTATGGATTTGGGGGGTGGGAAGGGACACAATTCAACCCATAACATAACCTAAAAAATTTAATGGCAATAAAAACAAACGTCAGTAATGTGGTTGGTTACCAGTGGGCATTCTGGGATGTTGCAGACAGCTCTGACCTTACCTTTGATCATTCAGGAACCCCAGCTGGGGGCCCAGGGTTCAGTGTTTGGGTGGGGGCGGGGTGGCATGTGAACAGGGGACAAAGTTTAAGTGGAAGAATTGAAGTCTCTGATGGTGGGCATCGCTGCAGCGGGCAAGGCGGAGGACCCTGAGAGGTCCCCAAACCCTGGTGTGGAAGGACCCACATCTGATGAGGCCTTGACAGGGAGAGTGAGACGCAGGGGGTGCTCATCCCAGGGCGGTTTTGCCCCCAGCCCCTACCCGGGGGATATCTGGCAATGTCTGGAAACCATTTTGTTTGTGACAATGGGGGTAGGGTGGAGGGCACTGGCTGACAGCTCCTTGCAGGCTGGGGGCTGCATTTCTGTGACCTGTGATGAGTCCTTTAGAGAAGAAGAGGGGCCTCACCTGGAGCCAGGCTGGAGCCTCTGGGTGGGAGGTGCTGTTTCCGTAGCTCAGGCTCGGCAGCCCTGCAGAGGCCGTCAGATCTGGCTTCGGTGAATCCCACTGGAACTGATCCAGGTTTTCTAACCCCTCTCCTGGACCTCGTCTTGCTGAGCCCTCAGGTCTTGGTAACTTTGCACCTACATGAGCGGCTTGGAGAGAGACCCTTTGCCCAAACACAAGAACTCCCCACTTCACCCAACCCAAAGACCAATCTAGACAGCTGATTGACCAGTGAAAGTTCACCAAAGAATTTAAGTAGCAGCCTTGCCCTGGGCCACTTGAAATTTGATTTACCAAGTAAGTGACCTTTCTGCAGGCCCTGTATTTAGAAGGGTGTGCCGTGCCATCCTGCTCTAAGTGGCCAGTGGAACCCTCACCCCTTCTCAAGGCGTCACACGGGCACATTATGTTTTTTAAAAAAGGCAAACACACAGAGCCTGCCTCTCAGGCAAATAGCATATGTCATAAATTATTCGAGGGTCCTTAATCCCTAAACACCACCAAGGGCCTTCCTTGCCTTTTCTTGGGCTCAGAAACGTGAAGTCATTGCCAAGGTCACAGCTAATGGGTCCAACCAAGACCACGGTTCAAGCCCAAGGCAGCCTCTGGTCTGGGCTTTTGACCACTGCGGTAGCAGACTGCCTCTCCTGGTGACTGTTCCGGGTGCTTGGCCTGGAGTGGGGCCCGGTTCTGCCATGGAAAGCGGGCAGGATGGTGGAGTGACCTGGGGCCCGGTTCTGCCATGGAAAGCGGGCAGGATGGTGGAGTGACGTGGGGCCCGGTTCTGCCATGGAAAGCGGGCAGGATGGTGGAGTGACTGGGGCCCGGTTCTGCCATGGAAAGCGGGCAGGATGGTGGAGTGACTGGGGCCCGGCTCTGCCATGGAAAGCGGGCAGGATGGTGGAGGGACTGGGGCCCGGCTCTGCCATGGAAAGCGGGCAGGATGGTGGAGTGACTGGGGCTGCTGCAGATGTGCAGGCAGCGTGCCGGGTGTGGGGGGCTGGGGCCACCCTATTCTCGCACTCCATGCCGATCCAGGTGGCCAGAGCTGTTGGGTCCAGCCACGTGTTCGTGGCTCCTGGAAGCTGCTGCCCAGGGCGGAAGCTCACTCCTCCTCTCACCCTTTCCAGTTCCCTGACATCGTGGAGTTCAGCGAGACCATGGCCAATGCCGGGAAGACCGTCATTGTGGCTGCACTGGATGGGACCTTCCAGAGGAAGGTAAGGCGTCTGGTCCAGGTCTCGGGATGGGACCCAGGAGGGAGGAAGGGGCCGGGGCTGTGCACAGATGGACAGCTCACCGCGCCCTGGATGACCAGACTGTGCCAGAGCCCAGGCGCTCAGGCAAGCCAGACCCAGCTCCCTGGTTTGCCCCAGACTAGGCCGCCTGCTGCAGGGGCTGGTGCTCTGGGGGAAAGCAAGGTCAGGGCCTAGTTTCCTGGCTTCAGGGCTGTGAATCAGAGGGTTTCAAGGAAAAGCCCACCCGGTGAGGTAAGTGCACACCAGTCTTTCCATGGGAATACAGGCTTTCGGGACCATCCTGAACCTGGTGCCCCTGGCCGAGAGTGTGGTGAAGCTGACAGCGGTGTGCATGGAGTGCTTCCGAGAGGCCGCCTACACCAAGAGGCTGGGCGTGGAGAAAGAGGTGGCCCCTCCTGCCTTCTCCAAGGGGTGGAGGGGAGGGGGTGGTGCTGTGTCCCCGCTCAGTCCCGGCGCTTCCTGTCCCATGGCCAGGTCGAGGTGATAGGAGGAGCAGACAAGTACCACTCCGTGTGCCGCCTCTGCTACTTCAAGAAGGCCTCGGGTCAGCCTGCCGGGCTGGACAGCAAAGAGAATAAAGAGAACTGCCCAGTGCTGGGAAAGCCCGGGGAGGCCACAGGAGCCAGGAAGCTATTCGCTCCTCATCAGATCCTGCAGTGCAGCCCGGCCAACTGAGGCACAGGCCCCACACCCAGGACGGGCGCTGACCGGCCACCTGCTCCTGTGCCTGCTGCTGCCCCCTGGCGGACGCCTGCCCCCTGCGTGCTGCCCGGCCTTCTCAGAGGGGGGAGTGGGGGGGGGGGGGGGGGGGGTGAAGTTTCACCAGCGCCCCTTCCCCGGCCAAGGGCCACGGGCCGGTGGTCTGCACATCACACTTCCCTCCTTGCCTGCCCGCCGGCTTCCCTCAGTTCCCTTCCCAGACTACTCACAGTCCACCCCAGTCCGGTGCGGGGCCACTGCTGAGGTGAGTCCCTCCCTCTCCAAGCGGTGAGGCCGGAGGCGCAAGTTCCTGTGGCATCGGCGCTCGTGGCTTCTTCCCCTTTTGTGGCTTTTGCTGTTGAGTTTCTGTTCTCACTGGGAAGGCGGAGCACCAGCACCTCTGGCTCAGCACCGAGCCTCCTCTCGTGAAAAGACTTTAGTCCCCCTGCCTGGGACGGGCTCCTGGCCCTTCTGAGGATGGCTGGACTTGTTCTCTCTTACTTCCCTTGGGGCCAAAAGCCCTTCCTGCTCTGGCGATCATTTTCTCCAGAATTACAGCTTCTTCCACGTGGGTGACACCCTGCTGGGGCTCAGATCCCAGGGGCTTGTCTTTTAAAGCAGGGGCTGTGATTTTTCTGTTGTAGTGTGTGAAATTAATAACTAATAGTAAAATTTACTGGTTGATGAAAGCGTATTTCTCTTTAACTGTCTGGGATTCCCCGGGTCTCACTGGAGACAGCTCTGACCTGATTTAGGTGTGGGGATTTCTTTTCAAATCATTTTCTAGTACTACTGATCTCTTAGCCACAACGCTTTTTAACTGAGAAATGATCGTGAAGTGTGTCCTGAGAGGAATGTTTGCCTGCTCTTCTGTCTGGGCAGGTTTCAGGTCAAGATGGGTGGATGAAGGAGCCTGAGGCCCAGGATGGAAAGATGAAGCTTTGGTCTGTGCTGCCAGGTGGGGCTGTGAGGTCAGGTTTTGTTTGTGAAACAGACACTTGACAGTTCAGGAGCCAAGAAGACCAGCTCTGCTGTGCCTCAGAAAATACGCTGTGGGCAGCTTACACGGAGGCAAGAGTGCGCCAGGTCGGGTGTGGGTGGGGTGAGCCTGGGCTGTAGGTGTGCCCCATGCAGATGGGGGTCCGGGTTCCCCACCCTCGCCCCAGCTTCTCCCTCCCCTTTGCTCGCGGTTGGTCCCAGGTTACAAAGGTGCAGTACAGTGATGAGACCGTAATTCCCAAACCCTATTAGTTTTTGCTCAGGATTTTGAAACTGTTGGGGCCCACTTTTGACAGCTCCCTGTCTGGGCTCAAAAGGGGAAGCCCCGAGTTGCCCTGGGGGCCCTGGCCTCCTGCCTGAGCCGGGCTTGTTCCCTGGGGCGGGCTGGGCGGTCAGGCCGGCCCCCTGTGTGTCCGAAACAGGCTGCAGAGGTGCTGAGCCCTGTCTACGGGAAGCAGAGGGCCCCTGCCCCTCCAGGGGCACGCCAGGACCCTGGCAGAGCGGCCCAGAAAAGCCATGTTGTTTACAGGCTGAGCACAGTTACTATTTTAAGATGCTGATGGGAGGGCAGCGTGAGCAATGAGACCCTGGGTCGGTGGGGGGGGGGGGGGGGCGGGGAGCTGCTAGGCACGCTGGAGGGCCAGACTGCCACAACTCTGTTCAAAATACAGGTTCCATAAGACCTCGGCCAGAGGGTGTACCTCAGGGTGGAATTTCTCTTTCTCCTACCCCTAGACAGAGGCCCCACCCATGACAATGGAGATTATGAATGAGAAAAACATTTATTCCACCTCCAAAATTAGTCAACAGAATCCAAGGGTGCTGTGCATCTTCCCCCAAGGCTCTGCAATACATTCAGAGCAGCCTGGGGGCTGTGGGTGTGCTCCACGCCTCCCAACTAACGGTGGTGGGGTATTTACATAAAGCTGGGTGCTGTCGTCAGGCAAAGCCCCTTCCTGCGGCCAAGGGGTGGGAGCAGAGACAGTGCTGCCCGCCCGAGCCCGCTGGTGGGGGGCGGCACCAGCCCTGCGCCTAGGCTGTCAGGAAGGTGACCCAGAGGCACTGGCATAGAGCCCAGATCCAAGCGAGCAGACACTTCAGCAGTGAGCACGGGCTGCCGCTCGCAGAGCAGGCAGGGGGCAGGGGGCTGGGGGCAGAACGAACCTGAGTGAGGAGGAAAGGAGCCCCAGCCCAGTGCCAGCAGCAGAGCAGGGGGAAGGCCCCACAGCCTCATCTTTGGCAGAGACCCCCAGATGGCGGTGGCCACCGAGGCCTGCATGTGGCCCGGCTCCTTCAGGCTGGGGAGAAGCTAAGGCACTTGTCAAACCAGCACATCGGGCCCTTGGAGCTACTTCAGGTGGGGTTGGGGATCATTAAAAGCAATGACAAAACCCATCCAACCAAAAACCCTTCCCTAAAAAATGCCCTCGAGGAGTGGTGGGTGAAGCCCCCTGGGGCACAGGCCGAGGCTCTGAGGCCAGCAGCCAGGACGAGGAGGCAGGGGCTCTCTCTCCAGGCCGTGCGTCAGCTCCGACAGGCGCCAGGTGGATCGAGTGGGGCCGGCAGCTCTGGGAGACCAGCCTCGGGGGAGGAGTCCGGGAAGAGGGGAGGCCCCCCAGGCGCCCTCCCTCCTCCCCTTACCATCCCCGGCCACAGCTCAGTACACGGGGGGCGGCTGGTAGCCCTCTGTGGTCTCGGCGTTCTGGGTGAAGGGCGGCTGTTGGTAGCTGTCCACAGGCGCGCCTGGGTAGGAGGCGTAGGCCGTGCTGGGGTCCAGAGTGGGGTCCACATAGTTCTGGATGAAGTCGTCCACTCCGGCCTTGTAGCGCTGGTAGGCCAAGGAGGCCAGCATGCCCTGCAGAGAGCCCCGAGGTTTGGGTTCCTCAGCCCTCCACCACCCTTCACCAAAGACACCAGGACCCTGGCCCGTCCTGGTCCACTTACCCAGGAGAAGACAGAAAAGAAGCTGAAGGCGATGGCTGCCCGGGCCGAGTCGGCTCCCACCAGCACATATTCCGGCTTGGTGGCTGCCCACTGATTGGCAAGGAAGCAGAAGCTAACAAACCACATGAAGGTCCAGAGAGCTGGGGAGAAGGCCAGGAGGGCAGGGTTAGCTCCACGGAGCAGGCAGGAGGGCAGGCACCTCCTGGAGGGAGAAGCCTTCGGGGGTGTAAAGGGCACTGATGCAGAAGCCAGGGTGGGGACAAGATGCTATCCTGGGAGTCCTTGCTCCAAGTCCCACTCAGCTGTGGAGGGTTTCAGCAGATGGTGAGAAATCCTTCCGTGCCAGCCTGTCTGCTGGGAGGTCTGGGGACCTGGGGCTACTCCCACCCCTCCCAAGCCCTGCAGTCACAGCACCCTAGAGCTCTTGGGACCACTGCCGCTCCTGTTCACCCCAAGATCAAATGGAGGTGCAGCCGGCAGATACCTGAGAAGAGCAGGTCGCTGATGACCAGGTACTTGCGGTCAGTGGCGTTGCTGATCTGGGGGAAATAGACGTCGACCACCAAGAAGAAGGCCGAGGCCAGGAAGGCCAGCACCCCGATGGCGCTGCCGAAGCGGCACGCGTCCTCGTTGTGGTTGAACACGCAGTACTGCTGTCTGGACTTGTGGGTGTTGCTGTAGCCCTCACCGAAGATGCATGAGAACACGATCAAGGCGAAGACCTGAGGGGGAGGCAGGGGAAGGGCTGAGTGACTGCTACCCTCGTGGGACAAACCCCCCAGGTGGCACACAGAGTGGGGCCTCCTCTGCTCCTGCTGTCCCCCGTGCTCCAGGTCGGTGTCCCAGCCCCTCCTGAACTTGGGGAGCGAGCCCCTCCCTCTCCCTTCTCCTGGGCTAGCTCCAGACACCAGTCACAAGTCACGAGGGGCATGGCCGGGGATTCCTGGACTGGGGATGGTGGGGAGTGAAGGGGATCTCCTGGGAGGGGACTGCCCGCCCAGCTGTCTGCCTAAGCACTCCCACTTTCAGTGAGTTTTAAACAGGATGCGTCACAAAGTCATAAAAACCCAAGCTTGGAGTCTCACCCCCATCACCTGTCTGAGTCACCTCTACAGCACCCAGCCTCTGCCTAAACACCCAGTGATGGAGGGCTCCTCCCACCTCAGGAAAGCCATGTCTCCGAGCCGAAATAGCGTCCCCAGACCCCCACCTCCTGGAGCCCCCTCCACCTCTTCCCTGCTGGGCTCCCCAGTTTGGCCAGCTTCTTTCCTACAAGGAATTCTGGGCTCTTTGGCATCCTGGCCCCTGCCCTCCCAGGGAACCCCAGCTGGCCTCCCGCTCACAGTGGGTCCCACCCACACAGAGCACCTCAAGCTGGTCTGCCCAGCAGGCCTGTGGACACAGCTCCGCACGCAGACCCCTGGATGTACTGGGGTGGGGGTCGAGGGGGTGTACCAGCCAGAACACTGGGAGGGGCTCCAGGCCCTTGCGAAAAGCCTCACGTCACCCGTCTCCGCCCCAAACTGAAAGGCCACCGCTCACCCCTGCCTTATGTCAGCAGACCCGGGACAGTCTGGATGCCTGGCTCCCTCTGGGACCGGCCCAGGCCTCTCCCCAGCCTGCCCTGCCTGCCTGCACAAGGCCCTCTCAATAGGCTCTGGAGCTGGCAGTCACAGGCCCCACCCCCAGCTGGAGATGAAGCTGGAACTCTGGATGCTGGGAGCACTGTGCCAGCCTGACTCCTGGCACTGCCATCCCGAAACGTGGGCATCTGCTCCTGGAGTCAGACCCCACAGTCAGGCAGAGCGGGGGTGAGAGTGTCACCAGGGCAACGCGTAGGGCTCCAGTCCCAGGCAGGGGCAGGTGTGGTGTGGGCGCCGCATGCCCAGCCCTCTGCCTGCGGGCTGGCTAACAGCTTGTTCAGCTTTGGGCTCTGGTTGTCCGAGAGCATGGGACCTCCCACCAACGCCCCACCCCCGGTAACCTGGTACTGGAGCGCTCATCCAGCTCACATGGAGGGGAACATCCTGGGGTCACCTGATCTTGGATGGGGAAGCAGACCCATGGGCTGCTCTTGAGAGACTCTATTTCAGGGCGCCAGGCTGCCCCCCAACCCCACGCACCCCACGTGGCTTCGGAAAGCCCCTTCCTGATGAATTCCCCCACGGTGGGAGTCGCGGCGTGCCGGCCACCTGTCCTGGAGCCGCCTCAAACTCCTCCCACTGCCAGCAGGGCCACGGGCCTGCTCCCCGCGGTGCCGCCCGGCCATTCCGCGCCCGGGCTGGGAGGTGGGGGGTGGCGGGACCCGGGTTCGGGGGGCGGCGGGGCCCGGGGGGTGAGGGGCTGGAGGGTCCCGGGCCCCGCTCGCCCGCCCTACGCGCGCCGCTCCCACCCCCGGGCCTCGGCCGCTACCACCTGTCGCGCTCTCAGGCTCGCAGCGGCCCCACTCCCCCGGCCTGGCGACGAAGTCGGTTCCCCGAGGCCCCGCACCCCGGCTCACCAAGCACACGGCGCGCACCACCACCTGCGGCTGCGTCAGGAAGCGCCTCAGGTCGAAGGAGCCGCCCGCCTTGGCCGCGCCGTAGGCCCCGCTCTCCATGTCGCCGTCGCAGCCGTCTCAGCCGCCGCCGACGCCGCCGCTGCCGCCGCAGCCGCGGACTGCTGAGGAGCCAGCCCGCCGCCCCGCCCCCGGCCCGGCTCCTCCCCAGGGGCGTGGCCAGCACCGCCCCAGGGACCGAGGGCAAAGTCCGCCCAAGACGAGCGGCCGTGCAGCAGCGGCAGGGTTACCCCGACATCCCGGCCTGCGCTTCCAGCGGCCGACATCCGTCCAGCGGCCGCGGACTCGTTGTCCAGTCCACCTCTCGGCCGGAGTCTCGTCCCTCTGCTCTGCTGGTCCGCAGGGCGACTGGAAAGGGCCAGAGAGTCCCCAGGAAGAGAGGGTCGCAAGGAGGGCCCGCCCCCCTGGCTCCATCCACTCTTTGCCCCTGCAGTCCCGCCTCCGCCTCCAGGAAGCCCCGCCAGACGCCGTCTGGGCCCCATCTGCCCAAGACCCAGGCTCCTACGCACCTCCTCTCTTCTCCCCCATTCTACTCAAACCCCAGGCCACAGCCTGGACCCCTCCCTGCATGGCCTGTCACTCTTTCCTCCTCTCTGGAGCTAAGCCTGGGATGTGGTCGAGACCACCGCCCCTCCCAGTTTTTCCCGAGCCGGGCCCGGCCCCAGGGCCATGTAGGGCCGTGCGTAGGGCCGACTTCCAGGCTCCAAGATGGTGTGCAGACAGAAACGAAGTTCCCAGGGTGGCCGGCAGGGGGCAGAGTTTAATACCATTCTTTCCGGAAATGGTTCAGAGCGTCCAAACTGGGATGGCTCTAGGTGTGTGTGGGTGGGGAGGGGGGGCTGGTTCTCCAGGGGCCTCAGGCTGACTCGGCAGGGAGGAATTCCAGACATCATAGTTGCAGGTAAGGATTAATGAGGGGGTGCTGGCCAGGTGGGGCCCAGAGTCCTCCAGGTGAATGGGACGGTGACAGGTCAGCAGTGGAGCCAGAGGACTGGGCCACCAGGAGATGGGGTGCCACTCCAGGGAAGAGGGGAGCAGGGGTGGGGGAGGAAGCAGTGGCCCTGGGTGGGCTGGTGCCTCTGGGCCTTCACATCTACCCCACCATCTCCCCAGACCTGGATGGATGGTGACGAGCTGCTGAGCGGTGAGGAGAGGGGCCCTCACAGAGCCCCGTCCTCCTATGGACCTCTCCTTCCCCCTACAGCTCCCCCCATCCTAAATCCCTCAAACTAGCACCATGAGTATTTGATGAAGAACACCAGCGCTCCAAGAATCCAGGCTGGTGGGGCTTTTCTTCATTCTTTTCTTCATTTCATTTCTTCAAATGGTGGGTCCTTCTATAGGGGACAAGGACCAGGGCTCTCCTGGGGACTCTGCCCAGCCTGCATCTTCTGGTCACGACCTTGATGACAAAGGAGTTGAGACTTCAGGTTAAGCCAGCACACCTCCCAGCCACCCCCTCCCAAGGCCTCCAGGAATTTTATTGGTGGCAAGTGCATCAGTGCCCTGGGCAGGAGGAGGGGCGTGAGGCTTAGTCACACCACGAAATAAGGTGGGGGCACTGAATCACCTGGAGGCCAAGTACTGGCCCCTGGTCTGTATACCCCGTTATAGAAGGGGAAACTGAGGCTCAGAGAGCTGACATGGCTCGCCCATGAGCCTAGCCTCTGGGACAGACTTGGGAGGGAGGGGCACAGAGGTAAGACAAGGAGAGTGCCAAGGACTCCTGGACAAAGCCCACCAAAGAGGCTGGCCAGGTGTTAGTTAATTGGTCGACCAAACCCACACTGGGGTCCTAGCTCGGACTGAGACCCCCTGTCTCACCCAGGGAGGTTTGATTTGCTCAGTCAGTAACAAAATGGATGCTGAGACTGGAAGAGCACCAGCTTTCTTCAATGGCCAAAGAATGGAGAAGCGGGAACCTAGTTTGCAAATCAACTCAGACACCAAATACATAGGAGGGTTGGAGTAAAAGGGAGGGGTTTGGAATGAGTGGGAAGAATATTCATGAGTTATCCAAAAACAGGGGTGTGGTTTGGACCTGGAACTGATGCAACTCTCCTTTTCAGTTCTCATAGGGGCTTTTCTGGTTGTCATCATGGTGATCGCCAGCTGTCCTGGTGCTGGTGGGTGTGTCATTTAGCTAACGTATAGAGCGTGTAGTAAGGCTCTAGATCTATTGGAAGTCGAATCCTCCGCCATCTTGAGCCTAGTTGGTTCTAATTGGTTCTTGTTTTTTTTCTGTTTGCTGCTTCCTCCTGAAACTTAGATAAGAGTAATTGGTTTCTCTTCGAGGGAGGGACAGGGGTGTGATTCTGGGGAGACAGCTTTGGTACCAGAGGGGCGGGGAGGATGACCAGGAGACAGAAGTGTCTTAGGAACGAGGGGAGGTGAGAAGTTCGGAGGCAGAGGTGACCGCTGCCAAAGGCCAGGCAGGTGGGGCACACAGAGGCCTGCGGTGCCCAGGGTTGGACAGCACAAAGGCCCTGGTCACTTTACAAGTCAGTGAAGTAATAGCCTTAGAGAGGGGACCCCAGGAGGTCCGGCCCCTGCGTCCGGCCACCAGCTGGAAAGACTGACGGGGTTTCCATGGAGGGCAGAAGCCCCTGGCCCACCCTGGTGCCCCGGAGGCTCCATCCTCCTCAGACCAATAGGGAGTATTGGAGAGAGCCCCACCCAGAGGCAGTGGACTCCACGACAAGGCGGCTAGAGCATGGTCAGGGTCAGATAAAGCTGCCAACGTGCTCCATGGGCACCTGGCACACGGTAGGCCCTAAGTAAACTTTTGCAAGTCATGCATAAGCCATATGGCCCTTTCTTTGCCCTGGTGGTGTTACCGAACGCAAGTTCATGTGCCCAACACACTGTGAAGCCAAACAAAACAAAATGTTGGAGTTTGGAGCACAGAAAGTTTTACTGCGGGGCCATGCAAGGGGGACGGGTCAGGGGCGCTCGTGACCCCCCAAATTCCGAACTCCTCGCGGGCTTTCAGCAAAACACTTTTATTGGCCAGGTGAGGGAGGGGAGCCGCAGGGTATGTGATCAATTCTCTGATTGGTTGGTGTCACAGAGGTTAACATTATCAATCCTTAGGCACCAGAAGGCCCCTGGGCTACGAACCCATGATCATCAAGTAGTTAATTTCTTCCATTGGGTCGTGGGTTTTAGCATCTGAAAAATTCAGGAAATATGCCTGAGATACTGTTATCTGGGTACTTCAGAGAGGAGCTACAGCAGAAGATATGGAGGAGGGGTCTGTCCTGGGAAAGCCCCATAGGGTCCTGCTTGGTTCCAACGGCAGCCCTGCCCTACCAAACCACCACCGGCTCTGCCAAGCCAGGGCCCCCGTTGGTCCACATAGGCCATCTGCAGTTCACTCCTCCCCCACATCCAGCACCCGTTTCCTACCTGATCTGCTTGGTCCAGCTCAGTTTCCAAGAAAAGACGGCTATGATGGAGATGAGGCAGCCAGCCAGCACGAAGGTGGGTCCCTGGGGCAGCTCTCCTGTGAAGGAGGCGGGGGACAGCTGGGCTGGACTTCCGTTAGGCCAGGCCAGGGTAGGCAGGGCTGCATCAGGGCACCCGTCCCTGCTCTTGGCACCTCCCGCTGACCTACTCAGAAGCGCCAGCTGCCCCTCTGGAAACCAAGGGGCCCTCTCACCTGGGGGCACCAGTGTAAAGGGAGTGTGCTGGACGCTGATGTTGTTTTCAGCCTGGCACCGGAACCAGTCCGATGTCTGGTTCAGTGGGAAGGAGAAGTTGGCTGGCTGCCCAGGGTTCCGAGTCTGCTGCATGTGGATATGCCCGTTCCTCCTGACCAGTCTGTAGGTGATGGGTGGGCTGCCCGAGGATGCCTGGCAGAACACCTCTACCCTGAGGCCTGACCCCCTGTCCAACAGGGTGAAGTCAGCTTGCAGCTGGGACACCGGCTCTGGCAGGGTGGGAGAAGGCGGGAGCACAGGTGTGGCTGGGAGACTTTAATGCCCTCCCCCTAGCCAGTTCCCTCAGTACACATGCCTAATGAGCCTAGTGGCCTAACTGACTGATTGCTCCTCCAGGCAGCCTTCTGGATTGCTCCCTCCGCCTCGCGTCTGAGCGTCTACCCTACTTGCAGTGTATACCATACAATTTCATACATGTATTTGGTTTTATTTTCATGTGGTATAATCTGGGTTGCCAGACTTAGCAGCTAAAAATACAGGACACCCAGTTAATTTTGAATTCAGATTAACAATGAATAAAATTTAGGCAGTCTCTTAAAGATGAGACAGTCCAAAGAGGAAGAAGGAGACTAACATTTAACAAGCACCTTAAGAAAATGCAATTCCTCAAAAAGTTAAAGAATTACCACATGACCCAGCAATTCCACTCCTAGCTATATACCAAAAGAATTGAAAACAGGGACGCTAACAGATACTTGTACACACATGTTCACAGCAGCACTATTCACAACAGCCAAAAGGTGGAAACAGCCCAGATGTCCATCAATGGATGATGGATAAACAAAATGTGGTCCATCCACATGACGGAAGAGTATTCATCCATAAAAAGGAATGAAGCACTGACACCTGCTACAACATGGATGAACCTTAAAAACATTATGCTGCGGCTTCCCTGGTGGCGCAGTGGTTGAGAATCTGCCTGCTAATGCAGGGGACACGGGTTCAAGCCCTGGTCTGGGAAGATCCCACATGCCGCGGAGCAACTAGGCCCGTGAGCCACAACTACTGAGCCTGCGCGTCTGGAGCCTGTGCTCCGCAACAAGAGAGGCCGCGATAGTGAGAGGCCCATGCACCGCAATGAAGAATGGCCCCCACTTGCCGCAACTAGAGAAAGCCCTAACGCAGAAACAAAGACCCAACATAGCCAAATAAATAAATAAATAAAATTTAAAAACCAGAAAAACACATTATGCTGAATGAAATACATCAGACACGAAAGGCCACATATTGTATGATTCTATTCATGTGAAATACCCAAAATTTTTTTTTTTTTTTTTTTTTTTTTTTGCGGTACGCGGGCCTCTCACTGTTGCGGCCTCTCCCGTTGTGGAGCACAGGACCCGGACGCGCAGGCTCAGCGGCCATGGCCCACGGGCTCAGCCACTCCGCAGCATGTGGGATCCTCCCAGACCGGGGAATGAACCCGCGTCCCCTGCATCGGCAGGCGGACTCTCTGCGCCACCAGGGAAGCCCTCATACTATTTTTTTTTTTCAAACACTCCTTCATGCAAAATCTTTGAAGTTAAGTAAAGCTCTATCTAGAGTTTAATCTACTCTCTGGGGCGCCAGTTTGCAAACTGCTACCAACAATTTCGTCAACGTGACTCTGGGGCCCAACAGTCAACGGCTCTTGGGGCCAGAATCTTCCTCCCCCGCCCCCCCCCCCCGGGGAAATGTGGGTCCAGGCTTCAGGGTGATGACACTTTTGCTCCCTTCACTGTGGGGAAATGACCTTGACTTAACAAAAATGGAAAGAAAAAGCTGGCCCACCTTCATTTCCATTTCGATGGCCATTAATAGAAGCCTGATTTACATAAGTTCACAGACAGGAGCCACTTTCTTTTTTAGTGCCCTACAGGGTAGAGCACTCAGTTTTTATTCTAACAAGACTTGTGTGGGTCTTTCCTTTTGATTATTTAGTTTATGCATCTAGCCCACCCATAACGAGGGGTCTATCATTTAATTACAAATTCGTCATCTGTGTCTGAACATTTGAAGATAGGATGGCACACTCAGAATTTGATGAAGCGACAAGGACACCCTGGGGACCGGAAGCTGAGCCAGGCCAGGGCTGGGGTGATTGAATGGCTGTGCAGAGCCTCCCACTGTCACTAAAGAAAGAGCGAGCGGCTTAGGGCTGTGCCCAGGCTGGGCAGTGGATTGCCGTCCAGCTGGGCTTGGAGGCCCTTCAGGATCGCCCCTACCTCTCCCTAGCTTGTTTCTGTGATAACCCAGAAGCTTGGAGATTGGAGTCCCAACCCTGGAGGCCCAATTCATTAGACCTGAGCTCGGGCCCAGGGATCTGATGAGGGTTGAACAAGCAGCCCATCTGTTGAGAGTTGAATTGTGTCCTCCAAAAAGGAAGATGTATTCAAGCCTTAACCCCAGGTACTTGTGAATGGGACCTTATTTGGAAATGGGGTCCTTACAGATGGACTTCAGTAACCCATGCTGGATTAGGGTGGGCCCTAAAGAGAAGAGACAAAGACACACACACACACAGGCCATGTAAAGACAGAGGCAGTTTGGAGTGATGCTGTCACAAGCCAGGGAACGCCAAGGACTACCACAGCCCGCAGGTGAGGCTTCAGATGAAGCCTCCAGAACCAGGAGAGAATCAATTTCTGTGTGGTACTTCATTAGAGCAGCCCCAGGAAACTAGCACAGCCCCCTTACAAGTGAAGCGGGTTTCAGGAGTGAGGGGGAGGGGACAGTTATCAAGATTCCTTTGTACGCACTCGCACTCTGAATCTGTCCTTCAACCGGCCGCTCCCCAGCCCCCACCCCGAACATTGTCTTCTTTCATGGCAGCCCCACGGGAGACCCCAGGCTCCCAGGTCACCCTCATCTTCCTGCCCCACCTTTTCTAGGGCTCTGAAAGTCCCCCTTTACGTCCCACCTCCCCCTGCACCCTCTGGAAGGCTGGTAGGCTCAGTTGGCACCAAATCCCGGAACCCTCAAGCTTTCCTCTCACATCTCACCTTCTACACCTAATGGAAACCAGCCTCCCCTCCCCCGCGCAGTGCCTGCACCAGTGGTATTTCAGGTGGCGGGGGGTCCTCACAGCCTTCCCAACACTGGCGTGGGATGGCGAGGGTGGGCATCCTCTTGCTATTCCTGGACCACTCTCCCTCCTCCCTCCCTAAACAGCAGACTTGAACCTCATGTCTTCAGACACTGCACCCTGCCCCTCTGGGTTACAGTTACCTAGAAATGCCCACCATCCCTTGAAGATTCTTGTGCCTGGTTCCTGCTACACTCAATACTGCACTTGCCATGATTCTTGGGGATTTCAAAATACACAGAGAGAAACGTTCCAAAATCTTGGCTCTTAACACCCAATATCTCAGGCCCAACCTCTCGTTCCCATTAGTAGTAATCAGTTGTAAGGCTGCCCTTGACTTCGCCAGTTCCCAGCTGCTCAGACCAAAACCCCCCGAGTCATCTTCCACAGCTCTGTCTTTCCCATCCCATCCCATCTATCAGCAAAGGCCTTCAGAATATACCTTGACCACCTTGCCAGGCCTCCTGGCTATCACCCAATCTCTCCTCTGGATCCCGGGAACAGTCTAAAGGCTCTCTGGGATTCTACCCTTCATCCCCACCCCATCTCTTCTCAACACAGCAGCCAAAATGACCCCAGGAAGAGTAAATCAGGTCAACCCTTCTGCTGTAAACCCTCCCATTGTTATGCCCACAGGGTCCCCCCCTACTCAACACTGCCCCCCCCCCACCTCATCCAACACTCCCCTGCCCCTGCTTCCTGTGCTCTGGCCACGCAGGCCCTTGTCCAGGCACATCCTGCTCTACCACCTCCTTCATGTCCTTGCTGGCGTGTCCCCTTCTCAGTGATGACTTCCCAGTAGATGGTGCCCTCCCTCCCCACCCCCAACCCATGTTCCCTTCCCCTCTTCCCTGCTTGCTGTTCTCTGGGACCTATCACGTTCTAGCACGCTGTAGAATGTGCTTATTTTTATTATCATCTGTCCCTCCGGCCCCACTAGAATGTAAGGTACGTGAGGGCAGGGATCTCTGTTTTGTTTCTGCACCCACCATCCTGGGGCCTCAAGCAGCACCTGGCACCAAAGAGATGCTCAACCAGTAATTACTGAATGATTGGATAAATGAATGAATGAATGATTTGTCAGTCGGCTCCTTAGGAGTTTAGTTAGCAGGACTTGCTGGGCAAGAGTCTGAGCAGAAGTCGGGGGCCGGAAGGGGGTGGACCGGCCCTGCCCAGGTACTTCCCGGAGACCCAGAGGCCAGGGCCCTGCGCTGTTCTCCTTTTAGCGGAAACACCATGCTGTGTTTGTTTTTAAAGCAAATAAGGAAATGATAGTTCAGCCCGTGCGGCACTCAAGTGAGGTCCACCCTTAAGTGGAATAGAGGCGGCTGCACCTGCAGCCCTGAGACCAGGGAAGTTACAGGTCCAGACGAGACCAGAGGAAGGGCAGCCGCCCTTGCAGAGATGTGGAGAGGAGGAGGTGACTGACCACCTTGACTTTAAGGGTCACAGGGTCGGAAATGGGGGCAGGGGAGAGGGCAGGAGAAGGAAGGGGAGTGGAAAGACGGAGGCGGCCAAAGCTGAGGGGAGGAGGTACGGCCACCGGGAGCCTCCCCTCTCACCGGCTCTTACACCAGGCGGCTGGTGGAGAGAGGGGCCCTGACACCTTCCTGTTGCCTCTGAGAGTCAGGCAGTTTCCCCTTTGCTGGACCTCAGGGAGCGGGGAGTTGGGGGAGCCCAGACTTCCTCATTCTCTCACTCGCCCTCCTCCTGGGCCAAGGCACCCCACCAGAATGCCCCCAGCCTGCCCTGGGGTCACACCCACCCCGAGGGGCTTCTGCTACAGATCAGGCACTCAGAGTGATTGGGGTACACCTGCCCGGGACACGCCCTCTGCCCGCCTCTGCTGGTAATACCCGCCCCCCCACCACACACAGCCCAAGGGGAAGCCAAGCACTTTCCTTGCCCCCACGTCACTGTCCCCACCGGCTGCCTGTTGTCCCGCCCACTCCCACCTCCTGCAGAGCTTTCTCTTCTCCAACCCTCCAGGGCCCTGCAGGGGTTGAGGCTGGGGTCCAGAACCTTCCAGTGGTCTAGCAGCAGATGCCACTCTCCCGCAACACCCTTCCCCCGGCCGGCCAAGGCCTCTACCCTGGGTGGGGCCTCTGACTCCAGGGTCCCCATCTGGGGGTACTCCGCCCTCCAGCATGCTGGGAAACTCACCTTTCTCCTGCTTCGCGGAGCTGCTGGTGGCTGTAAGAGAGGGGAGGGCGGTTAGGAGAGCCCAGGGTGGAGGGGAGGCCAGAGCCCACCCAGAGAGCCTCGTCCTGAGCCCAGAAGGAGGCCCAGGACTCCACAAGCAACTTCACTCACAGGAGCTCTTTGGCGCCCGGAGCATTTCGTACCATCAGCCCATTCCGCAGATGGGTAGAGTGGGCCCAGAGTGGTGACGCAATAACTGGTTGCTCTGAGACTCAAGCCTAAACCTTCCCCTCTCTGTCCTGTGCTTCCAGAGGTGTCTCCTGTGCTCCCTAGACCCCTGGACCCTGAGTCTGCCACCTCAAGGCCCTGGCAGCGGCCCCCTCCCACCATGTCCCTGGGCAGCTCACCTAGCGCAGCCAAGCAGAGCAGCCGCAGGACTCTCATGCCTCTGCCGCGTGGGACCCTCAGCCAGGAGAGCAAGAGCTTCCTCGAGCGAGGCCACCTCCACTCCAGAGCCTCTGGGTGCCCCCTGGGTGGGTGCGTGCCTGCAGCGGGGAGATAACCGGGATGCCACAGCGCCCCAGGGCTGGGCCCGGGACAGCGCCTCTCCCCACACCCCCAGGGAGTTAGGAGGGGTCAGGAGCCAAACCAGGGCTCACAGTCGCCGCCACTGCCGAGCTGTAGGACCCCAGGGTAGAAGATGTCCGTGTCCTCACCCTGGAGTCCTCACCGGGACCCCCCCACCCCAAGGTGGAGGCACTGGTAGCCAGCAAGGGGGAATTAAGCTTGCTAACCCACTGATTTTGAGATGAGAGGATTATCCCAGATTATCGAGGTGGGCCTGATGTAATCATGAGGGTCCTTCTGAAGAACTGGTGGGTTGGACCCCTCAGGGCTGGGGGCTCAGGGCAGAGAGAAGAGAGGGAGCAGGTAAGGTGGGACTAGGACCCATCCAATCCCACAGAGGCTTTTTTTTTTTAATGAATGAAGTGACTTTATTGAAACACTCCCTGTTTCTACACTGACACAGCTGCATATGTGTTTTTCTCCTGCTATCACAGAACGTGGAGCTTTGATTTGTACACAGGTGCCTTCCTCAGGGAGGATGTCCCACCCCCAGGGAACAATTTGCTTCCTGTGCGGGCTCTTCTCTCCTACAGAGCTTCACAGGTCAGTGGCACTCACGTCACCAGCACAGCCCGGGAACCGGCACCTGACCCAAGGCAGGCCAGTTACAGCCCTGCCCTGGGGCCCCTAGGCCCGGCTCAGGGGCACCCACTGAGGCCTGGGCGTGTTGGGAAGCTGGTCTGGTGGGATGACCCTGCCCAAGCCTGGGCACAGTGTCCTGGAGCTCCCCTGAGGACTAGCTTTGTCACCTCGGTCTCGGTGGTCCCTTCTCCTCAGTGGGCAAGAATCAGCATCTGTCCCTTGCCACCCAGAGTCCTGACTCGTACCCCTGGGGATGTGCTCTGGGGACCCACCTACCTCTCTGCATTTGGGCAAAAGCTAATCTTCTCTTAGTTTTCCTAGCGAAATTCCCTTCCAGAAAGTCTGTTCTCACTCTGCCGGGAGGGGTGTGTGGAAGGAACTGACGACTGAAGGCAATCAGAAGGGTCCCCTCAGCTGTGGGCAATCTGTTGCCTGAAGTCCCAGAAGCTCGAGGTTTTTCCTCTACGTTGTGCTCAGGGCTTCTGATTCGAGCTGAGGCAGCTCGTGAGAAGCCTCCCCCTTTTATCGGCGTGTCTGGGGAGCCAGAGTCAGAGCAGAGAATGGTGGGTGGACTCGAGGGACAATTCCCCCAGGCCTTGGTGGGACCGGGGGCATCTCTACTGCCTCACCCCGACTACCCCTCTCCAGCCATCACCTGTGTGCCCCATCAAATGAGGGCTGCTTCTCTGAGCTGTTCTGCCCTTCTTCTCCACAGGCTGCAGGTGTGACAGCACTGAGTAGGTTGCCCCAGGTGAGCCCAGGTCACCTAGATGGAGCGGAGTCAGGGTGTCCTCAAAGCTCTCCTGTCACCCACTAGACTGACATTTCGTGATTCCTGCCCACCGAGGGCCAGTCTCCTCTATGATAAATGGCCTTACCAGCACCTCCTTGCGTCACTTTCCTGGGAGGGTCCCCTGGGTGGGAATCTGTGCTGGGCTGCCTTGGCCAGAGTAGCTGGGAGCCCTCTCAGGACTGGGTGGGGAGAGTCCGGGACCCCCCCCCCCAAGGTGGAGGCACTGGGGCTCCTGCACCTGGAGAGACCCTGGCTTCACTTACTGCAATAACCCCACGGGCCTCTCCCTGCCCACGTGTGTCTTCTTTGCTGCTGGTAGACGCTCAACGTTACCGGACCCCCGGGCTCTCCAAGCCCAGCCATAGGTGTGCTGGTTCCGCCTTCACTCTGGTTGTCCCCGTGGGCCCCAGAGCCCAGTCTAGAGGCCTCAGAGTCCCAGTTTCCACAGCTCAGGCCCGCCCGGCCCGTCTCTACACCATGGCTCAGGCCATTCCTCTGCCTTCACCTCCTGTCGAGTCCTCCGTCCCCCAAGGCCCCGCTAGTCGCCCACTCCACGAATCCCTCCTGCTGACTGCGATGGCTCCCCCCTGAGCCCCAGGTTGCCTCGCTGGGCCGGCACGGTCACAGGGCCATCTGGGCCCCTTCCCATCTCTCCCACTTTGCTCCTTTAGGCCAATGACCATGTTGTAATAGGGCCTCAACTGCTCTCCTAGGAAGGACACTATATAAGTAACTGCTCATTCAATCCTCACAACCACGCAGAGGAGGGTGGTGTCATCCCCAGGCTTTGGTCAAGCAAACCGAGGCCCCGAGTTTGAGTTCCTCAAGGTCCCGAAGCTCGTCCCCCTCACATCCGGTGATGCACTTGGCGGGTTCTCTGAAGGCACGTGAAGGTGATGAGAAGGACCTGGATGCCTCAGTGCTGCAGGTTCTCCCGCTTCGCACCCAACAGCCTCACCCCCGGGGGCTCATTAAACCACGTCGCTGGGCTCCACCCTTAGAGGAGGTGCGGTGGGGCCTGAGAACTGGCTTTTCTAACAAGTTCCCAGGTGACGTTGGTGCTGCTGGTCCGGGACCACACGTTGACCCTAAGCTGCTAATTAACAACATGTGTCGCCTTCTTTGGGGCCAGGCTGGTTGCCCTCCCCAAGCTGAGCACGTAGCTCCCCGTGTCTCCCGCAGTCTCATCACCAGCCCCAGAACAGGGCCCGGCACTTGTTGACAGGCGGATGGGTCATGTGATGCTGGGTGAGTGAGAGAGAGGGACAGCGACAGGAGGAGCTGAACCAGCCAAGACTGCAATGACCACGTGAAGCCCCTGGACTGAGGGCGCCGGGCCAGAGCCGCCCAGATGCCGTGTCCAGGCTGGGAATCCAGCCAGGCGCTGGCCTCCTGCTGCTGGAAGTGGAGCCTCATCAAGCACGTCCTGGGGCTTCTCCTGACCTTCCCTCCTGACGGCTCTTTAGGCCAGCAATCCTCAACCCTGGCTGCCGGTGAGGGTCACCTGGGAGCTTTAGAAAGTCCAGATGTCTGGCTGCTGGCTGCACCTGGACCAATTGCGTCCGAATCGCTGGCACAGGGCCAGCATCTGACGGGGCTTCTCAGGAGTTCTCCGAGGCTGAGAACCACAGATTGAGAACCTCTGCAGCCTCGGCACCGGAGGCTTGGGAATCTTGGATGCAGCCCTGCCTTCCTGGGCAGCGGGCTCCGCTACCTCCCGGGGCCCACACTCGGAGTGTCTCCTGATGCAGGTCAGATCTGAGCTCTGCCCCTTGCTGACTCATAACGTCTGTGGGTCTCAGTGGTCTCACACGTGAAGGAGGAATTACAGGAGGTTGTGTAGGGTGCCTGCAGTCAGAGCACAGTAAGCCCCCACTGTTTGCTCTCACTGCGGCCAGGCCTTCCCCTTCCCGCAGGTGGAGGTCTCTGGACTTTTATAATGGTACTGCCCAGGATAAACAATTCCTGAGCACTGCCAATGGATGTGTATTTATAAACTGCATTCATGGGTTACTATACTAACATATTATGCATATTATAAAACATTCAACAAAAATAGAAACTTTTAAGGATTGAGATAAAAATATAAATACAAGTTCCCATATTTTCTTCTTGATGCCCCTAGGTATATGCACCCCACCTTGGGGCACCCTGCTGGAGGGCCCACTGAGAGAGGCGGTGGTCACCTGGGGTCACGAGCGTGGGGCGAGGGGTCAGGAAGTGGGGAGCTGCACACGGGGCCCTGGGGAAGCTCCGGGCGGTGGTGGGGGTCGGTGCTACAGCTCCGAACCGCTGGGGAAGCGGCAGCTACGGGCGGGGACCCGGACACCGCGCAACCCGGCAGGATCCTCAAGGGAGGGTTCCGGCCTGGGGGCCCTGGGTCCCGGGGAGCCCGGGCACGGGAATCCGGGGCAGAAGGATCTCGGGCGCGAACCTCGGGAGTGAGGGGACTCAGGCCCCAGAGAGTCGCCGGAGCCCGGCTCCGACATCAGCCGCGACAGGTCATCCACCAGGTGCCACTTCTCCTGCACTTGCTGGGGCGGAAGAGGGGAGCGAGCAGCCGGTTTACGAGCGGCGCCTCCTCTCACCAGCTGCCGCGGGAGAAGCGGCCACCTCGCAGTAGCAGCCCCGAGGCCCCACCCCACCAGAGTTTCCCCTCCCCGCCCCCGCTGCGGCCCCGCCCCACCAATCTCCCGCCCTATCCCTAGACCCGCCCCGCCGGGCCAGAGACCACGCCCCTCCCGATCCCGCCCCAGGCCAAGGCCACGCCCCATCAGGTCCCGCCCCAGCCTAGCCAGAGACCACGCCCCCGCCAGTTTCACCTCCTACTTCAGCCCAAGCCCACACTCCCATTAAACCGGGTCCCCAAGCCTAAAGCCACATTCCTGTTGACTGGTTCCCGGCCGGAGGCACCGGTTCCCTCCCTCCACCTTCCCCGCTTCTATCCGCGGCCTGAGGCCACACTCCCGACAGGGTCTTGCCCGGAGTCCGTGACCCCTCCCCAGTCCGGCGGACACTCACCCACACCAGTTGCTTCCGGAGCCCCCGGATGGCCCTCGCGCTGGCCTGGGACTGGGAGACGCACACGGTCAGGACAAGGCTTTGGATAGACGGGGATGCTAGGTCAGTCAGCCCCCTACTTCCTCCTTCCCCACCCCAGTCTCTTAAAAACCACCTCCCGGGGTCTTCTCTCTTCCAGGTTCCTAGACACCGCTTTCTCTCTCCTCTCCTTCCTCCCACTGGTCGCTCAGTCCCTCTCCTCTAAATGGTAGTAAGAATAACAAGCGCGGCAGGCTCATAGCGTGTCTGCACCGGGCAACGTGCTTCGCCAGTGGTCACTTAAAGTGCCCGCTTTACAGGTGAGGGCCTTCAGGGGCTGCCCAGGGGCACAGGGCAACCCCCAGGACACCTGCCCTTGGGCCCCTGGCTCCCTGCGACCTTGGGCTCTCCTTGTCTGGCCCCCAGATCCCATGAGACTGGCTGGGGGTGCCCCCTCCCTCGGCCCCTGCTGCCCTGAAAGGCACCTGAGCAGGATGAGGAGGGGGAAGCTGAAGGCGTGGGAGCCCAGGTAGTGGAGGATGCGCTGGCTAGGGGGTGGGAGCCGGAGGGCCACCAGCTCTGGGACCACCTGCCAGGGGGCTGAGTAGTTGGCGAAGAGGCCACAGTCCCAGGAGGAGCGGATGCTGGGGAGAGACCGCCAGAGGAGGGCCGGTGTCAGCGCTCGGGTGACGAGCTGCCGGCCCGGCAGCCTCAGCCCGTCTGCTCCCCTCACCTGCTGACCACATAGCCCAGGGGCACAGCGGCCAGGAGCAGGCCCAGGATGAGCACCAGCTGGAAGAAGAAGATGGAGCTGGAGGCGCGGAATGGCCGAGGGGACGCCCTGGAGTTCCTCAGCAGGGTGTACTAGGGAGCGAGCAAGGACACAGGGGCCTCAGTGCAGTGTGCAGATGGGAGGTGCCCGGCGGGGCAGCAGCAGGAGGTGAGGGCTGCTCTGCTGATGGCGCTCGAGGTGCCCACACAGGTGCGGCCCTGCTCCCTCCCAGCCCCTGAGCCCTCACCTTCTTGATGTAGAAGGTGAGGAAGACGAAGATGCTGTTAAGCAGGGGCAGCAGGGGGCAGTAGAAGAGGCCCATCCAGGTGACTGTCTGTCCCTCCACGATGTCCAGCACGTTCTTGGGCAGCAGGAACTCCTCCCGGTCCAGCCAGGCCCAGAACCGGCCCGAGAACCGCTCCACCAGCAGCCTGGGGGAGGGGAGTGCCCAGGTACCCACCACCCAGAAGTGTGTGGACCTCGTTGGTCCTGGCTGTGGACCATAACACACTCACACGGTAACAGGCATGTAGAAGTGCTCACCCCTGGCTGTGGCCACTGGCCACCCCCCAGACACGCCCACTCCACCCCCGTAGTGTCCCCACGTGGCTCACCTCCTAGGCAGGCTGACAAGGAAGGTGAAGGCCACCGTGAGGAGGAAGTTGAAGATGCTGAGTTTGTACAGCTCCTCCCCCACCGAGTTCTCCCAGCACTGGTCAGAGGGGGCATCTGTCACTACCCTCGGTCCCCAACCGCCCCTCACCCACCCGTTGGGGGACTCTGTGGTCTAGGAGCCTTGCCTGGAGTCTGATATGATTGCTAAGTTAAAACCCGGGCCTGGGATAAGATTTCAGCAGACAAAGCCCACAGTCTGGGCTGCCTCTCTGCACAGCGCAGAATGTGATGTGAATGGCGCCCCCTGGAGGTGACTGCTGGGTGGGCAACTCTGCCCACAGCCTCTCACAAAGGTGAGACCCTGAGAAGGACGAGGAGATCAAAGAGGTGGGGCTTTGCAGAGGACAGGAGGGACAGGCCCTGATGGAGTCACCGGCCACCTGGTAGTCACATGCGTTGTAGCCGTAGGACTCACAGCTGGTCTTGTTTCTGCCAAAGCACAGCAAGGTCTGCCCCAGCGAGAAGGAGAACATTCCCAGGCTGGCCAGCTTCAGCACCACACACCTGGGGGTTAGGGGAGGGGGCGGGGACTGTGTCAGGGGAGGAGCCCAGGTACATGGCACATCTACTCGGGACACAGGTGTGGCTGACATCTGCATGAGCTCAAGTCTCTCCCGGGCCCAGCCCCCTCGAAACCCAGAGCCCAGCCTCCTTCCAAACTGCTCCATGCGTGGCAATATTTCCCAACGTGCGTTCCCTAGAATCTTGGTCTCCAGATGATTCACAGGAGAAAGGTTCTGTTTACATCAGTTTGGGAAACACGGCAGTCCAGCCATCCTCCCCCCACACCCAGCTTGGAGATTCACAGGCACATACGTGCTTTTATATCATAAATGCAGGTGAGCTCTCTCTTCTAAGGCCTATTAATGCCCTAGTCCGTTTACACTGTCCATATATCACAAACACGTGCATGCATACTCCTGAATAATATGTAACTGGATCACACAGGTAGGGTGGCCTAACCCCAAACGATTACCTGCACGTTATATCAAAGTGTGGACTTTCTTTTTTTTTTTTTTTTTTTTACTTTTTGTCCATACTTCACAGCACGTGGGATCTTAGTGCCCCGACCAGGGATCGAACCCGCGCCCTCTGCATTGGAAGCACGGAGTCTTAACCACTGGACCGCCAGGGAAATCCCATAAAGTGTGGACTTTCAAGGCTGATACACGGCCGGAGCCTGGCTGGGAACAGTGGTTCTTGTGTTGAGGAAGGCAGGGGTGGTGGGGGCTTATTTTTATCTTCCATCCTTTTGAGCATTTTGAATTTTTTTTTTTTACCATGTGCACGTGCTATTACCCATTCCAAAAATAAAATTTCAAAGCAAACACAATCTACCTCGGAATGGGTAGATACGCAGAATGGGCTCCGGACAGCTTCTGTGCCAGGGAAGCCCAAGGAAAAGCAGACCCTGCCAAGTGAGGGGTGGGTGGCAGACGGAAAGAGAACCTGGGCTGGAGCTGTTGTGTGTGTGGGGTCCTGTGGGTGGGTGGGTCCAAGGCAGGACCTGAGTCCTGGGAGAGGAGACAGAGCAGAGCCTGGGGGCAGAGGACAGCTTGAGTTTGAACCTGCACCCAGAAGGCATGGGGAGCCTCCCTTGGCCAAGGCGCTTGACCCTTTCAAACCTCAGTGTCCTCATCTATCCAGTGGCAGTGAGGATGGTCCTAACTTCACAGGTCACGTGAGGGTGTCAAGGTGAGGGGTGTAAACCCTCAGGGCACATGGGAGGGAGCTGTGTTCCTAGGTAGGTAACTGTGGTACCCAACGTGCCCTGGCAAAAACAGTCACTGGCTTGCTTTGGATGGTGGGGACTGGAGAACCTTAGACCGGGGCCCGCCAGACCGTGTGTGGGAGCAGCTGCCTGCTTTCCCTTGCACGGGACTCCTGATGCCAGGTGATAACCAAGACAGGCGGCAGGACACAGCCCTTCCATGCCCTCCACACTCCGTCCCACCTGTCACCCCCCCAGGTGTCACTCACCAGATAAGGGTGAGGTTGACCTCAGTGTTGGGAGGGTAGTTTTCCAGCTGGACCAGGAAAACAAACAGCAGGGGACCCAGAAAGTTGACCAGGGCGATGACCCCAGGGGGCAGGTACTGGAGCAGCAGAAACAGGGACTCCTGTGGGGAGAAGTGGATAAGGGGGTGCCGCGGGCTGGAGGGCCCCCAGCGGCTCCCCCATCCCCTACGACCCCCTTCAAGTGTAACTCTGGTGCAGGCCCGGAATCTGGAAGCCCACGGATTATTCCCAGTGGCAGCAGGGGGTATCCACAGGTAGAGCCTGTCTGACTTGGTTATGACTTTGGGCAAATTGCTTTAACCTCTGTGAGCCTCGGTTTCCTCTTCTGCAAAGTGGAACCATCCCGTCTCCTCCCCCAGGTCTGGCCAGGATTAAATAAATGCGTGTCAGTCGCCTGGCACCTCCTTGTTGTCCTGCGAGTACTTGGTGGCCCAGAAGATAGCACTGATGGCCCCAACCACCAGAAGCCCGATGAGGATGTTGACCCGCAGGTAGGTGAGCAGGTGGCAGGCCCTCTGAGCCCGGGTCTGATGCTGCACCGTCAGCAAGTGACGCCCCTCCTCCAGCTCCACCTGTCATGGGGGCAGGGGCAGGGGCACAGGTGGGTTACGGCTGGCCCAGGTGGAAGGGGAGGGGGCTGGCAAACAGCCCCAGGTCGGTGTGCGTGGGGAGAAAGGCTGCCAGGCTCTAGGCAAGGTTGGGGTGACGCTGAGGCGGGGACAGACGGGCTGGTTTTGTCCAGAGCACCCCCAGAGTACCGTGCAGGTGAGCGCTCACACCCAGACACGGCACAGCCCCCGCCTCCAGCTGGAAAACCGTGTGTGCACACACACACACACAGACACACTCCCACACTCAAGCCACACACTCATACAGTCTCACGTGCTCTCACACTCATTCACTCTCACAACTCACACTCATGCACATCCTCACACACACCTTGAACTCGTTGCTGATCTCATGCTTCTTGATGGTGGCTGCCTCCTGCCCCTGGATGCAGAAGTCCCAGGAAGAGAAGACCTTGGCGCTGAGAGGTGACCTGTAGTCCTGGCCCAGGAACATCTTCTGTGGCAGCCCCTTCACCATCCTGGAGGGGGCAGAGGCCAGGGCTCAGCCTCGGCTCGGCTCTGATCTGGGATGGGAAGTCCCAGGCAGCCCTAAGTGCAGCCTTTGGCCTCGGCCTGGGGGGGGGGGGGGGGGACACAGGAGCGGTGGCCCCGCTCCTGAGGTCTGCAGCTGGGGATGCAGAGTTCCGGCCCTGGAACCTCCATTGGCAGGGACTCCCTGCCAGCTTGGGGGTACCACGCCAAGCAGGGGTGATCAGGGAAGACCCCCTGGAAAGGGGTGGAGGCAGGGGCTCTGCTCTCACCGCCGTAGAATCCCACAGAAGCAGAGGAGCAGGCAGGCCAGTGGGCTCAGTAAGTAGGCCAGGCGGATGCTGTATATTGAGCTGCTCTCAGGCCCCGCTCGGTACGCGCCGTAAAAGAGATAGGTGTTGTTGAAGGCCTGGGGATGTCAGAGGATGACAAGTGAGCCAGGCTGTGTGCTAAGTGTTTTCTTGCTGTTAACACATTAGCCCTCACAGTGACCCCATCAGGTAGAGAATAAGAGTATCCCCATTTCACAGAGGCTCAGAAGGGTTGGGCAACTTGCCTAAGGACACACAGCTTGGAAGAAGAGCCAGGACTGGAACACGGGAGCCCGCACGGTAACCACCCAGTGGCTTCCAGGGATGAGGGTAGGGTGGTGCTTATCCCAGAATCCTGGACACTTTTTCCCTTCTTGTCCTTCAAACCCCGACCCCAGCTGGGCTCTGAGGGCCGTGGGCACATGTCCATGGGCCTGGGCTGTGCACAGTGGCCTCAGCCTCTCTCTGACCCCACTGCTGACCCAGCCAGCCTGTCTGTGGAGGACCGTCTCCCTAGAAGCCAACGTGCCCTTGGAGGGGTGAGGGTCCTCTTAGACTGGGGTTCCCTGAGGCTAGATCACCAGGTTCCCCAGCCTCCCTGGTCCACAGCCAGTACAGACTCACTCACCCTGCCGGTTAAAACATTCCAAAGTAGATTGTTGAACTTGGGAACACCAGTCTGGGGTTGGTGGCCACCAGGACACTGGAGGGCTGTCGAGGAGGGAGAGGGGTCCAATAGGGAAGGGTCCCCAAGGCATAGGTGAGACTCTGCCCCTCTCACTCCAAAGCCTCCAATATCAGGAGGCCTGAGCAGGGTCATGAGGGCATGTCAGGAGGCCTGTTATGCAAAAGGCGAGATCGAGTAGAGCCTCATGGCTGGACCCAAGCAGGACGATGCCCAGGGTTTGGACACAGAGGGTTGGGGCTGTCCCAGTGGACCAGGCCCCACAGGGTTCAGGTGGGCTCGGGGGGCACTGTTCCCTCCGTGGGCCAGGCACTCACTGAAGTTCAGAGCAGGTCCTCTGTCAGGGGGGCGGAGCCAGGTCAGGGGCAGCAGGACGAAGCTGGTGGTCAGAAGAAGGGTCAGGAGGTTAAGCAGCAGCAGGAAGCGAAGGAAGGTGAAGTAGGACTGGATTCCGGTGCCAAAGAGGCCTGCGGGGAACAGCAGGTGGGTCCGGAGGCGCCGAGCCGTGGGCCCAGCTGATAATCTGAGGGTTGTGGGGTGTGGGTGAGCAGCCTCACAGGGACCTCAGTGTAACGGCCAGTTCTGGAGGCTGGCCTAGCAGTACCTCTAACAGCCACCAGGGGTGCCATCACCCACCAAGGTTTGAAGGGTGGCTCTGGGGGCAGAGAGGGATGTGTGAGGAAGGCGGGGTGGGTTGGTGGGGGTGGAGGGGTACAATGGCCAAGGGGATAATGCCCTCCTCTGGTTTCCAAACTAGACATTGAGACTCCAGAGAGGGGAGGCAGGAGGTGGGGATTGGGGTTCGGGTCCTACCCCCGATCTCGTAGAGAGCCCCCTCCCAGAGACCACAGCCCCGGGCCAGCCGCCGTGCTGCCTCCCCCAGGCGCCGTCCTGCAGTCTGCTGCCTGCGACGCCACTGCTGCCAGCACGAGGTCTTCACCCCCTCAGGCTCCCGCAGCTGCCTGGGACGGGGTGGTGATGGGAGGGGTCCCTGAGTCACCCAGCATGCCCACCTGGCCAGGCAGAGCAGCACCCTGGGCCAGGGAGTCTTCCCACTGCTGGTGATTTCCACCCCCCCCAACCAACAGTTGCATCCTCTCCCCACCCCCACTGCTCCTCCTCCGCTGTGTTCGGCAGGGTGTTCGGGCACCCACCGGATGAAGCGCTTGTCCACCATGGCGTAGGGCAGCACCCGCACAGGTTCCTGGGAGGAGCACAGCCGCTCCATCTCCTGCTCCCACAGCTCCTCGCCGGCCGGCTCAGGTTCTGGCTCCCCTGAGGCCTGCACCGACCACTGCCTCAGCATCTCTGTGATGGGGTTGAAGTTGGGGTTGTAACGCTTCCCCCTCCTGGGAGGGGATGCTGTTGGAGGAGATCTGGCTCAGTCTCCAGCCACATCTCAAAGCAACGTATGGCCTCAGTTTCCCCATCTGTCAGACGGGGAGAAAGGTCCAAAGGGCTCGGAAAGATGGGACGTCACAAACAAAGCCAAGGCCAGGTGTGGGCACAGTTAAGTGCGGTGGAGCCCAAGGCCCGCTCTGCCCCACCGCAACCGGTTACCAGCGGCCGCAGCCCTTCCCCATCGCCCCCTGGCAAGGGACAATTCCACGTGCCGATTCTCCCATTGGGAAGACCTCTCTGCCGCAAACCCCAGCAGTTCCCTGGATTCAGCATACTGCAACACCTCGAACCTGGACGTGTTGGGACCTCCTCTTGTCTTCTACCTGGTGGTCCAGATCCCGGGACTGGGTCCACCCCGGCCCCCCATGGAACCCAAATGGGGAAGCGTGGCTACAGCCCCGGCCGTGGGAAAGGAAGGAAGGGACCCCTCTGCCCCTCAGCAGCGGCTCTCACCCCTTTCCCGCCAGCTGCCAGCAGCTCCTCGGCCTCAGTTCTCTCTTCCACCCCCTCACGATCCCCCCTCCCCTCACTCTGCACCCAGCTCACCTGGGGACAAGGGACCTAGAGACCGTCCTCCGACTGGCTCCCGCCACTCCCGGCGGGGCTGCGAGAGAGCCGAGGGGAGGGGTCACATGACAGGAACCCCAGCACCCCTAGCCGTCGCCTCCCCGCACTCCTCTCTCCCCCGCCTCCGGCACTTCCTCCGCGCTCCACTGAGGCCCGCACTTCCTGAGGGGGCGCGGAGCGCCAGCAGGCAGGTGAGGCGCTGCGCGTGCGCGCTGGGCGGGGGTCGGGCCCTTCCTCTCCCCACGGGGGACCCGCGGCTTCTGGGCCGAAGGTCTGACCCTGCGGGGCTGCGGTCGGCTGGGCGCGGGCCCCGCCCCTTATCCGCCGGTAGCCCCGGCTCCGCTCGGCTCGGAGGGCACGACAGTGCAATAACTTAGGGGGTGGGTCCGACCACTCAGGGCTGCTCGATTTTCAGAGGCCCTAGGCGTTATTTCTCAACTTCCCGCCTCGATCTTTGGCACTTAAGCCGAAGCGGCCCAGCGCCTGGCCTATAGGAAGCGCTCAGGAACCCGCTGCACTCATGCCCCGCCCCGGCGAGTTGTCTCGGCCCTTTCTCTCTCTTGGGACCCCCTGGGAGGCCCCGCGGTCCTGTCCTTCCAACTCCCTCTCCGCCTCCTTGAGGGCCCCCCCTCATCCCTAAAGAGCTCCAGTGTTTTTTATGCCTCCCTGCCTGCTTCCCCTCCTGATTTTCCAGACCCCCCCGCCCCCCCGCCCCGCGCCCCATGCCAGGCCCCAGGCTGGGTGCTGGTGCTGGGCACACAGTGAGCATAGAGATAGAGACGGAGCGGGAGACGGGAGACGGACTAGTAAATGTACATGTCACTAGGAAGTGGCACATGCTCCAACAGGTTTCAATCCCGGAAGGCTCCCCAGAGGAGGTGACTTTCAAGTTGTGCCTGGGATCATGCAAGTAAAACGTGACTGGAGCATGGGTGTGCAGGGCAGGGAGTAGTGTTGGGGGAGAGGAGGGGGCTGGGCAGAGCTAGTTCTCTAGGCTGAGGTGCCTGTACCAAGATCCATCCTGAGGCAATGACTATTTGGGCATCCTGGCTTGGCCCACCTGTCCTCCCTTCCAGGAGGGCCCTCCCCTTCCTTTCTGCCTTCCAGCTCACTTTTACCCTGCCCGCCTCTCAAGTCTTCTCCCAACCAGAAATGGCTCCCACCACTGTCCAAATCCCACCCTTTTCTCAAACCCAAGGGTGACTCTCCTCTGGCCTGCCGGGCTTTTTCGAGGTCAGGTTTCTAGGTAGAGCTCCCAGGTGGACAAGACTTACACCCTGGCCGATGACACCCTGGAGGCTGACTGACCTCTCGGCCCGTTTCCTCATCTGTGAGCTAGGGTCATCAGTGCCCCCCTCCCTGGCTTGTGGGGAATAACGGAGCAAACAGCAATGGGGACAGCCCCCAAGTGTGCCTCCCCTCTTCCCCACCTAGCACACAGGAAGTGTGCCGGAACTCTGCTGGAGAAACCACGCCCACATCGGGAGGGCGGAGATAACCCCGGGTTCTACCAGCCAGTTTGGGGCTAGTTGTCGCGGGAGGCTGTGCTGGGGGAAGGGGTTACCCAATGTAGTCCTGCAACGCCCGCCGTATCCGTGTGGCTTTGCCGCATGGGGTTATTTTGATAATCGCCCTGGGAAGTGGGAGGGTCTGGAATCATTGTCTCCATTTGAAACTTGGGGAAACTGAGTCCCACAGAAATTGGCTTCAACCGGAGATTGGAACACTTCCGGACACTCGCCGCCTTCATCTTGGTCAGACCTCAGGGTGGGGTGAGAGGAGGGGTCGGAAGCTGGTGGGGAGAGGGCACAGTCGCCGAGGGCTCGACGGGGAGGGGAAGCAGGAGGAGCGGGGCGCGCCCCCTCAGCCGGGTCACGTGACTTGTCCGAGCCCCGTCGCCACGTGGGCCGGGCTGGGCGGAGCAGCACTCTGGCCCCGCCAGGCCTGATACGCTCACAGGTCGCCCCAGGGCCCTTGGCCACTCCCTCCCTCTGACCTCACGACCCCTCCCGCAGCTGGTGGAGCCCAGACACAGTTTCCGGCGGCCCTCGCGGGGGACAGGTGAGCCGCGCGCCGGGCCCGTCCTCCCCAGCGCCTCCCAGGCCAGTGCCGGGATGCGGATGCCGGGTCGTGGGTGGGGGTCGCAGCTCCGGGGCTTGGGGACCTCGCCCTCGTCCTCCTAGCCCCATCCAATTCCCCTGCGGCCACCAGCTCCACCCCCTCCGAATTCCTTTGGGCCTCTGGGGCCACTGGGCACTGAGTTGACTCCTCGGGTTCTCTTGGATCTCCCTGAGTTCACTACCGGAGTTGACTCTCTCAGGGGTGTCCGGGCGGGGGACGTGAAGATCTCAGCTCACCCCAACAGTCAGGTGGCGGGCGTCAGGGGAGAGGGCGGTGGTGTGTGTCTCTCGGGATGGGAAAGGGTGGGGAGGCAGTGTTTGCAGGTGGGTACCACTGGTGGAAAGTGGGCGTGTGGGAGACTGGCAGATGAGGGGTCCAGGGTCTCTCGGAGTTCCTGCCTTCCCTCGGCTCAGAGGCTGGGCCGCGGCTCTGACTGGGCAGTAGCTGCTCCCAGAGGACTGGCTTCCGGCTGGGGTGGGGTTTCTGGAAACGGGCCCCACCCTGCCCCTCCCTACCTGGCTCACGGCTCAGGAATGGTGCACCCTGGGAGCTCCTGCCCGACTTGTCCCTGCCTGGGCAAGGGTGCCAGGGTGCTGGGTACCAGCTGGACAGAAGTCTTGGGCAGTGCCCAGATGCCAGTGCCCAGGTGAGCCCCCATCCTCCAGGCAGCCTCTGAGCACCTTCCATCTCCCTGCTTCTCCCTCCTGGAGAAGGGGTGTGTGTGGGAGGCCTGTAGATCTGAACCTGGGAAGGTCTGTCTTTCTAGGAAGGAATTCCAGCTCTAGGGACTGGATTGGGGGGCACACCCTCAGCCCCAGCTACTTACCATTTCAAGCGGAGTTAAAAAAGAGTCCACCTCTGACCTCTCTCTGCTGGTTTCTCCACACTGTGCTCCTTGTGAGAGAGAAGGGGAGGGGGCTTGGACTCTGTGCGGCCTGGGCTCAGAGACTGGACACCCCTAAGTGAGGGCACTGTCTGGGTACAGCCCTAGCGGGACCTGCTCTGTCTGGACACCCTGGCCTCGCCTGAGGAAGCCCCTTGAGCTGAGCCAGCTTTCCTCTGTGCTGAGTTCCCTGGGGGTGAGGGTAGTGAGGAGGGGTGGACAGGGCAGACCGAGGGCTGGGCCCCATCTTGCTGGGGCAGAGCCTGCAGGACTCAGTGGGTGGTTGGGAGCCTGCTGCCCTTGCCCCACTCCCACGGGCTGAAGAGCCTGGACAAGGCCGCCCTGGTTCAGTTGTCTTGGGTGATGGCAGAGCCCGGACAAAGGCTGCCTGTTCAATGCCCAGCACCCCTCCCCCAGCCAGCTGCCCCGGCCTGCGGGAGGTGATGGAATATAGGGGAGTCTCCCAGGAGGGCTGTCAACATTGACGCGCCCAGGTTGGCGTGGAGTGACTCCTGTGGGGGGGATGCAGGGTGGGGCGCAGCCGAGGAGGCCATCCTGTCTGCCGTTCTGTCAGGCGCTGGTGAGGGTGAGGGCCCAGGCTGCTAGCTGTCTGTGGGATTTCCGGCCGGGAGGAAGTGCTGTGTGGTCACGGGCGGGCGCAGGGAAGGTCTCAACTGCTCTGACCTTTCCCACCCAGAGGGCGGCATCTCTGGGTCAGAACCCTGGGAATGGAGAACCTATCTACAGGCACCCCACCCGCTCCCCATCTCTCAGGGATGGCGTCACTGAGGAAGCCGGTGGGGAGCTGCCCAGACTCCCCTCACTTCCTTCCTCCTTCCCTCCGGAAGGAGCTCCCCCTCAATCCGTTCTGGACTGAGGATTATTTGGGGCCACTCACTTGGCCACGCGTTTGGTGTTTGTGTGTGGATGGGGGCAGGATGGGGGCTCAGGCAGCCTGGGCTGGGAGTGGCACCCCCCATGGTCCCCAGGGAGTGGGCAGTGGAGCTGGGTGCCAGGCTAACTTTGCTGTAACGCTTTCTGTCTCATCACATGGGCAGCGGGAGGCTCCTGAGGCTGTGTCCAGGCTCTGAACTGCCCTAGGTCGGCAGACTGGCTGCGGGTGGGCCGCAGATATGTCCCGGTCGCTGGCTTTTGTCCTCAATGTCCCTGAGACCCCACAGGACCCAGAGGAGTAAGTGCTCTGAGGTGGGGCTGGGGGGCTGGGATGTATCACCCCCAGGGAGAGGTGGTCTGGACCTCAGCCCTTCGGAGGGGGTAGGCTGCTGGGGCGAGGACTGGGTCAGCCGCAGCCTGAACTCCTGCCCCTTCCCCCATTCTCACCACAGCAGCCAGGAGCCCAGCCCCTATGATGAGAGCGAAGTGCACGACTCTTTCCACCAGCTCATCCGGGAGCAGAGCCGCTGGGTGGCCGAGGAGGGGCTGGAGCTGCAGCACAGGGCGCTGGGGGCTGGAGCCCTGGGGGCCTCAGGTGAGCCCGCCTGCCCTGGCCCAGGCCGGGTGCTGGGCTGTGTGGGCCGGACACGGAGCCTCTCAACCTCTCAGGAAGCCCCTCCTAGCAGCCTGGAGCAGCGGGTGGGCAGGGGATATCTCCGGCCAGTGGTGTCTGTAGAACCTCTGGACGAGTCTTTCTTGCTGGGCAGGCAGTGACCGCCAGGCCTTGCTGGGGCCCGAGGGCGCCCCCGTCTACAGCACGGCCACACTCCGCATCTTGGCCAGCATGCCCAGTCGCACCATTGGTGAGTGGGACCCTCTGCCTTTGGACCCTGGGCTGGGCTGCGGTTTCCGGCAGGGATCTGTGTACCTCAGAGCCAGGCCTCTTCGGCTCTTACCCCACCCTGTCTGCTGCTTGGAGGCCCAGCCCAGTCCCATGCAGCCTCGCCGCGGTCTAAAAACGACTCCGGAGTCGTCACGGGGATAAAAATATGCTCTTGGGAACCCGGTGGTGCTTGAGGTCTCTTGTGAAAGAACTTTCATGGGTCCTGGGAAGGAGCGGGGGGGCAGCCCCTGCCTCTACATAAGAGGGGCGCGTCCCCCCCTGACCAGCGGCCTCCACAGGCCGGAGCCGCGGCGCCATCATCTCCCAGTACTACAGCCGTACGGTGAGGCTGCGCCGCAGGGCCGGCCGGCCTCAGCTCAGAGATGTGGGCCGCTCAGCCCGGCCCAGCCTCCGCCTGTACGACCTGGAGCTGGACCCCGCGGTCCTGGAGGAGGATGGTGAGTGAGGGGGGCCCGGAGCCTCGGTGGGGAGGAGGTCAGCAGGCTGGGTCGGGGGACTGGGGTGCAGTGGGCTGTCTGAAGGCCCCCAGCGGTGAGGTCTCTTTGCAGGGGTATGGGAGTGTCTCGGTGTTCTGGCCACTGGCGTAGAGAAGTGCGTGCCTTTCCAGCTGCACAGTGTTTGGCTCATGCAGGCACGCGCTCCACAGCGTCTGTTGAGCATTTGTAGTGTCGCAGACGCTGGTGTTGGCTTTGGGATGTGATGGTGGTAAGCAGACCCAGTCAGCTCTCATGCAGCTTATTGTCTGCCTTGTGAAACAGACAGGAACCAAATAAATGGATAAGTGGATGGTTGAAGCTCAGATAAGGGCAGCTGAGGAAAGGCACGCCGCAGGAGAGTGTCACGGAACCTGTCTAGCCTGGAGCGACCCAGGAAGGCTTCCTGGAGGAAGTGACACTAGAGTCAATGGGGCATGGGCAAAGGCCCTGAGGTGGGAGCCTGCCGGCTTGCCTGAGTATCTGGGAGGCCTGTGTGGCGGGGCTGGAGAACAAGGAAGAGTGGTCGTAGGAGGGGGCAGGGCCCAGCTCACAGGTTGGTCTTCAGCCAGGTGATCTCTGGCATCAGTGCCCAGGGGCTTGGGTACTTCCTGGGGCCCTGCCTGTGTTTCCTCTCCCTGTTTACCCAAGGCCTGCAGCTGGTGGGTGACGGAGCAGTGCAGGGTGGTGTGGGCTCTGAGGTCAGGATGGACATTCCAGTTTCATTGTGTAAACCACGCCAGGTGTCTGCTTTCTGGTCATTTTTTATCTGTAAAGTGGGGTTAAAACAGCACCCCCTTTCCAGGGTGGTTGTGAAGATGAAAGGAACGAGGACATAGGGGAGGGGCAGATCTCCAGGTCCCGCCCTCCCCTACTCACCCCACCAGGCCTTGGCATAGTGGGATGTGGTGGGGGGACAGTGGGGACTGCTGAGTGGGGGGTGGACGGGGCTCAGGGGCATTGGGGGGTCAGAGCAAGATGCGAGTGGGGACCCAAGAGGAGAGTTTGGTTCAAGGCAGAGGGGCCACTGGGCTGGGCCTCAGAAGATGCTGGGAGCTTGATCGTGTCCTGGGCTCCAGGGGGCAGAGGTGACAGAGCGACGGCCAGTGAGGGTGTGGGACAGGTGAGCAGCACAGGGTCCTAGCAGAGAGGAGCCTTTGGGCCCGGCAGGGCGGCAGAGGCCTGTGTTGCCGGGGAACGGCCACAGTTGTGGGAGGGAGGGAAGGATGCTGTGGGGAACCTGCAGGGCTCCCTCCTGCTCCTACAGAGAAGCAGGGTCTCCTGGTGAAGGAGCTTCAGGGCCTGACGGTGGCCCAGCGGGACCACATGCTCCGGGGGATGCCGCTGAGCCTGGCCGAGAAACGCTGCCTGCGGTCAGTGCCCCTTGGCCTCGTGCGGACCCCAGCCCCACTTCCTCGGCTGGGCGTGGTGGTTGGTGAGAAGGGCCCCGAGCCTGCGGTGGGCGGGTGGTCCCTGGGAGGGAGTGGACCAAGCCCTGATGCTGCCTCTGCCCCCAGAGAGGAGAGCCGGCCCCCGAGGGGCAAGCGGAGGGCCCGGGGGCGCCATGGGCTCCTCTCCTGCTGCAGCCGGCTGCGCGAGAGCTGTATCCTGGTAGGCGCCTCTGGGCAGCTGGGGGCGGGGGCACTGAGGGGGGCCACGTGTTCTCCCTCCGCGTGCCGCTCGTGGGGTCCTCTAGCCTTCAGCCTGGCTCTGGGTGTGATCGACCCCCCCTCCCCTAGCGGCTGCCCCTCCACTGCCCCTGCGCTCTAGGCCTGGCCCGGGGTCTGGTTGGGGGCCGGCTCCCCTCTCCAGCCTCGCCTGAGGGCTGTCCTGCTGCTGGCCCCACAGGCGTCGCACAACCTGGGGCTCGTGCTGCTCTCGGGGCTGCAGGCCCTGATGCCCTGGCACTATGCCCTGAAGCGGATCGGGGGCCAGTTCGGCTCCAGCGTTCTCTCCTACTTCCTCTTCCTCAAGACCCTGCTGGCCTTCAACACGCTGCTGCTGCTGCCACTGCTGGCCTTTATCGTGGCCGTGCAGGCAGCCTTCCCGCCTGCGCCCTCGGGCTCCGCGCCCGCCTTCAGGGGCCTGGAGCTTCTCACGGGCGGGGTGAGGCTTGGTGGGGGCGGGCAGGCGCCCCCTTGTCACGGCTTCCTCCAGGGATCCCCACCCCACCCCTTGCTGCGACTCCGGGAGGAGGGTGCCCTGGCAGCTCCAGGGTGGCCGCGGCCCTTTGCCCACCTCCGTGTTCTCCTCACTGCCCCTGCCCTGGCCCTTCCCCTTCTGCCTTTCCCCTCGCCCTGCCCCCTGGGTGCCCTCCATCTGCCTTCCAAGCCTGAGGGTGGGTCAGGTGCAGGGAGGGGGAGAGTCCCTGATGTGGCCGGGCGTCCTCTCTACAGGGCTGCTTCACCCACACCGTCATGTACTACGGCTACTATAGTAACGCGACGCTGAACCAGCCGTGTGCCTCCCCACTGGATGGCGGCCAGTGCACGCCTGAGGCGGGCGGCCTGCCCTACAACATGCCCCTGGCCTACCTCTTCACCGTGGGGGTAGCTTTCTTTATCACCTGCATCACTCTGGTGTACAGGTAATAGCCCTCCACTCTATGACCCTGGCTCTGAGCGCCATTGATCCACCCATGCATCCATCTGTCCATCCATCCATCCATCCAGCTACCCATCCATTCATCCGTCCAGCTACCTATCCATCCACCATCACTTCATCATCCATTCATCCATCCATCATCACTCCATCCGTCCATCCATCCATCCATCAACCGTGCATCCATGGATCCTGCCTTCCTTCCATTCATCCATCCACACTTTCATCCATGCACCCATCCATTCCACAAACACTTGCTGTGCTCTGCTCAGGACGGGAAGGTAAGTGAGTTTGGTGCATGTCCTTGAGAAGCTTGCTGTCTACAGGAGAAGACAGGCCAGTGAAGAGGCTGGGAAACTCCTGGTGTTATGTTGCTCCGGTGTTTTGGAGCATAGGAGAGGAAGTCAGACCAGCTCCCCAGGGCGGTGGCACTCATCCCAGAGAGGGAGGTTAAATAAGGGTGGGCTGGAGAAAGGCCGGGAAAGGTGTTTTGGTTATCGGGAGAGGCAGTGCAAAGGCCCTGAGGTGAGCCTGACCCCTCTGCAGCCACGTCTGGGTGGGAGGCAGCCGGCCGTGTTGGTGGGGAGGGGAGCCTGACCCCTCTTCTAGCCACTTGTGGCTTGTGGGCACCCTGTTGGTCAGGGCTGATCTAAGAGTGGCCGGCAGTCCACACCAGGAGGCTGAGAGCTCTGGGCTAGAGGTGGGGCAGGGAGAGTGGCCGGAGGCCCATCCAGCGCTGGGAGGGCTCCCCTGAATGGGTGGTAGGTTTTGGCTGCAGGGAACATCCCATCTGTCTTCTCCCAGCCTCTGCGCCTTCCGCCCCATCTCACCCTCTGCCTGCCTCTGCTTCTCCCAGCATGTCCCGCTCTTTTGGGGAGAGCTACCGGGTAGGCAGCACTTCGGGGGTCCATGCCATCACTGTTTTCTGTTCCTGGGACTACAAAGTGACTCAGAAATGGGCCAGCCGCCTCCAGCACGACAACATCCGAACCCAGCTGAAGGTGGGCT
The DNA here is from genome assembly GCF_005190385.1 of Monodon monoceros. Classification (NCBI taxonomy): domain Eukaryota; kingdom Metazoa; phylum Chordata; class Mammalia; order Artiodactyla; family Monodontidae; genus Monodon; species Monodon monoceros. Next base: position 28,353,715 of record NW_021703786.1, read on the forward strand.
GCCCAGGGGCCCTGGGGCCGCTGTCCCCCACCCAGTGTCCAGGGAACACCAGTCAGGGCCTGCTCCGGTGGGAGAGGGTTAGGGCTGCTCTCGGGCCCTCTCCCCGGAGTCCCCGTGTCCTCCGGCCCCCGCGGGCAGAGGCCTGCGGGGCGCCAGCTGGCACGTGTCCCAGTCCCCGGAATAGCGCTGGGGTACACGAGAGGACACTGCCCAAGGCCTCAGGGCTTGAGGGTGGCTGGCCTGGGCCTTGCGGAAGGTTCTCTGCCTGTCTGGGGTTTCCCGCTGTGGGATTCGGGTCAGGGCAGCTCACGGCTTTGACCCGGCTGATGGGCCCCCAGGGAGTGCCCTGGGGCTCCGGGTCAGCGAGGGTACGGCTGTCCACAGGCAGGACAGCTCAGGAGGCAGGGCTGGGGAGGGTGCGTGGGAGCGGCTGGGGCAGGCCTCAGCCTGCGGCCCCGTCCCGCGGTCTCCTGGTGCCTGGAGGGGCCCCAGAGCAGGGGGAGCGACGGGCCGTGGCCCCAGGGGTGGGCGGGAGGCGACCCCCGGTGCTCCCCGAGCCTCCCTGTGTGTCTGCGTGTCTCCGGGGGTCTGTGCCGCGGGTGACAGGCCCGCTGCCGCCCCCAGGAGCTGCTGGCCGAGGGGCAGCTGAGGCAACGCCCCCGGAGGGCGTGCGGACGGCTGCAACAGGGGGCCGTGCTGGGGCTCGTTTGGCTGCTGTGTTTGGGGACCACGCTGGTGTGCTCCCTGGCCGTCTACACCTTCTCAGAGCTCGTGATCCAGGTGCGGGGAGGGCGTGGGGGTCCCCCGGAGGCTCCGGCCGTGGGGTTAGATGCCTGCTTCGTTAGACTGGGCCCCCTGGGGCCCCGCCGCCTCCGCCCGGGCCCTCCCTGGAGGCCACTTCCCTCACGAGCCTTGTTCTCATTCTTGTTCTGTCTCAACACTCTCCCTATTTTTCTGTCCTTTTGTTTTCTCGTCTTCTTTTGGTTTCTCTTTTCTTCCCCTACACCTGTGTTCCATCCCCCGTTCTCCCCCTCCCACGCCCCTTCCTGTGCGGTTTGAACACTGGGCCTGGGGCGGAGGGTGGCGTGCCTGCCACTTCCACCCCCTCCTTCCGCCCCGGGAACCCCTCCTCCGTCTCGGGCCCATCAGTGGACCTGCCTCTGTCCTTGGGGCGCTGACCTCTGGCCCTCCCCCTGCCGTAGCAGAGCCGCGTGTCTGCTGAGCAGGACGGGGCGCTGCTGGCCTTGCCCCTGGTGGTCTGCCTTCTCAACTTGGGGGCCCCCTACCTGTTCCGCGTCCTGGCCGTCCTGGAGCGGCACGACTCCCCGGTGCTAGAGGTGTATGTGGCCATCTGCAGGTGCGTGGTCGGATGGGACCGCCAGGTGGGGCTTTCTGGGGCGGGACCTCTGTCTCCCAGGCACCCCTCCCTCAGCCTGTGCACGCCCTCCCCCCTCTTTCCGCAGGAACCTCATCCTCAAGGTGGTCATCCTGGGGATTCTTTGCTACCACTGGCTGGGCCGCAGGGTGGGCACCCTGAAGGACCAGGTGAGGGCGGGCCGGGCGGTGCTGGCAGAGGCGTGGGGCTCCCTGGGCCCCTCAAGAGGGTCTGCCCTGGTCCCAGGTTGGGGGTGGACGTGGTGGCCCCTCACAGCAGCCAGCCCTCACCTCATCTTACCTGGCCCGGTCTACAAGCGTATTGGAGGCCCCCAGGTGGGCATGGGGAGCAGGGGTGGGGGGCACCAGGGCACTGGGGGCTGAGGCCGCGTCTGTTTCAGTGTTGGGAGGACTTTGTGGGCCAGGAGCTGTACCGGCTCATGGTGATGGACTTCATCTTCACGCTGCTGGACACGCTTCTGGGGGAGCTGGTGTGGAGGTGAGGCCCCAGGGGCGGGTCCCTGCGCTCACCTCCTGGGCACCTGGGCTCCCCCTGTGGAAGGGCTCCTGGCATCCTCACCTGTGTGGTAGAGGTGAGGGTCACTCAGGCGGTTCTCAGGCCTCTGAAAATCAGGACCTGACCCCAGACTGGGGCCATAAATCTCTACCCGTGACGGCTCTTCTGTAAAATATCGATAAACTGAGAAAAACATTTAGGAGACAGGATGTAACCTATTTTGAGATTGGAAAGGAAAACAGGTTTCAAAATGATGCATATGGTATAATCTGTCTCACACAAAGGAAAAAGGGGTGGGGAGGAAGAACAGAAAGTAGAGGAACGTTTTCAGATGTCCTGGCTACGAGTGCTAGCATTGTAGGTGTCGTTTCCTTCTTTTTGTGTTTTCTTTGAGAACATATGAATTTAATAAGATTTTTAAAAAGCCGTAAAACAGGGACTTCCCTGGTGGCGCAGTGGTTAAGAATCCGCCTGCCAATGCAGGGGACATGGGATTGAGCCCTGGTCCAGGAAGATCCCACATGCCGTGGAGCAACTAAGCCCGTGCATCACAACTACCGAGCCCGTGCTCTAAAGCCCACGAGCCACATCTACTGAGCCTGTGCTCTAGAGCCCACGAGCCACAACTACTGAGTCCATGTGCCAGAACTACTGAGCCTGCGCTCTAGAGCCCGTGCTTTGCAACAAGAGAAGCCACCGCAATGAGAAGCCTGTGCACTGCAATGAAGAGTAGCCCCTGCTCGCCACAACTAGAGAAAAGTCCGCGTGCAGCAACAAAGACACAACGCAGCCAAAAAAAAAAAAAAAAAAAAAAAGGCAGTAAAGCATTTGATGCTGACGTGCACATTTATACCCGGGTGTATCCGTACATGCTTAGAAAAAGGACGGAGATGAAGCTGGCTGCAGTGTGGACCCTTCAGGGTGGGACCCCAGGCCGCCGTCTCCCCTCTGCATCACTGGGCACCCTGGTGGGGCGGGCAGGGTCTTCAGCTTGGCGTGCGGGTCGGGGTGGGGACGAGGGTCTGTCTTGGGGATTGGCCCTCCTGCGTGACCCCAGTGGTTCTTCTGCCCAGGCTCATCTCTGAGAAGAGGTCTCAGAGGAAGGGGAAGCCTGAGTTCGACATTGCGGGGAATGTTCTGGAGCTGATTTATGGGCAGACCCTGACCTGGTGAGCATCTCCCACTTGTGTCCCAGTGCCTGGCCCTTGGGGAGGCTGACCGCTTCCCCCTGGGCCACAGCAAGACCCAGCCCTGGGAATCTGGAGTGACCTGACCCTCACTTCCCCGGGGACCCAGTCTCAGCTCCCCGGGATCCCGACCCCGAGCCAGGCCCGGGTGGCCTTTCTAGGCCTGGGGAGCCACACAGGGGTCAGGACCCAGCCTCTGGGATGCAGCCCTCTCCTCTCTTCGCTCTCCTCAGGCTGGGGGTCCTCTTCTCCCCGCTGCTCCCCGCCATGCAGATCATCAAGCTGCTGTTCCTCTTCTACGTCAAGAAGGTAGAGGTGCCGCCGGGTCCCTGGGAGGGCGGCGGGGCCTGGGGAGATTGTGCAGCCAAGGTGGCCGCTGGGCCGGCAGATGCGGAGCCCTGACCCAAGTGGTGTGGGGCTGGCAGCCCAGGGCCACCCTCTGGGGTCAGTCCCACGGGCCACAGCTGACCCCCGTCCCGCCCCTGCATCGCTGCCTTTGTCAGGGTCCGTGGTCACTGCCAGGTGCCCGTGTGCACGGGCCAGGGCTTAGGGCCGGGGGGCTGGGAGTGCTCAGGACCAGGTCCTTCTCCCCGGTCCTGTGCTTCCTCCTCTGTACAACGTGGATGCTGCTCTGGGGGTGCTGCCGGAGATGATGTTTACAAAGTGTCGGGCACGGTGGAGACCTTCAGTCAGTGGAGGTGGCTTTTAGTATCAACCCTTTCACGTGCGGGTGACCTGGCCAGCCTGCCCCCCGTGAGCCTCAGTCTCCCCTCCGTAGACCAGGAGGTAGCCCCGCTGGCCCTTTCCAGCCTGTGGGCTGAGATTCTGAGTGTCTGCTTCTCTGCGGGGCTGTCCTGGGGGATCGGCTCGGGCTCCCCCTGCAAGCAGAACACCCCCAGCCCACTGCCGGCCTTGCCCCCTTCCCTCTTGGAGGCCCCACCAGGCCTGGGGGAGGGTGGGTGGCAGGGTGGTGGCAGAGCGCAACCTTTGTCCCCAGACCAGCCTGATGGCCAACTGCCAGGCGCCCCGCAGGCCCTGGAAGGCCTCCCACATGAGCACCGTCTTCATCTCGCTGCTCTGCTTCCCCTCCTTTCTGGGCGCTGCCGTCTTCCTCTGCTACGCCATCTGGCAGTGAGTGGGCCCTCGGCCTCGGGGGGGGGGGGGGGGGGGGATGGGGAGCTGTCCCCTGGGGCCGCTGTGGCCGCGGTTTGGGTGGTGTGGAGGTGGCCTTTGTCCGGGCTGAGGGGTCAAGCCGCCCGCCCTCTTCCCCCAGGGTGAAGCCCTCGAGCATCTGCGGCCCCTTCCGGACCCTGGACACCATGTATGAGGCAGGCAAGGTGTGGGTGCGCCACCTGGAGGAGGCGGGCCCTGGGGTCTCCTGGCTGCCCTGGATCCACCGGTACCTGGTGGAAAGTGCCTTCCCCATCTACTTGGCATCGGCTCTGCTGCTGTGAGTGGGGGACAGGCCCGTGTGGGGGCCCTGGTCTCCCTCCCCCGGGGCTCCTGCGCGGGGGGCCCAGCCTGAGCGGCCATCTCCCGCAGGGCCGTGATCTACCTCAACATCCAGGTGGTGAAGGGCCAGCGGAAAGTCATCTGCCTCCTCAAGGAGCAGCTAAGCAACGTGAGTGCCCCTTGGGCTCCCACCTCGGGGGTGCCTGCTGGCTCACACCCGCGGTCCCTCCACACCTCCCCCCCCCCCCCCCCCCCCCCGCCCCCGCATCCCCACTAGAGGCTGCCCAGCCTTGCCCGCAGGCTGTCCCTCCCTTCCTGCGCAGTTACTGGGCCTCCCACCACCTTGAAAACAAGTCACTGCCCCGTAGGTCAGAGTCACTTGGGCTGGCATTTCCCCAGACAGGAATGGCCTTTCACCTGGTCCTGTCCTCCCGGGGTCTGGGCTGGCTGCTCAGGGGCACCTGTCAGTGACAGCGGGTCTCCCCTGAACACTTGGTGGGCCCTGACCTCATCCCCAGGGCCCCAACCTTGCACCCAGGGCCCTGACATCACTCTCCCCACTGCTGTTTCTTCTTTTTTCCTTTTCCTTCCCAGTGTACTTAATGCTTGAGCCCACCTTGGGGCCAGCTGGTGCCTGTGTCCCCTAGGCGGTCACATCAGGGCTGGTGGCCACCAGCCACTCTTCGTTAGAAATGACTTGGGGGTCAGCTGCTGGGTGTCAGCCGAGGCAGGACAGGGCTGGGGTGCAGCTCGCCTGTGACTCTGCTGCTGGCTAATTGGTGCAGGGACTCTGGGTCAGGTCTTCCTGGGTGGAAGGATGCCCTGGGGACAGCTCCCACTTTTTATACGGTTACAAGTAAGGCAGTACAAGGTAACCCCTCTCCTCCCCTTTCACAAACCGAGGGCAGGGCTCAGGCTGGGCATTTTGGCTGAGGTACAGCTATTGGAAGTGGGCTTTTCCCAACCGGCTCCTGCCCTACCTTGTAGAGTTTTGGGGCCTGCGGTGTCCCGTGGTGGTGGGACGCACAGCAGCGTCGGGAGGGGAATCCCAGCTCCGCCCGCCGTTCCTCTAGGAGCTGAAGGACGGTTCCCCAGGCGGCCCTTGCTGCAGGCTGTGTCCTCCCAAGGCCGAGGCTGGCCCTGGTTCTGAGTCTTTGGGGCCACACTTCTGATCTCAGCCTGCGCTTGGAACATCTTTTCCCTGGCCTGGGCAGGTGGCTTACTCAGGTGCACAGCCCTCTGTACCCACCAACTCGATGGAGAGAAAACGGGGAGGTCTCTTAAGGAGGTCCCACCTCGTAGTGTCTCAGCGCCTTCGTGGGTGAGCCAGGGTCCCCAGCGCCCAGAACGCATCCTGACCAAATTGCTGTTTTCCCTTTGTGAAGGCTCACCGTGAGGAATCCAGTCTGACCCCGGGGTTCGATGGGCCCTGAAATCCGCCTGATGTTTACTGGGTCCTAGACTTAAAGCTTTATGTGCGTTTTCACAGTCACTTGTCGAAAGAGCCCTGGGTTGGCCAATACCTGCCCCAAAGACATGTTTGTCCTAATCCCAGAAGCTGTGAATATGCCACGGTTACGTGGCATTGGGGTTGTGGGATTAGGTTCGCAGATGGAATTACAGTTGCTAATCAGCTGACCTGGAGGTGGGAGATTATCCTGGATTATCCGGGTGGGCATGATGTAATCGTAAGGTCCTTAAGAAAGGAAGTGGGTGAGTCACTGTCAGAGAAAGAGGTGTGAGAAAGACTGGACTGGCCATTGCTGGCTCTGAAGGAGGCCATGAGCCCAGGGATGTGGGCAGACTCAGAAGCTGGAACAGGCAAGGATAGATTCTCCCCAGAGGCTCCAGAAGGAACCAGCCCTGCTGACTCCTTGATTTTAGCCCACTGAGACCCATTTTGGACTTCTGACCTCCAGAACTGATGTTACATTTGTGTTGTTTTAAACCACTAAGTTTCCGTAATTGATTAGGTCAACAATAGAAAACTAATAAAAGCCCCATGACACAGACATTTGTATCCCTCTTTTACAGATGGTGACCGAGGTCAGAGGGGAGGTAATTTGCCCAAGACAGACTAAGTGTCAGGGCCGGTTGTACATTGAGTCAGGCTGGGTAGGCAGCCCTCACTGTGCAACTGATCACATTTCCCTTTTCACCTTGGCCACTAGGAAGCTTAGATGCATATATGTGTGTGTGTGTGTGTGTGTGTGTGTGTGTGTGTGTGTGTGTGTGTGTATGTGTGCCCACTACTTGGCTCTTGGTATTTCCTTGTCCTTGTTTGGTGCCTCTGTCCCCCTTCTTTAAACTTTTTGTGCTTGTGATGTCAGACACTCTTTGTGAGCTACCCCAAGTGCAGTCTGGAACAGGGCACTTCTGGACGGACACGTGATGGCTGTTTTCTCAGCCTTTGTGTTCTGGCATTTCTAGGAGGGGGAAGACAAAATCTTCTTAATCAACAAGCTTCAGCGTGTCTATGAGAGGAAGGAGAGGAGCAGGTGAGGGGCCCTGGAGGGGAGTGTGTGGGGGAGAAGGAACGGGTGCTGCACCAGGAGGCCTCTTCCCGCCGGCGGTGGGGAGGGAAGTGGCTGCCGGCGTCCCTGGGTGGCCTGCAGCCTCTTGGGACTCCCCTACCCTCTTTCCCCACCTTTCCTCCTCAGGTGTGTGGGGCATTTGGGGGAGGAAGAAAAGTTTGCTGAGAAAGGAAAAAAAAGAAATGAAGGAACTGTGTGCAGGGGGCAAGGTGGAGCTGGGGGTCTCTCACGCCCTTTCCCTCCTCTCTGCCACCCCCGTCTTTCTTTTTTTAAATATTTATTTATTTTATTTATTTTTTGGCTGTGTCGGGTCTTAGTTGCGGCATGCGGGATCTTCGTTGAGGCATGTGGGCTCTTTTGTTGTGGAGCGTGGGTTCCAGAGTGCGTGGGCTCTGTAGTTGTGGCACGCGGGCTCTAGTTGAGGCACGCGAGCTCAGTAGTTGTGGCGCGTGGGCTTAGTTGCCCCACGGCACGTGGGATCTTAGTTCCCCATCCAGGGATCGAACCCACATCCCCTGCACTGGAAGGCGGATTCTTTACCACTGGACCACCAGGGAAGTCCCTCTGCCACCCGCGTCCTGATGGGTCGGGGGGCAGCCTGGCTGGCCTTCTCAGACCCCTGCCCCCCCTCTCCCCC
>NW_021703786.1:28361515-28495671 GCF_005190385.1 Monodon monoceros
CCCCCCCCCCCCCCCCCCCCCCGCCCACCGAATGCTGCTGCCTTAGCCCCGGCTGCCCTGGCGCAGGGCTGGGGCTGCTCCTGTGGCCGCACATCTCACCCTTCAACTGTTACCTGCGGCTGAGCCCAGGGAAGGGGAGATGAACTCAGACATCGTCCTGCTGCCTGGACAGACAGGCCACCCACGGGAATGCACACACACCCCTCCTCAACCCCCGCCCGGCCAGGTGGGCCAGCTGAGGTCTGCAGGTCGAGGCCCCTGGGGCTCCCCCGCCCCGACCCCAGGCAGCAGGAGCCCCCAGAACGAGCCATCTAACAAGATCTCCTGCCCACGCCACTCCCTCCCTTGCCAAGGCCTACCGGTGGTGAGTCCCGGCCTCGTCGGCTCCTTCCACTTCTCTCCAGAGCCTTTCAGCCCTGGGAGGCCTGGAAACAGCTCCTGAGGAAGGCTGCTGGGGATCCTCTGGCCTCGGCTGGCCAGAGGGATGACCGTGGGGCTTCTCAGCCTCCCAAGTGAGGCCCGCGCTGCCCAAGGCAACGGGGCCCCTTGCCAACTCCCCTTTCTGGCAGGGTTGGTAGAACCGAGGAGGCCGTGATGCCCCCGGCCGTATTCACAGACGACTGGGATGCCCAGTAGGACAGCGTTGGGCCTGGCAGCCCGGGAACCCTGTCACCCTCGGTTCCCATGGACCTGCAGGCACAGATGCCGCCTGGAGATGGCCCTGCTGGGACACGGGGAAGGTGACGGGAGTCTGCAGCCCGTCTGAGGCTGAAGCACCCCCGGTGGGCCCTGCCCAGGACTCTTTTTATCCTGATTAAACACATTTTGCGAAATGGGCTTGTCTTGTGGGAGTCCATGCTTATGTTCAGGCCTGCCCAGGTGCCCAGGGCTGTAGGTACAGCCCGTGGATGACCTCCAGGCCGAGGTCACGGGAACTTCGGCCTCGTGCATGTGCCGCCCCTTCAGTTTCTCCCTCTGGTTCTTCAAGGCTGCTCTCCTTGTCAGGCCAGGGCCCTGTGGCCTACCAGATGCCCGAGGGGCCTCCCCTGGTGCCGGGCTCCCCATGAAGCAGACTCTGTGCGGCTTCAGTGTTGAGCGCAGGGCGCCCTCTTCTGGCCCCGCCCCCAATGGCAGGGATGGACCACGCTGCAGCTTCAGGCGCTGCCCTGCCGGCCTGTGCCTTGCGGGACGAGAACGGGGGTGCGTGGAGGGTGATGAAGTGATGTTCTACTGGTTACTGGGGTGGGGGTGGAGGGAAAATATAGGGCGGGACCGGGGTGGGTCATTTGCTAGTAAGCCGTGGGGAGAGGAGCCTGCAGGCCGAAGAGCAGCCAGCGCCCCAGCCTGTGGCAGGAGCGGGGATCTGGCTGCTGTGACTGGTGGGGGGTGACCCCGGGTCCTGCCAGGCTGTGCTTGAGGAGCCTGTGGGATGCCGTGGACCAGAGGGTGCGGGGAGGAGGGGACGGAGCTGTCACAGCCCCAGTGCCCGATGTCCACAGGAGCTGGGGCAGCGGCCGCCGTGGGAAAGAATGGGAGAGCGGCGATGGGCCCACGTTCCTCATCCCAGCGGGGAACCTGGGAGAGCAAACCTGGCCTGGGGGGGCCAGGCCAGCCCCGCAGTGAAGATGCCACTGCCATTAGCAGTGCTCCCAGCTGGGCCCACGCTAACCCCGAATGGTCCCTCTTCTGAGGACGGTCCCATGCAGGGTGCTCCTGCATTTGGCAGACGTCCAGGGGCAGACTGTCGCCTGACTTTCTCGGGCGCCCGACAGATCAGGCAGGATTCCTGGGCCCGTTGTGGCTGGTCCCAGCCAGGAGGTGCTTAAGGACCTCTACGAGTAGCTGGCCTGGGCTGTGTCTCCGGGCATGAGTGCCACTGGGTGAGGTCGGGTGAGGACACTCACCTGGGCTCTAGGGGCCAGCACCCCCGCAGATGTCTGCCTGTGTGTGGAGAGGATGCACTTTTGGATGGATGGACATAAACTGACCACATCCAGTCTGAGCTGGCACTGCCACCAGCTATGACTGGGCCCACTTCGCCTGCCTTGCAACAACTGTGAGGTCAGTCAGGACGAGCTACTGACGACAAATAGGCGAAAGGCCCGCGGGTATTTCTGCAGAAGCCACGTGTGATGGTCATTTGGTGGCCCTGGCTATCGACTCAAGCGCCAACTGAGGTGTTGCTGTGAAGGCATCTTGTAGGTGCTCGGCACCCAGTCAGCTGGCTTTAAGGGTTTTATCCCCAGTGACATGTGTGGGCCTCATCCAATCAGTCGAAAGTCCTCAAGAGCAAGGCTGAGGTTTTCCGGAGAAGAAATTCTGCCCAGGGCTGCGGCACCACCCTACCTGGCCGTGTACAAACTCCAGGCTCGCCAGCCCTGCTACCGCTGGAGCCAGGTCTCTTTACAGGCACACCTATCGCCCATCGGAGCTGTTTCTGATACACACGTGGCCTCAAGGTCCTCCAGCTGGAATATTCCGTGGTGGATCCTGTGTGGGGCTGACCCAGCGAGCGATGGCCGTGGAGTCAGATGGGCCTGGATTTGACCCTCATCAGCTCATGGCCTCGGGCACATTCTGTAACCTCTCCCAGTCTCAGTCCTCACCTCATGGGGCTGTTGAAACAACAGAAACAGTCCTACACAGTGCTTAGCACCCTGCCTGGCACATAGGAGTTTTGCTAAAAAAAAAAAAAGCAAAGAGCTAGCTGTGACTGCCAAATGAGACGCACTGAACTCTTGGAAATGGCTATTCCAATGGGTAGGCGGCCGACAGTCTCAGCCTGACAGGCTTCCTCTGACACTGCCTCTGCCCTGGCTGCTCAGTGGAACCAACTGGGGAGATGTAAAAACTCTGGGGCCTGGGCCACAATCAGAGATTCCGGTTGAATGTGTGAGATGTGCCCTGGCACTGGGATTTTAAAAACTTTCTGGATAATTCTAACACGCAGCCAGGGTGGAGAACCAGTGAAATGTCACTTAAGCCTGAGGCTTCTGCGCACTTAGGGAGCACTTGGAAATGTGCTTCTGGTTTTCAGGATGACTGGGGATCCAGGCTCCGGGGCCAGGCCTGCCACACGGTCTGCCATTCAGGGGACGGTCCCACACAAGCTAAGCTGTGAAAACTGATGTGTATAGCTAGTAAGTTAACTACATGTTTCCACCACGACTCTTAACGTGGTTTCTCCTTGATCCACCCCATATGTTCTATTCCTGCAAAGAATCTTCTCGAAATGCCTTCCTGAGTGAACGCGTGCTCAGCAGCTCAGCTCCTCGGATCTTGTCGTTTATGCGGTTAGAATCAGTGCTGGCCAGGACGGCTCCCTCCTGGCCTCTCCTCTCCATTCAACAGTCCCTTCTTCGCACATCAAGCTTCTACCCACTGAGCACCCTGCCTTCTTTCTTTGCCTTCTCCCACGGTATCGCCACAATGATTTTTTTAAAAAGTGCAGCTCTGAGCCTTGATTTTTCTCTTGATCCCAGACACCGAGCCTCCTTTTCACCTGCGGGTACCAGGAGCCGCCTCCACTCCAGGCCATGAGGCTGTCAGTTGGCTTGCCCTGTGTTCCCCACCTGTCCCCTACTTTCCCCGGGCCTGGGAGGAAAGTGCCACCTCCTCCATGAGGCCTGCCTCAACCTGGAGGCACTGGGCTTGTTCTCCTAGGAGCAGGCACGGGGCCGGCTCCCTCCCTGTAGCGATGCTGGACTCACGGGCACTGAACGAACACTTGCAGAAGGGCTGCTCACAGCTCCGGCAGGGTCGGTGCCTCCAGGTGCGTACAAGGGTAGGGTGTCAAGTACATTCCACTGTCCACATTCTGAGTTCCATGAGTTTCGTTCTAGCCTTTTGCTTCTCCTCCGGATGGTGGCTCTTCTGCGCTTTCCTCCTCCGCTTTCTAAAGAGGCCAGTCAGAGCCGGGAGCTCGCCGTCTCGCCTGCGGGGGCCAACCCGGGTCCTATCTTCTCAATAAAACGTGGCCGAGGCGCCTAAGAGTGGAGAGAAAAAGACACTCACTCTGCTGGTCTCTGAGCGGGGGTCACAAAGGACATTTTGGCTGGTTTTCAAGAGGCTGTCTTTACAATCCTGACGTGACAGGAGCACTGGTGCTGAACTTACTTAAGGTCATGGCAGGCGACCCAGGGGTGGACCTGAGAGCCAGACCCGAGTGTTCTGACTGCTGCCTGAACCCCGTGGGGAAGAAGGCTGCTGCTGCTTTGCCCAGTGCCGTCACTTCAACTGTGCTTGTACAAGACGCTCTGTAAAGTTAGCTAAGGCTACTTTACCGAAACGAATGTCTAGGAAAAACAAAAGACCTTTTTTTTTTAAAAAAAATATTTATTTTTGTCTGCGTTGGGTCTTTTTTGCTGCACGCAGGCTTTCTCTAGTTGCAGTGAGCGGGGGCTACTCTTCGTTGCAGTGAGCGGGCTTCTCATTGTTGTGGCTTCTCTTGTACGGGCTCTAGGTGCGCGGGCTTCAGTAGTTGTGGCGCACGGGCTTAGTTGCTCCGTGGCATGTGGGACTTTCCCGGACCAGGGCTCGAACCCGTGTCCCCTGCACTGGCGGGAGGATTCTTAACCACCGTGCCACCATGGAAGCCCCAAAAGACCTTCACTACTCTCTTCTCTCCGAATATTTCTTATGCCCAAACTGGGTCATGGGTGAGAGCGAGCAATGGTCCTCGGCTGGGGCCACGTCCCACGGCTGCCCCAGATGACACCGGTTCCCACACGGAGCGGGTGGGTCCAGGCTCTACTGCACCTCTCGAAGACTAGTAATAAGATTTCAGTGTGGACTGCAAAACCACAAAACAAATGATAAGATCACAAGTCAAGCAACCAAAACTTGGAGGGTATCTGATTATATATACGTGAACTCTGAGGACGGCATAAGACGACACAGGGAATTTCTTACACACAGTAGGACAACTCTCTCTCCCAACACATACAAAGTGAATTTGGATGACATCCGCCTCTGAAAAATAAAAAACACATTTATTTGAACAGCCAAGAAAAAAAATTGCAATTTATTAAGATTCAACAAAGCGTTGTACTTTTGAAAGCAACTTTCGGTGCATTTTCTTCAACAATCACATTCTATGAGGAAAAACATTAAAAGCCACAAACTTGTCTTTTAATCTCAGAGTTACAGACATCTTTAATTCAAAATAAAAGGTCCAAAGGAAAAAACCAAACCCACCCCAACAAAAAACAAAAACAGAGAGAATCTTTACTTCCATCCTCAATTCAAAAATATCAGTTTTCTACAACTCGATGCTAAATGCAGCATGGGAAGCTGTATGTCTGGGTGCACACGGGCACGCACGCACGTATATTTGGTGTACATAACGCAGGGACGTGTACATCAAATATACAGAACGCATGTAATGGCAATGAGATGCACTTACTCTGAGGAAGGTCTGTTTAGCTAAATACACTACTGAACTTGAGAAAAAAGTCTTGAACCAGTTTGTGCATAGTTCATGATCCTCTATAAAACCAGCTTTTGTTGATCTGCAATTTTGCAGGAACTGTTTTTTCTTTTCTTTTTTTTTGTTTTTTTTTTTGTTTTGTTTTGATAAAACCATTAAAAAGCTAATTAAAAAAAATGTAATGCACAAGTTTCCTGATCAAGCAGGCAGGGAGCACATGTTCATATATTTTTTTAAACATACTCAAGGGTATGTTACTCCATTGTCTTTCTTTCTTGCAAAACAATCAAAACATTGATCATTTTTAAAACATAAAGCAATTTTTAATATATAAAGCACTCTTCGAACATCTATTTCCTTTGAGTCCATTATTTGGTACATACGTAACTGCTACACGTTAGAGATTAGGTATCTTTCTTCTTTGTGTTTTTTTTTCCTCTTTTTTCTTTTTTTTCTTTATTTTTTGTTTGTTTTTTAATAACATCTTCAGTGCTAGGAGTTGGGTTACAAAATACATGAAATGGTGTGGAGCTGCCCCTCGGGAACCCTGGCTTTCCTGAGAGCGCATCCGCGTGTGCAAGACAGTGACCACAACTCGTCACCTGGACGAAGGGGACAGTCGACAGAGTCCACGACGGTGGCCGGAGGGGAAAACAACACTGTTCAATCCCAGAGCTCTGAAGTAGCGGATCTGCATTCTGAAAATAGGTTTCTTTACGACGGAAGTCTTTTTTTTTTTTCTTTTCTTTTTTTAAATTCCTTTTTAAAATTTTTTTATTTTAAAGTCTGAAGGAGAAAAAAAGGTCTGTAAACAGGTGGGAGCCCTCACCTCGGGCTCCTCCGAAAGCAGAGTCACAACCCACGTCCAAGTGCTTGTTTCCGTTCCTCCCGCGGAACCATCCACCCTCTACAAGTATCTATGGCCACAGTTCAACGAGAGTTGTTTTCTCTTTAACTTTATATTCCAAATGGAAAAATGGTGCAATACTCTGGTAATAATTTTCTTGCATTAGTCCACAATAAAAAGCTGCTAAAGGTAGGTATACATATTATTTCTCCAGAGATATACACTGTAATTTTTAAACGCAATAACAGAGTCCTTGAGTAAACATTTACACATGAATTGTCACCGGCCCTGTCCTATGAATTCTCTTTAATGTATAGGATTAGCTAAAGGAAGGGCAGGGACACTCAGTGCAAAGTTAGAAGCTAATAATAACAAACGTTTGACCAATGCGCCAAAAAAAAAAAGCACATACTGAATAAAAGGGAAAACCCACAGTTAAATCCCTCACACACTTAACACACACAGAAAGTGCGCACGCACACGCACGCACACACACACGTGCTTCTGTTTCAACACACACACACATAGGCTGTGAACTTAGAAATTTTTCCTAGAGCCTGTTTCTGCGTACTGATGCCAACCTGGAAGTGTAGAATTAGACTTAGAAAGTGTTCACATTTCATTATTGGCCTGCTGGATTCAAGTATTTGCATGTTTGATATGTCTATTTTTTTTAACTTTTAAAAAATATTTTTTGGGATTAAAAAAAATGACATGAAAAAGTAATGAAACAAGGGTAATGTGCATAGGCGGCTCCGTGGGAACAGAGAACAGATCGCAGACCGCTCCTTCCGCTCGGCTCGCTGGTCTGGGCCGCCAGGACCGCGTCCCAGTGATGGACGCCAGCTCCCCCTGATTACGGGGTCCGCCTCTGGTAATGTGCATAATCGTCACAGGCTCGTTTTAAATAGGCTTTCTCGTCTCCCTCCCTCCCTCCCCACCCCCTTGATAAAATAACCCTTTCCAGCCCACAATCTGAAAAGTGCCCTTCATGATAGAACTATTCTAAGCAGCTTTTATACTTAAAAAATCAAAATGACAACACACCATACAAACATAGGACGACACAAAATAAAAAGCTGTGAGAAGCATCCTGTCATCACACATGACACTGACCCAGCGCAGCCCGCACTGTCTTGGGAACAGTTCGCAAGGACTGCGGCCAAGGTTCGTCTTCAGTACTGGACAGAGGTACTCGAAAGGGCTGCCGGGCTGCTCGGGTCAAGCGGGGTCCTCAGCGACGCCCGGACTGGAAAGGGTCAGCGTTTCTTCCTAGTGCTGATGACTGCGGTGCCCACGCGGCCTCTCCGGGCTAGATGGACTCCCCACTGAGAAGGTCGCCGGGAAGCAGAGTGTTCAGCGGGGTTGGGCTTCCGATGACCCTGCCATCGTCGCTACTGGGGGGGCCCCACAGGCTGCTGGAGTACTGGGGGACCCCGCCCCACAGCAGGTCGCTGCTCCCTTTGCCTGCCAGGCACGGGGCGTTCCAGTGGCCAGTGTCGCTGCGAACCAGGCCGTGGGAGCTGCCCGAGGCGCCCAGCCGCGTCTGGCTGGTCCCAGCGCTGGGCTGCCAGCTGGAGGTGGGCGGCAGTGCTTGGCCTTGGGCTAAGAAACGGTTCACTTCTTCTTCGCCAGCGAACTCGGCCAAGATGGTAGTGTTTCCCAGAACACACCTAAAAGAGCAGGACAGCAACGAAAATAAGAGCTGGTTTTTTGAAAAGATACACAGAATTGACAAACCTTTAGCTAGACTAAGCAAGAAAAAAAGAAGACACAAATAAACAAAATCAGAAATGAAAGGGAGACATGACAACTGATAACACAGAAATACACAGGATGTGCCAACAAACTGGATAATCTAGAAGAAATGTTCAAATTTCTAGAAACATACGATTTACCAAAATTGAATCATCAATAGAAAATCTGAATGGACCAGTAATGAGTAAGGAGGTTGAATCAGTAATCAGCTCATTACCCCCAATACAGAAAAGCCCAGGACCACACAGATGGTTTCAGTGATGAATTCTACCAAACACTTAAAGGGGAATTAACATCAAATCTTCTCAAACTTTTCCAAAAAAACTCAAGAGGAGGGAACACTCCCAAACTCATTTTATAAGGCCAATATTATCCTGATACTAAAGCCAGATAAGGACACTACAAACAAACAAACAAACAAAACAAAAAACAAGAAACAAAACCCCCCAAAACACACACAAAAAAACCCACAGACCAATATAAATGAATATAGATGCAAAAATTCTCAAAAAAGTAAAGATTCTCAACAAAGTACACGCCGGTTAAGCGGGACTTATCTCTGGGATTCAGGCAGGGGTGGTGGTTCAACATATGTACGTCAATAGATGGGATACACCACATTAACAGAATGGAAGGTCAAAATCATGTGATCATCTCAACGGGCGTAGAAATAACATCTGACAAAATACCACGTCCTTTCATGAGGAAGACTCCTCAACAAATAGGGTACAGAAAGAACAGGCCTCAACATAATAAAAACCATACATATACACAAAGCTAACATCATTTTCAATGGTAAGAGGTTGAAAGCTCTTCTTCTAAGGTCAGGAGCGAGACAAGGGTGCTCACTCTCACCTCTTCTGTTTGATACAGTATTGGAAGTCTTAGCCAGAGCAATCAGGCAAGATAAAGAAACAAAAAGTATCCAAGCTGGAAGGGAAGAAATAAAATTTATTTGCAGATGACATCATCTTACATAGAGATAACCCTAAAGACTCCATCAAACATCTGTTGGAAGTAATCAAAGAATTCAGTAAAATTGCAGAATATAAAATCAACACCCAGAGAGCAGTTGCATTTCTTTCTATACACTAACAATGAAATATCTGAAAAAGAAATAAAGAAGAAATCCAATTCACAATAGCATCAAAAACAATAAAATACTTAGGAATAAATTTAACCAAGGAAGTGAAAGATCTATACCATGGAAACTACAAGACTTTGATGAAAGAAATTGAAGAAGATACAAAAGGAAAGCCATCCTGTATTCATGGATTGAAAGAATTAAAAATACTTCTAAAATACCCATACAACCTAAAGCCATCTATAGATTCAGCGCAATCCCTATCATATTCCAATGGCATTCTTCATAGAAATGTATAAACAATCCTAAAATGTGTATGGAACCACAAAAGACCCCAAATAGCCAAAGCAATCCTGAGAAAGAACAAAGCTGGACGCATCAAACTTCCTGATTTCAAACAACACTACACAGCTACAGTAATCAAAACAGTATGGTACTGGCATAAAAACAGATACATAGACCAATGGAACAGAATAGAGAGTCCAGAAATAGATCCCCACATATACAGTCAACTAATATTTGACAAGGGCACCAAGGATACTCAATGGGGAAAGGACAGTCCCTTCGATAAATGGTGTTGGGAAAACTGGACGACCACACGCAAAAAAATGAAACTGGACCCCTACCTTACACCACTCACAAAAATTAACTTGAAATGGACTAAAGACTTAAACATAAGACCTGAAACCATAAAACTCCTAGAAGCAAACATAGGGAAAAAGCTCCTTGACACTGGTCTTTGCAACAAAATTTTGGATGACAGCAAAAGCACAAGCAACAAAAGAAAAAAATCAACAAGTGGGACTACATCAGACTAAAAAGCTTCTGCACAGCAAAGGAAACCATCAACAAAATGAAAACACAACCTATAAAATGGGAAAAGTATTTGCAAACTATCTATCTGATACAGAGAATATCCTGTAACTCAAATATATAGAGAACTCATATAACTCAATAACAAAAAAACCCCAAACAATCTGACTAAAAAATGGGCAAAGGAACTGAATAGACATCTTCCCGAAGAAGACATAGAAATGGCCAACAGACACATGAAAAGATGCTCAGCATCACTAATTATCAGGGAAATGCAAGTCAAAACCACAATGAGGTATCACCTCACACTAGTTAGACCAGCTATCATTAAGAAGACAAGAAATAACAAGTGTTGGTGAGGATGTGGAGAAAAGGAAACCCTCCTACACTGCTGGTGGGAACGTAAATTGGTGTAGCCACTGTGGAAAAACTATACACGTTCCTCAAAAAATTCAGACTAGAACAACCATACAATCCAGCAAGCCCACGTCTGTGTATATATCCAAAGGAAATGAAAATAGGCTATTGAAGAGATAGATATCTGAACTCCCATGTTTACTGCAGCATTACTTAAATAGTCAAGATATGGAAACAACCTAATTGTCAACAAATCAGTGGATAAAGAAGATGTTTATACACACACACACACACACACACACAGAGATACAAACAGACACACTGGAATATTATTCAGCCATGAGAAAGAAGGAAATCCTGCAACAACATGGATTAATCCTGAGGGTCTTATGCTAAGTGAGATAAGTCAAAGATAAATACTGCGTGATATCAATCATATACGGAATCTAAAAAAGCCAAACTTGTTGAAACATTCGGGAGTAGAATGGTGGTTACCGGGGGCTGTGGGTGGGAAATGGGGAGAGGTTGGTCTCAGGGTACAAATTTCCAGTTAGAAGATGAGTGAGTTCTGGGGAGCTCGTGTACAGCGCGGTGACTACAGTTAGCAATTCTGTATCCTTTACTTCAAAGTTGCTGAGACAGTAGATCTTAAATGTTCTCACCACAAAAAGGAAATAATAATCATGTACCCTGATGTGGGTGTTAGCTCACACGGTGGTAACCATATTGCAATATATAAATGTGTCAAATCAACACTACACTCTAAACTGACACGCTGTTGTATGTCAGTTACATCTCAAAACAAAAACTCAAAACAAACAAAAAAAGCAGAACAGGGGTCATGTGAGCAGAGCAGCTGTGTGTCTTCCTGTGTTCGCCTCGTTGGCGTTCCCCCCCTTTTTTTTTCAATGGGAAAAGGGCAGCTGGAGGCTTCATGTCACAGGCCACCCAGAAATGGTCCTGCAGTTTACGTTTTAGTATAGCTATTTCCAAGGCCAGATTATGACCTTTTCTTCTCACTTTAGACTTCTAGCAGCTATGTTGTGTCGGTGTAGAGAGCACATTCTTAAGGAAGTGCATGAATGGACCATTAAACTTGGGCATCATTTAGGGTCAGTGCAATTTTATACCCTGGGCTAAAAATAGGAAGGATTAACTTCTAGGGCCCACACCCCAAGTGATGTCGCTGAGTAGGTCTACTCACACATCTTATCAAAAGCATCCTTTAATCAGGGGAGAGGAGTTGGCTGCAGGGACCACTACGAGGCCCAGCAGTGGGTCTGACTGTGTCGTATGCCTGGAGACATCTTCTATGGACAGAGCATCTTCTATCACCGGGCTCTACATGTGCTCTCTTGGGGGACCCTTTCCCTACTGGGTTGGGGGGAGGCCGAGCCACGGCACTTCAGCAGCAGAAGAAACCGACACGTCACAAGACACCTATTACGGGGTGAATTGTGTCCCCCCAAATTCATATGTTGAAGCCCTAGGTCCCAAGACCGCACTGTGCCTGTATTTGGAAAGAGGTCTTTAAAGAGGGAATTAAGGTAATATGAGGTCAGGGGGGTGGCCCTAATTCACTTAGACTGGTGTCCTTAGAAGGAGAGGAAGTCAGGACACAGACACACTCAGGCTGAGAGACTTGAGGACACAGGACTGGGCAGCTGAGTGCAAGCCGAGGAGAGAGGCCCCGGGGGCAGCCGACCCTGTCCACACCACATCGGACTTCCTGCCCGCCCGCGGTGCTCTGTGGCTGCGGCCCCAGGACCCACCCACAATGCCCAGCCCCCGCACCACCGGGCTGCAGCCAGGGCTGCGTGGGGCAGGGGAGGGACATACATGTGCAGGGACTTCTGGGCCTTGGCGGCTTCCTCCTTGGAGCTGTACCGGACCACGGCGTTGCCTTGGGTTAGGTTCAGGTGGAATGTGATGAGAGGCCCGTGCTGCAAGCACAGCGTCCGCAGGGTGGAGCCATCGATCTGATTAAGGAAGCAGAGGGGTGGTAACACGCGTCCTGGGGATTCTTCACTATACACGTTTATGAAATCCAGGTGCACTGTACCTTGGGAAGATGTCTGTCCTTGAAAGGGCTTACTATATGATTATCATATTAACCTTTTGCACCTTGTAACTTACTGTGTAATTTAAAATCTTGGACATTTCAGTTATAGTTTCTGAGTTGGGCTAACAGAAGAAGGAGAAAACCCTGCTTTGGTTCCAACCCCCTCTCTCCAGAGCACATCACAGAGCCTCGCGGCCCCCGACCCTGGGAAAAGTGAGCATAGGCCAAATCGTTCTGGAGCGGGTACAGGTGAGCAATTCTGTTTATAAGGGGACACTCTTTCAGCCTCGGAAGAGTGAAAGGTAAACAATTCACCAGCAACATGGTTAAATGACTCATGCTGCCGGCGCTGCCTTTGGGCCACGAGTGAGGCCTCAGGTCACCGACAAGGCCCTCAGGCCTGGCGATGCCCCCACCGGGTGCCTGTACCTGGGGCGTGAGGTTGCGGAGAACGAGCCAGCTGCTTGTCCTTCCTGAGGTGTCAGTACTCCAGGCAGAACCTGTGCCCAGGGAAGAACCCGGTCAACAAGGCTGCAGTGAGTCAGACAGCTCTTCCCAATGCCCTCCCGTCTCACCACACGGACGCAGCATGGGCCGAACCTGTGCTCCAAGCCTTTCCCAACCCCCGGAAACCAACCCAGAGTCACAGTCCCTGCAGAGCCCCGGGACGCGGATGTGGCGGCAGAGGCTTGAGAACTGCCTGGAAGTTCTGGTCTCCTCCTCTGCCCCCCTCCCCCACAGCTTTATAACCAATGCTCTAAAATCCCACTTGCTAACAAAAATGAAGCAGGCTGGCAGGGCTGGCTTCACTCTCGGCTTCTTAAATGCCTGTGCCCGGCTCGTCCCCGCAGTTCAGCAGGGGCCGGAAGAAGCCTCCAGAGCGGCAACTTAGGATGGGGTGGTGCGCTCACACTGGGAATCGAGACCCTCAGGCTCGTTGATCGGGCCTCTCCAAGGGCCCAGTGCGGCCCCTCAGCGGGTGCCGAGACCGCCCGCCGGGACCTCCTGGCTCCGAACAAAGCTGTGTGTGCGAGCACCCAGGGCTGATGCTGAAACACAGGCAGCGGAGCCTGGGCCCAGATAACCCCCGAGAGTCTAGGGCGACTTGGCCCCTCCTAAGCCCTCCCAGGGTCCAGGAGTCCTTACAAAGGAGCCGCAGGACAAAATGATAGGCATCTTCCCTAAAGGACAAGCGGAGCAGGCACGGACACCCCCGTCCCAGCCACCCCGTTTGGACACGAGAACGGACGCGTACCCGAGGAGTAGGAGCTGGTCCAGCCGAGGGGACTGGCTCCCCAGGTGGAGGAAGGCTTGGGATTGGTTAACCCTGGAGGTGGCCTTGTGGGTGCAGTAGTGTTTCTGGGCACCTTCCACAGTTCATGAGACAGAGAGGCTTGTGTGTGAGAGGCAGGGCCAGAGGACCACGTCGATTTAATGTCTGACAGTTTACCTGGAAAGGCAGAGAAGTGGAGCATAGGCATTCCTGAGACAGAGAAGGAAAGTCACGGCAGCGCCTAGGGAATCACACCAGGCGCTCTGGCTCCAGAGGACTGCGTGACCGGAATGAAGCACCAAGTCAAGCTCCCACACGAGGACCACAGGCATCCTCTCTCTTGAATTTCTGCCCAGAGACACAGTCTGCTGGTGTCCGGTATAGACCTTGCCAGTACTTCTGATACTTGATTTGCTAAATGTGCCAGACACGCGCTTGCCACCCAGAAAAACTGCATTTTTGTAGTTCAGTGTTAAAGCCAAACTTAACAAATTCTGCTGGGACACATCTTATCTCATAACAAACTACTCAAGGTCAAGAGCTTTTTACGCCATTTCTTTAGGTGTCAGTCCCCTGTCAAAGCAACGCCCCCTCTGACATAACCTGCCTGAGCTCACGCTGACCAGCGTCATCTTTGCGGCTTTGAGACTCGCTCCCCATGCCTATAGAAACGGGTGTGGCCCAGGGCTGAGCGGTCTGGCATCTTGGCACCTTGGCCGGGGGAAGCCTGCTTTAAGGCTCTTGGGGAGAAAAACCAAAACCAGTAATGACCACCAGCTCCAGCCCCTCCTGTGCCCGGAGCACCTGCCACGCCCGCTTCAGCGGCCCAGCGCTGCGAGGACAGCAGGCAGAGTGGTCGCTGTCACCATGCTCCTTGGGCAGCAGGGCAGCGCCCAGGCCGGCACAAGCCCCGTGTGGAGCGCCTCTGCCACCCTGGCGGCCAGGGTCGACTGCAGCTTCACAACAACAAATGCTAATCTGAGCAAAGGCGTCACTGATCAGAAAAACCAAAACGCCATAAAAAACTGCCTGAGATATGGGAAGACGGTTTTGTTTGCCCATCTCTTTAGCCAAATGATTGGGAAGCATTAAAGGCCTAATGCATCCCCTTTGTAAACATCAGAGGGAATAAACATTAGAAGGAATAGACATAATCCAGAAGCTCTTTTTCTCTCTCTTTTTAAATAAGACGCTAAAGTACATCAAAACTGCTTTCTCCCCTAGGCACTGGTATAAAAGGAATTCCTACAGCATTCTTACACGGATTTAAACAAAGGCTGGTGGAATGCAGAAACATATTTGAAGAAATTTATAAACAATAAACCCTCTTTACTTAAGTTCCACCTCTTTTTATAAACCTGTACTGTACACATTCTGTTTGTGTGTGTGTCCATTATCTCTATCCTTGTCTTAAAATTTCCAGATAACAATTCCTTTGAAGTTACTATGACAAACAATTCTCAATTCTCCTCTCAGCCTAAAAGAAATTTCTAACTTGAAAGACTCGTAAGGTCTATACTGAGAGAGGAACAACCCAGGCCCTGCACTGATCCCAGAGACGGCCGTGAAGCACGGGGCTGCTGTGGCCTCCTAGCCCCTGGTGGCCAATGCAAGTTAACAGCAGGTCCCCAGAGGTGGCCGCCTTTGCGTCTTTAAGGCTCCTCTGCCCCTGGTCTCATGGCTACGGAGGGAAGGGAGGGGAGGGGAGGGGAGGGGAAGGCAGCTGATGTGCCACATCCTGCCCTGGGGAGTTTACAGAATCCCCGGAGGAGCTGTCACCATTCCCACTCCACTGGGGTGGGTGGTGGGTGGGAGCAGTGGTGCCCGAGGCCCCACGGCTGCTCAGCAAAGCTCAGGCCCGCTCTCCATCACACCACATGGCCTCCCAGCTCAGGGAGGAGCAGACAGACCACCAGGAAAAGCCAGGCCATCCGTTTTGTTTGCGGAAAGAGAGAAAAGGCTACCTGCAAGTCGAGAGGCCAGGTGCGTACCTGCAATACTAGGAGCGGGCACAAGGCTGCTGAGAGAGCGACTGTAGCCGGAGGCAGCGAGCGGCCAGGCACTCGAGGAAGGCAGTGTGGCACTCTGAGATGACGGTGGGGAGGACCCTGCAGAACCAAACGCGGCACTAAGAAAGGTGAGCACGGGCCTGCGGGGTGAGCCGCTCAACTTGGGCGTGAGAGTCCTAACAGCCAAGAACCAATGTCCTCTTAGGCTGCCGTTTGAGCAAATGGTGGAAAATGAGAGCGTGATGCGGCCAAGACCATGGGGAGGAGAGGAAGACGCGGGCACACCGCCGCCTCTGGGGGCCCGGGGCCCTGGGAGAGGCCGGGGCGGGGTGCGGGAAACCAGGCAGCAGGAGGGAAGAGAACGACCACCAAGTGTTTACAACAACATGTCCAAGTTCGGAAGGATCCCACGGGTTTCCCCTTCCAAGTAAGATAAAAATAAAAACACAGGGCCAACTCCACCTTTTCACACCTCCAACAAGATCCACAGAGCTGGAAACAAAACTCCAAGCTTTCTGTTACAGACTTTGCCATAAAAAGACCAGCGCTTTTCCTGACTCAAAAGGTCTCACGTATCCCATCTCCCCCATTCGTATTTCTCTTTTGAATACGGGAATAATGAGGAGAAACGTGTGCTAGTAACTGTGTCACTGTGAGCTATCGTGTCCCCAGAACTGCGGTTCCCTCTGTTAAGGACCCTGCTCCTGCTCCTGGGAGGGGGGCTGACGGGGTGTGGCCCCCGGAGCACCCCTGCCGGTGCTGTTTCCATGTCACCCCATCCGTTTTCTGAGGAAAGCAGGAAGCCAGGGAAGAGCGAGGATGAAGCAGTGGTGACTTGTGGGTTAAAGCAGGATGGATCAGAGCTCTTCTGACTTGGCAAGTTACTCGGCCAGAGTGTGGAAGCTGGCCGGGGGAGGGGACAGGCGCACACAACAGTCTGGCTGTCAGGTTTACTACCGTGAACGGAATCTCACAAGGCACGGGCCCCTGACGCAGGGCCCCAGCTGGGATGGCACTGAACAACATCGGGAGTACCCTTCACTGGGACTACCAGGCGTGTGGCACCTCCCAGACTTGTGCGGTCTACAACCTGCACAGCTGTTTACAGCTGCTCTGCTGTAACTGACCTCCTTAGAATATGGCATGAGAGCACATGAACATTAAAATTTATTTGTAATCTGCAGGTCTTCAATTTTAAAAGATGTCAGCTTTACTGACAACCTAATCGTAGTTCCTGAACCCTCTGCTTCCATTTACCAACAAAATGCAATCAACCCAAGATCCCAAATTATAGACTATTTAACCCTACGTGGCATTTCTTTTATAATTAACAGTAGGATACTTAGATTTTAACAGTGTTCTAGTTTTGACATTTTTAGTTTCATAGTGGAAACTGTCCCATAAAATTCTGGTTAATTTTCCTTTTCGTATCAATTTGTCAGGAGATGGCACAGCTGCATTTTACCATTCTGGTTGATATTCACCTCATAAAGGTTAAAACTATAAATAACATCCAAACAAATACTGGGCTAATTTAAATTTTTAATATCAAATCAGAACTTAACACCAATGACAATAAATAAAAACAAAAATGCAAATAAAAACCCAACACCTAGTATACTCAGTAAAAAAAAATTCCATTATGAAAGTACGTAAAATAAATAAGCCAACAACAAGAGGCCAGTGGCATTTCTCACTCTTTTCCTTCTAGGGCACATTTCCTCCATTTTTTTCTCTGTATTTTATTTATTTGTTTATTTTATTTTTGGCTGCGTTGGGTCTTCGTTGCTGCACGCAGGCTTTCTCTAGCTGTGGCGAGCAGGGGCTACTCTTCGTTGTGGTGCGTGGGCTTCTCATTGCGGTGGTTTCTCTCGTTGCGGAGCACGGGCTCCAGGCGCGCGGGCTTCAGTAGTTGCGGCGCGTGGGCTCAAGTAGTTGTGGCTCGCGGGCTCTAGAGCGCAGGCTCAGCAGTTGTGGTGCACGGGCTTAGCTGCTCCGCGGCATGTGGGATCTTCCCGGACCAGGGCTCGAACCCGTGTCCCCTGCATTGGCAGGCAGATTCCTAACCACTGTGCCACCAGGGAAGTCCCTTCTCTGTATTTCAGATCAAGCTGGTCACTCAAAAATACGACAGGCTTTTGTGGCTGGGCCCTGAGTGAGGTCAGCCCCTGGGGCGCCTGAAGGCCCTCGAGTGTTGGGTGCGGCATGTGGGCCCTGGAGAGGGGCGGTCAGCGAGGTCTGGCCTTTGCAGTTTACTTCTGGCCCTGCGGCTGTGGTGCCTTTTGTAAATAAGTTCTACATAAAGATCCGTTCATCCCCCCCCTTCTCTCAGATAAACAAACCAGGAGGTGGGGGAGCCAGGGCTTTCCGGGGCGAGGCCTGGTCACGGGGTGGAGGAGGCGCTGTCCCAGGGCTCCAGCCCCAGGAGGTCACACAGCGCCATGTGAGGCTGCAGGGAGCTCTCTCTGTTCTACAGCTGAGGTGCCGTTTCAGCCAACATCTCTGAGGCTGAGCTTCCCTCTGCCCTGACGTTCGTCTCATCTGCTCAGCTCTGCCCTCGGAACTCCCCTGCCCCTCCAGGACACCTGTGTCGCGTCACGGCACACGCGTGCGGCGAAGGCGGAGGTGGCCCACAATGCCCCAGGTGCCAGGGACCACGGGCTGACCATCAGGCACCAGTTGGGAAGCTCTGCTCTGTGCCAAGCAGCCTCGACTCTTTCCAAGGTCTTCTACTGCCCTGATCGGCATGGCTCACCCACCCTCCACAACCTCGAACACGCTGACCCACCCGGCTGCCCGGCTCAACCCTGCGGCCACACGCAGGGTGCCGAGGGGCGACGGCCAAGTCTCACCTCTGGCTGTGCCACCCCCCGGTCCCCACCACCTCAAACAGGCTCCACGTCCCATAGCCTCTCGTCCCCCGTGCCACTCATCTGTCCCTGACCTTGGGGTGGCCTGCAATGTCCCTGCTCTGAGATGCAGCCGCCTCGCGACACGAGGAATGCACGGCACTAAATGGGAAGGTGATCTGTGTTTATGGCGCCTTTCTACCCGAACCACAGGCACGCAGAATCCTGTCACTTGAAAGAACCATTGATAAGAACGGCCTCTCCCCCACAGGCCATATTTAGGTAGGAAAGGCCTCTCCCCCACAGGCCATATTTAGGTAGGAAACGTAAATTAATGTTTTGGGAAATATGCGAGTGGCCTTATTAGTGCTGAGCATCTCTGGTAAGCTGGCTCTTCTTTCCCATTATTAGAATTATGAGGATAAAACTCCATCAGCAACGGCACTTACAGAGCGTCTTCATTTGCAGGCCTTAAGGAAAGGCAAGTTACTGCCCTTCTCGACACTGCATTTGAGATCTCTGTTTATGTTCTGTAACCTTGCAGCTCAGCTCATCACTTGCTCTGACTGGATCCTGAAGTCTGAAGAGGGTGTGCCAGACCTTACAGCGTCAGGAGCTTGTGCCAGGAAGCAAGTCCTGGGGAAAGATCTCAGGCTTTTTACCAGACTCTTTGAGGAAAGGAAAAATTGGCTGACATGGATGAGTAAAGGGTCAGTTCACTTCTAGCTCAAAGAGATTTCAAGTGGAAACCTTTTTCTTAAAAAGCTTGATGGTTAATATTGTTATAACACAATGTTTATAAAAAACGATGTGTTAATAAATCCAGCAGAGACACTGAACCCAAATCAATTTCCATTTCCCCGTAAGCACTATGTTGCATCACCCGGCAAGAGAAGGTCCCCATCGGACGTGCCTTGCACGCCCCAGCCTCACCACCCACACCCTCCCGCTGCCCTGGAGCGCCTGCACGGAGACCACTGCATGGACACGGGCGGGGCGCCCCCTCACCTCCACTCTTGAGGAGGTAGCGGTTGACATCCTGTATGGTGGTATTGATGGTAGGCCCGGTGGGGACACTTCCAGGAGTGACGTCAGGGTCATTCTCGGGATCTATATTCTGAAGTCCTTTCCAGGGAACTCCAGGATGGAACTCTGGAAAATTCCAAACAAATGAAAATCAACACATGAGTATTAGAGCACGTTCATGTTGCTTCATGATAGCTTATGGAAATGTTTATAATCTGCTAATTAAGTTAAGAGGCACACTTTAGACTTTCTTTAGTAAATCACCAATCCTTCGGAACAAACTAGGTATTATAGCTACCACGCTGAACACTAAGATGGTGTCCAGACGGGAGGATAAAGCCCAGACATACTCTGACCGGAAGGGACACAGCGCCCCTTCCCCACTCTCCTTCCCCTCTCTCCTTCCACTGAACTGAGGGCTGCAGAAAACCCTGTGATGCCAACCACACCCACAATTTATCTGATGAATGGATTTCCAATGAAAAAGCCAAAGCTATGGGGTTAAGGCTTCCAGGATTCTGAGCTTGGATCCTGGCTTCTACTGGGCCTAATCGTTCCCATAGGCTTGGCGTGTTCTGATCGGCTGCCACAGGGAAGTGTGCACACTCTTTCTTACCTGGGGGCCAGTTGATGCTGGAGCCATTTGAGATTTTATCACTGTCAGATTTGGCACGTGACCAGCTATGGGGAACAGCTACAGGAGGACTGGCTGCTGACTCACTGCTCTGGATTAAATCGTACCGGCCATAGGAGTCGTCGATGGAGGACTTAGCTGGAGGCCCAATACTCAGACCTCCAGGGATAGCACCTGGGGGGACGACAGGGAACAAAGAGCCGAGTGAACAGGGGACCCCGAGTCCCTGTGCTGGGCGCCGGGCCTTGCCCTTTGCACAGGTGCACGAACTGTCAAGACTCGGTTTGGCCAGCACTTTCTGGGGGAAGTGCCTATTTCCGTTAGCCCAAACTTGGCCTTGAAAGACAAACTCTTTAAGGACTGTTTCAGTTGTTCAAGTTGGAATTCTTGATAAATGCACACCCACACCACGGTGAAGCCCTCTGGGGACAGCCTGTGAGTCCCTGTGGCCAGCTCCTGTCCTTGTTGCTACCTGTGTCCCCTCTGGGGACAGCCTGTGAGTCCCTGTGGCCAGCTCCTGTCCTTGTTGCTACCTGTGTCCCTTCCCCAGTCTGCTGCCCTCACTATGGAAGGACAAACAGGCATGTGGACTCGGAGGCCTTAACCCCATCCACCCTGGGCGACTGAGCTCTCTCCTGCCAAGGGAAGTGCCCAAATAGCACGTGATGATTTTCTTGTAGAATTAACCATTAGGAAAAATTTTCTTTTTAGAATGCCTTATATCGAGAGAGAATTATACACCCTATTAAATTTCCTTTGCTGTTTATGCTACGAGGAATTTAAGAGCTAAATTTAATGCAAGTGAGATCACCTCCTATGGTTACTAGCTTCCCCCCCCCCCGCCCCGGCCGTGCCTCGCAGCTTGCGGGATCTTAGGTCGTCGACCAGGGATTGAACCCTGGCCCCAGCAGTGAAAGCGCCAAATCCTAACCACTGGACCGCCAGGGAATTTCCTGGTTGTTAGCATCTGCTGTTTCTCTTTTCTAGGCATTAGATTTTCTATTGTGTTTTATCATTTTATTGAAAAAATTTTCTTTTAGACAAAGTTTTGGTTGAAGATACAGATACATGAGTGTGCGGCCGTGACCTGTATTCTTCGTTGCTCTGGGGCATTTTCAATTACTTCTTCGTTTGTAGCTAAGGTGTGAAAGTTGAGGCTTGGAGAGGTTTGATCATTGACTACTTGGGATCTGACATACTCTGTAATGAAGTAGAATATATATGTTTAACTTACTGAGGTAACACTGGTTTCTGACATCTAAGTTTCACGGGTATGACACTGCATTTCGACTTTTGTCTACACCACAGGGTGCTCACCACCAAGAGCTTAGTTTATACCCGTTTCCACACAGTTGACCCCCTTTCCCCATTTCGCTCTCCATCCACCCCTTCCCCTCTGGTTACCACTACTCTAGTTCCCTGTATCCCTGTTTGTTGTGGTTTGGTTTGGTCTCTTGGAATATTTTCTATTCAGCTTTCAGCACTGAATTCTTAGAAGGGAAATGCAGTACGAGTAATGAAACAAGCATAACCAGCGAGTAGGAGAGAAGTGACCAGACTCCAGGCACCTTGGCTCGGACGTACCATGCTTGCTGGGGTTCTGGTCAAGTGGAGAAGCAGCACCGGGTAAGTTATCCATTGGGTTGGGATGTGTCCACTGAGGGAGGCGTGACTGGGACTGCGACGGGTCCTTCACTGATAAACCACCAGTCATGTCCATGCTGCTGACATTCATGTTTGGGTTCAGTCCAGCTAAAAACAAAAACGCTATCAGGATACGTCTGCTCTTCCTCTAAACGTTTACTTTCTAAAGCTCTCCTAGAGAATCAAACTAAGTCTTAATTCACAGCCAAATATTTTAAATGTAACTTTTAATGCTGGAGGAAAAAAAAACCCCTTTTTGCCTTTTTAGTAACACACATCTGTAGGAATTTTATTCCTAAATTAGGGGGACGATGGTAACAAATAGTCTTTGATTAAGTAAGACCAATGATTCTCTTCATTTTACTCGCTTTGGTGCCAAACGTGGTCCTGAAGCTTCTCAGTCAGAGCCCACAGAAAAACAGAACAAGTCCAAACAACTAGGAAAGTCTTTTCTGATCTCAGGGCACCTTGTGCAAACTCACCAGATCCAAACCAGTCTCTCAGAGATGTAAACGGTACCCTAAGGTCCCACCGACAGAACAAGCTGGTGGGGAGACCCCAAATCTGCCTTTAGTGAACTCACTTTACAAAAGGCTGCTCTTAAGGAGTTTATGAATTAAACATCAAACTCCCTTAAAGGACTTGAACTATTTCAAAGTGTGGGTGCTGCCGTCCGCCCTGGCTGGAATGTGAGCTGATCCTGGGTTTATTTCTTACAGCTAAAAGCAGGCATGCACTGGGGCACGTGACAAGTGCCCTCACTGTGCTGGGTTAGTGGAGAGAGATGAGGGGGACGATAGCAAAAAGGCTGAAGTAAAGAGTCCCTGATGGGACACCCGTCATGAGCTGGGCAGGCTGCTTGGCCGGACAGAATGACCAGTGCAGGTGTGACCCAGTGCTTCCAGGCCGTTTCTAACCTGCGGTTCCACACCACATGTCCTGGT
The DNA here is from genome assembly GCF_005190385.1 of Monodon monoceros. Taxonomy (NCBI): domain Eukaryota; kingdom Metazoa; phylum Chordata; class Mammalia; order Artiodactyla; family Monodontidae; genus Monodon; species Monodon monoceros. The sequence continues at coordinate 28,384,244 of NW_021703786.1, forward strand.
ACAGAGCAAAGGTACTGAACATTTTTGTTCTTAACTTTAGATCAAGAGCTTCAAACTCAAATGCCCGTATGGGCCAAGTAGGCAACACAAATGAAGGTGATGCGGGCCCGGTGGGGACAGCACCCGCCCTGCTCCAGGTGCTACCCGTGCAACCAGTGAATGGAACACAGGCCCAAGGCAGCCATTTTCAAGAGAAGCCAGAAGCCACTTTTGGTTGAAAATTTCCAATTTTTAAATGTTGGCAATCTCACACACACACACACACACAACACACACACTGTGCAGACCTAACCAAACGCCCATGGGAGTCCGACACCACTGGGGGCTACCTTCACCTCCACCCACACAGACCCAATCAGGTGAGGGCACAACCGTTAGGACGGGCTTCAGACTGGCCTCCAGAGCACCCCAAGTCCCATGGCCGGGCCCCACCCTCCCCGTCTCGTTTCTTTCTGTTCCTCCCTCCACTGGCAGCCAGCCTGGCCGGCACTCGCCGACACCGACGGCCTCTTCTTCCATGCGAGGCTGGCTCTGCTCCACTGAACTCTACTCGTTTGAGGTCCATGCTTAAACCCTGCTCTGATTTTTCTTTCACTGCGCAAGGTGACCATGCACTCTCCCTTCCCTAAGCTCTGCAATAACCACATTGCACTGCCCATGAAGGCTGGTTTTCGTTTTTGTACGCCTGGTCTTCCTGGGAAGACGACAAGCTCGGGAGTCAAGACAGCATCCGGAGAAGAGGCTGCACAGGAAGGAAGGCGGACAGGACTTAGAGCTGCTGAGGAAAAGGGGTGAAAAGGGGTGAGAACCAGCCAGAGAGGCAATTTTACAAACTTTCTTAAACTTTATTAGCTATCTATTTTTAACACATTTATTTTTAAACTTTAATGTGATTATAAAATATTATCAGAAGTATTTTTCATCAATTTTGAAGATTCAAGGCACTAATTTTTTCACTTGTAAGAAAAAACGTTTAAGGGTAAAGATTTGTGTACTACATTCTCTAAATATAGGTTAAGAGGACAGATGGATACTAGGATACTAGGAAGCTGAAGCTAAACATTTCAGGACAATAGATGGAACTGAATTTTCTTCTAAAACAACTATTGTTAAAAAAGAAGTATTTACATAAGTAGCCAACATTCTACCAAGTGCTTGCTATTACAAAGTACTTTGCCTGTTAGTTCACCAAATCTTTAGAAGAACCCTATGAGGTAAGTATTCCCACTTTACAGATGGGGAGATTGAGGCAAAGAGCTGCCAGGCAGCTTAGTCGTGGGGGCAGTGTGGTGGCCTGATTCCTAAGGCAGGTCTTAACTACTTGACTATTCTGCTTCTTCAACACAGAGGAAAGTAACGGGTGGGACAATCATGAAGGGACAGAAGAACCGCAGTTTAGCATTTGTCAGTTCTGTATTAAAGACACACCACACTGGTTACATGTCAAGGAGAGAGTGCTCATGTGATCAGAACATAGCTCTCTTCTCAGAGATGTTGGCAGTATTCCACAGAAAGGGACATCATTAGCCGAGATTCGCTGTCACTCACCTGGCCTTTGACCCTTTGGATACGTATTTCTCAGGTAACTAATTCCCTTTGCCCTGTAGCTTCAGACTCTAACAGCCAACCTGACAAGCCTGAGGCGCTTTCACCCGCTTCTGGATTCTTAGAGCAAATTACAGCTGACCCTCGAACAACGCAGGGGTCACAAATCCGGGTATAACTTTACAGCCGGTCCTCTGTACCTGCAAACTCAACCAACCGCAGGTCACGTAGCACCGTTATTTATGGGAAAAAACCCATGTGTAAGTGGACCACGCTGTTTCAGCCCGTGTTGTTCATGGGTCAACAGTATTCCCCGTACGATCACTTTCCTGACACAGCCCTTCTGACGGTCTTCAATGTCGTAACCTGTGTCCCTCCTGGCTGGCCTGTGTGACCTCGAGGGCGGCACCACATCTGCCACTGGCCTGCGGGTTTCAAGGGCTGGGCGGGCGCCCTACCGGTTGGGGGTGAGGGTGTGCGTGTTGATCTGGATGAGTACACAGTCGTGCTCTGCACTACAGGACTTGTGCGGGCAACCATGGCTTTTTAAGACGTGCCTGGTTCACGGAAATCTGCACACCCTTCCTGCTCCCAGCAGTTCAGGCTGGAGAGAGCCAGGGATGGAACAAAGTGCCGATTCAACAGTGGAGAGGAGATCATTCTGGTACTACTTTCAAAGATTTTATACTGAAAGCACTTATGGGCGCAGCAAAATTCTTGCTCTGCAAAGACAGCTGGGGTCCCTCCCTTACGAAGGAGACCTGAGACAGCCTCACTCCGGTTTTGCCTGGAACTGCATTTCTGCCCGGCTGTTTCAGCCCCGCCAGGCGCACGTGGTCGGCGTCGACCTGGACTCACCGAGAGGGTAGGGAGCGAAGGTGCTGGGTGAAGACTGCTGCTCTTTGGTCTGCAGGTCGGGGAGGCCGGGGGCCTGGGGGTGGGGGGGGAAGCTGTCCAGGGCCGATTTGCCTGCAGAGGGGTGCAGAGACAGGGGCGGCGGGGGCGGCGGCGGCTTCACGAGCAGGGCCTGGGCCAGCTGGCGCTGGTGCTGCTGGATCTGCTGCTGCAGGTTAGTGATTGTGCGCGCAACCTGCGGGCGGGGACGCGCGGTCAGCGGGTCGGGAGGGCCGCCCGGGCCGCCCTCCTCCCCAGCCCAGGTGACGCCGAGGCCTTCAAAACGGGAGGCTGAGCGAGAGAGAAGCCAGTGACAAGTAACAGGCCAGGGGAGGTGACAGCTAGCGACCCGCCTGAGCCACCCGGGGGGCGCCTACTTGCTGCTCCTGTTGTCTCATGGGTCCGGAAACGTTCCGCTGGGCCTGTAGCATCTGCTGCTGGATCTGTAAACGTTGGTACGCCTGTGGACACAGACACAAAGAGAAGCGTCCAGCAGATTGTAAGAAAGCCCCAACAAAGGGTTCCACTTCTGTACATCAGTGTAAAAAAACAAAAAAGGCAGAGATTCTCGGTCCCCTTACCATCCTGTGGTTTAAGCACAGCGTGAGGTATGAAGCTATTTCAAAAGGAGACATGTCTTTCCAAAACCTTCCTAGTGCACAGACTTTACAAAGTAACTCAGTCAGTACCCCTGTTTAGTGCTGGTAATGAGGTTTGTCAGCAAATATTTTTCAGTTAATGAAGAGATCAAAATTCTTCTGCTCGATTCATACAAACTAAAAATAAAAAAGAAATGAGGGGAAAATAAAATTTTTTTTCCCCTTATAAAGATGCAAGTTGTCCAGAATGGCTCAGACCATGTGGCAGGACAGCAGTGATCGGCGGCCACAGAACAATACACGTTAAAGGGCTTGTAGCTACCAGGAGCCACGTGTGGCCTTGGTCCACAGGGAGCCTGAGGTCCAGACGTGGCCACTTCTGCCACACAGGCCCCGTCCACGAAGCCAGCGAGAACCATCGTCAGATTCTTCCCACAACGAGGCAGAAGGCCGGATCATTTGTTTCGAAAGTTGGCTGAATACTGTAAATTTTTTCTTTACAACATGGATTTTTTGGGACATTTTGGGCAAGAAGATTTATTGAAACAGAATCCAAGTAGAAGTAGAGATTATACTACTAGAAATGCCTCATTAATCTGTAAATTAGAGAGGAATAAAATACTTCACTTAAGTGAATCCTTATAGGCTCCAAAACTTAACCTTAGGATGTACTGAAATATCATTTTACCAAGTTTTCCAGAAAAAAATGTTAAAACAGTGTACATTGTTTTTAAAACAGAGCAGATTAAACATAATCCAACATTTTCTTGGTATCTTTTACACTACAGAGGTCAATAAAAATTATGTATAAATAAAGGATTCCAGAACATCAGTGCGACTGATAACGAGTTCTGTCTCACGTCAGAATCCAGCCGTCCTCTGTGTTATCAAGGAGTGGAAAGCTGTTTTCCTCTGCAGTGAGGGCTCTAAACAGCATGCTTCTCAGCTGCTCCCCGCTGAGGTCGGTGGTCCCTTCCTGGCGCTGGCGGTAGCACACCGCCCAGGGGCCTTACAGCATGGCTGTGAGGCAGCTTGGCTCCCTCTTCCGAGTGAAGTCCAGTCCCGGCCCGGATCCCGTGCCCAGGGCCCTGGGTACTTCACTGCACTGCGGCTTGTCCTAGGTCACCCCCACCCCACCTGGCCACTACCTGGAACCAGACACCCAGACGGTCAGACGTGTGTCTAACCAACGCTGAAGGGTCAGGACTGAGAGCCCAGGGCTCCCCCGTAAGGAAAGGCTGACAGCATGGTTTTGTCTATTGGAGGCTTTTCTCCCTTCATGACTCCTGATCATTTTCTAGGAGATGAAGCTGTTGGGCAAGACTTCTAAATAAATCAGGTGTCAACGTATTAAAGAAGGAAATAATATACCGGGCCCTTCAGGGAATATAAATTCAGGATGCACCTAGGGATACAATGCCATGGCATTTCATGGTAAAAGCAGTAAGACTGTTGAATATTAAAAATTCAACATATGTTAAACTGTAACACTTGCAAGAATTATTAGGCTACATCAGCCTTCCTCAAGAGGGATTCTGAGAAAATCAAGTCCTAATCTCTAAGGCATCTCATCTCCTGTATGTAACGAAGTAACTTCTGTCTTTTGCTTCTAGAATGGTATCTGTGTAGACCATCCTTGGAAGAATTTAGAGAACAATCATGAAATGATTTGTTGGGTTCTGTGGTTCAGATGAGAAAGGCTGGCTGAGAGCTAACAGACACCCTAACTGTCAGATCTGGAAGACTGATCACGAAAGGGCCAAAGAATCCACAAAGCTTAGTGGACACACCCTTAAGTGAAGAACTTCCTAATTCTTTTAACAGTTTACAAACTTCATGAAAGTCTCAATGACATTCCCCGATGTGAAGAAAAGCGTTCCAGCGACTGCTTTTCTTCAGTCGGCGCGTGTGTTGCTGGCACACCCCCGAGCTCACGGGGAGAAGGCTCTTCCTCTGTCCCAGAGCCCGCGCAGGTCCACCCACTCACCAGCTGCAGCTGATAGAGCTGGTTCAACATCGTCATGTGCTGAGGATTAACTGGCGAGGTTAATAGTGCAGGGTTGAGACCAATGTTTTTTGCTGCAAACTGCAAAAGCTGTGCTTGAACCTGTTAACAAAAAATGCACCATTAGACATGGATTCTCTATTCAAACATCTACTTGCCTGTGCAGTTTTTTGAGATTCAAAACTGAGTAAATAACAGTTATATTTGTCTCAGTGAACTTCAAAAGCCATTAAAAAATTTACAGACATTTTAACATTAGTAGTTTACATGCTTTTGTGGATAATATGAGAGGAAGAAAGGAAGGAAGGGAGGGAGGGAGGGAGGTAAAGGCAGATGGCAAGAAAGAGATTTCTTCCTCCAAATATTTTAGTTACGAATTAACTTTCTAGGGCTCTGGGTTACTCCCATCGGTAACTGGTTTCACGTTCTGTAGAAATGAAGCTAAGTGGGCATCGTTTAAGGGTGGGAGACAGCGAAGGCGTGGTCTCTGGGAGGAAGTTCGAGCCTCCTCAAAGGAGGCCAGTGTCTGCGTCTCACACAGGTGCCTTGGACTAGTCCCCGCAGGAGCTCAGCAGATGGCACCGCGGCCATCTGACCGGGGAGGCCTTGTTCCAGGGCAGGCAGGGACCCCTTCTCAAGTTGACACGTTCAGGAAGTGGTCTCCCCCTGCTCGTGGGACCAGCCATTCCTCTCGGGGGGCCCGGCTGCCCAGCCTCCCATGTGACACGTGCCCTGGTGTGGCCGGCCAGCCCGCCCTGACCGCAATGGTCAGCCTGCCTCCCTGCCCAACTGGCATTCACTGCTCTGAACCCTTCAGGGGCTTGGCACTGGCCAGCTCAGTGTTCTCCACGGCGTGCGCCGTACGCTTATCACAGCATTTACGCAAGATGGTTTTAGGCAGAGCACAGAAGAGTATCTTTTACAGTCGTCTAACGTGTATTAGAAAAATGTTGCTTTTTCTCTTTACGACGGATATGTTCAGTGTTAAGAATAAATTTATCTAAATTAAGAAGGCAAGTCAACTTAAAGAAAACACATTATGTAACAGTCGTGGGAGGCACACAGATGAGTGACGTTCGGGACACACTGGCTTGCTGTGTGCGGAAGGCTGCTCTCTGTCTCCAGGACCTGTCTCTGCTCCTGCGCCTTAGCTGGGGTGGCCATGTCACTAGGCTTGGGCAGTGGGACATGAGTGGAAGTGGTATGTCTCTCGCTTTCCCTCCTGTCATTGGGCAACGGCCGAGGCAGAGCTGCTACTTTCTGCTCCGTTGCTTGGGGGCAAATTACTTGTCTGTCTCACCCGAGCATCTGTATTTCAGGGTGTCTCTGCTGTAGCAGCTTACAGTGTACCCTGTTTAATGCATTTCACTATTATTTTACCCAGATTTCAGCCATCTCAACTCAGTGCACAGATCTCTGGTCAAACAACTGTGGAGGAATAATTACTTCCAGCAAATTCTATGATTTACCATTTTAATCTATTACTGAATATTCTTTTAAGCGGTAAGGACTGTTAACACTGTAATTAAAAACTCAGTCCAAAGTCAAAAATTATGGAAATGTTCTAAAAGTAAACAATATTAATATGAGAAAAAGCTGACATTATGCTTTAGAGCTATGCAAAACAATATCCTTTTCCTTGATTCTATTTGCTCTTTTGTTTTAAAACGATCTAATACTAAAGAATAAACTTAACTCAAAAGTCTGTGATATGGACACTTTTTTTTTTTGGACACTATTTTATATTGTCACATTTAGTTTGTCACTAAAGCATTACTCAGTCCTTCACTGCTTCTAAGAATTTTCTTTTATGTCCCAAGCAATTTCACTTGCCACTTTCCTCTCCCACCAATCTAGAAGAATTCAATGGGTTCATCCGAGTCATCTTCTCAAGACCAGGACAGAAGTCCCATCCCTGGCATGTGTCACCCGGCAACAGCACTCTGCTGGGAGGAGGCCCAGCCCTGGCCTGCGGGGCGGGGGCCCTGGGGGAGCAGCTCCGGAAATGCCTCCCAGGGCAGGAGGGTGGGACGGACAGGTTAACAGGGCAGGCTGACTGGCTCTCAGTGTAGCGCAGACGCGGGTCTGACCTGAGGGGATAGAAACTGAGGCACTTGAGCACGGAGACTGGGCTGGGAGGAGCTCAGGGGCTGCACGGGCGGCTGTGGCGGCTGCTGCATGGTCCTCGCTGGGGCTGCTCCGCTGCTGCCAAACATGCCCAGGTTGCCACTCGGTGTCTGCAGGGAGGCGGAGGGCGCGTTACACAGTCTCCCGGGAGCAAGCGGGGGGCAAGGCTGCACCTGCTTCCTGCCGCTCTCAACGTGTACCAAAGGGGATGTTTAAGAAGTGCTGTCTAAACTGGGTACAGATGACAGGAGATTTGCCCGCAAAGCCTGCCTATGTCTTTAAATCACAGAAGCCGCCCACAGAGCCAGTTTTAGGTGCCCCCCAACAAGGCCGTCGTCTTCCAGGAAGCTATAATTACACAGAGCCAGGCACAGGAGCAGCAGGCAAGGCTGTGTGGGCACCGTCTGTGCTGGGGTAAAGGGCATCATGTGTGGGGACCACTAACCTGGGAGAACAGGACATTTTCCAAAAGGAAATATAATTATGATTTCAACAAACCTGAAATTGAATACGTGAACAAGTCCAGGCAGTTAACTTTGTGTTAAATATAATAACTATATATTTGAGTGCTTCTTTCTACTCTCCTGACTGGGTATCTGATCCCCGGGGCCCGCCGGCCAGGCTGCTGACTTCCCGACCGCAGAAGAGCTGAAACTGGCACCGCAGCCCGGTGGGCAACAAGAGATGGCCAGGATCACGCAGATGGGGCGCCACTGAGAACTGCTGCCGGCCACCCCAAATCTCACAGCATCGCTGGAAGAGAAGGCTCAGAGCTGTGTGATGTGAGCCTCCCCCCGGGAGAAAATCAAGAAGAGCAGTTCTGTGGACGGGAAGAGCGTGACGCGCTTCCGTATCATTTCATTCCAGGGGAGAGAAGTGACACGAAGCGGCCGTCGATCAAAACCCCAGGTCCCTCCGTTCAGGGACGTCTGAGGGTGACTTTCACCTCCCCCAAGAGTGTCAAAGGCAGGGAACAGTGCCAACATCACTCTCTGAAAACCACTGAGAACCTGCAAGAGATGTCACCTCTGTTCTGGGAAAATGGGGAGAGTATGGTGTTTTCCTGCAGATCAATGCATTTAAGGTTTCGACTGTCAGGAGAGACAGGACGGCACTGCCTGGACCTGTGAACGCATCGGGCAGGTGAAGACGGCTCTGCGGTCCATGTCATTTCACCAGCAGTACTTCAGTACCAAGGGTGTTTTAGTTACATGTAAAAATAAATATAATTTTGAAGCATTTCCTATAACATGGTTAAATTTCAAGAACTGGATTCAATTCTTGACAGCAGTACATCACTTGGAAGGAAATCCTTATAATATTTCAGCTTCCTTTACATATTCAGTTATATTTTCAAATGCAGGCATTAATTAAAAATAAGAAGGTTTGTGTGTCAAACACACTTTCTTAAAGGCAAGTGAGAGAGACCATGGTGGCCCTCTACCAACAGCCTTACCTGTCTAGAAGAATTCAAGTTTTGCATGCCCAGCCCTGAGGCAATCCCGCCCAGGGCCTGATTAGGGAGTGCACTGTTGGAAAGGGGGAGCTTCAGGCTTGGTGAAGGCAAAAATGGTGAAGTCGTGGGCTCTTCCACGAGGCCGCCATCCTGATTGGGGAAAGAAAGCGTGAGCTGTGTGCAGTGCCCGTCCGCACACAAAGCACAAGTTTCCCGGGACACAGAAAGGGATGCGGATGAACAAAGAATTAAAAGATCAAAAATGTGTGGACAGGAAAATGGAGAAATGGTCAAAAGGAAGAGAGGAAAAAGAAAAAAGAGAAACAGGATTAAGATGCTGTTTTCATTTTAACAATTATTTTACAAACACATATCAGCTTATAATATTCTCATCACTACTGACCCTGCCTACGGGTAGGAATCAGAAGAGAGACAAACACTGTAAAAAGTCTTACTTGGAAAACACTTTACAACCATTTTCAAATAAACAGGCTCCTTTTGAGAAGTTATTAGCAAGGCTCTAGGTATACATTAGGTTGAAATCTGCTGACATTCAAATGTTTTTGACCTACAAACAGCGATTTCACATGGTTTAACCTAATAATAAGGTAAATTATAAAACAGACAAAAATCTTGTTATTATTATTTTTTTACATTTATTGGGTGCCAGGTCCTTTGTAAATTTATCTCATCTAACTTCACAACAAACCTGCAGTATTTATTGATAGACTGATTGATTGCCATGCCATGTGGCATACAGGATCTTAGTTCCCTGACCAGGGAGCAAACTTGTGCCCCCTGCAGTGGAAGTGCAGAGTTTTAACCACCGGACCACTAGGGAAGTCCCCAAACCTGCAGTATTATTTCACATTTTAAAGATACGGAAATAAGTCGGGGTCCCACAGTTAGCAAATAAAAATACAGGGTGTGGAGTTCAACTGGAATTTCAGATAAACTACTAATAATATCTGAGAATAAACATGGTCCAGAAATGATTCATTGTTGTCTGAAATTCCGATTCCTCTGGGCACAGGGGCGCCGGGCAAGGCGAGGACTCCACCGTGTGGAGTGCTGGCAGAGGACACAGCTGATCTGAGAACAGACGAACTCTCAGCTCTTCTCCTATGAGCTTGCTTTTAGTCTGTCTGTTTGCTTTAAACTTGTCCTTTCTTGCTTCCATTTTTTTTTCAAGGATGAACATTTTGATTGAGTTTAACGGGATGCTGTTTCCCCCCTCTGAGGTCACACCAATCTGGAGAGGGAGCATGACGATACTAAGGGGAATGAACTGGCGACTACACTTGTTGAAACATCTAAGGGGATTTTCCCACAGACCCCTGCATGTTCTCTGAAGTAGACCAGCCAAGCAAGGGCCATGAGACATGGGTGCCCATGCCTAACCACTTCTAGGCCCTTTTTCCTGAGATTAGACATGTAATACATAATTTCCAGTGGGAAGAACTGTGCATATAAAGTAAGACCGTAAAACAGAAATTTGATGGACCCTCGTCTATTGGACAAATTGAAGCAGCCAAGCTCACCCGCTAACATGAAAATCAGTTTTCAATTTCAGTATTTTTATTCCTAGTCCCATCATATGAAATATAACACAACCTCTTTTGAGTTAAACATTCATATATATTAGAAAAATGGGTAAAAGTCACTTAAATATTACAGCCCAATAACTTTTTAATCCAACACAGTGAAAACGAAAGACACCTCTTGTTAAAAACAAACAAAAAGCCACCTAAACTCATACCTTGTCCAGGAAGGTGGGGCGGTCCGCGGAAGACTCTTTGGAGATCGGTGGGCGGCAGCCAAGGGGCTTGGTGACCATCCCATTGTAGTCGGTCACTCCCAGTCCACGCTTGTCCACGTCCACCTTCTTTTCCAGCAGAGCGCCTGGGGCAAAGCAGACAGAAACAGCGCTTGAAACGAGATGCCTCGGGGGTCGGCTGTGAGTTCTGAGCACGGACGGGCACCAGCCTACCCCTCAGGGAAGGAGCTAAGACGCTCACCCCCAGAAAACAGGGGCCTCGGGTTAGCTCTGGCCCCTGCTCCTCGTCCCTCGCAGCCATGCCGGCCACCTCTGCCACTGTGGGGCTAGGCCCTTCCTCTCCCCTGGGACTTGTCGCCTCTTTTTCCAAAGAGGGCCCTTCCCTGGCTGCCCCGCCTCATGGCCATCGATTTCCACCTGCTGAGTCCCCACTGGCTGTAAGGACCTGTCCGAATGTCGGGGATACAGTACAATGCAAACCAGACAGTCTGTCCTTGTGCTCTTCCGATTCAGAGACTGGTGTTTGTTCCACTCCCTCTGACTCTGCGCCGCCTCGCGGCTCTAAGGAGACGGGACTAACTCCCTCCAGCTCACACCGATTCCCTCTGTCCTGGCAGCTTATACCACCCATTTGGCATTTGCATGTGATTATAAAGTTGATCCTCATTATTTGTGAATTCCGAGCTTGTGAATTCACCTACTTGCCAAAATATACTTGTAGCCCCCAAATCAATATTATGGCGCTTTTTGGTCATTTGTGGACACGTGGGGCGGTGAAGAATTTGAGCCCCCGACACACATTCCCAGATCAGGCTCTCACAAAGCGACAGGTGTCCTTTTGTGGTGTACTTAGGGCTATCTCTGTGCTTTTTGTTGGTCATCACAGTGGTCCCCACGGTCCCCAAGCCAATGTGCTGTCTAGTGTCCTAAGCGCAAGAAGGCTGCACGGCGCCTGCTTCGTTTAGCGGCTCCTGCAGCAGCACTGCCCAGGCGGCTGAGCTCAGCTGATGAACAGGGCCGTGCAGCCGGAGCAGGGACAGAACGTCACCATCGTGTATAAGGCTGTGTGGGGGGAGCTAAAGTAATGTCTACAGTGTGAGATGAAGCTTCAGAAAAGATGGAAAGTGGCTAAATTTGTGGATTCACAAGATGATAACTTATTTAAAAAAAGCAAAGCTCACGGCATTGGTGTGAGTCAAAAAGAGAACAAAATCTATGGTCACATTATCCAGGGTCAGGAGGATGTTCAACCCTTCATAGCTAATACTTTATTATAAAGAAATATGGCACATAATTATTTGTGAGAAATACATATTAAATACGGTGTCTTTAAACAGAAACACACACAAAACAAGGTTACGTGTTGACTGGTTGACAAAAATGCTGTGGCCAGAGGCTCAGACGATCTCAACCCTGTATGTTCCCGAGGAGCAAGGGTTTAGTACTTCCTGATTCAGTGTCTGCAGGGACTTTATAGGACGTAAGTACCACGAATGATGAGAATGAGCTGTATTTTACATGTAAACATTTAACATAATTGATATTATTTTTAAAGCAATTCCACAACTAGGGTTGCTTGTTCCTTGACAGTAACTCTCGTCTCTCAGCCAGCAGGCGATGCTCCCGTGGGGCCCTGAGCAAGCCCTGCCGGGCGCGGCACGAGAACAGCTCATTCAGCACCCAATGAGGTGGGCACGTGGTCCCAGTGCCTTTCTCCAAGAGGGTCACTATCTCCCCACTCAAAATAGATGGAGATAGAAAAAATTCATCTATTTGTTGCAAAAAAAAAAACAAACAAACCCAAAAACAGAAAAAGCAAACGTCATTCAATGTGGTGTTTGGCCATTTGCTCCCAGTGCCCACCAGCCCTGAGGGACCGGCCCCGTGGCAGGTGCACATCCTGCGGGTGGTCTTATCTCCCCAGTGCGTATTCAACCATTAACCCACGACTCTGAACATCAAAACTCACAAATTGGTACCTTTAAAAAAAAATGTACTTTAGGTATGTCATCTTACTTACTCATGGCCTGGTCAAGATTCATATTATTACTCTTCAAGGCCTCTTCAGCTGGCTCTCTCTGTGGAGGGAAACAGAGTTTTCACTAGGACTGCGTGTTAACAAAAGGAAAAGCTTGTAAAGAGCTCTATCACTATTAACTCAGGGAAGTGATTGATATTAACCTAATATTGTTAGATTTTGGAACTAGAAATACTTTTCTTCCGTGTGGTTAGAGAGAAATGTCTTCTAAATAAAAAATACTTGTAATAAGAAAATGTACTGAATTGATTTTTAGAGGGAAGAACTTGTATTTAACACTTTAAACCCCAAATGTCCAGTGCCAGGAGAGTCTTATTTCTGACTCTGTGGTTTAGCAGGGTGAAACCTCTCCCAGGGCAGCTGCAGGAAGTCACGGTAAGAGTCAGATTCTAGGCTCTGCTGTAAACTACTTTTCACCAAAAAATGTAAAGACAACATAACACAAAACAGGTAGGTTCATTTTGACAATTATCTCTCTGATTGAAACAGACTAGTCTCGGTGGAGGCCAAAACCAGGCTGGGCATGGTGTTGAAGCACTGCAGGGCCAGTGTGGGCCTATCACCTCACCCGTGGGGAGGCTGGGCCCCCGGCCGCGCCCGCACAGGGTCAGGGGCCTGCACCCCACGTGAAGTATGTGGTCCCCTGCTCCAGTCTGGGGCCACTCTAGACCCATCCTTTAGGGACATCTGCAGCAATCAAAAGGTAAACACTCATTTGAATAAAAGATTTGGAAAGAAGACATTTGAAGGGGCTACGTGGCAGATACTGAAGGGGCTACGTGGCAGATACAGGAGGCACTGCTCATGGTCTGAACTCCTGCCACTGGCTCTTAGGGACTGAAGAGACCGGGAGGCATTTTCAGAAGAAGACCCTAAGATTTCCAACTCTCCCTGCACACGATATGAAACTCAGGAAGCAAATAGGTCTGGTTAGGATTCTTTATCTGGACACGAGGGTTTAGTACTTTATACCAAGTTTTCTCTTGAGATCTTGGTCAACGTACTGCATAAACGAATGAAAACTCACTTTTAATTATAAATGAAAAGAAAATATAAAACTGTATAAACCAATGAAAATTAAAAATCACACATCATTTTTTATTCTAAGAAAAGGTTCTCACACCTTTCTTGATAGAAATGATGTGGATCTTTGCTGTAGTTCAAAGCAATGATCCCTAAGTAGAAGCGCCCAGGTGAAAGGGGAATTTACGAGCTAGGTTTTGCCAACAATCTCATCCCCCAAATCTTCCTTCCGTGTTACACATGACAAAGGTGGGCAGGACACAACAGGGCCATGCAGGGCAGGACACATGGCGGGAGGAGTAAAGTAAGACGCCAGTCACCGGGAAGCCCATGTCTGTGAGTTGTTTGATCAGCCGGGTCATGATCCAGGCTTCGTCCTGCTTGCCAGATGTTTTCATGCCCTAGAACCAAGTGTAGGAAGGAGAAAGTCCATGAGCCACGCTTTAATGCATTTCTTCCAGAAATGGGAGATGCGTAAAATTCATGTTGATTTACATGTCACAGTGTCTCTCTGTTACCGCTGAGCAATGCTGTGCTCCACATCGCCCTGACAGTATTCGGCGGCTCGTGCTATGAAATGCTTCAGGGTGCTTCTGAGGTTGGCATATGTGTGCAATTTATGGACTTAAAAAAGCAAGATAATTATTTCTTTTCTCCAGAGAATGAATTTAGTTCATCACAAATATGTACCGATTCCATTATCAAATAATCATAATAAGTGCTCCCCTGAACATGACCCTATAATAACCATATAAAGTTCACTAAAAATTACATGGCTTTTGCCCTTTTATAAGCTTTATTCTAAAAGATGACAAAATACAGGGTGTTCATTCCAACAGAAAAGACAAGATGAAAGGGATCAAAAAAACCTATTAATTTTGTTAATTATTCATCGTTTATGGCCTGTAGGGTGGAGAAAAAAAATAAGTGGGGAAATGGCGGTGAGGGAGAGGATGAAGACAAAAGGAGGGAGTCCAGTGGAAAGGAAAGGGCAACGAGACGGAGAGGGGGCAGCAGGGCACCGTGGAAGGGCTGAGCGTCAAGATGTGACCCCTCAAGAATCTCCTGCTCTTCTGCAACGAGGGGGATCTAACAATGCGTTACTACCATACACAAAGTATTCTTCACAGTGCTTTCAAAACTGAGCCTGCCACAATCACAGGACGGAGCATGTGGGGTGACTGTAAACTAACAGGCTCACTTTCCTCAAGGAAGTGGCTTCTCTAGAGGTGATTTTAATCATTACTCTGTGGCCAGAGCCAGGTTTGCCAAGAATATACAACATTTTAACTTATCAATTTGGTGTTTCTGGTCCCATCATTAACAGGATTATTTGCCACCCTGATTGTGAAAAGATTTAATTTGAAGTCTGCAATCATTTCTACTCTTTATGAGCAAAAAGCCGTGGTTTTAGTTTCTGGGTTCTGCGTACTGCTAATTGAATGGTTTTCAAATTGAAAAATTTTTGAACAGATAATACATTCACATGATTCAAAAGCAGAAAAAAGGGGCAAATGGAAGCATCTTCTTCCCGCCCCATGACCCGTCCGCTGAGTTCTTCTCTCCTTACTCATCCTTCCAGAGAATTTTAAATTCAACAGAGGCCATTACAAGTACGTGTGTGCCTCACACTCACACACCCATTTTCTCTTCTCTTCCCCTTGCCCCCCAAAAGCGGGGTTGTGCTATACAGATTCTCTGTATCTTGCCTTTCACTTAGCAATATATTTCATTGATCTTTTCATATCAATGTTTAGTTTCTTTAAAAAAAAAACTTTAGTTTTTCATAATACGGATGTAGCATAATTTAACCAGTTACCCCATCAATGTGCACTTAAGTTACTATTTTTTTGCTGTCCCTCGACAAGTAGAAGGTCTGTGTCAAAGTGCTGACGCATCGGTAATTTTGACAGATGACGCCACACTGCCCTCCATTTGGGTTACACTAGTTTACGCTTCCACCAGCAATGTACGAGAGTGCTGGTTTTCCTACAGCTTTGCGAAGACAGCGTGTTTTGGATTTCTGCTGGGCTGAGAGATGAAAAATGGCATTTCTTCATGTTGTTTTAAAAGGATGAATATCCTTTCACACGTTTAACAGTGACTTGTGTTCCTTTTCCATGGATCACCTGCTTACATTCTTCGCTATTTGTCTACTGGATTACCGGTGGGTTTAAAAAAAAAAAACAAAAAAAAAAACAGTTTCTAGGATCTTTCTCTATTTATCAGGAAGGTCAGTCTTCTCTATGACTTACAAATATTTTTTTCCAGTTTGTTATTTGTCTTTTGACTTGGATGATGAAATTTTCTATCAGGTATAGTTTTTATGTTTACTGAAGCTATAAGCCTTTCATTCCATGGCTTTTAGATTTTGGTCATAGTTAGAAAGGCCTCTTCCTCGCCAAGGTAGTTTTTAAAATTCTCTTACATTTTTCTCTTTCATATTTGAATTTGTGATCTACTTGGAAGCTGTCTTGGTGTGCATCTGTGCTGTGGACCTCACTTGATTTCTTCTGGAGGCTGTGCATCTGGGTGCAGAGAACTGAGTCCCTGGGGAGTGCTCACACTTCCTGCTCCCAGGACCCCATTACCTCTCTTAAAAACCGAGGATCCTGGGCTTCCCTGGTGGCGCAGTGGTTGAGAGTCTGCCTGCCGAGGCAGGGGACACGGGTTCGTGCCCCGGTCCGGGAAGATCCCACATGCCGCGAAGCGGCTGGGCCTGTGAGCCATGGCTGCTGAGCCTGCGCATCCGGAGCCTGTGCGCCGCAACAGGAGAGGCCACAACAGTGAGAGGCCCGCGTACCACAAAAACAAAAACAAAAATAACCCGAGGATCCTAAAGAAGTTTTGTTTATATGGGTTGTATTTATTGATATTTACTGTATTAGAAATTAAAACAACTGTATTAATTTGTTTAAAGATAACCATAACAAAGCCATTATATGTTAATATAACAATGTTTTTTAATGGAAAATAATTATATTTTCTAAAACAAAAATTTTTAGTGAGAAGAGTGGCATTGTCATACCTGACTGAACATCTCTCTACTGTCCAGCTTCACAGAAGCAGCTGGATTCACCCATCTGTCCTTGCCTTCGCTCTGCTGTGACAGCAATGGCATGTAGTCTCTGGAAAACCCCATTCTACGCTCGGCAGAGACCTGCCGAGAGGGCCTCAGGACCACCAGGGTCCTGAGAGCACTCTGAGAACCTCAGATCTCTCTGTCACTGTTACCTGGCGATACCACCTTGAAACTGAATGTTTTTAAGTACCACCACTGATTTTTAGAGTTTATTTCCTTTAGTGTCACACACACCTTTTGGAGTCCTTTTTTGGGGGCGTTCCCCCAGGAACTGCAGGAGGAGGTGCTTTCTTGGGAAGCGGCGTTGTTCCACATGCCCCCGTCCTCGTCTTCCCACTGACCGGCACCGAGGTTCGCATCGTCCCCGCCGCTGCCCCAGCCTTCTTGCATAGATTTTGAAGCTAGAAAGAGAGGGAACACGAACGTATCAGATTCACCATTCCCAAAGCAGACAATGGTGCCCTATAACATCATTTAGGGGGAGGCAGGACAAAAGGGGTGTACATAACCTACCTTTTACTACTTTGCTTCCCTTAGACCTAAGAATTTAATTTTCCCTACTAGAAATGTAATATACATGTATATATGTACCTATTTTTTTCTTCAAACTTCAGCTATTTGTAGCCTGTGCTGTTCCAAACTCCTTTAACCAACTAGAAGTCATTTCGAAGCATGGACATTCTAACAGTAAATCCTGGAGGCTACTGAAGGTGGCAATCTCTGCATGATATGGAATGGCTGGTAAAATGCAGAGTCCTGAAAAACGTCACTATCCTCCCTGTCACGTGGTATGTCACGTGGACCAGTGCTCCCCCAACGCGACCATACCCGAGTTGCCAGGGGATCAGGAGAAATGCGGCAGGTCTGTGGTTGGGCCCAACAGTCTGCGCTTTTGACAAGCTCCCAGGAGATGCTCCCAGAATGACAGGATGGAGACAGCTGAGGCTATAGGCAGAAGGAGCTACAAGTTGAATACTGAGTTTCGATTTCAGGATATTATCTTTCTCCTTTCTTAAAATACAAAGCAATTCTTGGTATAAAAGTTACCCCAGGGCTTCCCTGGTGGCGCAATGGTTGAGAGTCCGCCTGCCGATGCAGGGGACACGGGTTTGTGCCCCGGTCCGGGAAAATCCCACATGCCGCGGAGCGGCCGTACCGCAAAAAAAAGTTACCCCAAATTTTCACTTCCTGGGGAATCTGAAGAAGGACAAAGGTCAGGTGACAGTACTGTTACTAGAGTCTGTAAGACAATGAAGACATGAGGCTTACAAGGTGGACAGGCATATAATTAGGCCTCCAAGGACAAATTATTAAAAACAAATATACTACCTCAGTGCCTGAATCTAAATACCCAGGAGCTCCCCATCCTTTAGATGTATAACAAGAAGTAATATAAATGAAATAAATAATCCAGCAGAATGGTTGGTATACAGAGCATGCTATCCAGTGTTAACAAAGTAACAAAATACTAAAACAATAAAGTTTCATTTTAAGATCTGAGACATTTAATGATGTCCAAAAAAAAAAAAAAAAAAAAACCCCCCGAGCTTCTGCAGCCACGTGAACAATTAATTTTAATATCAGACTTAAATCAGCAAACATATTCATGCTCTTGTCGTAAGTATCACATTGCAAAACAGCCACACGTTACAGGATTCCACTTGGTAAACATGATCTGGTCATTTGTAAGGATGTACATTTTATATGTATACTTATCATACTTTCAGACAATGGGAGGAAAACACAGCATGGTTTTTCTCTTTAAGAAAAGAAAAAAAGAGAGAAGAAGCATAAACCTGGAGAATCTAAAGCAGAATTTTGTTTACTTGAAAGCAAAGCAAGTGTCAGACTGCTGTTAAGTAATGTATGTTTCAAAACCTAATCTCAAAAAGAAAAAATGGCCTGCCTTATCCACCTTGCTCAGTGAAATAGCAAGTTTAAAGAGTTTGAATGGCAGGTAGGAGAACACTGCTGAAGAAGCGTGGAGGCTACTAACCATCAAGCAGCTATGCTTTATTGCTCTGATCCTTGTATTTATTTTTTTGTAAAAAGGAGAACATGGACTTCTGTTAAAAGCTCCCTTGTGTCCTTGTATCAGACAGGGCAAATATTTCTTTACAGTTTTAGTTTAACGTTAGACTTAAAAATGAGGAAAGCGTCCTAAAACACTAATTCTTAAAATTCAATGAGAAGCATCCCTCTAAACAGACTACCCGGGTCCATCTCGAACCGGCCAACCCAGGGCAGGAAGCACGGCTCACCTGGTTTGCACAGGGCTGGGGCGGCAGCGGGGGCGCCGGCTCTTCCAAACGTCACCGCCGGCTCGGTGGGCTGGTCCCCCCATCCGCTGCCGCTGCTGGGCGGCTTGCCCCATGCTGCTGTGCCGTTATCAACCAGGGTAGAAGGGGAGGATGGCTCTCCCCAAGAGTTTTCGGCCTTTGAATGAACATTAGGCATTTCTCCCCAGCCTGACGAAACTGAAAAGGGCACCAGGGGAGAGAGAAAACAATAAAAATGGAACACAGAGAGAAAGTAAAAATGGTAATTTCAAGTTCAAAATAATTTTGAGATAATCTATCTTTAGGATGGCTTTTAGTAGAAAGCGAAAAGGAGACAATATTGAATCTAATCAGATTTGTTCAGTTTTTTTTAAAGTTGCATTTTTCTCACTCCTGACCCCTACCCAGTTAAAAGTCCATTATATTAAAAACTATTCAATTCACAGTATTTGCAACATGATAGAGTTTAAAAGAATAGTTTAAAAACTACGGTTTAAGAAGTAGCTCTTTTACTTCTGGTATTATACACAACAACCTAAAAGAAATTTCATGTTACATTAATCTCTTATAAAAAAATTTACAAGTGGCAAACATACACTGAAAATTATTTTTGCTTATCTTTTGACCAACCATCAAAGACATATATCTGGGCAAAGAAGTGAGAAGATGGCAGATTAGACATGTACAAATAAAGTAATAATAGAGAACCCAGACAATTCTCAGGTACCAGCAGTGGGCTGAGAAAGAGCTGAGGCATTCATCTTTAAAGATGGGAACAGAGTGGACGAATTATGGATAAGCGTGGTTCCAAACAAACACACTGATTTCAAGTATTTTTTGCAAGAATTTTTCAGAATTCTTCTTTCATTCCTCCACCCAGTCCTGTTGCCATAGCATCCTGATCTGGGACTGGGATGCAATGAAACTAGATAAGGGTCCCTAATGAATCCAGAAGGTTATGGCATCACTATCTACAGGCACAGAAGAGGTCACGAGACCAGGCAACAGTAAGGATCTCCCCACCTTCTTTATACTTTAGTAAGAAAAACATTTTATGTTATATATGCAAACTTCACTTTTTCCGAATCAACCCAAATTCTGATCTTTTTGCTTTTGCCCATAAGCTCACTTGACACTACTGACAGTCACAATGACAGGTCATATCACTTGTAGTCTTCATACAGATACGGTTTCTCGGAGACAGAGCTGTGAATGTTTTAAATACTAACTGAAGAATAGAAAGCATAAAATACAAGTAGCCAACCACAAATTTTAAGTTATTTGGTTAAAATATGGATAGTACCATCTCCATTATGAAATTTATTAATTTTCTGGCTAGAAACAGCATGCGATCAGCTCCCATGATGCTTTACCCTAATAAAATGCAATAATATTGATTCACAATAAAAGTACATGCAACCTATGAATCATTTAAAACTACAAGCTCTATGCTGAGCAATATATTATGTAAACTATTACCAATATCAGGGAAGTTAGCCCTAACTGCTGTTGTCGGCAATTGCTAACTGTAATATTACCTATAATTACACATAAAACAATAATGCATTTTGGGAGAAGGAGTTTTACAAATCGAAGGGGCAAAATTAAATTAGGAAAATTAACACAGATGACAAAAAT
The DNA here is from genome assembly GCF_005190385.1 of Monodon monoceros. Taxonomy (NCBI): domain Eukaryota; kingdom Metazoa; phylum Chordata; class Mammalia; order Artiodactyla; family Monodontidae; genus Monodon; species Monodon monoceros. Next base: position 28,404,707 of record NW_021703786.1, read on the forward strand.
TATGGAAGTTTGGGGAAGATAAAATAATACAGGTGTTGCTAAAGGCCAATCAGCTATAAAAATACTGATTTACTGTTAGTAATTAAATAACAAATTCACCTAAAATCTGTCTGTCACCCTTATACTGCCATCTCTTTGAAATACAGTACTACAAATTATTTAAGTAAGTCAAAACTAAGAATAAGTGTTAAAACCCTGGTAATTATAGTTAAAGAGGTTTTAATTCCTGAGAAAGCAGCAGGAATGTCTACAGAGTATTTTTATATGGAAGGCAAACGGTCTGCAAGCGGCAGGTTCTAAAACCTTAGAAATAAATGGAAGAATTGCTCACTCAGAAAAGCAAGAAAACAACATTTCCAGTTTAAGTTGATCTCTGGCAAGAAAATAATTTACGTACAAGGCCAAACTAACATACACATCAGAATGAGTGCACCACCTGACAACCGAGAGCCTCTGGAAGAGATGCTAAAAACCCAGGCACACCAGAACGTTTTGATGCAAAGCAAATATTTTCGGTAGCTAGGAGATAATTTTAAATACATACTACTAAAATAAATACGATCTCCACTTTTAATGTTTATTGCTCAAGTGAATTTGGTATCCCTGTTGTTAATAATTTTATAGAAGTTCTTTTAAAGTTGGGCTTAATGAGGCTGAGCAAATTTCTATCTTGCATTAAAACATTGATATTAAAGTTTTAAAAGATGGTCCATGGGATACAGGAGTCATTACCCCCGCAACCTCCCCTTTTTTTTTTTTTGGCCACACCGCATGCGGGATCTTAGTTCCCTGACCAGGGATCGAACCCATGCCCCCTGCAGTGGAAGCACAGTCTTTAACCAGAGAAGTCCCAATTATCTCCCTTCTTCAACTGAACAAACACAGTGCTGGGAATAAAATAACAACAGCAATGAGATGCTACCAGTCCGTTTTAAATATACAGCAAGTCCTCTACATACGAACGAGTTACGTCCCGAGAGTGCATTCGTAAGTTCAACAAAGTTAGCCTCGGTACCCAATTAACACAATCAGCTATATAGTACTCTACTGTAATAGGTTTATGATACTTTTCACACAAATAATACATAAAAAACACAGAAAAAGAGAACATTTTTAATCTCACAGCACAGTACCTTGAAAAGTACAGTGGTACCAGTACAACAGCTGGCATACAGTACAAGGGGCTGGCATCGAGGGAACAGGCAAGAAGCCTTACTGACTGGAGGAGGGAGGAGGTGGGAGGTGGTAGAGCTGAAGGGTCGTCAGCAACAGGAGGCGGAGGGCCAGCTGCACCTTCACTCACTCATCCTGGGCTCGAAGTAACGACGCTGCACGGCTGCGCTCTCTACAGCAGTGCACAGTACACAAAGCACAGCCGCTCGCAGAGGACGCACGCACGTGACAACGTACGCCACACACGTCGTTACCGAACCCAGGTCCGGCTGCTCGCCACTCAAAAGCCAATAAAGAGGCCAGGTTGGTGCAAATGAAAGTTTGCTTTATTTTGGATGCTGGCAACAAGCGGGGAGGGGGGGGAGGGCGGACGCCTGTCCAAAGGCCGACTCCCCCCTCCCCCGACAATCAGGGGGCAACAGCTTTTAGAGACAGAGGGAGGGGGCTACATGTAGAAACAATACAGTCAGCTCTGACAGGCATCTTGAAATTGGTCACCAGTGGTCTGACCAGAGTCATCTGGATTGCTTTAGGTGCCGTTAATCTTCAGTTCCAGGGTCTGTTTGTTCCCATTTCCTTGAGGCCAATTCTTGGAATTGTGGCAGCTTATGTCACGGCTACAGCCTGCTCATCATGTAGATAACTTCTGCCACCTGGTGTGGGTTTCAGTATCTATAGGACAGCTCACAGGATACGGCTCAGAATACTATCTACAGCCACTGAGGAGGAAATAAAGGTCCTTGACTATGTTTACTGACTAAACTATTATTATTTGGTCTCCTCTGTTTTCCTTTGTTTCTGCATTTTCTCACTTCCCTGATTAAACTAATTCTTTGGCCGAAGTTTTTGCACAGACAAAAGGCAGGCTGAGGACATGGTGGGAGGGGGCGAGGACCCTAGGGTCCTGTTCCGTTTCAATGTGAACTAATGTAACTGGACACGTGAACGCACATTCACATCTTTGAAAGTTCGCAACTTGAAGGTTGGTATGTAGGGGACTTACTGTACATTCTTTATCTTTCTATCAGAACGGAGAAAACCAGGGTGCCCAAGTGCTGCAGGCCCAGAAGACTGGCGTGAAAATGAGCACAGAGCAGATAAGAGGCCGGGAAACAGAACCTAGAGAAAGAGAATCTTCGCCCGACTCAAGGGTTCTCATCCTAAGCACTACAGACAGTTAAGCTGGGAGGCGGCATTCACTCATTCTGCGAGATAAGAAATCAACGCTAGCTTGTTCCATGGGTGCTACTTAGAGAGTTCTACAAGTGTGACAGGCACTCCTTTTGGGGAAGAAAGGTTCAGTTAAAAAGTGACCAATTACAATTAAGTGAAGGAAAAATAAAGGACTGAAAATTTAATTGATTAGGCATTTGAGCGCTTGCTATGTGCTTGGTATTTTTAGGTACTAACTTAAGTATTAACGAGATGGGAGTTTGTTCATAATGATGGCACGTAAGCCTAATGTAAATTTATTACAATGCTTGGACGGCTACTGGCTTATGGAGGGGCAGAGCAGCAACAATTTTTCATATTTACTGCAGCAACGATTAATTTTTCACATTTGAAATCAAGATAGGTACTTAGAGTGAAGCTTTATGTGGAAGAGTTTGCTCAGTCAGATGCAAAGCATCCCATAATTTTTAGAACGCCCTGTTTCTCGGGCATTTATTTGACACTTCTGTTCCAAAAACAGGGGAGTCTATCTGAGGGTTACAGATAAGGGTCCTTTTTAAAGCTGACCACGTGGTCTCAAGTTGCACAACAGCCTCTTAGGAAGAGCTGCCTTTGCCCGTCTTACTGGGTCATCACAGAGGGTAGGTATCAGAAACAGAAAAATAGGTTTTTATTTTAGTGCATGAATACCGATTTTAAATGGGCTAACTCTTTCTTATTGATATGCTGTATAGAGGGGCAAATGGCATCTTTGTCTCATTTTTCTATTCATTTTGAACTGAAGGTACCTAAAGTGAAAACCTTCATGTGTATCCGCAGGACCTGCACTGACAGGCATCTCCTCCTACTTCTTGAGCAGGACTTCTGATTCCCTGGTCCTCCTTCACGTCCAGCCCGACTTACCAAGTCCCTCAACACACAGGAAAGTATAAACAGCCTAACCAAACTGAAACCCAAGAAAAATCTCATACCCACACAAAGCATTGATTGCTCACAGCCCATTCCTCTTTCAGTAACTACTGCGTGGTGCTTAAAATAGAATTCCTCTGGCTGGAGGGGTCGGTGAGATCGATTTCTGAAGTTATGGTGTGAAAATAGTCATGCTCTAACAGCATCTTGCTGATTCACTCCATCTGCAGGTGACTCTACTTTTGAGTATCATTTTTATACCAAAGGATGATAAAAGAGCAATTGAGCTTCTAGGACAGGGCGGCTTGCAGGCAGGACAATGTCCTCCAGCTTCTGCTCTAAGGAGACTTAGAGAAACAGCACATGTGTTTTATCTACCTAGGGAGAGGATTCCCAAATCCAATTTCTTCCAAGTTTTAGTTCATCGAATGAGTGATATGCTTCTCCCATGATTAACTCACACAATCTCTGCCTTTGGTTATGTTTGTGCCAGAAAACTAAACGATAAAGCAAATATAATATCATTAGAATAAGAATACAATGCAAAGTCAAGTCCGCTTCTGGCTGGGGCCTCCTCCAACCTCATGAGACAGCTACAGGGATTACCACCGGCACAGCTGAATGCCTGGCCAAGGGTAATGAGACCCATTTCCGAGGAGCTGAGGAGAATAGGTAGATAGGTATGTAGAATACGGATTACAAAATGTTCTGGAATAGGAGCGACACTAGCAGTACTCTTCTGGTTTTCTGATTGACATGTGGCACTATGTTTCACTTCCATCCACCGTGGGAGGACACAGCCCTAGGCAAGATATCATGACCCCACCATGTCACTGGTTTCACTCAGATCAAGCCTATAATGGCCTTCATATTTGACTCTAAATTAACTGGGTAGTTATCTCTCTAACCCCTCACCCCACCACCTCCCAATCCCTCTCAAATTATCTGTACGTCTTAATGAAACCTGACAAAGTTCAGGGGTGAAAGAAGCCGTCTCTGGAGATTCTCCCTTAATCTCATTGCTAGATTCAGAGTTTACTGTGCAGATAAGTTATTCATCAAATGTTGTATTAATATTCAATGTTCTCCTGTGTCTGCAAATAGATTTTTAAGTGTCCCAGAATATTTATTTCTAAGTGCACGAGATAATCGGGCTGTACTTCAGGATCTGCTTTCACTTCCTTAGAAACGTAAGTAAGGGCTACGCTTGCAGGTCTGGCTCAGACTTACCCCAGGCCTCTGGGCAGAGCTGAGGCGGCGGCTCTGCTCCAAGCCAGCTGACACCACTTCACACCCTCCACCGCCAGTGAGACCCCGAGTCTGAGAAGGACTGGGAAGGGCAGCTTACCATCTCTGATCAAAAGGCAGGCATGGGGTATTTCTCTAGATTATTACTGTACTGTGTCCCAGCTCCAGAATGGGTTTGAACCTCCAGACCAATGACACTAGCAATCTCTCAGATTGGTATCCCCCAGTCCCCAAGCTCCTGGGTAATTCTAACAAAAGCCCTCTGGTGTTGAGAACCAGTGGTTTATCTCATAAGGAAGTGAAGACTTGGGACTTCCCTGGCAGTCCAATGGTTAACACTCTGAGCTTCCACTGCAGGGGGCACGGGTTCGATCCCTGGTCGGGGAACTAAGATCCCACATGCCGTGCCGTGCAGTGAGGCCCAAAAAAAAAAAACCAAAAAACAAAAAAGACTTTGTAATAAGTAAACACAAACTAACATAATGGTCCTCAATCTTTCCTAAGAGGACGTATTTCTTCTTGCCTCTCCTTTCTTTTGAAGGTGCTTAATGTTTTTTTTTCTTGAATCAAAAGCTATCAGAGAATCCTACTTAACTTTCTTCTCTTTGGGTGACATTCAATACGATATTGTAAGGTGAAGGGCACTAAAATCAGTTTAACGTTACTTGCTACAAAAACACTAGTCGAGTATGTGTGCAAATGTAACGAGAATAAACATTTTTTCTTTGCCTCTAAAGGAACACACAGCCCCCCACGTACCTGGACCGAGCAGTGGCGATCGGTTCAGCTGGGCGCTGGCCTGGTGTGTCGGGGGCGCCTCGGCCACGTTTGCGTTGGTGCTCGCGGTGGTGGTGCTGGTGCTGGTGGTGGTGCTGACCGAGGCACTGCTCTGGATGCCCGGGTTGTTTCTGTCCCACATGTTTACAGTTTTATTGTTGTAGTTGCTCGGGTCGCCCCAAGCTGAGGTACCATCATCAATTTCCATTTTGCGTCGAATAGATGGCGGGGAAGGTTCCTCCCAGCCCGTGGCCTCACTGCTGTCCTTCTGTTTGACAGGGACCGGCCCCCCAATCCACCCTGTTCCTGTCTGTTTAACGGAAGTGGCTCCTCCCCAGTTACTTGCGCTGCTGTCTTGGGGTTTGCTCGCCCAGTTCTGTTGCGGGCCAGGCTTTAAAGACTCTCCCCAGCTTGTCCCTGGATTCACCTTTGCATTTGTGCCATTGCCCCAGCCACTGGTCCCAGACCTTGGAGCCTCATTCCAACCAGACCCTGATCGATTACTGTCAGCATCCCATCCAGAGCCATTTTTTTTCCCATCCCCCAAGTGTCCAAGGACAGAAGACGAGTCTGCCCAATCTCCCCCTCCTGCACTCCAGGCTGGATTCGATTTGTGTCCATCTCCCCAGTTCTGAGCTCTGGGTTTTTGAGGCTCACCCCAGGTGGGTGACTTGTCCTCCTGATTTACGGTCCCACTCCAAGCGTGGCCACTCTTGGCCGCAGCAGCATTATTAACAGCAGTAGAGCTTATCGTGTCCCCCCAAACCCCGGGGCCATTTGGCGCTTTGCTGCTGCTATCTCCCCAACCTGTGTTTGCTGGCGCAGCAGCAGGTGGTGAGCTGACCCACCCCGATACTGAAGAGGTATTTGTACTGTTCATGATGGACCCATCGTTCTTCCCCCCTGAGTTTGAAGGCTGAGTAGCTGCACAACCCCAGGCCTCTGTCCCATTGTCATTCTTTCTCTCAGACCTTGGGGATTCTTCAAATTCCCAGGCAGTGTTTTGCTTTACTGGAGTCTGTCCCCAACCAGTATTAGACAGAACTCTTGGGTCAAGATCGTTCCTTGGCAATTGGATGTGCCCTTGGTCTAGAATACCTTTGTCTCGCCTTCGGCCTTCTGTTCCTTCCCTCCCAGCGCTTCCTTCGTTGTGGCTGCCAGAACCGTCGCTGCTTCCTTCACTTGCTGTCGTTCCAGAAGATGCAGCTTTGGCCCAAGAGTTCGTGTGTTCGCTGCCAGGCTGCGTGGCAGGATTCTGGCTGCCGACACTAGGACTCTCCCACCCTGTTGATCCTTTCCCATTGATGTCGCTACTGGAATGCTGGTTTGGGGGCTTTCCCCAGTCCCCGTTCACCCCGTTAGAGGGGCTTCGGCTGGGGTGGCCCCAAGCTCCCGAATGGAGGTTACCGACGCCATGGTTGCCACTGCCCCGCCCCCAGGCGAGGATGCCAGGACCAGCAGGAGGTCCCGAATCCCACGCGTTCCCTCCGTTTCCCTCCTTGTGCACAGCACTGCTGGAGCCATTCTGCTTAGCACTTGACGCCGAGTTCACAGTGTCGCCATTCCCCTGATTGAACCCAGAATTGCTATTTCCTGTGGCAGGGTTACCTGGGGACAGTCCCCACACAGAACTGCTGATTCCTTCACTGCCACCCCCACTGACTTGAGAAACTGATGATCCGTTAGCACCAGGAAGGCCTTGCAGGTGGGGCGGGATGATGGCCCCCATACCAACAGCCATGCCCCAGTTTGGCAGTCCGTTTGTCTGCACTGCATTGATAGGGTTTGGTGAAGAGTTCAGGGGGTTAGTGTTATTTGGTCCATCAGTGTTAAGGTTCTGAGGTTGTACGCTGAAAGACACATTCTGAGAAGTGGACGTTTGTGGTTCTGTGCTCTCTTGCGGCAGCAAGTTTCCCCAAGCACCTAAAGTGCCCGCTGGGTTCCCATTCTGGTTGCCCATGTTTTGACCTATGGCACTGACTGGACTGCAAATACTGGAAGGGTTGCCTGTCGCCACAGTTCCTTCATGTCCAAGTACAGGCCAGGCAGCTGGGTTGGCATTGGGATTAAGGTTAAGATTAATGCCAGCATTGGAGTTGGAAGCACCCCAGCAATTCTGACTTCTCCCATCTCCGATCATGTTGTCCATCTTTCCATCCCCACCACTGAGGGAGCAGTGAGCCAGGCCGGAGCTGGAGCCCGTGGCTACGCCCCACACTCTGGCTGCATTTCCATTACCGTTTGCTCCCCCTGCCCCAAGGGCACTCTGATTACAAGGGCTTTGGACGAGTGCGCCGTTGGTGCCATTATTGCCGTTCGTCTTCTTGGTATGTCCAGTGAAGCTGCCCTGGGCACTCCCTGTAGCCATGCTACTGTTCTCTGAGCCACAGCTGGAGGTACAGTCAGTGTCTGTCGTACATTCTGAGGCAGATTCAGCCTCTGTTCCCGTGATGGAAGGCCACGCCTCCTTATCAGTCCTGTCTATTATCACTTTATCCCAGCTGCCGTTGGCTTCGCTCCTGTAAGTGGGCTGCTGTCCCCAGTGGGAACTTTCATAGTGCTCTGCCAGCCCACTGTGGCCAATTTCTGAAAAAGATGAAACAAGTTCAAAGTCAGATTCTCCTCCCACTTATCGGTGAATCAACTGTTAAAACTGTCTTTGGGGGAAGCTCTTTATTTCGAGTTTTCAATTCTGAATGACAAATACTAAAAAATGACTTCAAGAAAAAAGTTATTTGTCTTCTAAGTAGCTCCCATTCAAAAAAGAGTTAACGCTTCTAAAATTACTTTAATTCTTACCACTACACCATGCTACTGAGAAGATTCACAATGCACATTAGCACAGGAGCAGCTTTGAAAGCATTTGTAGTAAAGAAAGTGGCTTAACTGGAAGCAGTTTGGCATCTATGCGACTACGCCACACCTGTGAATGCTCAGCTTCTGGGAAACGCTGGCGACACTGAAACTCCCATGGATGCTGAGTGCAGTTTGCAGTTCTTTTCAAGACTTCTAATGAGTCATAGTATTAGAAGTTACACAGCTCCTTTGGTAGAAAAGAACTGTAAATGTCCCGCAGAATCATATAACAGAACCAATATTTTGGGGGTGGGGGATGAAGGGAGAGAGAGAGAAGTGGTTTTAGAAAATGATCTCTCATGTTATCAAGGGTACAAGAGTTAGAACGACTTGATTACATTTATACTACTTTATCTGTTATTACCAGCGATTATGGTTTATCCTGGTTTCCTGTGCATTAATAAAAAATATTCTCAGCCCTATATCTGGTATCTTCTCGGATCTCTATGGATTCCTTCCACACTTGCTTTCTACTTCCTTAATTTAGTCTTTTCTTTGGAGATCCCCAGAATAACTTTATACGATATCTTCTATAGTATTTATATCTTTTCACTCTTATGATCCTTTTAAAGAAGCTAGTATTTGGTATCTGTTATTTACCTCCTTTAATTTCCTAATTTTTTGAGAATTTCTAACATTGCAATCAAACTTATATTCCAACGAATTTTCCAATAGACTTCATTCGAAGTATGCATCACTCAAGACCTCACACAGTTTAGAAATCGTTGACAGAGTTTCTTTAAATAGTATGATATACAGATAATTGCAATTAAATATTTCTCTCTTTTAGAACATTTTCATTATTATGTTCTCTGCAAATTAACTTCAACAAGAAATATCTTACTCATGGACAGTAAAACTGGGTTCCCCCCGCAATCTCTTTTATAGTTTGATGGAGCTAAAAGAGGAAGTATTCAAAGAATTATCACCATCACTAGAAAGAACATACCAAAACTAACTTCAACCTTAAAAAAAAACCCCAAAACAAATGACTTTTGTTGCCTGATTTAAAACGAATGTAATGAATTTATCAGCTCCACGCTCTAACCAACTGAGCTAACTGGCCGCGACTAAAAGGAATGTAATGAATTTAGAATGATGGTCTAGGTGACTCTAAAGTAGGCAGGTAGGGACTTCCCTGGCAGTCCAGTGGTTAAGGTTCCGTGTTCCCAGTGCCGGGGGCACGCGTTCAATCCCTGGTAGGGGAACTAAGATCACATATGCTGCATAGCGTGGTCAAAAAAAAAAAAAAAAAAAAAATCAACTGTGTCGCTTGTAAGAGGTTTTTATTCTTCTTTTAAAAAAATGTTTGGCAGCATTGGGTCTTCGTTGCTGCGCACAGGCTTTCTCTAGTTGCGGCGAGTGTGGGCTTCTCACTGCAGTGGCTTCTCTTGCTGCAGAGCACGGGCTCTAGGCGCATGGGCTTCAGTAGTTGTGGCGCACGGGCTTAGTTACTCCGAGGCATGTGGGATCTTCCCAGACCAGGGCTCGAACCTGTGTCCCCTGCATTGGTAGGCAGATTCTTAACCACTGCACAACCTGGGAAATCCGAGGCTTTTAGTTCTTAAGAAAATAAAGAAGTAAATGTTTTTTAAAAAGTAGGCAGGTAATTCCAGGTGAAAACTACAAAGGGAAAATGAAGATAGGCAACAGAAAACTTTAAGTATCTAAATTACCATAAAACAACGAAGTTCTTTATTGCCAAATATTGATATCAGGGGTTGGCTCTGCTACCCTGGTTTATGACAATTTCCTCTGTTAGTTTTGCCTATACTATAAAAACTAGCTTATGTAATAACCAATTTAAAGAGAGCAACGAGGGCTTCCCTGGTGGCCTTCAAAATAAAGAGATCAATGAGCCACTCATCATTTAACACTGAAAATAAGACCAAGTTAAAAAACAGAGATTATCCCTAAATGCTCATCGACAGATGAATGGATAAAGGTGTGGTACATATGTACAATGGAATATTACTCAGCCATAAAAAGGAACGAAATTGGGTCACTTGTAGAGACATGGATGGACCTAGAGACTGTCATATAGAGTGAAATAAATCAGAAAGAGAAAAACAAATATCATGTATTAATGCATATATGTGGAATCTAGAAAAATGGTACAGATGAACCAGTTTCCAAGGCAGAAATACAGACACAGACGTAGAGAACAAACGTATGGACATCAAGTGGGGAAAGGTGGGATGGGGTGCATTGGGAGAGTGGGACTGACATATATACACTAATATGTATAAAACAGATAACTAATGAGAACCTGCTGTATAGCACAGGGAACTCCACTTCGCTGTACAGTAGAAACTAACACAACATTGTAAAACAACTATACCCCAATTAAAAACAAACAAACAAACAAAAACCAAAGATTATCACTTTTTGTCAGCAAACCTACCACAGTTCACTCTCCCTCGGTCTTGCCTCTGCAGGGACAAGGTTTACCCAAAGGCAGGCCACCTACCTCTTGACTAGGAGAGCACTCACTGCAACCTACACCCAGGAGTAGCAGGTTACCAGCCTGGCCTAGCAAGGTTTTATATCCATAATGCTTGCCACATATTAGGCAACCAATAAATGTTTGTTGGACAAACAAAAGAATCAATGTATAGAACCAAATATGAGTTTAGCTAAAGCCACCAATTAGCCGAACAATCTGAAGCCATTTCTCACTCTACAAAGATGGCGACGGACTAACCGCCTAAGCCCTAAGGTTCTCAGCTCTAAAATCTATAACCTAGAGTTTATATATACTACATAAGAATCACACACAAAAATACCCAGCAACATAGTTGACACTGTCAATCTCAACTACAATATTGGAGAGAAGATTTTTTTTCTGGTAAAATATACAAAATATAATTTTCCATTTTAACCATTTTTGAGTATATAATTCAGCAGTGTTAAGTACATTCATTTTGTGAAACCATCACCACTATCCCTCATCCCAAGATGAAACACTATACCAGCAATACACCAGGGTTCCAATTTCTCCACATCCTTGCCAACACTTGTTATATTCTGATTTTTGAATAACAGCCAGCCTAATGGGTGTGAAGTGGTATCTCATTGTGGTTTTGGTCTGCTTCTCCTTAATGATTAGTAATGTTGAATATCTTTTCACATGTAAAGCATTTTTATAATCAAACTGATTTATTTCATTTAAAATGAACAATCCAAGAACTACGTTGTTTGCATATAAAAAAACCATAAAACCCAATGAGTTTTCAATAAATAATGTAAAACAATTCCAAAATACGCCATCCTCCTACTCAGATGGTTTTGTTTTGGAATTTTCTACAAATATTTATAATCAAAACATAAAACTGTAAATAGTAAATATTATTTAATTTCTGACATTATGAGATGATAAAATGTAGGAGCAATGTTGTTGCTTGTGAGAAAAGTAAATGTAGATCATTACATTTTGAGCTATATAACATCCTACATAACATTTTACAAGATAAAATAATTTATAAACTTCTCGAGAGAGGGTAAGGCAAGTAATGAATTTAATACAGTAACTAGGGACTTCCCCGGCGGTCCAGCGGTCAGGACTCCACACTCTCAATGCCGAGGGCCCGGGTTCAATCCCTGTTTGGGAAGCTAAGATCCCACAAGCTGTGCAGTGCAGCCAAAAAAGAAAAAAAAAAAAAATACAGTAACTAAACCTGAAAAGGGGAGATGGAAAACAAGGAGGAGAAAAATTACATGAAAAACACTAAATCAACATGCTGATAAATACCTGAATTCTCTACTTTCACGGATAGTCCTCTGCCCTTAGAGCTTTACAAGAGCAACAAAGGGCCAAGGACCAAAGGCTAACGTTGCAATTAAGGAGATAATCCTGTGAGAAAAAGCATTTTTTTCATTCACATAAATTTTAAAAATATTAGTCATTAGGTTAAAAAAAACACACACATCCATAAAGGTGTATCAAGGGTATGTAGCGTCGCCATGCAGCCTGGGCTCTTTCTAACAAGTGTGTCTGTCTGCTGAAGGGACGGCCCCCACAGTGATCAAGTTCCACCACTCAGTCCTTCCCTGGGGTGAAGAGGAAGAGCTCAAGGGCAGCAGAGCCAGCTCAGCACCAACGAGGCAGTGCTGGCAGGAGCCCCAGCACCCGAGCCGACAGAGGGCAGGATGAAGTCTCGCCTGTGCGTTTACACACTGGAGTCTCTAGGACACTTTCACTTACTACGACTGGATTCTCCTATGAGAATCTAGGAGAATTTCTGTCTCCCCCAGACCCATTCCTGCTTCTCTCTAGTATCTTCTCAGTAATGCACCAAACAGTCTTTCCAAATGCACCTCCAGCAGATCATGAATGCCTACTCACACACTTCAAAAGGTTCTTAACATCAAACCTACAAGGTATCACCTCACACTGGTCAGAATGGCCATCACTGAAAAGTCTACAAATAATAAATGCTGGAGAGAAGAAAACCCTCACACACTGTTGGTGGGAATGTAAATTGGCACAGCCACTATGGAGAACAGTACGGATGTTCCCTAAAAAACTAAAAACAGAGTTACCATGTGATCCAGCAATACCACTCCTGGTATACCCAGACAAAACTATAACTGGAAAAGATACATGCACCCCTATGTTCATGGCAGCACTATTAGAATAGCCAAGACATGGAAGCAACCTAAATGTCCACTGACAGAGAAAGAAAATATCATATGATATCACTTGTATGTGGAATCTAAAAAAGTTATACAAATGAACTTATTTACAAAACAGAAACAGGCTCACAGACATAGAAAACAAACTTAAAGTGACCAAAGGGGACGGGGGGAGGGATAAATTAGGAGTTTGGGATTAACAGATACACACTACTATATATAAAATAGATAAACAACAGGGACCTACTGTAGAGCACAGGGAACTATATTAAACTATAATAGGGAACACTGGAGTAAGGGCAGTTCTGGGAAGGAGAGAAGAAAGGGAGATGACGGACTGAGATCCAGACATATTGAGTCTGGGGCGGTTGCAAGACCTCTGAGCGGATCCGCCCTCAGTCCTGGGAGAAGCAAGTCAGAAGCTCAGACGTTAATGTGCAGTTCATCAGCAGTCTCTCCGTGTGGACTCACGCATCCTTGCAGGTGCTTCATCCAGCTCCTCAAAAGGCCATTAGCACCACTCTTCTCCCCTCTTCACTCCCCTCCATCACCTGCTTCAGTAGCTGGATCAAGTGGGGGCTACATCCAACAAGCACTGGGGAATCTATGTGTTGTCATCCACTCAACAGGACACTTTTCTCAAAGGCGAGAATGTGTCTGCAAGTGGTGCATGCCAGGAGACCAGTGATCCTAACTCAAAGGTGAGCTAAGTGTTCTGGAACTCGGTACACATGGTGGGAAAGGAGACGAGAGAGAGAAGGCTAGAGGAGAGGAGATAAAAGAGGGAAGGAGGTGAAAGCATGAGATGAAATGTCCCCCTGGGAATTCCCTGGCAATCCAGTGGTTAGGACTCGGTGCTTTCACTGCTGTGGCCCTGTGTTTAATCCCTGGTCAGGGAGCTAAGATCACTCAAGCTGTGTGGTGTGGCAAAAAAAAAAAAGGAAGGAAGAAAAAAAGAAATGTCCCCCAAACACCAAGGGAGTTTTACTGAACGGGTACTTACACCTGTGTTTTGGCACAGAAGGTATAAAGGACAGGGGGTCACTGCTACTAAAGGAACCTAAAGGAGAAGCTCAATTCTCACCAGTGCACGGAACAGCTCAAGTCCATTTTCAGGTGAGGACGTCTGTCCTAAGCTTGCAAAGACGGCCACCCTTATATAAGGAACTATTTGGAGGGGCTTAAAGTGAGGCTAACAAGTTAATCTGCTATATACACTTATATGTGTTATTACCATGTAAGCCACTAAAAATATTTTTCTACTTAAAATGTTTTTAGTTGTAATGGAAACAGTGGATAAGGAAACAAAATGAAAGAGACAAATATTACGATGCCTTTCATTGTAATTAAACTTCAAGAACACCAAAATGATATACGGATTTTTCCAAGATAATACCACATTTGGGGGTGTTTATAGGGTCAAAATAAACATTAAATACATTAAAAACCGAAAAGTTAAGGCTAAATGGTAAAAATTACTCTATGCCGTGGTTCTACAATTTGATTTCCGGCCTTTGCTCCTTAGTGTTCCCAGTTCTGGTACATTAAAGAAAGCTGTAGCCCCAGGATCTTTCTTTACAGGGTCCTCTCTTCCTACAGTTTGGGGCCCCGTACAGAGCCTGTTCCTGTGTGACTCCAGCCACAGTGTCCTCCGATGACAGTTCCCTGAGACACTCACATTCTGCTGAACAAGCATGTTCAACAGCCCTACCGATGAGCTCACAAATACTGCACAGATGAACAAGACCTAGTCTCCCCTCAAAGAACTTTCTGTGCCGAGACAAGCATGATGCACAAAGGTGCCACTCTTTGCTCTAGTTTTTTATTTTCCTTCTTTCACTTTATCTTGTTTTCTCATTTTTTTCCTTCTCAAAAAGTTTTAAAATGGGAATCAACTGTGTCCTATGTACTTTAATATATATATAAAAAAAAAATAGTTTGGGGACTTCCCTGGCAGTCCAGTGGTTAAGACTTGGAACTCTCAATGCAGAGTGTGCTGGTTTGATCCCTGGTTGGGGAACTACGATACCACATCCTGCGCAGCCAAAAAAAAAAAAAAGTCTGAACACAGAAATGCGTTTCAAAGCTGGAAAGGACGTGAAAACTAGAAAGCAGGAAGTTATGATTTTAACGCAATATTTTTGATTTTCAAATACAGACTTAAGTTGATTTGAAAATACCACTCACCGTCTTCTTAGTGCAGTGGTAAAAACCAGACAACAGAAAACGAAGAGCAGAACCTACTTCCCCAAAACACAAAGGAGTTAAACCTAAAGCCACTTCGGAAAAATTAGGCTTTCCCCACTCCCACCAGCCTTTCCCCACTCAGACTCCTTTAAAGTCTTCTGTGGGTATCTGAGGAGCACAGTTTGACTAGTTCTGTTCTGGGGAGCCCCTAAAGTCTCTCCTCTCTTGCCGCTCATCGTCATCATCACCAACACCACCGCCACATCAACAGCATTAGCACTCCCACCATCACCACCACCACCACATATTCTGACACTAGAATTTATCCCCAAAATGAAAACGTGTTACATTTTTTAAGGCTATTACTCTCTTTATGTTTAAAGCACACCATTCTTCTTGGGAGAATTTATGACTTCAAATATATTTGAATAACATGCCTTTCAGAAACCAAAGTCTCTTGACTGTGCTATCGATTCAAAAACCCATCTTTTAGTTATAGTCTAAAAGACTCTATGAAAGAAATTTGTGAAATGACTGACTTCTGGGAACAGGCATTTCGAAATGAATGAAAGCTCTAAAATAAACCAAGACTGAATTCTCTTGTAGGTTATTCTCAACTCTCCAGGATAAGCCCACAGGAACTGTTAAAGGCTAAAATCCATGCATCTGTTATGCAGCAAGTTCGAGAGAGTTTATACATAAGTCTTCCTATCCCTAAGACATCACATATTTCATAGCACTTTCAAGTTCTACGTATTTCCACACACATTAAATTAACTGAAACTTACAAATTACATCTGTTTTACAGATGGGGAAACAGAGGCTCAGAGGCCAGATTTGGAAAAGGTGTTATATAACCAATAACCAGTAAGGACTGAACAGAAATGCCTATCTTCAGGATAAAATTCCAGTGCTCCTTCCATTACAACATTCTATCACCAAATGTTAAATTCACTTTTTTCCTGCTGTTTGAATGGTTTACACGTTCTAAAAATAGGTGTCTCTATAAAAATGTAAGTACCATAAACAGTCTTAGGTGATTAAAAAGGATCACACGATAGCATGGTTTAAAGAAAAAAGCTTTCTTTTTTTAAATTCCGAAATGTTACCATGTAAAGATAAAATTTTCAAGAAAAAGTGTTTAACAAAGAGCTTCCTAAAGCTACAGTAAGCGAGCTTTTAATTAGGTATCAAATTAATCAGATAGGGAAGTGTGGACGAGATTTACTCAGAAGTGCGCGGGATGCTTAATTATTGCTAACACTGACAAACAGTACGTAGTCCATTCTTTCTCACCGCAGTCCTTTTAACCGAAATGACAGAATAATAAATTATAAAGTCATTCCAA
The DNA here is from genome assembly GCF_005190385.1 of Monodon monoceros. Classification (NCBI taxonomy): domain Eukaryota; kingdom Metazoa; phylum Chordata; class Mammalia; order Artiodactyla; family Monodontidae; genus Monodon; species Monodon monoceros. The sequence continues at coordinate 28,421,013 of NW_021703786.1, forward strand.
ATGCCTTCCATAGTTGGAAACACATGAGTGCTTCGCTTACTGATAACACACAGTCCTCGGTTTCAAGGGGCGGGATCAACGAAACCACCGTTTTCAGCTTTGGAGAACCGAAGCCACCTCCCTCTCCACTGCCTTGAGTGTGCGTAAAAATCTTGTGGAGAAAGCGCTCTGAGTCCAGAATTCCGTCACTGGACAGACTCCGAGACATCTCCTCCGTCAACTTCTATCAATGGAAGGCATTATGAAATGCAGAACCAAGTGAAAGGTTTACTGCAAACAATAATGAAAGTGTCCAAAGGAAAACGCTTATTGCCTTGTTTTTCTTCAAAACGGCAGGAAACGAGGCTGCTTCCTCCGCGGTCAGACCCTGTGAGAGGCACTGCCGAGCGGGGCGGCCGCGGGGGCGGCGGCGCGGGGCCCGGAGCAACTCCGCGCGCAGCGGCGGGGGCGCCATCTTACGCGTCGTCTGCGCGCCCCTCGCGCCCCGCCCGAGGCCCGGGAGAAGCAGCTGTTGTCTGCTCCGTGTCGGCTCTGTTTCTGCGGCTCTGCGGGCACTGGGGGCGAAAGTACCTGCGGAGAGGGGCCGCCCACCCCCTGGAGACGCTACCTTGCGCGCCGAACGCCCGGGCGCCCGCATCTAGGGCAGCGCGGGTTCCCAGCTCCACCCTATCGCCGCGCGCCCCGGGCCGCCGGCTGTCGTCACCGGGCGGCTCCGTGCTGGCTGCGCCCGGCGACCTGCAGGCGCCCGCGGGGCAGGAGCTGGCGTTGCCCTTCCCTTCCCGGGAGGGAGCCGATCACCCCCTCCAGCGGGAGGGGCGGGGGGAGGCATCCGCGGAGAGGACTTGAAAGCTCTGATTATCTAATTGCAGCTGACACTAAACCGATCTTCCTGCCTCTTAAAATTCGTTCAGTTGTCACAACCATTTTCACTACAGGACCCAGTTACAGCAGCACCAGAGCCACTTTTCCTCTGTTTTTTGAAAGTCTGCCAAAAGAGCAAGGGCGCGTTGCCCATTGGCTGCATGCAAATAAACCGCTGCTCCTTCCTACTCCTTTGTATTCCGTTCCTTCCTCTTTCCCGCTTTTCCTGAACACACACTAAACGTTCGGCATACCAACACTAGCTATAATTTTCTAAATGAGCCCCATACGTAAATTGGCACGTGTCCAACTTCTTTCCTGCTTCTATCTACAAAAGATCTAAGTAGCAAACACTACCGCGTATTAATCAAAGCTTCAGTTTATTAATGTACAAAGTAGCCGCCAAAACAATACATTGTTCTGCCTTAAGCGCAGCGAGAAAGAGTTTTTTCTCTTTTAAAAAAGATAAAAGCTCTCAAGTGTTTCAAGCTGGAGTTATACTGCAGGTTGGCAAAAATATAGTCTGAATAGAAAATAACATTTTTCTGGAAGCTTAATAGGGTGAATCATTACACATATACGACTATATACACTTATCAGTTAAAATTTTTGCCAGTTGGCTAAGTGACAAGGTCACACAGGGGTCGTGGGTCTGGAAAACGAATCGGACCTGTCTCTTGACCACACTGCCACACTGCCTCCATGCCCGGGGACGCCCACCTAGGTCCCTGTGCTGATTCCACTAGGACATGGGATGGCGTCCCAGCAATGCTTTGCATTGACAAAATCAAGCGAGCTCTTTGGAAGCGGGTTTGAGTTGGAGATTCCAGGGAAAGGACCTTAGAAGTCTCATTTTAGGTGAGAAATGGAAGTACTGGCTGTGGCATAACCAGTGCCGGCTGCCAGGACTTCCCCTTCAGTTCAGTTCCTTTCACTTTGCTCAACTAGTCACACAGAGGAGGTTCGGACACTGTCCTTTTAGGATACAATACAGGTTACACAGTATACAGTGCGTGTGAGGCTGCATGTTGCGGACGAATGGAGTATCCTACAGCTTCAAGAGGAGCTTGAGGACAGAAATACGCAAGGGGCTTCACGGAGGGTGGGTGACTGTGATTTGCAGACAGAAAGGGGCAGGGCGATCAGGTGTGTGCATGTGCTGGGAAAGGCAACACTGAGTGTGGCCTATTTGTGAAGCCATACGGAAACACTCCCAATCAGAACGGAAAGCAGGACCCGGGGACAGAAGGAAACATGCTGGCTGGACAAGGCTGGGAAGGGCACTGAGCCAGGCAGAGAGACGGAGACGGCATTAGGAACTAGGAAACCAGGACAGGTTTCCGAAGGGACCTCTGAAGCTGTGATACCAGAGACTGCTGGTGAAGAGATGAAATTGGTGTAAAACAAAGACTTTTGCTTGGGAGCCAAAAAAATCAATCATTTCTTATTTTATTAATATAAATTGATTCCATTTCTCAAGATGTTTTTATGTATAAAATGATGATTTAGTCTTCAATGTATATATTTTAAAAAGTACAAACAACTAGGAATAACTTTCTGGAGAAGGATATTATAATTACAGAGCCAGATACTTTCTTGAAGAATATTACTTTCATATAAAATTTTACTGAATCAATTTCTTGATTACTTTCTCCTTATCTAAGAAGATACCAGTAACATCTTGCACCTCTCGCATTTGGTGAGAACACTGATGCAAGACTGCCAACTAATCTTATAACAATGAGATAAGCCCAGAAAAAAGCAGGGCTGTTACACTTCTTTTTCAGTTTTTCTATATAAGCGTCTTAAATCAACACCCCAAGCTATACAGGTCTGACTATACAATCTTTGTCTCTGTTAAGATTGGTCGGAGAACCATATTTCAGTGTGGAAAGTAACCATATGTTTGACTATAAACTGGCTGCAGTCAAGCAGATGGGATTATATTCAGTGAATATATTTGATCATTTCTTTTCTTCCTAGCTTTTTGCTGAAAATCACTGACCTACATCGCCTCTACCAGGAATTTAGCAGATGAAAGTAAAGACTATTTGAAGAGACATGGCAAAGCTGTCTAAAAATATTTGTTCCAAATAAAACCACAAAGTCATGGTTTTGAGAAATTCTGCTATAAATACTTCTATGTCATGCTGGAATTATTCCCCATATAAAAAGGCAGCACATGAAGGAAAACAAATATTAATATGAATTGTGACATGTTTCTTTTAAATTCTGATGTAACACAAGAAGCCTCCTTGACTCTCTAATTACAGACCTGAATTTCACTACCATCAGCAAATACGCTTTCGATGCCAGAACCATTGCCAATTGTTAAATTACTTGAAACGTAAAGATTTAAGAAAATCAGAGATTCATGGCAGTCAAACACATGTACTTTGCTCTTCCAAAAATTTCCCTAAAACTCCAGTAAAGAAATTTTTAAAAGTGTAAATCCATGAGGTCAAGAAGATGGGAACAGGAGAGAGAGGAGATGAGAGATGCTGACGTTCTGGAAGCTGGAAAGCAAATGAGCAAGTGGCGAGCTCTCCTGGGAGCCCAGAGAAAGTTATCGTTGACCTGCAGGCAAGGACACAACAAGCAGCAGGCGGCGTAGAGCCCCAGACACCGCAGGGGCCGAGCACGGGGAGACAGCAGGCAGGGTTGCCTCAGGATGCTTGAATAAGTTACTTAGAAACACCGCTCCCCATAAAATGCTATTACCTCCCTGCACAGAAAGTGTGTGTGCAGTCGTGAGATATCCTAGTAACCTGAGGGAAAAGGCTTTTATTTTGAAGTGTTCACTGCAGGGTTCTAAAGCATCTGCCTTGACAGATTTCTATGTACTGACACAGACCTTTAGTTTCTGGTGAGCAACAAACTTAGCTGAAGTAGCTAATGCCATCTGAAAGTGTATGAGGAACAATATAAATAAGTAGGGGGAACTAGAAGTAAACCTTAAAATCTAATTGAAATGAATCAAGCTATCATCTAGCTAGCTAACTTTACTAAGTGTATAGTAAACATGGATCAAAATATGTCCATTTCTATTTCTGGGCAGCAAGTTGAAAGTAGCAAACCAGTTCTCAGATAGAAAGAACGCCGGGTTCTGTGCGGTTTACCTGGCTGGGGCTTGCTGGGGTGCGGCTGTGCTCCGGCTCCAGGCAGCGGGGGAGGGCTCAGCCCTGCAGGCCCAGCACCCTGGGTGGGGCTCACGCTGGTCAGAGACCCCGTGGGCAGTGGCTGACCTCTCTTTAACAGCTGCTTCTGTTCTTGCTGGCGGAAGCGTGGAGGCACCTCGCGAGGCAGGTAACGGGATGCAGCTGGCTGCTGGCCGCCGGCAGACGCACGTTTGCCATTGCTGCTGCTGGAGGGAGTGCTGGTGGAAGTACTGGTACTGGTCCCGGCAGGTTGGAGCTGGCTTGAACAGGTCTTAGTAGGTTCTGGCACTAGAAGGAACAAAAGGAAAAGACCCCAACACTTTAGTTGTCACCTCCTTCAACCCAAACCAAAGAAAACAAAACCAAAAACTGAGAAAGAAATGACAATGGAGAGTTTTGGAATCGAACTGCACGAAAGCCCAGAGTTCCAGGCTTGAGACCCAGTTGTCCTATAAATGAACCTCGATCCTGAGCTGTAGCTCTTGGCCAGTTTCCTCATCTATAAGACAGGTGATCACGCTGGGTTAGAGCAGCAGCTCTTCAGCTTGAGCTGCAGTCACGTTAAAAGCCTGATTCCTAGGACCCGCCCGGGGAATTCACTTGGTTGGAAGGGAGGGGAGACTGCAAATCTGCATTTCTAATAAGTTCCCAGGTGAGGGTGATGCCCCGGGTCCTGGGCCCACACTTTGAGAACCACTGCTCTAAGTCTGTGCTTCTCAAATTTAAGGGATCATTAGATGTCCATGAATTTATATATATATTTGTTTTAATTCTGAAGACAATCTAAAAAAAAGTGTGTATATATGTGTGTGTGTGTGTGTGTGTGTGTGTGTGTGTGTGTGTGTGCGTGCATTCTGGGTTATCTGAATAATTAAGGCATTTGTGGTGACGGTATCTATAGCACCACTACACTCCTCCCAGATTTATTGGAAAAGAATGCCGGTAGGCTAATTTGCAAATGATGCATTAAGTGAAAGCCAAAGCGCTATCAGAGTGTGCTGCATCAACAAAGGTAAACAGGAAGGAGGAGCAGGAGAGTCAGTGACAGCCCTGCTAGTGAGCACGCCAAATGCAAAAGGTCATCTGAGTGGTGGCCCTGAGTGAGGAATGGAGCACAGGCCTGTCAAGTGCCAAAGAATCTGAGCCTCAAGTTCATTTCCATCTTGAATTTGAAACATTAATATCCAGAATATTATGTTACCCTGTTATTTGAAAAAAAATGTTTTCGACTTAATTTATAAATGTCTTTGATTTCAGAATTGAGTAAAAGCTATGTGCAAAACGAGTTACACCTAGTTCTCTGTATATCTTGTTTGTATAAGCAGCATTATAAAAACCTTTCCAGTCGACACTGTTTGCCTTTTATTATCCCTTGCGATCAGCCTGCATTTCTCACCTCCCGCAATGGGTTCTGCTGTCCACCCCGCAACCCCATTGTACACAGTCAGTATCCGCGAAGCCTCTGCCCACTGTTTTTGTCACCCTGCCTGGCAAACCCTCAATTCTGGATGAAGCCACTGTCACTGTCCACTCTCTCCACCCTGGACTCGGACTGCTAAGTCTCTCAAGAAAACAGAGCCGTGCAGTTTGGCATCACTATGAACTCCTGGGCCCTAACCTCAGGACACGCTCAGTGCTTCCTGACCAGCCTATGATTTCCTGGGTCTGCCTGGTTCCACTGCTGTCAATGACTCATACAAAGACCTTCCACTCTCCAGTGATAATGCCTTTATCTCCCATCCCCAGAAGATAAACTGGACCTTATTCTTCAAAGAAATAAAGACCAGCAGGCAAAAACCAGGTTTCTGCTCCTACAATACACATCACACTGTTCTCTGTCCCACACTTCTGTTATTCCTATCCAAGGCCAGTATTATATTTACCAATTCCAAGACTCACGTTTCTTCACATGTGAAAATCACTTGCATCGGCATGTGTCTTACCATCGACGGCACATCCCTTCCTCAGTGGCACATGAAATACTGGGGCATCTCACTGTCTATGCTGTCAGAGAGGCACCACAAGACGGCTCCCTCCACGGCTCTGGATCCCGTCTCAGGGACTTTGTGTGTCCTGGATCTTCAACTCATGACATTCTCCAGAGCAGATATAAAGGCTCAAAGTTGAAGACTGGGTCTTCGATTAATTCTTTGTTTTACAAATATTTATATTTTTTCTTCCAGGGCTTAGTAGATGGACATCGCTGAGTGTACAAGAGAAGAGAAAACCGGCCACCGAGTTCGCGTGTGGAGTGGAGGAGAGCACATTTCCAACCGGTAACCAGGCCAGGATGTGGCCACCCTGCAACCAGGCCCTCCTGGTCAGCACTTAGACATGCGCACACCTCTGCTCTCTCCAGACAGCGGCGCTCCGGCTCTTCTCGACCCACACCCCCCTCCCGACTGGCCTCCTTCTCCTCTCCTCCATCACACTTCTGGTCCAGCTTCCTCACCTGCTGTGTGCCTCTCAGCCAGGTCCTCTCACCCTCCTCTTCCTCCTTGTGGCTGAAACCCTATGCCCCCCTGAGCTTCCTCTGCTTGCCCTCTCAGTCGTCTGTATTGGCGGTGACTGCTGTGGCTGTCCTGAGCCTCTCTTCCTGGGCCTCCACGACACTGGAAGTCCTTTCTTGGATTTCCTCTGACCTCTCCAGCCGCTCTTTTCTGCTCCCCAATGACAGGCTGCTTCTTCTGCCTCTTTAAGGTTCTGCTGCAGACACTAATCCTGGGTCATCTAATCTATGCACAACGCTTCATTTATCAACCCTGTGGTCCTGGTCTGAGAACTGGATGGCTATTAGATACCTACATCGAAGTCTTACGGGCACCTCAAAGTCAACGTGTCCCAAACACTCATCGGCTTTCTCGACTCATTCTTCTTCTGAGTCTTCCCGTTGTTCCTCCGGCAAATGGCTCCAAGTCAGAAACCCAGGTTCCATCCTTGATTACTCCCCCTATCTCCACAAACCTATATCCAACCAACCACCAAACGTTGACATTTCTAGCTCCCAAATGTCTCCCCTAAGTAGCCCTCAAACTACTCCATCAATTTCCATTCCTTTTGCCATGACCAGAGCCTGTTTCTAATCCATCATCCACTGCGGCCAGCATGATCCTTCTGAGATGCAGATCGCCTCCCTGGTTTAGAAGGCTTCGGGGATTCCTACGGCCCTTAGGATAAAGTCCAAGGTCCTAGCAGTTAGCTGTCCTAATGCCCAATTTTCCAGCCCCCTCTAACTTCACGATGCTGAACTTCCTGCTTCTGGGCCATTGTGCCCCCTCTTCTGTCTAACCACCATGTATCATCAGTCCTAAAACAACATATTTCCGCATTTCAACATCTCTCAAACTAAGATGCATCTTATAATTGATGTTGTATGTATCAGTTTAAAAGGCAATGCTTTTTTTCTAAGTGGTGCATAAAATAATGCATAAAACAATTGATCATATCTCAGATTCAATAAAACATGGTAATTCCTAGTCATTCTTTAAATATCAAATTAAATGTCACTTCCCCTCAGAACCTTCCCTGACTCTCCTAGGCCAGTTTGGGTGTTTCCCAATGCATTCAGCATTGTATATTGCTTAGATGAACATCCATTACATCTTTTTTTTTTTTTTTTAAAGAAAGTGGTAAAACCTATTATAGGTTGATTTTTAACACTTCCTTTTTTTTCTTTTTTTTTTAAATTTTTGGCCGCGTTGTGCAGCATGTGGGATCCTAGTTCCCTGACCAGGGATCTAACCCACACTCCCTGCAGTGGAAGCACAGTGTCTTAACCACTGGACTGCCAGGGAAGTCCCTATAGGTTGATTTTTAAATGTACAGGGGCCTTCAAATACATTTTTTCCTGATATTGGCCTTTAGCTAATTAAAGTAGCAGAAGTTTCCAAGTATTTACCTAAATGAGTGGAAAACTTATGTCCACACACAAAAACCTCTACAGGAATGTTTACAGCAGTTTTATTCATAATTGCCAAAAACTGGAAGCAACCAAGATGTCCTTCTATACGTGAGTGGATAAACAGACCGTGGTACATCCATACAATGGAATATTAGTGTTAAAAAGAAATGAGTTATCAATCCATAAAAAGAAATGGAGGAACATTAAATGCATTTTATTAGGTAAAAGAAGCCAGTTTGGAAAGGCTACATGCTCTATGATTCCTATAATATAACGTTCTGGAAGAGGCAGAACTACGGAGACCATAAGGCACTCAGTGGTTGAGAGGGGCTCGGGGGAGAGGGAGGGAGGGAGGGAGGGATAAGCAGGCAGAGTGCAGGAGCCTTTCAGGGCGGTGACACTGTGATACTGTGAGACTGGATACACAACATGAGGCATCTGCCAAAACCCATCAACTGTACAACACAAAGAGTGAAGGCACAGGTAAACTTTGGACTTCAGTTAATAATAATGTATCAATACTGGTTCATCCATTGTAACAAATGCACCACACCAAGGCAAGATATTAATAATAGGAGACACTGAGGGTGGGTTGGGGGTGGAGAGATGGAATATATTGGAACTCTTTATTTTCTGCCCAGTCTTTCTGTAAACCTAAAACTGCTCTAAAAAAATAAAGTCTGTTAACTAAAAAGACAAAAAACGAAAAGCAGAGAAGCAAATTTGATGTCTCTTTCACTTTCCGTTAGGACTTTGCAACGAAATTGAGAGCAGAGTAGAGGTGCACTTGTCTGGGAAACTTAGAACCACTAAATTTATTTAAAAACATGTAATCAGCATATCAATTCACTTAACTGCACATTTTAATGTATCTGGCCCAAAGGTTTTATTCTAGACCTTGCAGTTGCTTCTTAGGAAGCTCAGAGTCTGAATGCAATTGGTTCTTTCCTTTTACTACAAAATTCAAAAGCAGCAGCAGAAGAAAAGGAGGAAGAGGAGTAGAGGGAGGAAGGAAGCAAGAGAACCACTAGAGAGCCCTACCTGCCCTTGTTACAAAACCCTGTTTCCTTTTGTAGTAACCAACATCGGCTGGCTAGCTACTACCAGGCAAGGCGCTTCCACCCGTCATCCTGCCTGTTCAAAGGCTGGAAACGAAGAAAACCTACCTGAACTCAAAACCTGGAGGAAACAACTGGCAAGGACTCAGAAGCAAAGAACCCACACTGAGCCTAAGAAATCACCCCGTCTTACCCTCATCCACACAGACTCCCTCGGCCCAAGTCTGCTAACCAAGATGACAGTTGCTGTCAGGACTGGTCTTCCGTGACACTGCTGTTATCTTTTCAAAAGTATCAAAGGACAAATTCAGGGCTATTTTTCTTCAAAACCTTTAGAGGAAAAGGAATTCATGATACAGAAATGAAGAAATATATGAATGTTATCAGTTACTAGTTTATTTATTTATTTATTTTTTGCGATACGCGGGCCTCTCACTGTTGTGGCCTCTCCCGTTGCGGAGCACAGGCTCCGGACGCGCAGGCTCAGCGGCCATGGCTCACGGGCCCAGCCGCTCCGCGGCATGTGGGATCTTCCCGGACCGGGGCACGAACCCGTGTCCCCTGCATCGGCAGGCGGACTCTCAACCACTGCGCCACCTGGGAAGCCCCAGTTGCTAGTTTTGAAACTAGACAACCAGTTCTAAGTTATTTGATATGAAATACTCAATTTTCCTTGTGTTATCTGCCTGATGCATTATGTGTAGTCCTTTTTATATCTAAGATAGCCCGTTTTTTTTTATTTTATTTTTTTAATGCAGCAGGTTCTTATTAGTTATCTGTTTTATACATATTAGTGTATATATGTTAATCCCAATCTCCCAGTTCATCCCACCACCACCAGCCCCCCATCCCGCTTTCCCCCCTTGGTTTCCATACGTTTGTTTTCTGCATCTGTGTCTCTATAGGACAGCCTCATTCTGAGAGTGAAAGTACTCTAGGCCAGTCTTCCCTTTTCGCGTGAATAACTGCTGATTAAGGCAGGAGCCAGCAGGTGAACTAAGTGTTTCTTACATTTTTAAAAGGCAGGGAAAAAAACAACGAACAATATGTCACAGAGACCATATATATATGGCCTACAAAGTCTAAAATACTTACTATCTGGCCCTTCACAGGAAAAGTATGACCAGCTCCTGGTGTAGGGACTAGAAACTTCTTGTGCTATTATATTAAGCATCAGATGTACAAATTTCTTAGGGGAAAAATCCAAGTAATGTATATGCCAAAGTCTTGTGTGAGCGTTGCTTTGTTTTAATAAATAAATAAGTATAACTAACTGTTTCCTGTCTCCTCTCCAATTGTGAGGCTCACCCTCTTTATGATTACTGAATGAAGGGTAATATGATGCTATTACTCAAGAAAACAAAGGGAACACTTTAAGTTGAAGAGATTTGATCGCTCTCTTAGAAACCCAGGTGCTCTTAATACAGCCTAGCACTGAGCTGCGAGAACAGAATGCACTCTCTGTTACCCTGTCAACACGGACTGGATGAGCTGCTCACCTCTTCTTCCCATTTGCTCTGCTGGCCCTCTGACCAGAAGCAAGAAGCAGACTTCGAATCTTTGGCCTCATTCCTCTGCCCTGGACTCTGCGGAGAGGCCATCCAGGTTCACGATTAGGACCATCAACTCTAGGCTGACACCCGAATACTGTCTGTTCTATATTGCCCCCAGCTCTAGTTCAGCCTTGACCTTCAGTTGTGTACTGGACGGTGATGCTTGGAAGCTGTCACCCTTCAAACTGAAAGTACCCAAAGGCCAAACAGGATTTCCTGGGCTGAGCCCAGGATGGTGCTGACTGTTGTAGGAAGGCACTGAAGCATAAGGTGTTTCTCACCTAAGTGAAGCAACAATCAACAGGGGAAATAAAAGTTACAAGACACAGAAGCATGTGGTATAGACTGGAAGTTGGTCACTTAGCGGAAAGATAACCATGTACTGCCCAACATGGTAGCCACTAACCACATATGGCTACCGAGCATTTGATGTCTGAACTGAGATGTGCTCTAAGTACATACACACTGCATTTCAAGAGTCAGTACACAAAAATCTCATTAATTTCTATATTGATGTATTGAAGTGATAAAATTTTGAATATATTGAACTAAAAATATTAAAAGTAATCTCACCTGTTTCTTTTTAGTTTGAAAATGTTGCTACTGGAATATTTAAAGTTCCTTATGTGGCTCACATTGGTGGCCTGAATTCTATTTCTACTGAATAGCACTGGTCTAGAAACAGCACTGTCTTCCTGGAGGAGTTAGTTTGAGCTGGCTTCTCAGAAATGCGTCAAACTTAAGTAACTATCTGTTTTCGTAAAGGACCGTCAGTCGTGGCAGATCACAAGGCTTTTCGGGTGAGAGATCCCCCTACAATTCTGCACCAACTGAAGTACTAGCGCCTTATCTCACAAACAGAAAAATGTCACTAGATATTTGCAAAGTACCAAGCAAGACCAAGGGCCCAGAGTACAGAGCAAGCACAGTATTCCCAATTTACCCACACACTCACCCTCATGGTTGTATTTCTAGCTGCCTGAGATACTAGTGTCATGGCTGGTGGTCTGGGGGGGGGGGTCACCCTGGATGCCGAGGAAAAGGAAGAGAAGCGTCACTCAGCAGAGGGACGAGGGAGAGGGAACCAAGAATTCCGACCCTGCCAAACTGCACCTCTGGCCTCTTTTACATGAGATAGTGATAAACCTTCTTTAAGCTAGTATTTTGCAGATCTTTGAAACTAGCAGGCAACTAACAATCTCAACTGAGAAATAGAGACTCTTAAAATCTGGATCTATTCTTAAAATACAGATAAATCAAATGGTCAGTTTTGACTATCCATACTCTCTTCAGATCCACATTTCTCAATCTATCGCTGCCCAAAGAACTAGGCTAGGGTATCAAAGCAATTCTGACATTCCTCTTCTCAAACAGACCCGGATCTAAGGTGATACCTCAATGACAAAGTCTCAGAAACCAGTCGACCTGACACATCACTATTTTCACACAGTAGAACACAGTAAGGCAATGGGAATTTTAGCTTGATTCATATGGATCGTCAACAAATGATCTGTTTTATTTAGAAGAAATTAGAATAGCAGCCAGTGAATAACTACACAGCTAATAAAGAACTTCCAGCAAGCTGGACACTTTGGTTCTTTAATAAACCTTTACTTTTTAAATTTTAAATGAGAGCGACACCTGCCGGCGAAAAGGTAAGATGGTAAATCCTTATATAAGAAAGCAAGTCCTTTCAACAATTTTCTTTCCAAGAAACAATTTTCTGCTTTCAGTTAAAAATTTCAGGGGACATTGTCACACCAGGGTCCAAATAGTTTATAAATTCCTACCATTGCTTTTCCAAAACAACAGGCTACAGTATAGGCAGGAAGTTTAGACTGTCCCTTCAGGTGTCTGGGTGACTTCAGGAAGGATCTCCTTTCAAACTTTTGTACGACACCTTGCCATCTCTAGGAGACCAAGACAGAAGGCTCTGCCCTTGCTGACCCAGCCTCCTTAACTTTTATTCTACTCTGGACGACTCCGTTCTCTCTTCTGCTTCTCTAGCCATTTTACATGGCCCAAGCCCCCAAACTGCCATCTGGACGCCCCCCACCCCCCAGACCCCCTGGCCTTCCTTCCACTATGCTATCTACACCTCTGTACCATCCCAGCCTTCAGTCTGCTTTCCAGACTGCCTGAAACTGCAGGCTCAGGAAGCGACGAGTTCTGTACCCACTTCTGCTATTCCAAGCCCCTACTGCTAACGCTCCTCTTATAATCTAACGTGGTCGGCCCAAAGTCCCTTATAGCAACTGTTTCAAACTTTCCCTACCTCTTCCAAATCCTGATACCCACCCCCTTCTCTCAATCTCTGGCTGGGACTCTAGGTTCCTGAGATCGATGCTACTCACTCACTCACACACATGAAGCCTTTCTACAGCCCAGCTCCAGGTGCTGGGACCTTCCAGTGAACAAAAAAGGCAGACTCCCACCTCCTCACCCCCTCCGCTCACATCTCAGCAGGGGAAAACGACAATGAACGCGATGCATTTAAGATAAGTAGTCATCAGAAGGTGCTAAGTGCTGTGAAAAACGAGGAAAGCTGGGCAGGGTAACTAAGGGCTCAAGCTGACTTTTCTCATGTTATCTGCCTATCATTTTCACACCGCACATGTGTCAGTATCCTCATTTATCCTCTCTTTATTTACTTATTTAGGAAATACATAATCAGTGCCTATTTTGTGCCAGGCACTGGGTGTGTTGAGGAAAATAAATAGATACGGCTCCCGTTCTTGTAGTTTATAGTCTAGTAAGAGATACTATCTTAAAAATGATTCCACAAATATACAATTACAAGTTGCCACAAGCACGATAAAAGCAATAGGATAAAAGAACCCAGCTTAGGTTAGGGACTCAGAGAAAGCTCCTTTGAGGAAGTGACAGCTAAGCTGGGCCTGGAAAACTGTTGGCTGGGTGGAGCGTGTCTGCGAACTCACGCCCACCAGCTGGGACAGGGCATGGGAGGGTCTTGAAATGGGAAAGGGCTTCCGTGCTTTCAAGGTCTGAAACAAGGCTGGTGTGGCTGGAGCTTAGTGCCCAAGGGAAGAGCTGCTGGACACAAGGCTGGAGAGGCAGGCGGGGACTTTGTAAAGATTCTGGGTCCCATCACTTGGCCGACAGCTGGAAGAGCACTCGGGGCAGCCTGTGGAGGGCGGCCCCGTGGTGTTCCTGTCCCGGCTGCAGCACACTGACGAGTCTGGAGCCTCCAGTTTCGGGCAGAAGTTCTCTGGGGATGGGGTCCTCTGATTACAAACTCACAGAGAGTCCAGGATGTTGTGACCACTGGCTGTTTAAACTCAACAAGCAGGTGACCTTGATCAAGAGCCTGTCTGTCCAGGCTCCAGAGCCAGGGGGTCCTGCCCGACAGCACCTTCCCGGCAGCCATGGCCCAGAGCAGCAGCACCCTCCTTGTCTTGTTCTATAAACTCGGGAGGTTTGGTTCCTGCTACGAGGTACCTTGTGCTGCTTATCAGAAACTGAACAGAGCAGGGGAGGGTGGGGTGCCCAGTGTGTTGAGGTGTTTCCATCTTATTACCCAAGTCATACTACAAGACATTCTTCGTTAAAAAAAAACTTTATTTGGAAATATTTAAGATGTACAAAAAGGCATAAAGACCAAATAGTCAACAAACTCCATGGACCCAATCTCCAGCTTAAGAAAGAAAATGTCCCCAATTCCACCAAAGGCTCTTCTCTCCCCCTCCCTGGCTTCATACTCCACCTCCCCCCAGGAGACTGTGGCCATGCGCACTTTGGGGTTTATCGTTCCCATGTGCTTCTTCTCTTCAGATGCGGTGTAGTGGCTATGGGCATAGACTCATCTATTTAAATTCAGCTCTGCCACTTACTGGCTGGTGACCCTGGGTAAGTCACTTAACTCTGTCCCTCAGTGGTGCCACTTGTAAAAATGTAGGTAAGTGGAGGATGAAGTGAGGGTAACAATACCTCACTGAGAGGGTTCTTTGAGGAGCGAACATTAATATATGTAAAGAGTCGTTTAGAATAGTGTCGATCACATAGTGAGTGCATGGTAAGTGTTTATATTATGTTACAGAAAAAATGCAATGACACTTGTTGAAGATGGTAAAGCAGAGTTGATACAGGACCATCACAACGGGACCACTGTAATGGGATTTTACAGTGTGGGAGAGAGACTGGGCTCAGCTCGGAATATAGCACGGGCACGTGGGAACTGAGAGTTAAGGAGCAGGGGGTGAGGGTGTCAGTGGGTGGAAAATACTAAGAGGAAACATCAGGGGTGAGGGGGTGTTCTGGCTAAACCAACCTAACAGGATTCTTGCTGCAGGCAGGCGGGGTGGGGGTGGTCGTCAGACATCACCTGGGCGATGGTGGAGGAGGAGGAAGGAACCTGGTTAAAGCGACCCAGTGGGGCTCTTGCTAAAACTAGATTTTTACAGGGAGGTGCAGAGATGGGCCTAAGAGAAGGTCCAGGAGCCTGAGAAAGGTTTGGTCAAACAAAGAATCTTTGTCAGTCTTAATAATCCTCTTCCTCTCAGGAGCAATGGGAGGTATTTTAGGCTGATTAAAAACAAAAACCATGGGCTTCCCTGGTGGCGCAGTGGTTGAGAGTCCGCCTGTCGATGCAGGGGACACGGGTTCGTGCCCCGGTCCGGGAAGATCCCACATGCCGCGGAGCGGCTGGGCCCGTGAGCCATGGCCGCTGGGCCTGCGCGTCCGGAGCCTGTGCTCCACAACGGGAGAGGCCACAGCAGTGAGAGGCCCGCGTATCGCAAACAAATAACAACAACAACAACAACAAAACCCAACTTACATCAAACGAACGGCAGATGATGAAGTGAGCAAGGGGAGAAGAGAGGCGGCGACACTCAAAGAGGCCAGGCCAGGCGACAACTTGGGACAGACAATGACCGTTGTACTCAGGGTCATCGGAGCACTAGATCTCCAGTCTGGCCCTAGACCTCTCCCGTTAATTTGGGTCTCTCATTTCCACTGTTTGAAAAGTGTGAGGCACTATACAAATGTTATTAATGAACAGCCATCCCGGCTTTTTAAAAGCCTTACAGAGCAGCAATCGAAGGTGCCTGCTCAGCGACAGGCACACCAGCGGCAGGCCCCGCAGGGGTCGGTTCACAGCTGCGAGGAGGCATGTGCGCGAGGGATCCGGCAGTGACTAGGCGCTCTGTCCGCTGCGCCAGCTCCAAGTGTAAGCACGGCCCTGGAGATGGTGGAAGTCTCTGCATGGGGTCCCGGTTCCTATCACTGTCTTGGTGGTGGGGAGAGGCAACACTGGTGGCAGCTTCCTGACGGCTGGGCTGCGGCAGTGACACTGTGCTCCTGAAGCCAGCAGTACCGGCGGGGCCTCCTGACTCTTCCCCAGGGAGCAGCTCTTCTGGAGGACCCTTTGGGGAGTCATATCTGCCTCCCAGCCTAGGGCACGCCCCCCCCCCCCCCCACTGATTTTATAAGCACCCAATTCCCTGTACTTAAACTCATTCTGCTTAAAATAGCTAGAGTAGTTTCTATACTTTTCAATTCAGCTCTGGTTAAGAGCACAGATTTTTTTTTTTTTTTTTTTTAGCAAGTAGGACATTTAAATCTTTCATTCACCTAGACGGTATCACAGTATATGGTATGAGCTAGATACTCAACTAATGACATTTACTGTAACGGGACTTACCTACGTACACCTGGATTAGACTCTCAGAGGCTACCTCCATTAGCCTAAAGTATGCTGACAAGCAGGCATGCAATGGGTTATAGAAGTATATTTTAAAAGTAAGTTTTTATAGGTAAATGTTAACCTAAAGGGACGTTTTAACCTACACATTTCAACACGTCTTATTTCTGAAATTTGGATGCTTCTACAATTGGTGTATAAATTTAACATACTTTCCTCATTCACCCTCCAACTCCATCAATAAGACATTATTAAATCAATGGTATGCCCTATAATTGGTGCTGTCTTAGAACTTAAGAAACAAATGTTTTTATATGATAAAGCACAGAATTTCTCTTATGCATAAGACACCACACAATGACAAAAAAGGAAAAATATTTTAAAATCATGCATTAATTCTAGCCATTTCAGAATATATACTCCAAGATTCAGAGTTTCTTAAAAATTTAAATTTACTGAAATGTATATGTTAACTGTTTGCAAAATGTGACTATGAAAGAGAACTATTCTCCTGTGCTGAAATAATCAGTGATTCCGAGGAATATTTTCATTATTACAATTACTTCTGCAACCTCTACAGCAACAAGCATTTTAGCGAGATGTTCCCTTAGAACAACAGAGATTCAAGGAGAAGACAGCTATGAGCATTGGTCCATCTGCTGTGTTTATCGCAGTCCCGGTGGGATACAAAGCGGTGGCCTTCTGTTTGTTCTGTTGATGGCTTCTGGCTGATCTGTCACCATAGCAACTTTTAGAGTCCAACTCAAATGAGCACAAATTCATTAGCTACTAACTACATTAACTTCGTGTCTGCGGCTAATGAGAAATGCTGTTCAGAGTTATTTTCTATTCTAATGGATTATAGTTACCTCTCTGAAAAGTATTAAATTAAACGCTACTCTTAATGTATCAGACTGGATAATATGTTACAGTAAAATTATTTTAATAAAGGCTACTAACAATAAGAATCATTTCATTAAAAGGTTACCTTAGGGACTTCTCTGGTGGCGCAGTGGTTAAGAATCTGCCTACCAATGCAGGGGACACAGGTTTGAGCCCTGGTCCGGGAGATCCCACATGCCACGGAGCAACTAAGCCCATGTGCCACAACTACTGAGCCTGTGCTCTAGAGACCGAGAGCCACAGCTACTGAAGCCCATGTGCTTAGAGACCGTGTTCCGCAACAAGAGAAGCCACTGCAATGAGAAGCCCGCGCACCGCAACGAAGAGTAGCCCCCACTCACCGCAACCAGAGAAAGCCTGCGCGCAGCAACGAACACCCAACGCAGCCAAAAAATAAATAAATAAATAAATTGGGGGGGGAAAAAAAGGTTACCTTGTGTTGGTCCTTGGATTCTTCTACTCTAAGAAAATGTATTACTTGTCACACCGGCAAATGTTTCTAGGTTCTTTTAAACGTCGGCTAGCTGATTTAGAAAATAAAAATTGAAAATTTTGGTAACAGCATATGTTAAAGCCAAGTAGCCAATACAGCATTAACATATATTGGCTTTTCTATAACCTTGTCAATACGGACCATCAACTGAAATACTCCCCCAAAGAGGTGACACACCGGACAGACGTGAAGGGTAAAGAAAGTCCAGTGAGTGTACAGCTTCTATGTCTGACCTCTTCTCTCTACACACAGAATCATCCGGAGCTGAATAAGCTCTGGAAGCAAAGAGCAAATCCGAAATCTCATGAAACAGAGGTTTTAAGTGGGATTATGTCTCACCAGTGTTCCAGTGTTCTCCCAGGACATGTATATTGCCTTGTGCAGGAGGGCTGTGTGCGTGTGTCTTAATAAATTAATAAACTGTGGAAATGAACTTATTTACAAAACAAAAACAGACACACATAGACAACAAACTTACAGTTACCAAAGGGGAAAGGGGGTGGGGGAGGGATAAATTAGGAGTTTGGGATTAGCAGATACAAACCACTATATACTGGGCTGGCCAAAAAGTTTGTTTGGGTTTTTCTGTACCGTCTTATGGAAAAACCCAAATGTAAAATAGGTAAACAACAAGGTCCTACTGTATAGCATAGGGAACTATATTCAATATCTTGTAATAACCTACAGTGGAAAATAATCTGAAAAAGAAAAAAAAATATGTATAACTGAATCATTCTGCTGTACACCTGAAACACTGTAAATCAACTACACTTCAATAAAATAAATAAATCACGGAATAGCAATAATCCTGAGATGTTTTTCCTCCCACAAAGTGCAGAATCCTACATCCTGCCAGAAGAGGGAGCCCAAGTTTCTCCAACATTTAGTCAGAGAAGGCAGCGGATCGGGGAGGGAAACTGCCCATATTGCTAATTTATTTTGAAAAGCCTCCTTACTGTTCTTAGGAAAAGGAATGTTCCACCTCTATCACACCCTGGTCTCCATCTACCACTTTCTCCTCATCTCACACCACTCTCTCCCCCTTGCTGATGGCTCCTAGGCCCTGAAGGCTTTTTGTTTGTTTAGGGTCCAGCCAGCCAGCCAGCCTTTGCAAGCGCTGCTCCCTCCGTACGCGGGAGCCCTTCGCCCTCTCTCTACTCTCCTGGCCCTAGGTTCTCCTCATCCTACAGGTCTCAATTGAAGCAGCACTCAGTTGCTTTCCCTAATCCCAGCCTAGTCCAGGCTCCTGTGTTCCGTGCTCTCATTAATCAATGCTCCTCTCCTTCACGGCAGTTGGTAACGATACCTATAGCATTGTGACTGATGTTTATGTCTGTTCCCCATAAGACTCTAAGTCCCAGGAGAGTGGGAAATATATCTAGTTGTTTTTTTAATAAATTCACTTATTTTTTATTTTATTTTATTTATTTTTGGCTGTGTTGGGTCTTCGTTGCTGCATGCGGGCTTTCTCTAGCTGCGGCAAGCAGGGGCTACTACTCTTCGTTGAGGTGCGCGGGTTTCTCATTGCGCGGCTTCTCCTCTTCGTTGAGGTGCGCGGGTTTCTCATTGCGGCGGCTTCTCGCGGGCTTCAGTAGTTGTGGCTCGCGGGCTCCAGAGCGCAGGCTCAGTAGTTGTGGTGCACAGGCTTAGCTGCTCCGCGGCACGTGGGATCTTCCTGGACCAGGGCTCGAACCCGTGTCCCCTGCATCGGCAGGAGGATTCTTAACCACTGCGCCACCAGCGAAGCCCCTATATTTATTTGTTAAATCTTTTTCTCCCCACAGTGAACAGCAAGCGCAAGGCCAATAGTAGGTGTTTAATAAATACCTGCTGGATCAGATGGTTAGCGCCCGGTTGGCCTCTGGGCTCTGCCCACTCTGTCAACATGAGCCACCCTCCCTACCCCCACCCATCAGCTTAGCATCTGCAGGCTGAACTGGGCAGCGGTCTCACTGCACCCGCTGCCTCCAGCTCTCTCTCCAACTGTTCAATCCACCTTCAATCTGGTGCTTTCGGTGATCTTTCTAAAACATAAATCTCATGATGTCACTCCCCCACTCAGAACTCTCCAATGACTCTCCTTTATCAGAGGGTAGGCTCACACCTGATGGATGGGTTTGGGATGACTGGCGTAAGGCATCCCTCCTTGTCCTTGTCTCCACAGCTAAGCTAGGGGCCAATGGGAAGAGCGGCCCAGCTCCAGCATGCATTTATCTCACTCTCAATCAGTACTGTCCTTTCCCCCAGTTTTCTCACTTATTTTTAAAAACAGGTTATCTTTTCTCATAGAAATATAAATATAGGATGAAAAGATGATCAAATGAATGTAACTTCAATCCTTTCAGGTAGAAGATGTGGGATAAATAAATCACAACACCCAGAACATTTTATTGCATTCACTTGCTTATATATCCATTTGCTAATACAGCCAACTCTTCCCATTACTATATCTCTTTGAGAACAGAGAACTTATCTCTGCTGTCTGATAGGTATTTATCACCTATTTACTAAATTAATTAGTGAACTAACTTGACAACTCTAGGTGATAAAATGTGACTAGTATTTAGCTAATTTATTAATGCAATCTTTAGTATGTTAAAGCTAGATGAAGTGTGATCACAATGGAAAGCGCATACTTTCTGATATAACTATCATACAAATAACTGCAGGCACAGAAAGAAAGGGAATGACTGAGGCATGCAGAAAACTACGCTGCAGTGACGAGACTTTCCGGCTGAGTCTAGGGGCCAGTTTAACATTAGAAACCAATCTGGAGTCAGAACGCAAATAACTCAGGAAGCAGTGGCAAAATATTTGAATACACATCCACAGGTGGCAAAAAAGCACATAAAAGTAATGTTCAGCATCACTAGCCGTTAGGGAAATGCAAATCAAAACCACAAGGAGATCCACATCTATTAGAAAGGCTAAAATTATGAAGACTGACTTTCCAAGTGCTGATGAGGACGCAACGCACTGTGAAATGGGACAGTCACTGTGGAAAAGTTCTGCAGTTTCTTGAAAAGTTTAACATCCATCTATCATGAGATCTGGCCATTCTACTCGCACAGATTCACCAAAGAACAATGAAAGTGTATATATATATCCATGTAGAGATTTGTACATGAATGCTCACAGGCACTTCATTCATCATTGCTAAAAGCTCAAAACAACTCAAATGTCCATGAACAGATGAATGGATAAACATGTTGTGAAAAATCCAAACAATGGAATACTACTCAGAATGGAATAAAAAGGAATGATCTCCTGATACACGCAACAACAGGGATGACTCTCACGAGTGTTACTAGGCTGAGTGAAAGCAGCCACGGGTGCACACTGTATGATTCCGTTTATGTAGTAGTCTAGAAAACCTTCTGTAGTGGCAGAAAGGAGATCAGTGTCTGCCCAGAGACTGGCGAGGGGACGGAGGGGTAGGAGAGTTGGGTTGGGAAGGGGCACAGGGTACTTTCAGGGGTGTTGGATGCTGTCTCGATTTCAGGGATGGCTTCACAGGTGTGCCCATGCCAACATTTATTAAACTGTTCTCTTTAAATACATGCAGTTTATTGTATGTCAACTATAACCCAGTAAAGCGCTTACAAAAAAAAAAAACAAAAAGAAGAAAGCAATCTGGGCAAACAAATGACTTCTCAGAAAGCAGACTGCCAGCTTCCTTTAGAGCTATAAACTATAATTTTATGCCTGGAGATCATGATTATGTTTAACACTTCAGTGAAGTTATGCTAAATAGAGATGTGGACTTCACCTGAGACCTATCCAGAAGATGCAGTTAAAGGGGCTTATAACAGACAACAGATAAATTATCACTGGGTTTACTTCCTTTCCTCTAAAATTTGATCAAGGAAGAATATATATATATATATATATATATATATATATATATATATATATTTCCTTAGGTTATTTTTCCAATAAATTTTTATCCTTTTAAATTGTCTACATATTTAGGGGAAAAATACCACATCTTAATATACTTTCTTTTGTTCCCATGGAAAAAATATTCATGCATTTATTATATCTTCCTTCCCTAGGGATTTAATAGTAAAATTAAATAATTCCTTTAAACAGAAAGCAATGTGGTTAAAGAATGACATAGATAATACTTAAAATCCTATAAGATACCATCCCATAAAGTTCCCTCATATAACAAATCTCTTAGGAATTTCTTCCAGTCTTATTTGAAAATATCCTAAGTTACTTCTTAAAAGGAACTCACACAGTACTGGTGATACATAAGCAATATCTACGTCTCCAGTCCCTTCACATGATAGCGGAAAAAATATATAACTGACAACCAGAAGATGAGGGTTCTAGTTCTAGTTCTGCTATTAACTAGCTGTCAAAACTTGTACAGATCATTTAACCTCTTTGAATCTCATTTCCCATCTAACAGGAATTGGATAATCCCTAAGGATCCTTCAAGCTCTAAGATTTTATTAATCTTGTAGACAGGTAAATAAAATGCCATATTTTATAGAAAATATTGTGCTAAGCACGCTGACTAGATTTAGATGCTGCTTTTAAGAGTAACTCATATACTCAAAATAACATGTGCTTTGGTTATGTGGATGTGAACGTGAATACATGTAAATTCAAGGAAGCTGGCCAATTCTATGACCCAGTGTAACTCAGGAAAACACAGATCTGCTGCTTTATAAATACGAACTGCTGATTACTGTGTTGAGGCCCCTGAAGGACTGAGCAACAAAAATCAACCACCTCAGCTAAAGAAGAGTGCCACCCAATTGGTGAAGTGCAGAAATCTGGGTTCATTTCTGTTTGTTTTTATCTATATCTGACTATGAAATTGGGAAGGCATGCTTTAAACATCAATTCTCGCTTTTTTCACTCATGTTGAGGGGAAGCTTTATAAATATATGTTTAGGGAATTCCCTGGTGGTCCAGTGGTTAAGACTCCACGCTTTCACTGCCAAGGGTGCAGGTTCAATCTCTGGTCAGAGAACTAAGATCCCACAAGCTGCACAGCATGGCCAAAAAAAAGAGAAATGTATATATATATATATATATATATATATATATATAAATAAAATGAGCCTTAATAGCAGTACAGCACAGTGACCCTCTCCAAGCCTTTATCACTCAACATAAGGCTACTGAAAGAATATGCTTTCAATTGACTTACATTAACAAAAGCATATAAAAGTCTGCTTAAAATTAACAATTAGAAACTGAATGCATGCCAGGCAGAATGGCCATCATCAAAAAATCTAGAAACAATAAATGCTGGAGAGGGTGTGGAGAAAAGGGAACACTCTTGCACTGCTGGTGGGAATGTGAACTGGTACAGCCACTATGGAGAACAGTATGGAGGTTCCTTAAAAAACTACAAATAGAACTACCATATGACCCAGCAATCCCACTCCTGGGCATATACCCTGAGAAAACCGTAATTCAAAAAGAGTCATGTACCAAAATGTTCATTGCAGCTCTATTTACAATAGCCAGGAGATGGAAACAACCTAAGTGTCCATCATCGGATGAATGGATAAAGATGTGGCACATATATACAATGGAATATTACTCAGCCATAAAAAGAAACAAAATTGAGCTATTTGTAATGAGGTGGATGGACCTAGAGTCTGTCATACAGAGTGAAGTAAGTCAGAAAGAGAAAGACAAATACCGTACGCTAATACATATATATGGAACTTAAGAAAAAAAAATGTCATTTAGAACCTAGGGGTAAGACAGGAATAAAGACACAGACCTACTAGAGAATGGACTTGAGGATATGGGAAGAGGGAAGGGTAAGCTGTGACAAAGTGAGAGAGTGGCATGGACATATATACACTACCAAACGTAAAACAGATAGCTAGTGGGAAGCAGCCGCATAGCACAGGGAGATCAGCTCGGTGCTTTGTGACCACCTAGAGGGGTGGGATAGGGAGGGTGGGAGGGAGGGAGACGCAAGAGGGAAGAAATATGGGAACATATGTGTATGTATAACTGATTCACTTTGTTATAAAGCAGAAACTAACACACCATTGTAAAGCAATTATACTACAATAAAGATGTAAAACAAAACAAAACAAAAAAACTGAATGCATGGAGAAGCTGAATACCTGATTGCAAAACTTATAGTCCTTTCAAGCAAGATTAGGAAACTAATTAAAATGCACAAATTTTTAAAAGTATATGACTCAAAACCATGAATCATTAATCATATGAGGTTTGAGCCATGTTGGGTCATCAAAATATTCACTTGATATAATTAACTTTGAGCTTTTGGTATGAAAAATTATCTTTCTATTTTATGAACTTGAGAAAATCTGGCTAAAACCACTAAATTAAATTCACTTCACCTTTAGGAATATTATAGTTAATCCTAAAAAACCCCTTTAAATCCATGAAAAATCCCAGAAGACAATACGGAAAATTTAGGCTCATAAGGTCATCACATCACATGTAAAGCTATTATTTTCTCTGCCCAAATTAAGGGCAATGCCTCAAATAATGAACAGAGATTACTGATTACTGAAGCAAAACCCATTATAAAGTGTCCAACACTTAGACACTGGCTACTCCACAGCAGGGATACAATACACAAGTTAATGGTGTTTCGAAACAGGATTATATCTGATTCCTCTTCCCCCTAACTATGAGAACATCTAGGGTGTCACTAAGGCATTGTGTTCAGCTGGCTCTTTCATTGGTCATCAGTGCAAAGACAATGTTTAGAAGAATTTACTAAGGACTGTTTTGTTTCTGAATAGGCTTATACAGAGGTTTTCAAGTTGCTTAGTGCAGCTCCTAGAGAGGCAAGGGATGGGGAAGTGTTTAATTAGGGGAAGCAGCAGAGAGTCCATATAAAATGCATATTTATGTATTCAAAAAGAGATGCTTTCAAGGATGGTCAACAAAATGTTAATTGCTAAATATCTCAAGATGGAGGGATTTCACTGAACTTTAACTTCTTTTTAGACAATGAGAATATTATTACTTACATTTTTCATCACAGGAGGAAAAATAAGGAAAGGATGATTGAAACAACCCCACCGAAGACTAGAAAGCACTGAAGGAAAAGAGTTCCAGTCACAGAAACATGCTCAGATTCCTACAGTGCAGGATACTCAGGGGTACAGGAGGAGGAGGAAACTGGTGAAAGGTGAGGGTGAATCCACTATTTGCATAAAAGTCTCCAGGGCTTAACTAAGCAGAGAAAATGCAGCTCCCCCCCCCCGACTCCCCCCACTCCCCGACATCAGGGCACAAATGCTGGAAGCACAGTGTTTCAAACAAACCGACTCGCTTGCCCGAATCTTAAAACAAAAAGAAAATGACCTTAACAAAGAAATCGCCAAGGCAGGATTTGAAAAAAGAGGTACTAAATTTAATTTTACTTGTAATTCTGTAAAGCAGAATTTCTAGCACCTGGTTTTCAGATTGCAGTAGGGGAGGAGAAGCATGCTATATATTAGATTAAGCTAATGAAAAAATTTCCAGTGAGATTCAGTTCTTCATTTGTCTCTTAAATGAAGATTCATAGTTCAAGTTCAATGGTTATAGCCAGATATAAAAAACTTTTTAAGCATAATTAATGCTATATGAAGACTCGTCTATCAAGAATGGATTAGGCTAGTTATTCTCTAGGAGAAAGCAGAAAGGTATAATATATGTATGTGTATAACATAAAGGGTTCCCTGAAAATGTTTAAAATAAATCAAAATTTAAAGAAGTTAAGTTTCAGTTATTGAGAAAATTAAGTCAAATATAATGCTAAATAGTGCAGGCACTGCTTTACTAATACCACTATTTATGCCATGTGTAATACTGCAGAGCAAGGAAGTTACTAATTGATATGGTCTAGTTACCTAATTATCAAAATAAAATCAATTCAAACTTCTACTATGTTAATTGATTCAGTGTATTATATAACCTTAGTTATAACTGTAGCCTCTCTCTTAAGAGTATTCAACTCCTGGACTCACTCAAATTGCTATAAACTCCTTCCTACATTCTAACAACTCAGGGCCCTGAGACTTCTGGGTGCTGCCTTGTGGTGAGAGCAGGGTTCTCCGGCTTCTTGTGGTTCTGAAGTGGGTCATCACAACTGGTCAGGAAGTCAGAGACCTGGCTCGGGAATCAGAGGCAGGACTGACCCAACTCTGCTACTCACTAGCTCTGTGACCTTATCTAAGTTACCATACCTCTCTGAGCATCCCTTTCCCGATACAGGATTGTTTTGAGGCATGGTAGGTACTGAGATACAGTAAATGCTTGATGAATGTCTGTCGTGTGCCCTTCCTGGATGCCGTAAGTTCAGGAAGATTCTGGGCACATCAGCCCTGCTGTTCACTAGCTATACAGTCTTGGGGGCATTGGGCAAACTCTCAGAGCTTCAGTTTGCTCGTGTGGACACTGCGGACAGTGCCAACAACAACTGGAGCTGACACACGTACAGGGTCTGCCTGAAAGCAGCCGCTGCTGCGGGCGCCGGTCTCAGGCCTCCTGACCGCACACACAGAGCAAGGAGCTGGGCGCGTGAGCGCAAGGCAGACTTGGCCCTGCCCTTCTGGCTGCACACAACAGAGTAGGGGAAAGACTCGAAAATGACAGAAGGTTAGAAAAGCGGACCTATTGCTCCGTGTGAGCACTCATACTATTCCTACAATGTATCTCAACGTTCAGTCAGGCCCAGCTTGTGTTATTTAACACCCACGTCCAGTTGGAAATTCAGAACCACCACCTTGCAGGCAGCTAATTTTGATTGGAACCAGTAATAATGGACAGTCTGAGAAAAATTTAGACCTTGGTGCTGCTAATATTTATTAATGAATTACCTAGCAGCACTGTTAGATTATTTATAATTCAAAAAGCATTTTTTATTGTTCAGAAGGACGTTAATAACCATCATTATGTTCTGAGGCTAGTTATAGCTAGTACAGTTACTGACAAATTGTATCCAAAGGAGCAGTATTTTAGAGAAGATAAAAGGAAAAGATGAAAACCCAGTAGGGTTTGGAGTCAGCAATGAAAATACTCATCAGAACAGTAATAGAAAATAGTAACTCTGTGTAAGGTGGCAGGACAATGTAATTCATGATCACTGTACAACCATAAGCAATCTGTTACTACTTCAAGAGAAAATAATTATGACAGTGACAACAGAACACTGCTGGTACTGAATCAGGTTGTAAAAACTTCTCAAAATGTTAAAAAAAAAAAAGGGAAATAGATGATTCAGAGCAATAATTCTGTACTTTTAAATGACAATTTTAAGAAACCATTATTTCTCATTCAAGATCATAATTTCAAAACAACCATGTACCAGGGCCCTTCTGACAAGTGTTTTGTAAATTCACACTACCACTGAGAGTGTAAGAGAGAAAAACGTCCTTTTTGAAAACTATGCTGTCTTTAAATATTCTTTTACATGAAATCCATCTCTTACCGTGGCTCTGCTGCGGAAGCTCTGCAGCCGCCTGCGCTGGGGTCAGATGCCCGGGCTCCCTCGAGGCCTGTCCTTACACTAACTCGAGGCCAAGAGCAAGCCACGTAAGTCACACTGTCGGCCTCAGTTTCTTCACTGTCAGTTAACACCTGCCCTGCTCAATCATGAAGTTCAAATGAGATAACATAAACTCCACTTTGAAAACTATAAATGTCAAACAAAAGTGGAGCCCTTCGCTGTGTCGCTGCCTGAGACACAAGCCTCTGCAGAGCATGTGTCTGTGTCTACATTTATATGTGACAGTCCAGAAGAAATAAAACTTACAATTAATCACAGGCAACCTCTAGTGAGCACCAGCTCTGTGCCAGGCACCAAGCCTTGTCCATGTGGATCTCATATAGTCATAAGATAGCTCTATGAGGTGGGAACCATTCACCCCTTACACTTCTCATTGTAAATATGAGATACCCAAGGCTTAAAGATGTGAAGTGCCTTGTCCCAAATTAAACAGAGCTGGTCTATGCGAGTCCTGAGTGTGTGCCTCCCAGCACTGGACAGTCCCTGAACAAATCAAGTATGAAGTGCGGAAGCTCCGAGTGTGGCTTCCCTTCTGCTTGTCCTCCGGCACATCACACAGAGATGCCCAAGTTCCTGTGAGAACCACATATGTTCCCATCCACACCCATTAAGACAACCATACGCCAATTCTGGACTTGGAAAACAAAAAAGAAACCTTTCACACATTATTAAGCAAAAAGGGAAGAATATAGAAAGAATATACCTCTTTTTATTATAAATAGTCGGCAAAGAGAAATTGGAAGCTTTAAAAAAATTCAATATCCTTTGGTTGTTCTTACTCAAATTGGACCAACTTTATCAGCTTAATCCTTGATTGGTGGAAATCAAACCAAAGGAAAATTATAAAGCATTGTTTAGAAAGGTACTGTAACGTTCTTTAGGCATTTTAGATTAAGCGTATGCCAATTAAATGCAGATGTAAAACCAGTTATAAATGAGGAATTTCACAGGGAATAGTAAAAAGCAGATTCAAAGGCAGGGTGAGATTCTTTGTTTTTAACCACCAATTTAAAAAAAAAAGTCATCATCATAAACTTTGGTACTGTCATAAAATGTATCCCCCCAAAATAAAGTAAACTTACCTTTGGTTTTTTGATCAGCAGCCTGAAAAAAAAAATCAGAAACTCTTTAGGAATAATGTGTAGGATGTACACATCCATATGAAAGTTTATAAGCAGACTTTAATATTGGAAACTTTAAAAACAAGTTTTTGCTCAGTTACCTTATTAAAATTTACTACTGGGAAAAATGTATAATTGTCTACATTCTATTAATTATGTGCCAATATTGATCTAAAGGCAAAAAAAATCTATGTGGAAGCTCACTTAAGCTCTGTATTTTAATACAAACTAAAACGGAGACAGTTTTAACTATAAGATGCATTAAACCAGGCAAGAACAATACAAATGGCGTAACTTGGTACCTTAAATGCCCTAAAATTCAAGCATGGCCGTAAGATATACAGTAGGACTTTAGATTTTAATATTTACTAGTACAAGCTGTAAAAGAACACTTGCCAAAGCTGCAAAAATTATTTCTAGCTTTTCAAACAAAATCAGTTAAATGGCCCTTAGACATGGCTGCCCCGGACAGTTCAGTTTAAGTAAAATAGCACGGACATTCTTTACTACCAATGACTAAAATCAAAGTCCTTCAAAACACAGCTCTAGTATTTCTGAGTCCTTAAAAAAGACATTCTGTGGCTGTCACCCTTTATCTATATCACTAGCACTCTAGATTGAGCATAGTGAATTTTAAAAGTAATAACCGAACCTCTGTAATGCAATGGCTATAATGCGGTGAGACACGAGTGATGACAGAAACAATGAACTAGGAACTCTAGCCAAACCTTTTTCTGAGCACCTTCCTTCTTTTTCTTTTCTTCCTGCTTTTTCTTTTTCTTTTCTTCCATCAAACGTTCCTCTTTTTGTGTTTCTTGTTCTTTCTCCCTATTAAAAATAAAGTGGTATTAGTATAATGTCCATTTTAAAATTAAAAAATGAAAAAACATTAGCTGCAGAAAGTTTTAAGTCACACAGCGTTTCACACATGGTATAAAGAAGGACATTTTTGAGAAGCAGCGTTAGAAATGGACCTTCATCCGTCCCCCCATCAGCTCCACTTCTCTGTTAAGTACTAGAGCACGTGGCCCTGACTTCTTTGGCGGTGTTCATTCACTGGCCCACATCTGTTGAACACCACCAACCTTTTATCAGGCAGTGTACCAGGAATTAAGGGTACAAGATGGAGAAAGACATAGTCCCTAGAATCCAGCCCCAGACCAGTATTTCTAGAAGTGCTGTCTCAGGGACCACCTTCATCAGAATCTACCTATTAAAAGTGTAGATTCCTGGATCCCACACTAGCCCAACCAAATCAGAGCCTTTGGAGGTGATTCTTAGGCACACCTTTTATGTTGGCTGGACAAAACAATTGTTTTTTAAACAAAGATCCCTACACAGCATGGTGAGCTACTATAAGGGTACACTGGAACATGGCATAGAGCAACACTTGGAAGAGTGAGGTAGCCTATGAGCTACGGCTTAAATGTGGCAAAAGTGTTTGGCTGGCATGGGGTGCTGTGTCAGTTATCAATTTACTGCCTGTCAGCTCCAGATTCACCCTCCAGCACTCGCTTTGCCAATAATGGACCCGTCCCCTCAAGCACTTCTCCTTCCCTGTGAGCGCAATGCAGAGGTTTCCCAGTGAAGGGCGCTGCAGGGGCTTGCAGCAGCAAGGGGCCGTCCCACTGTCTCTGGAACCTGCAGGGTGGGGTCAGCATGTGGCTATGAGGACACCTGGTGAGGACCCCAGCCACGGACCAAGAAAGGGCAGTCTCTTAGCAACCCTGCAGCTCTGGCGTGATCTAGTGTCACCTTCCAGTGACCCTGTCAAAACAGACATTGTGCACTGCGGGCCTCCTGCTACTCGCCCCACTCCCACACCAGTCTCTGTGGCCTTCTCCCAATGATGTGGCCGCGGCCCTCCTGACGGGGATGCCACGTGCTCCGTGCCCATGGCACTGCCACTGCCACGTTGCCTTCACACCTGCACGCCTGGCCATCAACTGCAGCTCGCCACCAGGAGGGCTGCCACCAGGGCTCCCACCTCCTGTGTGCCCCTGTGGCGGGCTACCGGCTTTCCCGGGCTGGAGGAGTGCTTCCTTCCTGCTGCCAGCAACTGCCCACTGGCTGACCTGGGCGAAACTGGGAGCCACTCTGCCATCCAGTGGGCTGCACCTACAGCTTCTTCAGTGAGTGGGAGCTCCAGCCTTGGGGAGGGGCCCCCTCCAATTGGCCCTTCCTCAGGTTCTCTCCCTCAGCCCTAGCTAGCTCTACAGTTGTTCTCTTACCACAGTTTAATTACTCTTTACAATAAACGTTCCCTGTTTATATCACCATGTAGTTTCTGCATCCTCACTGGGCCAGAATGACACAAGTGGGAAGGAGGGTTTAATAGACTAAAGCAGAAGGAGCAACATGCACAAAGGCCTCAGCAAACATCACTGTCCACACACCACTGCTGTTTAACTTATTAATTTTGGAGTTTGTTTTTAACCTGTAAATGTGTTTACAACTACTACATGCATAGGGAGTCTCAACCTAGTGTCAGTTTGTACGTTATTTGAATACCATCGTAATAAAAATAACTTAAATCAACAAGGTGCTGGTGATGGGGGGCACTCAGAGCTTATTCTTCCTTTAAAACAGTGGTTCTTGGCTGCTCATCAGAATCACCTGGGAAGTTTTAAAAACTCGCAATGCCAAGGCTGTATCCCTTTTCAGTGAAATCAGGGAATTGAACTCAGACATCAGCAGTTTTAAAAGCTTCCAGATGACTCCAATGTCCGACCAAGGCTGAGAAAAACAACTTTTAAAAGGAAGTCAGTACATTTCCCAAGCTTGGGAACCAGCTATTATTCATTACCTTAGATGATACCTTCCAGGAATATTTTCATGTTAAAGGATGCAGAGACACTAAGAAATCTGTGTTTAAATATTCTTACAAGGTATAGGCAAGCCCTGTGAGTGATGGGTTGTTGCTGTAATCACCATGCTACTGCCACACATCTAGGGAAAAAGTGAACAAATGTTCACTAGGAATGTAGTGTCTGTCCACCGCTACTGTTATACTTTCTTAATCTACAGCATGATGAAAGCCTTAAGTTATCTTCAGATATTAAACTTAATAAAGAAGGCAAGTAGAGCTACTAAATTTTAAAAAAGGCATTCTATAGGAGATGGAATAAAAAGGATTTTTGCTTGATTGGATTACTCTGAAAGTTAAATTAATTAGAACCAGCTATTCCCCCAGGAGTACAGTTAAGGTTTTACTGTAGTGGTAAAATAAAGTGCCGTAAATAAACAGCTCACGTAGCCCTGAGGTATCTTACACTTCTCCTGCCTGAGCTCATGTTCCTATGACAAAGCACGATTCAAATGTATGAACTTTAATAAAGTTTTTATCTAATATCCCCCTAACTAGCACTAATTTCTTCTACCTCTACAATTCCTGCAATTTTTCATTAATAACTTAAAAAAATCAACACTGAATCTCTTTTTTTTTTTTTTTTTTTCTGGTATGCGGGCCTCTCACTGTTGTGGCCTCTCCCGTTCCGGAGCACAGGCTCCGGACGCGCAGGCTCAGCGGCCATGGCTCACGGGTCCAGCCGCTCCGCGGCATGTGGGATCTTCCCGGACCGGGGCACGAACCCTTGTCCCCTGCATCGGCAGGCGGACTCTCAACCACTGCGCCACCAGGGAAGCCCTGAATCTCATTTTTATTTGTAAAGTAATACATGCTCATGAGAAAACATAAACGGTACAAAAGATACGTTAACAAAAAGATTCTTCCTTCTCCAGTGTCCGCAGGCTCTCTCCTTGGAGGTAAGGAGTTTTTTAAAGAACATTCTCTATGTGAATATACGGTTGTGTATCTTTAAAAATGCTTGGATTCCTATTTCTTATCAATTTGAGACAGTAACAATTTAATTTCTATAATGATGGATACGGATTTGGTTCTTCAGACCCCTATCTTCCACCCCATCACTGCTTTGAGTTCAAACGATGAACGGCATTTGCTTTAAAAACAGTATGTTAATGTTCGCTGCAGAGCTAGGTAGGGTACTGTGAGGACATTTAACTTCTTGTGTAGCTGCTTTTTTTCTAGACTTCTTAACTGTTCTTCTTTTCCTCTTGCAATATCCTCCTTACAAAAATTGTTTTTGTTTTTTACACATCCACCCTCCTCCAGTTTAAAAACATGAGGCCTCTCCTCAACTGCATTTCCCAAACTCCGTTCCAGAGCCTCAGTCCAGCTCACTCAGTCAGGAGCACTCTGCCAGAGTTTTCTAATATCCTCTAGTTATTTTAGCAAAAAGAAAATTTTGGGGCTTCCCTGGTGGCGCAGTGGTTGAGAGTCCACCTGCCGATGCAGGGGACACGGGTTCACGCCCCGGTCCGGGAAGATCCCACATGCCGCGGAGCGGCTGGGCCCGTGAGCCATGGCCGCTGAGCCTGCGCGTCCGGAGCCTGTGCTCCGCTGCAACGGGAGAGGCCACAGCAGGGAGAGGCCCGCGTACAGCAAAAAAAAAAAAACAGAAAAAAATTTTAATTGTGGTAAAATATACATAAAATTTGCCATCTTAACCATTTTTATGCGTACAGTTCAGTAATGTTAGTCACATGGTTGTACTACCAATCTCCAGAACTCTTTTCATCTTGCAAATGTGAAACTCTGTGCCCAAGAAACAACTCCCCACTACACGCCCCCTCTCCCCAGGCCGTGGCAACCACCATTCTATTTTCTGTTTCTATTAATCTGACTAACCCCAAGTACCACACTGTGGTTTTGATTTGCAGTTCCCTAATGGTAGTGATATCAAGCATCTTTTCATATGCTTCTTGGACATTTGTGTATTTTTGGGGGCCTACTCTTTCATCGTAGTTTACATATTCCTTATTTTTAACTCTGTATCACTGTGTCATTTCTATCAATCCAGATTGATACAGTGGGAAAGGAGGAACTAACAGACTAAGCAGAAAGAACAGTGTGTGCAAACTCCTCATCATTGCCCATCCATGAATGCTGACCTAAACTTACTAATTCGGTCATCTTGTGACTTCCCTTGTTTTCCTCCTTGAATGATGCCCTCAGTTATGCTGGAATTGGCTACCTTTTTGTTTCACTGATGGTTTGGCTGAGCA
This sequence comes from Monodon monoceros, assembly GCF_005190385.1. Taxonomy (NCBI): domain Eukaryota; kingdom Metazoa; phylum Chordata; class Mammalia; order Artiodactyla; family Monodontidae; genus Monodon; species Monodon monoceros. Next base: position 28,454,322 of record NW_021703786.1, read on the forward strand.
TAAATTCTAGGTTGAAAATCAAGTTTGAAGGCACAGTGCCCCTGTATTCTAGCATCCATACCTACTCAAGAGAAGTCTGATGTCATTTTGCTCTTTTAGTCCTTTCTAGGTGCTTTCCCCCCCTCCAAAGCTTCTTTTCACCCCTGGGATTCTGAAATTTCATGATGATGTGCACCTTGGTATCTTTCTCCCCCATTATTTGTGCTTAGTATTTGGCTGATGCTTTCAATATAGAGACATTTCTTTCAGTTCTCTATTTTATTGAAAACATCTTGTTTTCTAAACAACACATATTAAGTTTCTTGGAGGGATCATCATAATTTATCTTTATGTTTTCTACTCTTTTTTGTTATTGTTCTCAGTTTTCTGAGTGCTTAACTGAACTTGATGTTCCAGTCCTTCTACTGAGCTTCTTATTCCATGATATTAAAATTTTATATAACTTTCTTATTCTCCAGTTGCTCTTTTCCCACAATACTAGGTTCTTGTTTTATGGACGCAAATCATTTTTATGCTAGCAGAGGATATTAATTAGGGTTTTTCTGAAGTTCTGCTAAATTTTCTGCATTGTTTCCTTTCTGAACAGTTCTTCCCTTAGACTCCCTTTGATGTGAGAGACTTTTCTCAATTGTCTGGTCATCTTTGGTTTGACCGTTCAGGCTTAAAAAAAACAAAACAAAAAACCAATTAGTTTTGTGTGCATGGGCTGGACTTGTTTCCTCACTGGCTTTGCTTTAGGGAGACAGGTTGGGGAGCTGGCTATTTTGCTAAAGTAGCCTCAAAGGCGAAAACATGCAGCCTTTCCCCTGATTAGCAGGGTGCTTTATTCAAAGTATTAGCTACTAGACCGTAACCACCTAGAACTGCTGAAATTTTCGATGTCATTATTCTGAATTCTGACCATAACCTCCTCTCCTTACTATTTCCACTGTACCCATTCATTATCTTTACCAAAAACTCCTATTCCTTGTCTTCCATTTTCTTCTAAGCTATTTTCATCAGTTCCTTTACTAGAGAGCCTAAATCTTAAGATCATCTCATATGTTCACTAATTCAGTCACTCAGGAACTATACAACTAGCATATGTTATTTACTGTGGTAGGCACCAGGGACAAAAAGAGGGATTGATTCATTTAACAAATATTATAGCAGAGATTACAGTAGTAACAAGGCAGAGTTCATACGCTTTTAAGGATATTCATATAAATAATGCATCAAATAAATGATCACTATTACAGCAGTGATATGTACAAAATGCAACGAGAACATAAAAGTCTGCTGGGTGATGCCCTCCTGCTTATGTTATCTTTCTATTATAGTTAAGGGGACCTTATGTCCTGCTTTTAATGAACATTGTGTGCTTCCTTCTGTACTCTGGGCTGTAAGTACCTTGGTGGCAGGACTGTCTTCTGTCTCTGTGGCACCAAGAAAAGCCTGTCATCATTCAGGACATTTCTAGTACCAACTTCTGGTCCATAATCTCAGGTGAAATTTATACTGGAAAAAAATCTTCTATATTTTCTTTTCAAGGGAAACTTTATTTTCTGAAATGACCAAGTAATATTTAATAAATTTCTATCTACCTTTTGAGGCTAGTAAGAAGATTATAAACTATTTTTTTTCCTATGTGGAGAAGTTGTGAGATTTACAAGTCAAGCTGTAAGGGAAATAAAGAAGAGGGATAGCCAGGTTGGGAGAATTTCACTTTTAAATTTTAATTTCAACTTAAAAAATTAAATTTAAATACATATGACTTTATATACATGTGTACATATAATCTTATATATTTTTTCCCAATATAACCTTTGCTTTTGTTTCTCATTTGCTTGGCATCCCTTATTCTTTCTTCTCCCTCCACAACCATCTCAAAGGTTCACTTCTCCACCTCTCTTCCAGATGACCCATGTAGCCACCTAGTTCATATCCTTCTGTGCCTCTCTCCATGCTCATGTAATTAGATGGAAACATACATACCTATATACGTTTACAAAGGATTTTATTTGATCATTGTTCTGTAACACAGGGATCACGTTATGTAAACTTCTTTGCATCTTGCTTTTCTCATTCAATATATGTCTCTCTCTCCTCATCCCCTCTCCCAACTGACAGATCTAATCCATATCCATTATTTCTAATGGCTACATAATATACCATGGTGTGAATGTTACCACATTCTATTCAGTTATTCCTCTATTCATACACATCACTTCATTTCCAGTTTATCACCATTACAAGTAACTCCAGCTTTAGTCTATCTAGCTTCTGCTAAAGAGAACAACATTGCTTTGATTAGTGATATAGCTAATGCTTCAGTAATAGTGAAAACTAGGTAAGGAGAAATCTCATTTGGGGCTCAACTTCAGGACCCAGAGCAAGTCTGAAGGGGCAAAGTGGACATAAATTACCTATACTCTGTGTGGCAAGGCATACTGTCATGGGTCCCTAGTATACTGAATTCTACTGGAAAGAAAATATTTTTAATAATCTGGATTTTCCAGATGCATACTTCCTTTACTCTCAAATAGTTTAGCAATCACTGGATTAGGAGGCTTTGGGTGGAGAAAGAGCCACACTCGTATTTTGGAGGCAGCTAGAAGAAGGAAGGGTCGGGAGGTAGGAGACTGCCCTTAAGTGGAGCCTCTATGGGTATCAATCATCTCAGTATTCCTAGCTAACTACACCTTTTCCCAGGGAAACATGATTTGACAGCTGTAGCCACCCTACGCCAAAGTATTCTAGGTGGAAAGTCTTCCAAATTTCCAGTCTTTTATTAGTTGATTACTCCCTTTTTGCAAATGAACGGGATTCAAAAAAGAGGGTGGGCTTGTTTTTGCCTGTGAGGTTTAGTCACCAGAAACCTAGTTTCACCTACAGGACACATCACAGCTTATGCTCTGAAGTTAGACTCCAATGTCACGTCATTAAAATATTCACTAATTCAGTGTGTATGTGTGTGTGTGTGTGTGTGCGCGCGCGCGCGCGTGTGTGTTATATGCCGTTATATACAGTTTGGCTAATTCAATTAGAATTTCCTGGCAGGGTTTATGTTAGGAAGAGCTGGTTAAGTGTTATCAGACAAAATTAAAAAGGGAAGGGGAAGGAAGAGGTATCCTGTCCAGTCGTCAAATAAATATTTAAGATTCTTAATTTTTCAACATGTGTTTGAATACCCGATACAGCCTTGTGGGCAGTACAGAAAGGATAAGACATAAAATAGTCTTAGACCTTGAGGGGCATAGAATCTAATAGGAGAGTGACAGTAAAGCTTGAATTATCCTTAATACTTGATAGACTATGGAAATAAACAGAATAATGTAGTAGACAGCTTATGCTTGAGATTCAGAGTCACAGAACTAGGTTCGAAAGTAAAGGTCACTAGCATAGGAGGTCAAGAACCTGTAGGCTCAAGTATGGGCTGGACTGGGTAGAAGAACTGGACTGTCATGCAGTCATTCAGCGTGACACCAGGACGTGGGGTGGAAAAGGGCACCACAGCTCTGACAAACAGGAGCAGAGGGTGGAAGGGAGAGTTTTTATTTGAGGATTAAAGGAAAACACAGTTAGAGAGAATCTAAGGTCTCCTGATGTTCACAGCTTTGTGTAATGCCCTCCCCGTGAGTGTGGGAGGGACCTGGGACTTGCTTCTCACCGCTAGAATATGGCAAAGGTGATGGAATGCTGCTGCCTTAACTACATTTATAAGACTCCATCTGTTTAGCAGACTTGCTTTAGTCTCCCTTTCAGGTGTTGGCTTTGAAGAAACAGCTGCCATGAGTCCTACTGCTGCAAGGAAATGAATTCTCCCAACAGCCTGAGTGAGCTTGGAAGCCCACCTTTCCCCAGTCAACTCCCCCCGCACACGCCCCGCCCATGAAAACCCAGACCTGGCCTTGACTGCAGTCTGCAGTGGGTCCAGCTAACTAACCCATGCCTAGCCTCCTGACCCACAGAAACCGTGAAATAATGAATATGTATTGCTTTAAGTCTGTGGTAATTTGTCATGAAGCATAGGAAACTAATACAGGTTGTGATTTAAGACTTCCGGGGCAAGCCAAGATGGAGTAAGCCCACCACAGCCTCTCTGCCACTGATTACCACAAAAGACTGGATGAGGTACAATATAAATTCAAAAATACAAACTATGAAAAGTAAACAAAAGCAGGTGGACTAGGCAGAGGAGTCAAAACTTGGGGAGGTGACTGTATGGGGGCGAGTTTCTCACCTCCCCTCCTCTTGAAGCTGGTTTGTTGTAATTTTGACAGAAGGTTGGCCCCAGTCACAGAGCTGTGCTGTGCTGTGGTGGCCCAGGCAGCTGAAACTGAGAGAAGCCCATCTTCCTGAACAGAGAATTAGGAAACTGAGCTCTTGTGAGCTAGACAGTGTGGGGGACCCAGAGAGCAACTGGCTGGAGGAGACCCCCAAAGTCTGTGCATAAACTTTCACAGTTCTGGGTTCACCTTCGAGTCATGCATGTGTGGGACAGACGCAAAACAGCGAAGCAACTGCTTTGAAAACTGAACTACAACTTCAACTACTCTCCCCTCTTCTCCCCCAAGTCTTGGACTAACCCCGGAGTGACACACGGGTGGACCAGGCCCAAAGCAGCACAGCATGGTGAAAGCTATGGAAACTGAACGACATTTGAACCACTGCCCACAGAAGGCGAGACAGACTTTGTGGTCTGAACCTAACTGGGTTGATTGCCTGCTAAAACAAAAACAAAACAAAATAACAGCAACAGAATCAAATGCTCTAGAGGAGTTTAATAGGACTCAAAGTCTATACAACACATTCAGAATGTCCAGGATAAAATCCAAAATTACTCTTCATACGAAGAACCAGGAATATGTGGGCAAACTGTCAGGACAAAGTACAAGGGATACCAACTCTCAGATGACCCAGGTGTTGGAATTATCAGACAAAGACTTTAAAGCAGTTATTGTAACTATGCTCCAGGAGGCAAATAAAGGTAAATGCCCTTGAAACAAATGGGAATATAGGTGTTCACAGCAGATAAACAGAAACTGTAAAAACAGAAGTGGAAATTTTATTCATTCATTCACTTATTTTTTACTTTTTGTCTGTGCTACGCAGCTTGCAGGATCCTAGTTCCTTGACCAGGGATCAAACCTCCATCCTTGGCAGTGAAAGCACAGAGTCCTAACCACTGGCCCGCCAGGGAATTCCCTCAAGTGGAAATTTTAGAACTGAAAAATAAAATATCTGAATTAAAAACTTCACTAGATGAGTGCAATGAAAGAATGAATGAGGGAAAAGTTTGTGAACTTAATTCAAGCAAAAGAAACGATCTGATCTGAAGAACAGACAGAAAAAAGATTGAGAAACATGAAGAGTCTCAGGGACCATGGGACAATACCAAAAGGTCCAACATTCATGTCATTAGGGTTCCAGGAGTAGAGGAGAAAGAGACTGGTGAAGAAAAATAAATCTGAAAAAATAATGGTGGAAAACTCCCCAAAGTTGGTGATATAAATAAATTTACAGATTCAAAAAGCTCTGTGAACTCCTAATAGGATAAACTCGAAGAAAACCCCACTCAGACATATCATATATTAAGCACAAGCAGCCAGACTGAAAAGGATACGTGCTGTAGAGCTCCATTTATATGACAATCGGGGAAAAAGAGAGCAATTATAGGAACGTAAAACAGACCTGTGATTGCCTGGGCCTGGGGAGGGAGGAAGATATTACTACAAAGGGGCAGAGCAAGGGAACTTTTTTGGAGGATGACAGAACTATCCTGAATCTTGATTATGATGGTGGTTATATCCACCTATAAACATTACATATATATACTGTATGCATTTGTTGAAACTTAGATAAGTGTACGCTAGAGAGTGAATTGTACTGTACGTAAACTTTTTAAAAAAGTGAATAAAAACAACAAAAATCAAAAACAAAAGCAAAAAATGATTTGTAAATGGTCACCGGGCGGGGCGGGGTGGGGGGGAAGGTGGTGGTTCTGGAGAATGTTGAATCCCTCCCTCATGCATCTTCTTCCCCCTCCATTCCTGGCCTAATGAGAGATGGGGTTTCAATTAAATGGAGGGGGGGACATGGAGTGAGTTGTGAGGGTACAGAGTTAAAGATAAAGATCTTCATTTACCACAGGACCAGTGTACCATAAGACACAGAGGGAAGATGTGGAGAAAGGGACGAGACACTGATTGGGAATACTGACTGCAGGAACCTTTATTTTAGAAGGATGGAGAAGCATCACAGAGATCTGAAGAGAGGCATGGCAACAGCAGCTGGCCTCGAGGTATTCCAAAAGAACTCTGACATTATTTTCATTTTAGCACTAATACAGACTTACTACTGTGGCTAAAACACCAAACCAGAACAAAAGCCAGCAGCACCCTTAGTAGGGAGCAGTCTGACTGACCAGACTTCTTAGCAGTCCCTCTCATCGGATAAACACACATTATGGTGCTTGCTGTCTAACCACTGACAGATATATCCACTTCCCTGTCCCACTAACGCTTCTCTACATCTTATTATCTTCTTCCATTGGCTTTTTGTCACAGAACAAATGATGTCCCTCATTTGGTAGGCTTTTCTCTGAACAATAAAGTTGATTACCTCCGTCTGTTATTTTTGCCGCTCAGCTTCCTTTACTCCTCCCTTTGGAAATTGTGCCCCAATTTCCCCCAGAGTACCAGTCCTTCTCTCACGCTAATGTTAAGGACAGTGGCTCCAGAGATGTGTCTGGCCAATCAAAAAGCACTGCATTTCCTGGGCCACGGTGATTAGATTCAGGATGACTCTGCATGTGAACATCACAGGAAGGACGCTGAACGGAAACTCAAGGCCTTAATCACAGAGGGCCTGGAAATGAAGCTGACGCCAAGGAAAAGAAGCAAAGAAATGGCGTGAGAATTAAGTCTTGGTAACGTATGTCCTTTGAGCCCAGGAACAAGTTGTTCCTGTGGCCTGGTACCTCGGTGCCTTGCCCTTGCCTGGTCCTACTAGGCCAGTCAAGATCCTCCTTGGAATGTGAATCCTGAACTGAGTGGCAAACAGCTGGAACAGATCCGTCTCAGCGACGGCAGCCTCCAGATCTGTCCATTAGCACTTGCTACCTAGATTTTGCAGGCTGAGGAGCCCGGCTTCTCAGTTTTTCCTTCAATGATGTCAGCCACCTCATATCATTCCAAAGTCCCTCTTCCCCTCCCCCCTTAATTTGTACAGAGTCACTTTCTGTTGCTTGTAACCAAAGAATCCTGATAAATACAGTTGCTCAACAATCTATTTATTTAATTTAGACTTACTCAGTAAAAGTATGTGCTGACTGGATCTAGCACTATTTAATTATGATGTCTCAAAACTAATCATGTTCAGTAACCATTTTTAACCACTATAAAAACTGCTTTAGAATTACTATATCACATGTCAGTTACAAGTATAGAAGTTATAAGTACTGTTTTTCTTTTTTTTTGGCCGAGCCACACAGCATACAGGATCTTAGTTCCCCGACCAGGGATTGAACCCGTGCCTTCCACAGTAGAAGCATGGAGTCTTAACTGCTGGACCATCAGGGAAGTCCCTAAGTACCATTTTGTGAAAACCTTTTATTTCATTTCTGAGTTTAAAGTAGCCTCAAATTAGGTCAGAAAATGACACTATACTTTTTATTGTTGCTCCATTTCCATCGTCAATTTACATAATGATACTTGAATATGTGTACTTTAAATATGCTTAAAATAACAGAAGCAAATCTCCAACCAATCTCTCAGATACAGTAGTCCTGGCTGGCACATCTTGGTATGTAAGCCACAGAGTGGTTATTAATAATGATCAGGATTTCACTGTTTGCTAGAAATTTTTAAAACAGGTACGGTACTGGGTAACCAATGACGAGCATGCTTTACCCGAAAGTGTCTACTTCCAACTACTAAGGAATGTGGAGGTGGGGAACTGTGCTGGCTGTTGACTTACTGCCGCTCAGCTCCACGCTCAGCTTTTTGCCCACTCTGTGAAAACTGGGACCTTTAAACATTTTCCTTTGCCAGCTGGCACGATGTTAAGCTTTTTCAACAGAGGGTGCTAGAGAGACACAGCAGGAAAAGAGTTTTGCTCTTGGCTGACTCCTAAAGGCCCCTCCCTCCCCCACCCTGAGAACTTCCCAGCGGTCCCCCCACCCTCCCACGGCTCAGTGACTTTTCTGCCATCCCTTGTGCCCTATCCAGAGGTCTGGACCTCAGCCAGGGGGGCTCTCACTGGGCACCCCATCTCAGCCCTGCGGGCAGAGGCTACTCCTTATACCGCTATGCCTGCAAAATTTAAAGCTTTCTCTACTGACTAGCAAATCCCTCATTACTCCAATCCCGTTAGGGTTGGCAATTCTTTATATTAAGCTTTTCCCTGTTCACGTGACCGTTTGGTTTCTCTCTCCTGACAGAAGAATCCTTAAATTAGAGCCTATTTCAATCCTGTCAACAAACCGGAGACTTTTTAATATTGCCACACTAATGAATAAGTAAAATTCACAGATGTGCCTAAATAACAAATAAATGACATCAAATATAAAACAAGTTAAATTTAATTAATAGCACATAGACCTGAAGTATGAAACCTGATAGGTGTGGAAAAAGACTCTATTTGCCTGGATTTGCCTAATATCACTTGCCCAGTATTTTTTGTTTGACTCAATAGTATTTCTATGCTCTAAAACTTGTGATCCATCTGGGCAAATTTAGAGAAGGTTCTCCTTCATGATTATGAAGAAGAAAGAACAAAGTCCTGGCACCATATAACCGCAGGCCAGTCACTAAAATGATGAAACAGACACCTGGGGCAGTTATCAGTGAGAGAGCTGGACTGCAGATCATTTCCAGGGTAACTTTCTGTTTAAAAATGTTGCAATTCTGGGACTTCCCTGGTGGCGCAATGGTTAAGAATCGGCCTGCCAATGCAGAGAACACGGGTTTGAGCCCTGGTCTGGGAAGATCTCACATGCCGCGGGGCAACTAAGCCCGTGTGCCACAACTACTGAGCCTGCGCTCTACAGCCTGCGAGCCACAACTACTGAGCCTGCTTGTCACAACTACTGAAGCCCGCACGCCTAGAGCCCGTGCTCTGCAACGAGAAGCCACCACAATGAGAAGCCCAAGCACCGCAAGGAAGAGCAGCTCCAGCTCGCCGCAACTAGAGAAAGCCTGCGCACAGCAGCAAGGCCCAGTGCAGCCAAAAATAAATAAATAAAATTTAAAAACAAAAACAAACTCTTTAAAGAAAGAAAAGAAAAAAAAAGTTAAAATTCTGTGAACTAAAAGGACTGTTAACTGTGGACTCAATTTCCGGAGCCATTAAACTAACCTGTGCTCAAAGCTGGATTCTAATTTGGGAGAGCAGGCAAGTGCACAAGACCTGGGCAGAAATAGCTTTATGACAATCTGCACAATGGAAAAGTCAAACATAAAAGGAGATGATACCACCACCATCCACCCAGTCCCCTGATCCAGAAACATCTGTGAAGCCAGGGTTTATATGAAAGGATAGTAGGAAAGAAGGTTTCAAGGGTCTGTGCTGGAGTCATGAGGTGATAAAGGCATCAGATGCCTGTCTAAACAGTTTCTACAAAGAAACCTAAGGCAGGAGATAAATTATATGACCAATTTTATTTGTGCAGAGAAAACACAGGTACTGAAAGGGACTGTTAATATTTCACATTAAAAATGTGAAATACAAAGACTCATTTCAGAAATGATTAGGAAGAAAACCTACCTGAAAAATATCAGTTATTAAAAGAATTAAATTTTCTGTTTTTTTTTTAAACATACACCAGGTTCATATGACCAAAAACAAAGAAACAAAACAACAAAGTCTAGACAGAGATCCTACGGGAACCTAATTAAGAAAAAAAGTGTTCTATAATTTGCCATGGTGCTCTTATATAATCAGGTCTAGTCCTCAGTCATTCATTCAACAAACACAAACCAGTGAACTGTCCACTGGACCCTGACTTGTTCAGTTCTATACTTTGAATAGTAAGAAGTATTTACTAGTCACAGATTGTTGTGTCAGTACCTTAATTACTGTTTTAAATCAACAACTCTAATACTCAGAGTATGTAACTTGTATGACCTGGATGTCCAATACTATGTTCACATACCAATTTAAAAGAGCAAATGTTTCCTATTACTCTCACAAAGTCAACTCTCTGCTAGTTGCCACCATTTTGGCTTTCTGATTTCTTTAAAAAAAAAAAAAAAAAAAAATTCAGAGTTCACCTCCTTAAAGGACTCCAATGGAACCACATCTGGTAATGGATTAGTATAAGTGCTCAGAGCTAACCCACAATCTGCCTTATAGTGAAGCAATGAGCAACTTACTAAATTATGCTACTATTAATGATTCAATTCCTCACTCTGTCCTTTATGGCTTCTTATTAAAACCATGAGAACATACACCAGTTCTACAAAGGAAGAAAAAGTTTCCCTAGCACTCAGGTCCAGAAATAAGTTTTCCAGGGGATACCTCTCCCAGGTGACATAGAGTCAGGCTCTGGACAGCTTCTTTCAGGCCCTAGAGCATGCACATAGCCAAAAGCATGATGGGAAAACTCAGGGAACTGGCAAAAACTCAGCATTTCTCTGGGGAGCCAAGGTACATGGTCCAGGTATGAAGGTTTCCGATGGTTTTGCTGAATCCAAAGATAAAACCTAGAAAATCAAACAATCCTCCATAGATAACAAGTTCAACTGAAAAATACTAGGGCAGAAAAATAGTTTGAGGTTGTAGTCTTTGGAAAAACTAATGATAGCAACAGCTATCATTTAGTAAACATTGGGCTTGCAAGGCCTCTTCAACAGACGACCCCAATGACTCCTCAAAACAACTTTGTTAAAATGGACATCACCTGCATCTTAAAAGAGGTGACTGAAGCTCAGAGGATCTCGGTGAGTTGCCCACTGTGACACAGACAGTAAGTGACTGTCTCTCAAGCACATGCTCCTTCATCATGCACAATGTATCCCTAAAGAGCACATACGCTTTGTTGTACGTAGTCCAAGAGCAAGAGCCATGTGCTTCAGATTTAAGACAAGCTGATAGTAAAGCTGACCCCACTTTTTGGAAATTGAAGAGTCCAATTAAGACAACCTCTTAGATGATACATTAGTTACAGTACAGGCAGAGCCACTGTAACTAAGAGACCCCAAAATGCAATGTCCTCAAGACGTTTCTCCCCCAAGTCCGGAGGCTGGCCAGGTACCTTTGCTCCAGGAAATCATCTAGGGACCCAGTTCTTTTCATTCACTAGAGGAGGGAAAAGAAGAATTGCAGAGCAAATCATTTTCTTTTTGGTTCATGCCCTGGAAGTTCATACATTATTTCTGCTCATATCCAATTAACCAGAACTTTATTCATATCCCCATATCTAGATACAAGTACGGCTGGGGAAATCTAGGTGTGCTCATCTAAAACTTCTTCCAAAAGGAAGGAGAAAATGCATTCCTGGGGGAAAATAAACAGTTTCCAGAACTGATGGAGCGCTTCCCCATCTCTATGTGGAGATAAAAAGTAGGTAGTTTTCCCAAAACAAAACAGATATACATACACAGATACAGATTTGAGTTTGTGTGTTACTTGAACAAATGATACATAAATCAAGTCCCCAACATTCAACTCTATAGAATATGAGCAAAATGATTTTGGGCAGAAACTTCTTCAAGGGATCAAGATGTCACCAGTTACTTGCTGTGGCAACAGAAAAATCCTAGTAATGCTTCTACAGAATGATTGAGCATCACAAGGTTGCCAGTAAATCTTCCAGAATGAATTTGTTATAAAAATACCAAATTTTATCTAATCTAAGATGCTTTCAAATATAAGACGCACCATTATTTCTTATGCACTAAGAAAGAAAAATGCTGCCAATTACACCATGACATACCATTACTGTCTATAAGATGCATGCCAATTTCAGAGATGTTAAAAGTGGGAAAAATGTGTTTCTTAGAACAAATGAAATACAGTATGCCCCTGAAATAACAAATCAAAGTGATTTACCTTATGAAATTACTGGACAAAAACCAATTAAATTTTAGAAAATAAATTGTTGCTACTAGGCCATTCTTTATGATGATAATATAAATAAATATATGGAGGTCAAACATACACTTCATGAATTTAAAAAAAAAGCAACTCAATTCTATGGGAAAGTCAGACAGCTACTTTCATAACACATGAATTACAATTTGCTAAGAAGCACAGGGCAGGGGCTTCCCTGGTGGCGCAGTGGTTAAGAATCTGCCTGCCAATGCAGGGGACACGGGTTCGAGCCCTGGTCTGGGAAGATCCCACATGCCGCGGAGCAACTAAGCCCGTGCGCCACAACTACTGAGCCTGTGCTCTAGAACCCGCACACCTAGAGCCAGTGCTCCGCAACAAAAGAAGCCACCACAATGAAGCCTGTGCACTGCAACGAAGAGCAGCCCCCGCTCGCCGCAACTAGAGAAAGCCCGCACACAGCAATGAAGACCCAACACAGCCAAAAATAAATAAATTAATTTTAAAATATATATATATAAAATAAGCACAGGGCATTGTGAGAGCACATGAGGGAGGAGGTAGTCAGGAGAGCATGGGAGGTTTCCTGTGGAGGTGAGCTAAGCTCTGAAGGATAACTAGCTGAACTGGCAGGGGAACAGCATGGATAAAAGCTCTATGGTGGAAAAGAAATATGGCACGTTTTGAGAACAGCAAGATGACTAGTGAGCCTAAAGCATGGGGACAATGAAGAAATGGCTAAAACAAGTCTGGTGGGATAAACGTGAGTTAAAGTTTTTGGTCTTATCCTCAGAGCAGTGAGAAGTTACTGAAGAATATTCAGCAAGAGAATAACAATCATATTTGTCTTTTTACGAGGTCATTCTAGCTACTACATGGAGAATGGAATATATGTGGATAAGAGTGGACAAGTGGAAACCAATGAGTAGGCTCTGCTGTCAGTCTAAGAGTTTAGAATTGGTAGTTTAGATTTGGGGAGCAGCAGAGGATTTGGGGATGGAAAGCAGGGTTTGAAAATTATTTAGGAGATAAAATGAATAGAACGTGGTGATTAACTGCATATGGGTATAACGGAGAGGGGGGCATCGAGAACAGCCCCTGGGTTTCTCACCAGTGTGACTAAGTGTACGGCATCGTTCAAGATAAACACTGGAGAAGAACACCCTGAATTTGAGATGCTTGAGCATTAAACTGGGAAGGGAGCTGGCAGCTCGATATATAATTCTGGATTCAGAGGAAAGATTTGGGCTGGAGAGAAATCTAGGGAGCTGTCAATGCAGAGATAAATCAAAGCCATGGCCACAGCTGAAATCAGGTAGGGATGGGGTTAGAATGAACAGAAAAGGGGGCCTGGGACAAAGACTTAAGGAACATCAGCATTCAGAGGTCAGACTCAGGAGGATGTGACTGTCATTCAAACACCCACCCATTATTTATGCATCAATTCTTTATTAGTAACTGGCTACAATATGCCAGACTCTGTTTTAGGTATAAGGATATCCAGTGAACAAGATACATTAGCTTCCTATTATTAAGGAGCTTACAGTTTAGTGAGTAACCAAATAAAAAACACAGGAAAATAAGATAATTTCAGTTTGTGATAGTGCTGTGAAGAAAATAAAATTGGCATCGCAACTCAAATTCCATGATGGCATGACATCACTGATGAGATTTCCAAAATGATGAGTAATTACTGAGAACGTTCCAGACAAAGTATAACCTTCCCTCAACTTACATGAGAGCTGCTTTCCTGGGAAATTCAGTATATATCACAACAGCACACACACACAGACTGTATATACATGTAAAATAGGTTCTGTGTGAGAATAAACAAAATGTTCACCCACCTAAATATCCAGAGGGCTATCCAAAAGCCATCAAGGATGTGGTACCAGGCTTCACTGTATGGGGCTGGTCCAGGTACTACAGAACATCTAGGATCCTCGACTCCTAACCCACTAAATGCCACTGTGCCTGAACCCAATCGTGCCATAGCTCTAAACACATCTCCATATTTCCAAATGCCCCCCAAAGGAGTTGGTACCTCCCCTGCTGAGAACTGCTGCTTTATGGCAACGAAGTACACCCTGCTTAAATGACACAAATTCCAAGAAATGGAGAGGCACTGAGGTATCCATACTAATGAATTCTAGTTGTAGACATTTCCATGAAGTGGCAATCAATCACTCTTTTTCATTCGATATATACAGTTGACCCCTGAACAACATGGGTCTGAATTGCGCAGGTCCACTTCTATGTGGATTTTTTTCAACAAATACATACTACAGTACTACACGACCTGAGGCTGGTTGAATCCAAGGTTGTGGAACCACCTATATAGAGGGCCGAATGTAAAGTTACATGCAGATTTTCGGTTGTGCAGCGGACTGGCACCCCTAACCCCCACATTGTTCAGGGGTCAACTGTACTTACTATGTGCCAGACAATGTTCTGGTCCCTGCCTTCACAGAGCTTACATTTTAGAGTTTCTTATCTTTTCTGGATATATGCCCAGGAGTGTGACTGCTGGATCATATGGTAACTTATTTATTTATTTATTTTTGGCTGCATTGGGTCTTCGTTGCTGCACACAGCCTTTTCTCTAGTTGCGGCGAGCAGGGGCTACTCTTTGTTGCGGTGTGCGGGCTTCTCGTTGTGGTGGTTTCTCTTGTTGCGGAGCATGGACTCTAGGTGTGCAGGCTTCAGTAGGTGCAGCATGTGGGCTCAGTAGTTGCGGCACGTGGGCTCTAGACCACGTGGGCTTTAGTAGTTGTGGCATGTGGGCTCAGTAGTTGCAGCTTGTGGGCTCTACAGTGCAGGCTCAGTAGTTGTGGTGCACAGGCTTACTTGCTCCGTGGCACATGGGCTCTTACCGGACCAAGGATCGAACCCGTGTCCCCTGTATCTGTTGGCAGATTCTTAACCACCGTGCCACCAGGGAAGTCCGAGCTTACATTTTAGAAAACTGGAATAAACACACAACTACTTGAAATAAAGACGATCCAGAATGTGGTTCTTATACTTAAAATCTATACACCCTGGCATCTCTCAGGTAAAAGTACAAAGAGTTTCCTTGAAAATTAATGTTATTTTCTCCATTAACTGTTTGTAGTCATTTGTAGGCACATGTACCATAATAGAGATTTAAACATTCAGCACCCAACAAATGACATCCAACACTGAAAAAGCAACTGTGTACTTTCAAATCGCACTGAAAAAGTTTTTACAGTCTGAAAGACAGTAGCACCTACTGGAAAAGATGCTAATTATAACCAAACCCTTTTGGACTCTAAATATGCTCAGACATAAAAGAAAAGAGGGGGGGAGCTGTGCATTTTTAACCAGGGAATCATTAAAGTACAGAAGTGATCTCCATGGAGAACAGACTCACAGATGGGCAGATGCAGAGAAGAAATTCTGATGTTGGGAAGGAGATGCGATAAAGAGTAAAGAGCTGGTAAATATTGCTAATTAGCACAGTACCACTGGTACACGGTTGACCACAGTGTTAACTGACACTCTCAATAACGCTCAGTTCAGTGCATGGAATTTTCTAAACTTGAAAAAGGAAGATTATGATTGAAATAATTCTATATATAAAATTTTATACTTTTTTAAAATTTATAACAAGGTATTCTCACACTAAGCAAGCTTCACAAATACAATTTTTAATGACAGATAACATAATATCTTCCTTGTGTAGACAGACCATAATTTTCTTAACAATTCTCCTGTTATTTACTTAGGTGTTTCCTTTTTATACTGCTTTCATCACTAACCCTCATTTGTGTAGTTTGTTCTGTATTTGTGATTATTCGATTTTGTTCTGTATTTGTGATTGTTGTCTTAAGAGAGGTTTCCAGAAGCAGACTTACTAAAACAAAAGGGTATAATTAAGAGTTTCAATACTTATAGTCAAACTGTTATCCAAAAGCATTTTAATAATCTGTACTTTTTTATTAGCTGAGTATAAGAGTGCTTAATTCAAAATATCCTCACAAGCACTGAGTATTATAATTTTTAATCTCTGCTAATCAGATAGAAAAAGTATCTCACTGGCATTAATTTACAATTCTTTGATTTTTTTTTTTTTTTTTTTTTTTTTTGCGGTACGCAGGCCTCTCACTGTTGTGGCCTCTCCCGTTGCGGAGCACAGGCTCTAGACACGCAGGCTCCGCGGCATGTGGGATCTTCCTGGACCAGGGCACGAACCCGTGTCCCCTGCATCGGCAGGCGGACTCTCAACCACTGCGCCACCAGGGAAGCCCTCTTTGACTATTAATTCCCCATATATTGTTAACGTGCATGAATTTTGTTTTCTGTGAATCAACCATTTATATTTTCTGGTCTATCCCTTGGGTTCTTAATTGGTTTTTTCTTTATCAATTTGTAAGAATTTATATGTTAAATGGATTAAACTTTTATCCTGTTGCTGTAAACATTTTCCCCATTTTTAGTTTGTCTTTTAATTATTTTTAATTTTTAGTTATTATTTTTTTATTGCGTACAGTTGTTTTACTGTGTTGTTAGTTTCTGCTGTACAGCAAAGTGAATCAGTTATACACATATGCACTCTTTTATATATCTACTCTTTATATCCAATCAGTTATATGTATACATATGTCTTCCCATTTAGGTCACCACAGATCACTGAATAGAGTTCACTGTGCTATACAGTAGGTTCTCATTAGTTATCTATTTTATACATAGTAATGTATATATGTCAATCCCAATCTCCCAATTTGTCCCATCTCCCCTCCCCCCTTGGTAACCATAAGTTTGTTCTCTAGAAGTGACTCTATTTCTGCTTTGCAAATAAGTTCATCTGTACCATTTTTCTAGATTCCACATATAAGTGATATTATGCAATGTTTGCTTTTCTCTTTCTGACTTACTTCATTCCGTATGACAGTCTCTAGGTCTATCCACGTTTCTGAAAATGGCAGTATTTCATTCCTTTTTATGGCTGAGTAATATTCCATTGTATATATGTACCACACCTTCTTTATCCATTCCTCTGTTGATGGACATTTAGGTTGCTTCCATGTCCTGACTATTGTAAATAGTGCTGTAATGAACATCAGGGTGCATGCACCCTTTCGAATTATGGTTTTCTCCGGATATATGCCTAGCAGTGAGATTGCTGGATCATATGGTAGCTCTATTTTCAGTTTTTTAAGGAACCTCCATAGTGTTCTCCTTAGTGGCTGTACCAATTTACATTCCCAGCAACATTGCAGGAGGGTTCCCTTTTCTCCATACCCTCTCCATCATTTATTGTTTGTAGATTCTTTGATGATGGCCCTTCTGACGGGTGTGAGGTGAAACCTCATTGTAGTTTTGATTTGCATTTCTCTAATAAGTAGTGATGTTGAGCATCTTTTCATGTGTCTGTTGGCCATATGTTTGTCTTCTTCAGTGAAATGTCTATTTAGGTCTTTCTGCCCATTTTTTTATTGGTTTGTATGGGTTTCCTTTGATATTGAGCTGCATGTCATCTCTTAATTATCTTTGACATTTAGAAGTTTTAAATTCCCATAAAATCCCACAAAAAACTTTCACGAGATTTTTAGTGCAGAAACATTCCTCAAATTGTTTTTATTTTCTAGATTTCTTAATTGCTTTATACAGATGATGCTTTATTTAATGTTTCTTTAGGTGTAGGGTAGACACTAGGATTTATCTTGCCTCCTTTTAGATCAACTGAGTGCCTAGATGTCGTTTAGTGCCCAGGACTGAATGATCCTTCCTCTCCCAACTTATCTGTGACTCTGACTCTTCATATATCAAAACCACATATAACAGATGGGCCTGAAGACCATTCTGCTCCATTAATCACTGTGTGCTTCTGCCAGGACCACACTATTTTAATTATTCTGGTTTCATAAAATTTTGGTTATCTGCTACCACTAGTTTCCCTCAGTATTCTTTTTTAAAAATTTACTTAACTATGCTTTTATCCTTCCAGATGAAATTTACAACCATTTTGTCATGTTCGAAAAGAAAAACATGTATTTTTTTAAAAAATAGAATTGCTTTAAACCTACAAATTAATTGAACCAAAAGCTCTGTAGGATTTAATTTTCCTAATTGAGGAAATCTCTCAATGTATTTCTTTCTTCTTTCAGTGAAACTGTCATTTTCTTTATATCTATTTCCTATACATGTTAAGCTCATTTCTAGGTATTTTATGATACTTTATTGTTATTATGTTAGGATCAAATAGTCTATGTATTGCCTAAATCGTTACTGATGGTAGGTATCTAGTCAGACTATTGATTTATCTATACTGCATCAAATAACTTTACAGCAGACCACCTTGGGTTTTCTGGATATACAATCTGTAAACAACCATCTTCTTTTCATCTTTTTATTTCTCATTTCTATTTCACATTGTGGTAGGCAGAATTCTAAGACACTCTCCCCATACTTAGCTGCTGGTTTATACATACTTTCTCCCAGTTATTCAATCAAACACTAATCTAGGCACTGTTGTAAAGGAACTTTGCAGATGTAATTAAAGTCCCAAATCAACTGACCTTAAGATAGGAAGATTATCTAAGGGGGCCCAACCTAATCACATGAACCCTCTGAATCCAGGTTTAGAGGTCAGAGACAGAAGCCAGAAGTTCAAAGTATGAGAAGGATTCAACACACAGTTGCTGGTTTGAAGATGGAGGATACATGGCTAGGAACATGGTGGCCTTGAGAGCAACCCCCACTGACAGCCAGCAAGGAAACAAGGACCTTAGTCCTACAACCACAAGGAACTGAATTCTGCCAACAACGAGCCTGGAAGCAGATTTTCCCCCAGAGCCTCCAGAGGAGAGCTCAGCTTGGCCGACACCTTGAGTTCAGCCCTGTGAGACCCTAAGCAGAGACCTCAGTCATGCCATGCCAGACTTTTGGCCCACAGAACTCTAAACTAACATTGGTTGTTCTTTTAAACAGCTAGGTTTGTGGTAATTTGCTATGCAGCAATAGAAAACTAACACACCTTATTAACCGGCAGGGACTTAGAAAGCAATGTTAGAGAAGATTAAATACTAATGTCAGTAAGTCTTAGCAGTCAGAGAACAGCTGGCATCAGAAACCACACCAATAATTTGAACAGGGTAGATTTAATAGATCTGTTAACTAGTAAAAGTTGGCTAACTTTTAAGAGGGGCAAAAAAGGTCTCTAAGTGGTCCAGAAGCAGCAAATACAGAGAGCAGAAATTTACTACCTCTAGGCTGAGGGTGTATAAATAAGGGGCTAAGAATTTAGAAGAGGATCCCTCCCTGTGGACTGGAGGCAGTGTGGCTGCCATAGGACACACAGCTGGTGAGTAGCAAAAAGACCTAACAGAGGGCCCAAGTCAGAGATGGTCTATACAAGGGCCCTCCTAGGTGGCAAATAATCTTCCCCAAGGGTATTATGGGTGGACCAAAGCTGCTCCTTAAGTGCCACTGAGGTGAGAACCACCAGGACTCCCGGATGCTAATCTGCTGACTGCTGCACCAAAAAAGTACATTAGAACCAGGAAGGGAAGCCCCCTTTGTCCCTCTCTTCCTCCTTCCATTGTCTCTCCAGTGCCCCAAATGGGTGCCAGCCTCATAGTCCAACTCAATGAAACTATTCTGTGAACTCTTGTAGAAGCATTCCCCACTTGGAAAGTAAGAACTTCAAACCCCAGCAGAGCTCAAAAGTTTCTAGAATGAAAAGCAGAAATTCTGCAAGTGGGTTATTTGGTATAATAATTAGTGAGAGAGAGCTTTTAGGCTTTTAGCATTGAGTACAATAGGGAAAGCTGGTCTGAGAGTTTATACCACATTAAACAAATACCCAGCTCTTCCTAATTTGTGTCTAACAGAAGAAATAGTGATAATGAATTTATCTATTTCTCCTTTTGATTCTGTTGATTTGTGCTTTATGTATTTTGAAGCTATCTTATTATGTGCATACAAATTTCCTAGTGGATTAACTCATTTTGCATTACAAAATTTCAAATTTCCTTTTTTTATTTCTAGGGATGTGTATTGCCTTGAAGTCTATTTTGTCTGATATCACTTAAATTGACCATTTTACTACTTGTTTTACACTTTATTTCTCTCCTTTCTTGTCTTCTTTTGGACCAGTATTTTTTTATTATTCCATTTCCCCTCTCTTTCTCTATTAGCTTTTTTTTTTTTTTTTTTGGTAAGTGGGCCTCTCACTGTTGTGGCTTCTCCCGTTGCGGAGCACAGGCTCTGGACGCACAGGCTCAGCTGCCATGGCTCACGGGCCCAGCCGCTCCGCGGCATGTGGGATCTTCCTGGACCAGGGCACAAACCCGCGTCCCCTGCATTGGCAGGCGGACTCTCAACCACTGCGCCACCAGTGAAGCCCCATAGTGATTCTTAAATCTACAGCTTGATAGCATTCATCAGTTTTGGAAGATTCTCAGCCATTTCTAAAATTTCTTTCTTTTTTGACCGCGTCAGGTCTTAGTTGCAGCATGCGGGATCCTCATTGAGGCATACAGGATCTTTTGTTACAGCGTGAGGGCTCTTCGTTGTGGTGTGTGGGCTTCTCTCTAGCTGTGGCACGTGGACTCCAGGGCACGTGGGCTCTGTAGTTGTGGCATGCGGGCTCTCTCATTGAGGTGCATGAGCTCAGTAGTTGTGGCACACGGGCTTAGATGCCCCATGGCATGTGGGATCTTAATTCCCCGACAAGAGATCAAACCCGCGTCCCCTGCATTGGAAGGCGGATTCTTTACCACTGGACCACCAGGGAAGTTCTGATTCTCAGCCATTTAAATATTACTTTTGACCTTCTTTCTCCTCTCCTCTGAGACTCCAAATATAAGTATTTTAGACAGCAAAGTGTCCCATTTGTCTATGTATTTTTTCTTTTCCTTTTTTATCCTTTTGTCTCTGTGCTTTAGCACGGATATTTTCTTCTAATCTGTCTTCCAGTTCATGAATGCTCTTTTCAGCTGTGATTAATCTGTTATGGAACCCTTCTGTTATTGTACTTTTCAATTCTAGAATTTCCATTTAATTTTTTCCAGTTTTTTCCAGTTTCCAGTTTTCTGCTGAAACTCTTATGTCATTAAATTTTCTGAGCATATTAATTGATGTTATCTTAAAGTCCAAGTCTGATAACCCTAATACCTGGATCTTCTGTGGGTGTCCTTATTGTCTGTCTTTTCTCTTGATATTCAGTCTTTTTTTTTTTTTGAAAGTTTAATGATTTATTTTCAATCCATGACCAACAAGGACCTACTGTATAGCACAAGGAACTGTGCTCAATATTCTTTTTTTTTCATCTTTATTGGAGTACAATTGCTTTGCAATGGTGTGTTAGTTTCCGCTTTATAACAAAGTGAATCAGTTATACATAAACATATGTTCCCATATTTCTTCCCTCTTGCGTCTCCCTCCCTCCCACCCTCCCTATCCCACCCCTCTAGGTGGTCACAAAGCACCAAGCTGATCTCCCTGTGCTATGCGGCTGCTTCCCACTAGCAAGCTATTTTACGTTTGATAGCGTATATATGTCCATGCCACTCTCTCACTTTGTCACAGCTTACCCTTCCCTCTTCCCATATCCTCAAGTCCATTCTCTAGTAGGTCTGTGTCTTTATTCCTGTCTTACCCCTAGGTTCTTCATGACATTTCTTTTTCTTAAATTCCATATATATGTGTTAGCATACGGTATTTGTCTTTCTCTTTCTGACTTACTTCACTCTGTATGACAGACTCTAGGTCCATCCACCTCATTACAAATAGCTCAATTTCGTTTCTTTTTATGGCTGAGTAATATTCCATTGTATATATGTGCCACATCTTCTTTATCCATTCATCTGATGATGGACACTTAGGTTGTTTCCATCTCCTGGCTACTGTAAATAGTGCTGCAGCGAACATTGTGGAACATGACTCTTTTTGAGTTATGGTTTTCTCAGGGTATATGCCCAGTAGTGGGATTGCTGGGTCATATGGTAGTTCTATTTGTAGTTTTTTAAGGAACCTCCATACTGTTCTCCATAGTGGCTGTATCAATTCACATTCCCACCAGCAGTGCATGAGTGTTCTCTTTTCTCCACACCCTCTCCAGCATTTATTGTTTCTAGATTTTTTGATGATGGCCATTCTGACTGGTGTGAGATGATATCTCATTGTAGTTTTGATCTGCATTTCTCTAATGATTAATGATGCTGAGCATTCTTTCATGTGTTTGTTGGCAGTCTGTATATCTTCTTTGGAGAAATGTCTGTTTAGGTCTTCTGCCCATTTTTGGATTGGGTTGTTTGTTTTTTTGTTATTGAGCTGCATGAGCTGCTTGTAAATTTTAGAGATTAATCCTTTGTCAGTTGCTTCATTTGCAAATATTTTCTCCCATTCTGAGGGTTGTCTTTTGGTCTTGTTTATGGTTTCCTTTGCTGTGCAAAAGCTTTGAAGTTTCATTAGGTCCCATTTGTTTATTTTTGTTTTTATTTCCATTTCTCCAGGAGGTGGGTCAGAAAGGATCTTGCTGTGATTTATGATATTCAGTATTTTTACATGCCTAGTTTCGGACTGAATGTTAGTCACTGCATGGAAAAACTGTGGCGATATCTGAGACTGGATGATATTATCTTCCTCTAGAGAACATTTATTTACTTTTGCTTCTGACAGGCACTTCAGAGTAGAGGTGAAATCACTTTAATCTATTTTAACCAATTCAAAAGTAAGTTTCAGTTTCTGCAAGGGTTGGATTTCAGGATGATCTTTATGTTCATCATTACTCCTAGAATAAAACTTTTGTTTGGGGGTGGGGGAAAGCAATTAGGGAGGCCCAGCCAAGAGCCTGGGATGTTTACCAGGGTCCTTTCCCCACTGTCATCCCTGACATCTCTCTTGTGGCCCCCCCCACTCCGCCAAGTCTGAACACTCTACTTAGCTTCTCAGCCTCAGTTTTCAGTTCAGCTCTTCAGTTACAGCTTTTGAGTTGGCAAATGTCTCTGAGGGGTCATGTGGCAGCAAATGTTTATTCTGCCTCTTACCTCCCTTCTTTTGGGAGATCTTGGCCCCTCAAAATCCTCAATGCTGGGACTTCTCTGGTGGGACAGTGGTTAAGAATCCGCCTGCCAATGCAGGGGGCATCGGTTCGAGACCTGGTCTGGGAAGATCCCACATGCCGCGGAGCAACTAAGCCCGTGCATCACAACTACTGAGCCTGCGCTCTAGAGCCCACGGGCCACAACTGCTGAGCCCGTGGGCCACAACTACTGAAGCCTGCGCACCTAGAGCCCATGCTCCGCAACAAGAGAAGCCACTGCAATGAGAAGCCCGCACACTGCAACGAAGAGTAGCCCCCAATCGCCACAACCAGAGAAAGCCCGCGTGCAGCAACAAAGACTCAACGCAGCCATAAATAAATAAATAAATAAATAAATAAGTCCTCAATACCCTGGTAGCTTCCAATGCCTTCAAAGAGTTGCTTTTTATATTCCACCTAACTTTTTTAGTTCTTGGCATCAGGGGTGGTCTGATACAGCTAGTCTGCCTTAGCCAGAAGCAGGAGTCTAAGGGATATTGAATTTTACTCAGTGACTTTCCAGGTAGCAGTTAAGATAATCTTATGCTACTGCATGTCTCTAATGCTCTTTAGAAAGAGATTTTAAAGAAATAATGCTAACACTGATGAATTATACTTTCTGTAAATTACTTAAGATTCTCAGATTATATTTATGTTAATAGAAATCTAAAGATAGCTTTGTTGATGTTGTTTTCATGCTTTTGATATAATTATGCTAGCTTCACAAAGGAAAGTCAATAGCTTTCCCTCTTTTTAAAATTCTGAGACAATTTAAATAGTAAATATTAAAAAGTATAAAAGAATTTATGTTATTTTTATTTTTTATTTTTTGGCTGCACTGCGTGGCTTGCAGGATCTTAGTTCCCCAACCAGGGATTGAACCTGGGCCCTGGCAAGCACCGAGTCCTAATCACTGGACCACCAGGGAATTCCCATGAAAGAATTTTATTAACATTATCGAAAAGAAGAAACTTTCTGGAGAGAAATTCTTTTATAATTAAAATTTCTTCTTCATTCCATTTAGGTTTTCTGGAGTCTCAAAGGGTTCTGTGACTACTTAAAAGGTTAAGATCCTGTCCTACTACAAGGTTAAGGCTCAATAAATGTTTCCTTTTGACCTAAGAAGCTGTCTTTTTGTTTCGCACCAGGGCATAAATAACTACTATTCTTGAATCAGGAAGTTGCTTTTCATTACCCAAAGCTTTAAAAGTACTGGAGATTACAGATCTAAGAAAGATATTAGTGGAACTGAAAAGGGGATATTATTGCTCACTCTACTCTCCTCCTCTCCTTTCTCTCTTTAACATATGTGACTGAGTGACTGTATATTTCTTAGGTATCTGATCGTACTGAACAAAGTTTTACCACATTACGATAATTAAATGCCACAGACAATCGATTTAATAAGCACTTCTGGAACCCTGAATGGGGTTTCTCTGTGTGAAATACAGTAAATTAAACGGACAATATAATCATCACAAGAACAAATCCCAACAGTCTACAAAGAGTACAAATTCAATCTCTATTCCATGCCTTTTGTTCAAGCAATAATTTTATAGGCCATCTGTGGATCTTTTCTGGATAAAACAACCCCCTCCCACACCTGACAAATCATACTAAAGTGATTACTATGGTCATGTCTATGATAGGGTTAAAACAATACCACTCTCTAGACTTGAATCACTCCTTTGAAATTACAGTAATATACACACAAATAGATGATAGCACAAATGTGTGGTAGGGAGGAACAGACTTGGCAGGGCTGAATACAGGGAAGATAACGTGTACCTACAATGTATCAAATTTATGCACTATCTCATTTAATCTGTATAGTAACCCTGTAGTGGGCGTTATTATCCACTTCTTCCAGATGAGCAAAGGCTCAGAGAAATTAAGTCACTGAGCTGATAAGTGGCATTCCCAGAAATCTATCCCAGAATTTATACTCCCAAGACCATGCTTATACCAGTGGTCCTCAAATGCTGGTTGTCAGTTAATGAGAATGAACTGCACATATTTAAAGTATACCATTCAGTAAATTTTGATATATGTACACAGCTGTGAAACCAACCCCACCATCAAGTAACTCCAGATAACGCCACAAAATTAGAAAAATAAGGATGGGGAACATTTTTCACAAAGTTACATTCACTTAATTTATAGGACTCTCCTCTAAGATGGTGTCCTTTCTACTTCTTTGCATGGGAACGTCTTTTGTTTTATAAAATAATGATAAGAGCAGATGATGGTGGTTTTCACTCAAATGTCGGGACCACCGGGACTTCCCTGGTGGTCCAGTGGTTAAGAATCTACCTTCCAATGCAGCAGACGTGGGTTCGATCCCTGGTCGGGGAACTAAGATCCCACATGCCGCAGGGTAACTAAGCCCGCATGCCGCAACTACTGAGCCCACGTGCTGCAACTACAGAGCCCATGTGCTCTGGAGCCCACCCGCCACAACTAGAGAGAAGCCCACGCGCTGCAACAAAAGATCCCGCGTGCCGCAACTAAGACCCAATGCAGCCATAAATAAACAAATAAATATTAAATGAAACAATTAAAAAAAAAAAAGACGGCAACCATATGTCAGCTCCCACTTCTGCTGTTAAAACTTTACTTGTGTGTGAAGTCCCCAAATCTCTTAACCACAATGCTTTTCTATATTTTCAAAAGAATAGATTTTAGCCCCAAAAGGAAAGGTTTGATTAAATAATATTTAAGAGATAATTACCTTCCTACAAGAATGACAAATATTTCAAAAACTGCTATGTGTAGCTTACCTTTATGGGCAAAATTATAAGGAAGGCATCCCCATTCCCTCTACCATCGTTTTCCAGTGGTCATGTGGTTTTAAAATTTTGCTTCTCATCCCCCTCCAGTGCACTGTCCCACTACTCCTACCAACATACTTCAAAACTTAACCTCAACAGATACGCTCATTGCCTTGATTGTGGGGATGGTTTCAAAGGTATATAAAAATTTATTGAATGGTATACTTTAAATATGTGCAGTTTAGTATATGTGGGGAAAAATACCTTAATAAAGATGCCCCCAAAATAATCTCACTAGGGGTATTAAGGTATTTGAATCTTTTGATATGTACTACCATTTTCACTGCCTACAGGTGTTTGTACCCATTTTCACTGCCACATTTTCACTAGCACCATATGAGTGGAAGATTCTTTTCTCATTCTCCCTAGGATTATATTTGAGCTTTGCCAACTGAATACGTCAAAAAATTTTTCTGGTTTCTCTAATTTGCTTTTCTTTGACTACTGGCAAGATAAATTTTTTAAATGTTTGATTACTAGTCTCTTTTATAAATTATCTTTTTCTTTGCTCATTTACCTATGTCAAAAGACATAAAGCTAGTGGGGTTTTTTTGGCAAGACCTGGGTTTGAACCCAGGATTGTCTGATCTTACGCAAGTCACACCACCTCTTTGGATCGCAGTTTTCTCCTCTATAAACCCCAGTTTTCTCGTCTTTAAACCCCAAAGATCTGCAAATTTTAAATAGCTTAAATTAGTTAAGACTCATTCTTGGAAATGCAGCAGATATACAAGATATAATGCTGGTCGCTAATCCATTAACACCTTGACTATAAAGAACATTAAATAGCAATGGTAATATACCCCCAAAATAAAACCAAAAAAACCCACAAAACACACAAAGAACAATTCTCATATTTTTAATAAAAAATAAGATGAAAATGTCTGATAATTAGTATATATATTTTAACATGCATCAAAGCCTTAAGATAGCATTTTTCCTTCTTAAAAAAAAAGATGCAGAGTAAATTTAGAGCTATACAGCCATAACCATAATCCAGTTTTCAAACAATTTCATTATCCACCAAAGATCCTTCATGCCAATCCCCACTCTCACCTTTAGCCCCACACGACCACTAACACACTTTTGGATCCCACAGATTTGCCCTTTTTGGAAATATCACGTAAATGAAATCTGGTTGCTTTCAACTGGTACAATGTTTTTGAGATTCATCCACACTGTAACATGTATCCCAACTTCATTCTTCGTATTGCTGACTAATATTCCATTGTATGGATATCCATATGGATATCCACATTTCATTTACCCATTTACCAGTTGATGGTAGTTTGGATTACTTCCACTTATTGGCTATTATGAATAACTTCCATGTTCATGCTTTCGTGTGAAGATATGTTTTTATCTGCATTGGGTAGATATGTAGGAAAGGAACTACTGGGTCATAGGCTAAATTTATGTTTAACTTTTTAAGAAACTGCCAAACTGTTTTCCAAAGCTGCTGCACCAAGCAATTCCCACCAGCAATGGATGAGGTTCCCCGTTTCTTCAAGTCCTTGTTATTGCCTGCCCTTTTGATTGTAGCCATTCTAGTAGATATGAAGTGGATATGGTTTTAATTTTCATTTCCTGAAATCTAATGATGTTGAGCATCTTATGTGCTCATTAGCTATTTGTATACCTTTTTTGGTGAATGTCTACTGAAATCCTTTGTCCATTTTTAACTGGGTATTTTGTCTTATTATTGGGTTACAAGAGTTGTTCTTTATATAATCTGAAACAAGTCCTTTATCAGCTGTATGATTTGCAAATATTTTCTTCCAGTCTGTGGATTGTCTTTTCATGTTCTTAATGGTATCTTTTGAAGCACAATATTTTAAATTTTGATGAAGTCCACTTTATAAACTTTTTTCTTTTTGGATCATGCTTTTGGTGTTTTATCTATGAACTCTTTGTCTAACCAAAAGTCTTGAAGATTTTCTCCTGCACTAACGATTTTATAGTTTCAGTTTTTACATTTAAGTCTATGATCCGCTCTGAGTTCATTTTTGCATATGGTGTGAGGTCTAAATCACCTTTTTTTTGTTTTTTGCATATGGACAGCCAACTGTCCTAGAACATTTATTCAAACGACTATCCTTTCTCCACTGAACTGCCTTGGCACCTTTGTCAAAAATCAATTCACCATAAAGATAAAGGTTTATTTCTGAACACTCAATTCTGCTCCATTTGTCTATATGTCTGTCCATGTGCCAGTACCACACTGTCTTAATTGCTTTAGCTTTATAGTATATTCTTTTTGTTTGCTTATTTGTTTTGGCCACACCACACCGCATGTGGTATCTTAGTTTCCAGACCAGGGATTGAACCCGCGCCCCCTGCAGTGGAAGCGGCAAGTCTTAACCACTGGACCACCAGGGAAGTCCCCCTATAGTATATTCTTAAATTGGAAATTTTAAGACCTTCCTTTGTTTTTTGCCAAAATGATTTTGGCCATTCTAAGTCTTTTGCATTCTCATGTAAACTTTAGAAGCAGCTTGTCAATTTCTGCAAAAAAGAAGCCTTCTGTGATTTTGATGGGAACTGCATTCAATTTATAGATCAATTTAGGGAGAACTGCTATATTAACATCACTGTGTCTTCCCATCCATGAACACAGACTGTTTCTCCAGTTATTTGGATCTTCTTTAATTTCTCTCAGCCATGTTTTGCAGTTTTCAGTGTCCAAGTCTTTCACTTCTTTTGTTAAATTTATTCTCAAGTATTTAATTCTTTTTGATGCCATAGTGAAACTGTTCTCTTAATTTCATTTTCAAATTGCTTGCTAGTATACAGAAGTACAAATGATTTTCATATACTGATCTTGTATTCTGTGACCTTGCTGAACTTGTTTACTAGTTCTAGTAGCTGTGTGTGTGTGTGTGTGTGTGTGTGTGTGTGTGTAAGAACTCCTTAGGGTTTTCTACATACAGAATCATGCCAAAGTTTTACTTCTTCCTTTCCAATAAATGCCTTTCTTTTTTTTTTTTTTAACCTGACTGCTCAGGCTAGAATCTCCAGTACAATGTTGAATAGAGGTGAGGAAAATGGACATTCTTGTCTTGTTCCCAATTTTAGGGAGAAGGCATTTAGTTGCTCACCCTCAAATATGAGTTAACTCCTTGTGTTTTGTATGTTTTTCCTATATACCCTTTATCGAGTTGAAGAAGTTCTCTTTACCTAATTTGCTGAGAGGTTTTTTGTTTTTTTAAATCATACATGGGAGCTGAATTTTGTCAAATGCTCTTTCAGCGTCTATTGCGATGACCATGTGGTTTTGTCTTTGATTTTATCAATATGATGTACGACATTAAGTGATTTTAGGATGTTAACCCAAACTTGCAGTCCTAGGATAAATCCCATTTGGTCATAATCCTTTTTTTATGTTTCTGGACTTGGCTTCCTAATATTAGACTGAAGATTTTTGTGTTTACATTGATGAGAGATATTGGGCTGTAGTTTAATTTTTTTATGATGTCTTTGGCTTTGTTATCATGGCAGTACTGGCCTCAGAATCAGCTGGGAAGTGTTTCTTTCTCCTGTATTTTCTGGAAATGTTTGTGAAGGCTTTGTATTAGTTCTTTTTATGTCTGACAGAACCTATCCGTGAAGCCCAGATGACCTGGGCTCTTCTTTGTGCCAAATTGTTAATCGCTAATTCAGTTTCTTTACTTGTTGGATGTCCATTCAGACTTTTCATTCTTCTTGAGTCAGTTTTGGTAATTTGTCTGTTTCTAGAATTTTGTCCATTTCATCTATGGTGTCTAACTTGTCTGCACAAAGTTATTCAGAGTATCTACTTAATTTCTGCAAGATCAGTTCTCAAGTCCCCTCTTCATTCTTGATTTTGGTACTTTGTATCTTCTCTCTTTTTCTTGGTCAATCTAGCTACAGGTTTCTCAATTTAGTTGATATTTTCAATTAACCAGGTTTTGGTTTTGCTGATCTTTTCTACTGTTTTCTGTTTCATTGACTTCACTCTAATCTTTATTTCCTTCTTTTTGCTCGCTATGGGTTTAGTTTGTTCTTCAGTTCCTGGAATCATAAGGTAGAAACTTTAATTATTGCTTTGAGATCTTTCTCTTTTTCTAATATAGACATTTAAAGCCATAAATTTCCCTCTTAGTACAGCTTAGCTGCATCACATGAATTGATATGTTGTGTTTTCTTTTTTAAATTCAGTTCACAGTATTTTCTGACTTTCCCTTGTGATCTCTTCTTTGACCCATGGACTACTTGGAAATCACCTGTTTAATGTCCTATGTACTGTACATGGAAAGAAAGAGGGGCCCAAGGAGGACTCCAAAGTTTGAGCCTGGAGCAACTAGAAGGATGTAAGTGCTCTCGAGTAAGACAGGGAGGAGTACAGGCAGAGTGGATGCGGAGGCAAGAGCAGGAGTCAGGTCCTGACCCTGTGGGGTGGAAATGCTCACTAAACAGTCATGTGGAGATGTGGAGAAGGCAACTAGCTATGCAAATACTGAGTCTTGGGAGCAGCCCAGGCTGGCAAAACAAAACATAGGAGTCTTCAGGGTATGTATGGTATTTAAAGTCACAGGACTGAATAAGGTCACCAAAGGCGTAAGTGTAGACAGAAAAGAGAAAGTTTACACAGTGAACTTAGAGACGGTTTCAGGAAAGAGACTGGTGTTCTGTTAGGTATGTTAGGACATTTAGAATTTGATCTGGCAAGGACAGAAGCCAATTCAAGCACTCTATAAAGCCATGGGTGCGAAACAAATGTCATCACATGATAACGTCAAACCTGTGGCTAATGGTGGCATTAATGATAACAAGATAATGATATCAAGAGACCCAGGTCTCCAGATAAATAGACATTTTACAATATAGATTTATTAATGCCAGGCTTACTGCATATATATTTACTAAAATTATAATATCCTTAAATTATCCATGTTACTAAAACAAGATCCTTACCCCCACACACCTGTGTTTTTCTTTACCCATATGCCTCTCTACCATTCTCAGTCATTCAATATGTATCTCTTCTGAAAACTGTGACATGAAAGTAAACAAGCAAAACCATTATCCCTCCAACCAGAGAGCCAAAGGAAGAAATAAAAGAGAATATGCTTATTCCAAAGCAGGTATCTTAATCTCTTCACCTTGTTAGGGTTTACAACACTCCATTCCTTCAAACTCTGTGTTGAAGAACTGGAAGAAAGACACAATACAGAAGAAAAATGGGTCAAGTGAGGAAATTGCTTTCCAACTGAAATGTGAGATTGAACAGGAAGTAGTAGGAAGTAGTTGAATTAGACAGAAGACAGACAGTTATCATACACTGCTCATATATATCAAAGGCACCTTACTTCTAGCTTATCCCATTAATAACTAAAGCATCCTAGTGTCAAGGTGACACAGGTTTTCATTAAAATGCCTTACTTTTTATAATTTGAATCAAAACTAGAATCCCTTTAAGCAGGCTTAAAATTTTCAGTAATGTTAAATTTCAAACAATGTTTTAAGAAAAACCTGCTGCTGTGGCAGAAAAAAAAGTAATCCATAAGATTTCAGGAGATCTATGTTTGTCTCACAGACATGCTCCTGCCTCAGCTGCATTCTGGATGCCAGACTTAGAAATCAGGGAGAAAAAAGAATTCACTATCAGGTTTTTCCAAGAGAAATAACATTTCTTATAAACACATCAAAGTTATTTTTCTTTCAATGTACTTTTAGAGCCCAAAATGATACTACTGATATTGGGGATATCTATGAACCCACTAGACACAGGTAATTTATGTTAACATTTGGTAAATTTTTAAAATTAAAAGAAGCCAAATGCCACACATCAAATTTGGGGCCCCAAGCCATGCTGCGCAGCATGCGGGATCTTAGTTCCCCAACCAGGGATGGAACCCGTGGCCCCTGCAGTGGAAGTGAGGAATCCTAACCACTGGACTGCCAGGGAAGTCCTGATCTCTTAGATCTTTAATGGTAATAAAAATCACTCTGTCCATCTGAATGAGGGGGGACAACTGAACAGCCAGGAGCACAGTCCCAGCAATCAGGGAGCCCTGACCTCTTTGAGGTGCCCTGGTTTCCACATCTACTGATGAGAATAAAGTAGGTAATGTATTAAGTGCCCTGTACTTGGCACACAACAAGCACTCAAAAAAATATAGCTATTATGAAGTTTGGAATCCTTTCTCCAGTTGTGGTTTTATATCCTCAGAGCAAACAGGCTTAGCAAAACAACAATACATCGAAATGAAAGAAAGCACACTGTTCATCCTATTGCCTCAAGATAAGCCTTTACTCCCATCTCTGAAGTGCAAAGTTTCAGGAGAGAAAATAAAAAATGAAAAGAGCAAATGAAAAAAGCGGAGGGGGAGGGTTACAGGAAAGACAAATAAAAGGCAAGAAAAACTTCTGAGTAATCCTAAAGGCTGAATTCTGAAATCAATGTCCACTAATTTGAGATTTAGTTGGAAGACCACAAGCTAAAGAGAAAAGCCCATTTTCTTAGGCCATGGGATCTACATAATCAAAATTCTGCCATCAAAGGCTAAATAGGGGGCTTCCCTGGTGGTTGAGAGTCCGCCTGCCGATGCAGGGGACACGGGTTTGTGCCCCGGTCCGGGAAGATCCCACATGCCGCCGAGCGGCTGGGCCCGTGAGCCATGGCCGCTGAGCCTGCGCGTCCGGAGCCTGTGCTCCCCAACGGGAGAGGCCACAACAGTGAGAGGCCCGCGTACCGCAAAAAAAAAAAAAAAAAAGGCTAAATAGGCATATGTGTAAACTAATTAACCACATTTAATAACTGTGCTAAAAGAGTACTTAAATTATAGTTAACATAAATTGATTTTAAGAAAAAGAATTTTGACAACATCCTTTAAAAATTCGATCTGATTTCCAGAGTCCCCCTAGAGGAGTATAGAAAAATACATTTAATATATGCTAACCAGACATTGTGGATTGGCCAGAATGATCCTATTAGTTATAACACTCATTTTTCCAATGGCTAGTATCTAATGATAGTCACCTGATCTGTGAAAGGCAAACCAGGAATTATACCTAAAGTTCAAATGTCCTTAAGAAATGTCACATATTACTTCTTTACAATTTGGTTGGTGGCACTTACTGGCAATGCCCAGAGACCTGGAAAGAGAACTGCCCATTCCTACAGGTACCCACAGAAAACACGGTGCAAAGCATTCCACCGAGGACTGTTAAGATGGACTTATCGCATAACTCTACTCACACCTGCAGGTGCATCCCGTGCTCCCATGCTGGGCTGACTAGCTGAAAATATGGTGGGGCACTATCCTAAAAAGACTAAAAAAAAAAAAAAAAAGGCAGAGGAAAAGTAGTCATTATCAATCTCTTCCCTTCCCCCTATGATCATCTGTGGAAGCAACATCTCTGAAGAAACAAACGACTCAAAATTGAAATTTTTTAACCTTAGTATCCACAAAATACTGTAGATATTACAAAGACAAAAACATTATTATCCCTGCTATCAAGGAACTCAAAACCTAATAGAGAAATGATGATGATAATTAAGGCTTTTTTGCAAAGCACTAATCTATAAGTGGCTATGCTGGGGTTTAGAGTCCAAAATGAACAGGGAGAATAAATAGTGCTCATCAATTAAATGCAAAACCATAATACATACAAAGGTACAACAGTGGCTAAAGTTCTTATTCATCACCTGAATGTGGCAAATAAATAATTTTTTTGTCTGTTTTAAAGCTTCCCCACCCCATTCTAGAGGAGTAAAAAAAGAAAAAAGTCTATTTTGTTGCTTTAATTTTTTTCTTTGTTAATAAAGAACATATTATCACTTCTAATAAATTCACCTAACTTAAAAAGTTCTAGTAACTTCAACACAGCCACCATGAACACTGGTATACTACTTACATTATAATCTGATCTCATATTTTCTGGAAATACTTAAGATTTGTTTTCTCCCTTTCTTTTGTCAATATTCCATATCCATAAAGTTTACAATATTATCTGGGACCGTTATATAAAGTCTGAGTTAAGATTTTTTTTTTTTTACAGGGATGGTACTAAGAAAATTCAATTTCGTTGAGAGTACTCACCATAATTAACAGCAGAACCCTATTATTACATGGCTCATTACATACTGGGATTTATGCTTGTGAGTCAAATCCCCACCCCAGAACCTCAAACAATAAACTCTCCTAAAACTGCTATATTATGTGCCATCTTTCCCCGATCAGCGTTTTAAAAGGACTCATTTATGTATTTAATCAAACAGTTTAACAATAGCTTCTTTATTTACTTAATTTAAAGCCTCTCTGGAACATCCCCGAAAGAGCAGCGAGCACAGTGTGTCTGACCTCTTAGAATTCTTTCTTTCCAACAGCCCACACCAATCATTTAGTATTATTTTGTCCTGCTGATTTTTCCTAACACCGTTTCAGTGTGCCCCTACCATTATGCTTGTCCAAGCTCGCATCGCCTGACAGACAACCACAACAGCCATGGTTTTCATGCTTCCAATCTCCCCTCCAACCATCCACTGTGTATCAGCTCCATGCAAGTTTCTAATCTACCACTTGGTTCAATATCATGCCCATCAACAACCATCAAAAGTTCCTAACCAGCCAAAGAATGGAGATTCTACCCATATAACCCCTTCTAAACCTCACTGTCAACATGAAAACTCCACGTACAGCTAGGTCTCGGTGTTCACTTATTCAATAAAAATACTGAGCTCCAGCTGCTATGGTTAGGTACTTGCCAAAATGTTCCCCAAACATGGCTTGCCCACTCGTCTCCTTGTAGAATATTCTTTCCATCCAGCCAAATGCTATCTATCAATCTTCCAGGGCCCATTTCAAGTGAAGTTCTGCCTGACCACTGTGACCCATGGGTCCCCTCCCTCTTTCGAATGACTGGGCACTCTCTTTTCACATTCCCAAGTCTGTTCCACTGAACTACACTACAAGGTAGTACCAAAGGGAAAACAGTGTTTGGTGGTCACATAAGTCTGGGAAAGGCTGACTGGGCTAACGAAGGTAAACGTTTCTTCTGCTGCTGGACTTCTCTAAGCGTCCCACGTGCTAACATGCAGCTTCAAGAGGGGAGATGCGGAACACGGCTGTATAATTATATACCAACGTGGATTGCTGTGAACTTAAGGAAGCTTCACGACATTTAATTGGTATCTCAGTTTTTTGCTTTGTTTGTTTTTACTTGTTTGGTGCCTGCCTCCCTCACTAAGGACACCTCATGGAGGGCAGGGAGAGGTCAATCTTCACTGTGGCCACTGAACACAGAAGGTATTAAATTTCTGTAAAGGAAGGAACGACATGACCAGGCTTGGGCTTTAGAAAGTGGCTCAGACTCTGGCATCAGAGGACCTAGACATGTTAAGGCTCTAACTTCGGGCAAACTATTCAACTTCCATCAGCCTCAGCTTCCCAATCTAGAAAATGAACACAATATACTACCTACCTTACAAGCTGCTGCTGAGGAATGGAAAACATACGTAAAGTGCATCAGTGGGACACAGACCAGAGGAAAAGAGACTATAATCCAAGCTATTAATCCATGTGTGAGGGCTCTGAAGTAGACTGAGTGTAAATTCTGGCTTCACTTCCTACAAGCTGTAGGATCTTTTATTTCCTTCTCTGTCCTCCCTTTCCTCCTTTGTAAAATAGAATTAAAGCACCCATTTTCTGGGAGTGTTGTGAGGATTAAGTAAGATAAACACTCACATCCTTGGCACACTATCACACAGTAGATGCTCAAATGTTAGCTGTACCTATTTGAAGATTATTTTTAAACTGGGATCTGGCGACCTGAGAGGATGCTTCCTAACCCCCCAACATGCACACACAATTCTCCACTGTCCTCAGTGACTCAAATGTACTCGCTTCCACACAGCCAACATCTGCTTCCCTCACCTACCCCCAAAACCTCATTTAAAACATCAGCCTCCTGAAGAATAAAGCCTATTGCTGTAAATTCCCTTCCTACACTTCCCCCCCACCCCGTGCATTTCACATAGAGTGTGAGAAAACATGCAATCAAAGGAGTAATTCTACCCCACCCCCCCAATTCATGACGTTAACATCTTTTCACAGTCCCAATGGTTGGGAAGGTGATAAGTTTTGCCTCTGCTGCCATTTCCCAGCTTCAGACCTTAACTTTAATTCCTGGTTGCTATCTTAAGTTATTCGTTTATTAAAAGAAAAATTAAAAACAAATTATCTTTAGTAATAAAAAATAAATAAACAATGCCTTTGCCAGACTCAACCCAAGCAACTGATTTTAGCTGTGAGAAATCTTATCCTTAATAAGCCAGACTATACACATAAAATGAATCTGGCAAAACACATACGCCCAATAACCACCTCGGCACTAACCACGTTTGGCACTAGCCAGCCTGTGTGTTAGTAAAAGACTCAGTCACAGATGGGTTATCCCACCGCTAAGAATAATTTGACTTGATATTGTAGGTTTGCACTTCAGGCCTTCAGAGGAAGGGCATTATGAACTAGAACACTGTAATGATTTCTAAAACATTCTAAAGAAGGAAAACAGAGTAGGACTTTAGATTGAAGAAAAAAGGCTGTTCAGGTGTTTGTATTCTAGAGGATCATAGGGGATCACCTGGATTTATACAAGTAGATGGGTGTTCACAGAAAATGCTGTAACCTTATAACAAAGATGAGCTGACATGTCTGCACACTCTTCCATTTTCATATTTTTGTATAAAATTTTTTTTTAAATTTTGTGTCAAAAACGGTTTATGAAAAAAAAGGTTTATGAGGAAGTAGAGTGGGATCTAAGCCACATGGTACCTATCTAGCCCATAGGCTCTCTTCTCTGGAGGACAGACTCCACAGGACTCTCTCCTTTGGGCCCTGTACACAAGGCCCAGTGGCCAGGTGATGTGTCTTCAGGCAGGTCATTACCCAACAGGATAGAAGTATTGCAACAAAGAGGCAAACGAGAGGGAGACCCTGAGACAGACAACCCGCTGCTCCTCATTTCCCACAGCAAATGTTGAAATCCATTGGCCTAGAAGAGACATATTTCAGAAGCTGTATTCTTGCCTACCCTTAACCATTACTACATCTTAGAAAACCAAAGTCCCAATGCGGAGCTGGAACTCAGAGAGCCACACAGAATATTAAGAGTTCAAAATAGCAGTGAACGCTGCTTTCCCAAGCCCATTCCTTCTGTTGTGGTTTGCAGCCACGGAGGGCTCAGGAGGGTGCGAACAACTATCCGTGCTACAGCAGGGATGTTTCATGGCTGGATGCCCAGATTGTCCAGCTCTGCACACAGCTCTATAGTCTCTGAGGGCTACAGAGGAAGAATGCATTCTTAACAAACAGCTCTCCATCCCTGCAATAGCTTCTTCATTCTCTGAAAGCATGTGTGGCCAAGAAAAGAATTCATTTTTAGTAAAACTCCAAAAATAGCACAAAGGGTATGAATTTTCACCATGTTTTTAACACGCAAATCCTTGTCACATTCCAGTTGGAGAACTGAAAAATAACTATTTTACTTTTCATTAAATAAGTTACAGTTCAAATACATAATCTGCACAAGAGAAAAGTTACAGGATTATTTTAATCAAGTTATTCAAACAAGTTCACTGGGCAAGAAGTACACATTTTTTGGTTTCAATGTCAAACATACATTCTCTATGTAAGCTTTTATAGTTATTTCTGACAACAAGGAATCTTTATATTTTTAAGTAATTATATTCCTGAAGAGTTGTGTATAAGCTGAATGTTTATGATTGAAAACATCTTAAAGCTTATGTATATTATTTTGCAAAGTAAAGAACGTTCTCCTCATGAATGCACAATTATTTAAAAGCTAATTTGATCTACTCAATACTCTGTAATGACCTATATGGGAAAAGAATCTAAGAGTGGAGATACGTAGATAGATAGATAGATAGATAGATATACACACACACATACACACACATATATATACCTATATATAACTGATTCACTTTCCTGTGCAGCAGAAACTAACACAACATTGTACATCAAGTATACTCCAATAAAAAATTTAAAAATAATAAAAGCTAATTTGTAAAAATGTAGATAGTCATGATCAGACTGGCTTAAAGAAAGAAAATCTGTAAAATGTCCTAAAAAAAAAAAAAAGGCCGCTTCATACTCTGCTCCCTCTACTTACATCTATGGCATCTTCAAACAAAATTATTAAGATGTTAACTGTCTTAATTAAGCAAATAAAATCCAGTCACCTTCACCGTGAAGCAAGTTATCATACAAAATAGACCACGACACTAATACTCTTTGAAAAGATTTCCTTACAGCTCACCTAATAAATAAATTAATTAATTAATTAATTTAAAAAACATCAGAAGAGCCTCTGAAATTAAGCTGGAATAAAAGGTAAAAACCCACCTGATTGTCTCAAAATCAGGAGTAAGAAGCCAAAACAGTTTTAATCACAGAAAAAGAAAAGCAAAACAAACAGACAAAAACAGAGTTACCTGGTTCTTGCCCACTTACAGCTCTGCCTCCTCAGGGCTCCACCTCCTGCTCCCTCAGCCTACCCAGGTTCCAAGGCTTTCTATAAATCTGTCCCTTGTCATATTCCCTTGCTACCTCTCCATTTCTCATGCTTTCCACACAGGCTTCAGTTGCTCTGGCTAAGTAATCTTTGCTTGCTCCATCCCCAAATCTTAACTAACTCATATGCTATTCAGATATGTGGAATAGCCTCAGACTTCACATCCAATCCATTTTCTTTCTTACAAAATCTTCTCAGATATCACCTTTACACAATAAACCCTGACTGAGAGGTCCATATCATGGAAAACATAAGCATGCAATCTCATGGATCTAATTCCTACTGGGGAAGGCCAAAAATACCCCCCATAAAATAGTCTTTAAAATGGCTCTCAGCCTTAAAATGTTAAGTTGTTAAAGAAGTTATATGATGTCAAAGACATTCTATATGCTCAAATCAAATAACAGAGAAACAAACTTTCACTAGTACTCTCTCTTTTTTTAAGTTTAAAATTAGCATCACTTTCTTGAGTCAAGCAATAGTAAGTTTACATTCAGGACCTTATCACCCCCACTTGGAGTTTGGGAAGTAATGCAAACAACCCATTCTCAGCCAGTGCTGTAGGAATTTTATCTTCCATTTCTTTCCAACTGAAAGCTCTCTTCAGTAAGGAAAAAGGCTGCCGCCTTTCCAGCCCTGACCTCCTCCTCCTCCAGCTTGGTTTTGGAAGTGAGCCAGATGACAGCATTTGCAAAAGCACAAATTTATCTCCGTAAAGCCGGCTGTTTAAAAGAAAGGTGGTGGTGGTGAGAAATACTGTAATTTAAAGTTTCCTATATTCCCTCCATGGTTTAGTTATAATCATTAAGAGTCAAATGAAACAATTTGCTCCACTTTCCCTCAGAATCAGCACTCTAAGGCAACTATTTGTTCCAAAATTCCTGAGCCAACTAAGTATAAACATAAACCTGTTACAAAATAATCTTTGTCAAAGTGTTAAAACATATGCCACTTGAAAAAGAACAACAATAAACACTGTGAGGAGGAAAACCTAAAATCAACTTTGACGTGTACCCCAGGTTACTACTAAAATATTTAAATGCCAGAATCCAAAACGAAGTAGTTAGGATTAAGTCTCATGACAGCCTCAGTGTCAACTTTATTTCATTTCATACCTTAATAGTAAATCAGAGGTACCAAACAGTAAGGTCTCTGATTTGGACAAGAATATGAAAGACTCAGAACAAAGTAACAACTATTCAGACGTTTATCATCTGTGAACACCAATAATAAAATTAATTCGGATAATACAACTGGGTTAGTCATTTTGAAAACCTCATTTTGCATCATTTCCCCCAACAAAGCATCCTAGGAGTGCCACACAGAAAGGTGTTCAAAGACCTTCACCACCTTCCATGGTTCTGGAATAATGTAAATTTTTTCAAGGTGCCCTCTGCCAACCAAGTTCATCTGGCCTGGGGCTACGTTTTATCCTCTATTCCTTCATGTAGTATTGAAGGAAGTCTGGAATCTATGCGTAGAATTGTCGCACCCCCTACACATTTCAAACTGGCCACCACTGTCTTCGAAGATCACTCAAGCCACATTTCCAGTGCCTCAACTCATCCCCATAGTTACTCAATTCTAAATGTAGGAAATAACTTGCATAAAATAAGCCTCCTGCGGGGTCAAATTACGTTCAGAGACGTAGCAGCCTCTACACAGTGATCATCAAACTGGCCACCTACACCGCAGCACATCCACGTGAACACCGGATACAGGAGAAAACCCGAACCTCAGCAACACAATGGATTAAACCAGCCAGACGCCTCCAACTTGCAACTCCTTAAAGACGCTTAAGTTGGACATCTACAGAGCACCATTTTGAGTTCAGAATCTGCAGTTCATGCCTAGACATAACCGCGCAGACCACTCAAATGGAGGTTCAATCTGACGGAGGCAAAGGTTCGAGACAGTCGCACTCATTTTGCACAGAATCCCTGAGGCTGTCGAGCGTCTTACACCGAAAGAGGTGCAGCCAGGATCTGCGGCTCCTCCTCCCCCGCCCCGCGACGTGGAGGCAGCAATCCTGCATCTTCCGTGAGATTCCCAAAGCTGCGTGTAACCTGCAAGCGAAAGGTTCTCCACCGAGTTAACGCGCAGGGAACCCCTGTATCTGCATCTGCACATTTAACAGGCACGAATCTATTAATGAATCTCATCCACCAGGCAAAGGTGCAGACGAGGCGTCGCTCGAGCGGGGGTGGCCCCGAGGCGCTCGGGTTCCGCGCTCCGAGAGCGGGGCAACTGCGGGTCGGCTCCCGTCCCCCGTGCGCATCGCCCTGCAGCCTGCAGCGCGGCGAGCAGCCCACCTGATTCCAGACCCGTGGGAGGTCGAGGGGCTCCTCCACGCTCGCCTAGGCACGCCCGCGCCTGCTCTCCCCCAAACAACGGCGCGGGAGGCCCCAGACCGAAAACGTTTGGGTTCATGCATGCCATCAGAAATGCAAAACCCGCGGGTGACTGCTCAGGGGAGCCAATTCCACCAACCGCATCGTTTCCAGACACCACACACGCAACCGCCGTGTGGCCGCGCCGACCGTGCCGATCGCGCAGGGCACCGCGAGCCTCTCTCCCCGCGCGCGCCCGCACCCGGCCCCGCGCAGCCGGCAGCTCCTCCCGCCGCCCTGCGTCGCTCACCCTTCCCGCCGGGACCCGCGACCCCTCGCGCTCCGGGTCCGGCCGAACAAAGGCGACGCCAACGGCTCCGCCGACTGCGGCGGCTCGGAGGCCCGGCCCGCGCTCACCTGGGATCCGTCCCCGGCGGCGGCGGCGGCTCCTCGGCGGGGCTCCGGCGGCGCGGGCCTGGCGGCGGCGGCGGCAAAAACGACTCGAGCAGCCGCCCCGGGGCCTGCGGGGCGCTCGGGCGGCGGGGGCC
>NW_021703786.1:28500671-28687288 GCF_005190385.1 Monodon monoceros
GGCGGGTGGGCGGCGACGCGTCCCAGCGGGTCCAGGTCCGGCCCCGGCGACGCCGCGACGCGCCCTCCTCCTCGCACCAGCAGGCGGGACAGCAGCTCCGGCGCGGCCCGGCCGAGGCGGCGGTGGCTGCGCTCGGCGCTCTGCTTTCGGCCGGCTCCGCTCCCTCCGCCTCCGGCTCGGGCGGGCCCGC
This sequence comes from Monodon monoceros, assembly GCF_005190385.1. Classification (NCBI taxonomy): domain Eukaryota; kingdom Metazoa; phylum Chordata; class Mammalia; order Artiodactyla; family Monodontidae; genus Monodon; species Monodon monoceros. The sequence continues at coordinate 28,500,862 of NW_021703786.1, forward strand.
GGCGGCGGCGGCGGCGGCGGCAGGAGCGCGGCAGGCGCAGGGACTGCCCTGTCAGGCGCGGTGGGGGCGGCCGGGGCGGCGCTCAGGGCTGCGGGGCGGCAGGGCCGACGGCGGCGGCTGCAGCTCCCGGGGCCGTCGCGCTGAGGTGCGGAGCTGCCACCGCGGCCATCTTGTTGCTCTAACTGACAAGAACCCCCCCTCCCCCCGCTCCAGCCAGACGGGGCGCTCGCGCCCCCTTCCCCGCCCCGCCTTGGCCTCCAACAGGAAGTCGTCCTGGCCCCTGGCACGTGACTCCACCGTATCTGCATACCGGAGGGCCAACTGGCCAATCGGCACTCTAAACCCGAGCTCCGCCCCCGCGCGCCCCTCCCCGGCCCATTGGCTACTTCCAGCTAAGCCACGCCCCCTTCTCCCCCCTTAATACCCGCCAGCACTGTAGTTCCCCAGACCGCGCGGGGAGCGCGCCAGGGTGCTGGCGGGTACGCGCGAGTCACGAGGGATCGCGCTCTGCTTGGGGTGCGTGGAAACTCGCGCGGCGTCATTCCTTGTCTTAGGTTGCTGCGAGTCTGCATTAGCGCGGCTCAACCGCGGGGCAAGGACCCGGCTCTGTGCGCCCGCTCGGTTTCCCCAGCCGGCCGGCCCCCTGCGGCTCCCGAGCCAGGGTTTTGCGCTGTATTTTCACCCGTTGGCGCTGGCCTTCTATGCGGCGGAACCCGGAGACGGCCCGGGCGCGCGTCCCGCCCGTGCCGTGCACACGCCCTGCACCTCCCCACCGTGCACACACACGTACACGCGCCGGCCGGGGCCAGGGAGCATCCTGCTCGCCGCCCGCCTCCCAGCCTGCCCCTGCGCGCCCTCTGCGAACCAAACAAGCCTCGCTGCGAAACAGCCCCCGGGAGACGTCCCTGTCCCCGGAGCGCGAGCATCCCGCCCCCACCGCGCAAACAGCTGTTGGGCCGAAGCCGGGCGCTCCGGCTCCCACCGTCCACGGTTCCTTCCCGGTGCTCTGCACCCGGTAGTGGTCCTCCATCCCGCCGCTCCTCTTCCATGTACACTAGTCATTAATCGTGGATAAGGTCAGGAGCGATGTGCAATTTAAAAGTCCCTTTTTAACTTTCGGTTCAAGTCACGAGAACATATTGAAACCAAGATTTCTCTCCATTTTCGTGAAGCGTGGTGGAAGCAGGCCAGCTTTCCCCTTTGTGCGGTGGAGGCTCAGCGGTGCTACTTGAAAGTTGCTCGTGTTGGAGACCATTCCCTATCTACGTGTCCCCGTCTTGAAGAGCAGATGACACGTTACTTTCGCAGTGCAATTTTGTTACCGCGAGTGTCTTGCTTTGAAACGTCTGTGGATGAAAGAGACACAACAAATTCCCCTTTCTCGATTCCCTTCGGGGTCCCATGAGCTCGGCGCCCTCCTTTCTTCTTACTGCCATATTTTAAGCTCTCCGGTAGTCAGAGTCACAAACCACGCTCTAAAATCATCTTCAAATGTCTGTCTGTGCTGGGTATTTCGCCTCCCGAAAACCCTCATCACTTAGAAAGATTTGAAGTCAGCCGGAGCTGACATAGAGGCTTCTGCCTTTTCCACTCAACGTTTTATTTACATTAATTTGGTTCTTGACTTCGGAGAAACCTGCATCCTTTGTATTTCTCAAAGATAAAGGTATCATCACATGCTCCAGGAGGGAGCTCAAAATAATAACATCTTCAAAATATTCAGCGTCCACTAAGTAGACTGCTAAATCAATGAGAAATCCAGATACCTGGGTGGACCCATCATTGCAATAAGCAGAACTTCGCTTTTTGGAAAACTGAACCAAAATTACACGATTTAATATTGGTCCTTGATGTTGAATTTGTGACCGTAACCTCTCAACTTTTCTCCATCTTGTTCTTTTTACTGTCCCCCTCCCTCAGCTTAAACCAGGCAAAATAATTGTCCTCTCCTATTATCTTACACTGTAAACACCTGGAGAAAAGGCAGCACTTATATTGACCATAGTTTCTGAACCAAAAATTAGACTCATGGTTTGGCATGTGGGCCTGTAGCAACAGAAAGAATACTTGAAATTAGGGCTGATCCAGAAACATTGAGGTATGTGATGGCCATGAGTGTGGAGACTGCAGTGTCACTTATCAGTGGCTATTTGGGCTGAATAAAGTATGAGCAGCCCCCAGGCAAAGTTGTAAAATGGGTCAGTGCATATTTGGGGTCTGTTATCCCTTTATCAGCCCTGCCACTACCACCTCATAACTAAGGTATGGGTTATAATCTATAAAAATGGGCAAACCCCACAGAATTACATGTAAGAGGATTAAATATTAAGTGTAGCTCTTAAGTTAAAAGGTCAAGGGACTTTCCTGGTGGTCCAGTGGCTAAGGCTCTGCACTCCCAATGCAGGGAGCCTGGGTTCAATCCCTGGTCAGGGAACTAGATCCCACATGCTGCAGACAAGAGTTCGCATGCTGCAACAAAGACCCGGTGCAGACAAACAAATATGTTTTATAAATTTCTAAAAAAAAAAAAAAATGTCAAGTAGTTAAGGACAGATGGAGAAGACCTGGCTGGACGCATCTGGGAGAATGTAGGAGGCAAGCCTGGGATAAGTGTGTGGAAGGTTTGGAGGTGAATTTTTGTTCCATTCAAGGAAGAATCATGAGAGTTATCCATAGAAACTCTAGCTTGAAATGTAACAAGATGCCACATCTCTTTTAAGCAGAAAGACAGGCTGATCACATCCTCATCTCCATAGATATTGCAGAATAAATGACTGCATTGGGCACAAAGGTTGAATTAGCTCAGTGGTTCCCAAAGTGTGCTTTTTGGACCAGCAGCAGTATCAGCATCACCTGGGAGCTTGTTAGAAATGCAACTTCTTGGACCCCACTGCCAGATCTGCTGAATCAGAAACTCGGCGGTGGGGGTAGATATCTGCAGCTTAATAAGCCCTCCAGGTGATTCTTTTTTCTTTTTTTTAGTCTTTTTTGAATTTGTTACAATATTGCTTCTGTTTTATGTTTTGGATTTTTGGCCACAAATCATGTGGGATCTTAGCTCTCTAACCAGGGATTGAACCCGCACCCCCTGCACTGGAAGGCAAAGTCTTAACCACTGGATCGCCAGGAAAGTCCCCCTCCAGGTGATTCTGATGCACGCTAAAATTGGAGAATAAAAAATAATAAAGGGCACGTTTCCTTAGGGTCCTATTTGTGTGCGATACTTGCCTGCCCTCCACTCCCAGCTACTTCCAACCACACAGGGCTGCTTTGCTTCCTCCTGAAGCCCCTGCTTACATCCTCCTACCTATGTTGACTTTGCAAGTAGAATTTGCATCCTAACAGTGGACTCTAAAAGGAAAAAGCTTCAAGACTCAACAAATGATTGCTTTTCAATGAAAATGTAATGGAGAAGGGCTGCTAATCACCAAGCAGATAGCTACCGACTTGGCCTTAAAAAAAAATGTGATGAATGGTGGTCCGGTGGTTAAGACTCTGTGCTTCCAATGCAGGGGGAGCGGATTCAATCCCTGGTAAGGGAACTAAGATGCCACGCGGTGTGGCCAGAAAAAGAAAAAAATATGATGAACTTAAAAAGCCTCTCAGGCAGGCAGCGACGCATGGCGTGTTGATTCTCGAACTCTGTTCATAAGAATCACCACGGTAGCTTGTTTAAAATACAGATTCATGTGGGTCTAAGGTGAGGCCTGTGAAGCTGCATATTTAACCACCCCCCCCCAAGTGGTTCTGGTGCAATCGTCCTCCCACTGCACTGAGGAAGATACTGGAGTAGAGACCAGAATCTTAAGATATGAGCAAGGCTGAATCTCAGCACCACTGCTCACTGGCTGTTTGACCTTAGGCAGTTTTCTGGGCCTGACCCTTCTCCTTTGTACTCCTCACTGAGTTAGAGATTCTCACTGAACAATTATTGAACCTGTGTTATGTGCCAGGCAATGGACTAGGTGCTGGGGATTTAAAGTTGAAAGGCATGGTTGGCTTAGCATTACAATACATCCATGGTGCTGAAGGGGGCAGGAGGGGAGACCCAGGTCATTCTGGAGTGCTCAGAAAGACCTCCCAGAGGGCCCTCTGATCTCAGTCTTGAAGGATGCAAGGGGAGCCATGGTTAGAATGCTGCAATGACCGGGAGCTGATGGAAGGGTATTGAAGACAGAGGGAACAGCCAGTGGAACAGAAATAGAAGAGAGCAGCATAGCACTTTCAGGGGGCTGCAGAGTGTCAGTAGGGTTGGAACACCGAATGTGTAAGGAGAAGTGGGAGTGGTGAGCGGGGGCCAAGTTATAAGGAGCATATCATGTCACATTAAGGACGTTTGGACTTTATATCCTGAAGGCCATGGAGGGCCCTTAAATGATTCTAAACCTTATACTTGGCTGTCCTAGAGATCTCTCTGGGAACATTGTGGATGACAGGGAGAAGAAGGATAAGACAGGGAAGGTAAGGCAGGGGGTGATGGCACAGGGTAGGACGCCCACAAAGTCATGCAGCCAGGAAATGAGAAACCGTGGAAGGAACTAGAGTGACACTAGAAGTCAAACAGAAAGGATCCCTTTGAAAGATAATTTTAACTCCAGTGGACTCTGGGGGCGGGGGTTGGGGTCTGGTATATACATATAGTGAGTAAGGAAAATGGTAAAGGGCGATGCCCAGTTTTCTTGCTCAGTGAGAGTTGGGAGGATGGTGAGAGAGGGGCTATAGGAAGAGGAGGAGGTTGAGCTAGAGGCCTTAGGTGGGACTTTGGGAAACAAGGGGTGGGTCTGCTTGGGTCCGTTTGCAGTTGGAGGCACCGGGGGACAGCTAGTGGCATGGTCAGATCTGCAAGTGAGGAGAGATGTCTGGGCTGGAGAGATCTTTCTGGGGTGGTCTGCATAGGGGTGGATGTTGAAGGCAGGGCATAGATGATTAGCTGGGGGTGTTGGTTAGGAGGGAAGATGTGAAGGCTGAGTACTGAGACTGAGGGACACCAAGGAGGAGGAGAAAGCCCTAAAGGAGTCTGAGAAGGGATCGTCCGAGATTCGGAATCCTCGGTGGTGACCCCACGGAACTGGAGAGGCTGGAAGGGGAAGGAGTTTGAGGAAGGACTCGGTGGTCGATGGTGTGACTGCAAGGCCCACATGGTAAGGACAGGAAGGTGTCCACCAAACTGGGCAACGGTGAGGCCATTTAGTCCTCAGCAGGGGCGGTGGGGGAGCCGGGGGCAGCAGGCTGCAGAGTGAGCTGGAAGGGTGAGCACATAGTTGAAGTGTGATCCCCCAAAAGGATTTGCTGGAGTCCTAAACCCCAGTGCCTTAGCATGTGAGGAACAGGGTCTTTGCAGATAGAGTCAAGTTAAGGTGAGGTCTTTGGGGTGAGCCCTAATGCAATATGGCTGGTGTCCCTGTAGAAAGGGGAAATTTGGATACAGACATGCACACAGGGAGAACACCATGTGAAGATGAAGCCAGAGATAGGGGTGATGTGCCTACAAGCCAAGGAAAGCCAAAGATGCCAGGAGAGAGGCGTGGAACAGATTCTCCCCACAGCCTCAGAAGGAACTGGCCCCGCCAACACCTTATTCTTGGGCTTCTGGCCTCCAGGGCTGTGAGACAGTAAATTTCCGTTTAAGCCACCTGGTACGTGGTACTTTGTTACACAGAGTAGTTTGGCAGCCAAGGGAAAGGGGGGAATATGACTAGAGAGGAATTTGAGGCTAAGAAATAGTTTTTTTGATTGGTTTGTTTGGTTTTACTCCTTTAAAGAGGGAGATGTGAGCAGGTTAATATGCTGAGAGGAAATGGTCAGTAAAGGGGACACAGCAAAGAGGAAGATGTTTGTCTGTTTGTTTGAAAGGAGTTGAGTAAGGAGTAGATGCAGGGGTGAGGGGGTGGGGATAGGGGGTGGGGAGGGGGTCACTTGTCTTACTGAGACCAGAGGGAGACAGGGGAGATAGCTGCAGAGGTGTGTGTGTGTGTGCGCACACATGCATGTGTGAAATGGGGAACATGGTTTGCAAAAAACAGAGGGAATTACCACCTTTTTCTTTTTTTTTAAGAAGTTGAAGTGGCCTAAGATTCCTCCTGGGTCTGAAATTCTGTTTCTAAATCTTTTGGAACTCAATAGGTATTTGAATACAAATTATTGTTTTATTCTATATTAATAGTATGACATTTTAATTTGTTGTCTGTGGTGTATTAAACCTAATGGGGGACTTTGCTGGCCGTCCAGTGGTTAGGGCTCTGAGCTTCTCCTGCAAGGGGCACGGGTTCGATCTCTGGTCAGGGAGCTAAGATCCCAGAAGCCACAGAGTGCAGCCAAAAATAAATAAATAAATAAACAAATAAACCTAATAGGAAAATATACTCCTGTATCTTTGTTATGGAAACAAATTTCAAACCCCAGACTCTTCAGGCTCACATATTGAAACCACGTATTAGATGTAGCCCTTGAGACTTCAGGGTTTGTTAGTTCCAGCAGCTACCGCTACCCTAACCCATATTAGAAAACCTTTGTAAAGTCTTTCAATAGGGATTTCAGGAGAAAAGTACTCTTGGGAAGATGAATATGCCGTTGATCAGTAAGGTGATGAAGTAAGAGGGAGAGAATCACTGAAGGACAAGAAATTAGCTCAGAAACTGTTGCAGGGATTGTCACATGACATAATGTGAAGAGTCATGGCCTCCTCATTCCTGCCTCTGCTTCATGGTGAGATTCATAGAAAAGACAAAAATACATAGTGATAACCCTTTCTTCTTTGCTTATTGCATGCCAGGCATTACAATATGCACTTTATACACATTACCTCACTTAATGTTTAAAAATTTTTATCTTGCTACATTGTAAGCATTAAAAACAATTTAAAAATTCTAATCCATGTATACAGTTTTAAAAGGCAATTATAGGGACTTCCCTGGTGGTCCAGTGGTTAAGACTCTGTGCTTCCAATGCAGAGGGCACGGGTTCGATCCCTGGTCAGGGAACTAAGAGCCCACATGCTGCAGGGCACGGCCAAAAGAAGAAAAAAAAAGGAAAAAAGGCAGTCACATACTCCTGGTCTTAAAACAAACTCCCAATCTCATGGCCATCCTTCTTCCCTCTCAATTTCTACCCCCAGAAGCAAACATTTGCAAGTCCTTTAGCTGTTTCTTCTGCTGTTAACCTTCATTGTTCTTAAAAAGTTTGCTTATACACTTCCTTCTTGATTTTTCTACTTTAACATTGTGACTTCCTACTTTAGAAGATGAGGATTTGGTTCTTCTACACCAATTCCAGCATCCTACACATTTCTCCTCCTTCAAATGGATAAGATTTCAACAGCAGAATTGGAGGTGAGTTTTCTAGACAGGCAAAACAAACAGCAATAGTTTGAGTAGTACACAGGTTATCTTAGAGGGTTAGAAGGAAACAAAGCTAGAAAGGTAGGTTGAAACCAGACCGTGGAGAGCCGCCAGGCTAGGGAATTTGAACTTGACATGTGTGTGTTCAGGAGCCATTGAAAGTTTGAGGCAGGGAACGTGAGCAAAGCTATACAAGGGGCTGGTTATCCAGGCAGGACCGTTGTAGGATGGCTCAGAGTGGGAACCATGACAGTCCAAGCAATCGGTCATTTATTCATTCATTCATCCACTCATGTGCTCTACGGGCCCCGGTTAATGCTCGTCTCCCCCGCTAGACGGCACTTGCCACGATAGCAGATACTGCTTGCTCTTTTTTTTTTTTATTTGCGGTACGCGGGCCTCTCACTGCTGTGGCCCCTCCCGTTGCGGAGCACAGGCTCCGGACGCGCAGGCTCAGCGGCCATGGCTCACGGGCCCAGCCGCTCCGCGGCATGTGGGATCTTCCCGGGCCGGGGCACGATTCCGCGTCCCCTGCATCGGCAGGCGGACTCTCAACCACTGTGCCACCAGGGAAGCCCAGTGCTTGCTCTTTTGCTCACTGCTCTGTCCCAGCACTAACACAGTGCGTGGTTCACTGCAGGTGTTTAATGAGTGTTTGTGGAAGGAAGGAAAGACAACCGTTGATAATGGAGAGATAAGTAGGGTGGTGGCCATGATGAAAGAGTTGGAGGCAATTCGGAGAGAGCCATGAACTTGGCCACTAATTGGGAAGCAGGAGACTGGGGTTGGGGGCGGGGGGGAGTCAAAGTGACTCATGATGAGCTGGGCGATGGGTAGAATGGTGCTGCCAGGAGCAGGAATAGTAGGGTCCCAGGAGGGTGGGTTAACGTTCAGATGGTAATTCATCTTTAATAATATTTGAGTAAACAAATCACCAACCACATTCAGTCTGTTATAAAGTCAACCCAAGGGAGTCTCAACCCCATTTCAAGCAAGCTGTTGCCTGACTTCGTCTCAGTGGTGTGGTGGTAAGCTTGGACGTCTGCTCTGCTCTGACAGTGGAGCTGGCTTCCCACTGGCTTCCTCTTGGCCATTTATTATCCACCCATTTCTACAACCCATGTCAACTGGTTCCCGGCTGTATCCCCAGTGTGTGACAGATGAATAGCGCTCAATAAATACCTGTCGTATGAATGAATGGTTTTCTGTACCAGGCGTTACTGGTTTCCCCTTGCCTGCGGGTGGCAGGGAATGCGTCATCCAGAGATGACACTACGGACAGAGTTGGTGAGTATCAGGAAAACAAGGGGGGGAGCGGCATTCTAGGCTCAGAGTTCCATGTGTGTAAAGGTGGGGAAGCCAGTTTGGGGTACAGAATCAGATTCCCCTTGGCGTCCAGGTAATGGAAACCATTCTGACCTCAGACACTCAGCTGCAGTTCTTGTTAAAATAAACAGGATAAATAATTAGAGGAGTGAGGCCAGGGAGAAAGTCTCAAGCTGTTGCAGCGGCCCAAACCACAGGTTTCAATCAGTTGATGCAGTGGGAATGAGGGCAGGTTTACCTGGAGCCTGTCACCGTGTGTGCCCATCTCCTGGGCTGTGAGCGTGCTCCCCGCTTCCTGGGGATGAGTCCTGCTCTTAGACCAGGGCAGGAAGCTCGGGGAGGTGCCCTGTGTTGACTCTCAAAGTCACCTCTGGAACGCAGCCTTTGTGTTGGAAACCATGACTCTGGGAATTATCACTGAAATCTGTCTCAGCTACAGCTAGGCTTCAAGGGTCAGGGACACTTGCAGATGAACAGAATTGGGACTCCAGCATCTGCAGAGTCTACTTTGTTGCAGAAAGACTGTGTCAGGTACTGCCAACCGGCTTCTTGCAGGGGTGCCACCCATGGTGAACCCCACAAACCAAAATGTGTAGATTCTGGGGTGTGTGTGTGTGTAGAGCCAGAAGTGGGGGGAAAACCCCAACCTGGTGAAATTCAGAGGTTGCCAAACCTCTAAATTCGGCGTCTGATGTGATCTGGAGTCAGCCAAGAGGTCCTGGGTATTCATCTTATGTAGCCTGGGCAGGGTTCCCAGCTGCCAGTTTTCAGACCACAGGTTTAATGTGATCCTGGAACAACGGAGAAGCTAGATAATGAAGTTCCCACCCTATTTTCTCATCATAGCAACTGCCTGTTTGTTTATTTTATTCTTCCCAACTATAAAATAATAAGGCTCTTTATGAAAAAATGTAGAAAAGATGGAAAGAAGAAAAATACCACATTGTCTCAATCCTCAAAGAAGCCTATGCGAACATTTGAAAGTGTTTCCTTCCAGACTCATATCTTAGCATAATTTAAAAAGCCAGAGACATGTTCATGCTCTACGAATTGTTTTGGAATTACTCTCTGGGGAAAAGAGAAACATGTTTAGTCTAGGAGTAAAAAACTTTTTCACATTATAATTTTTTCATGTTACTACAGTAAAATCTATAAAAACCATCTTAATGGCATTCATACTGTTTTATCAAATGAATTTGCTATAATTTACATAACGAATCTCCTGCTAGATACAAAAGGGTCTTAGATCTAAGTCCTCATCTCTAATTGGACCCGGGGGCTCTTAATACCATTTAGTGGTGCTGCCACCAATGATGATGTAAAGATGCATTTGTAGGGGTCAGCACTGTTTTGCTACAAATGTTTTAGAAAAAGCACCTCCATTGCTTTCTTCCACCTGTTTAAAGATGGAAATTTACCCCTGAAGAACAGATTTTAGTAGCTGCTGCATTTATTTGGGAAAATCTTATTTCCGTGAGTCTTCATTGTTAAAGCAGGTGAAGCCTTCGGCAGCCTCGGTTTACCTGCTGCCTCTTCACAATCCAACTTCCTTCCCCAGCTCTGCATGGAGGAGCTGCTGCTTGACCTCAGGGACAGCGGCTGCCCCAGGGGAAGAGGGGCCTTGGAAAGCCCACTGGATGCTGTGGTTGTCAGTGGAGTGATGCCCCAGGGACCTGTAAGGAGCCCTGCACCCCGGCGCTCCCGCTGCACTGCCAGCTTGGCCGAACAGGAGGAAACGACTCCTCAGAACCCCGTCAATGACTAGCCCAGGCTCCTCCATCCAGAGACCCGTGTCAAAAGATTCAACACACTTCCCTCAGCTGCCCGGGCACAGCCGGGCCTTTGTGTGTTGGGGTCACTCATGGCTCCTAATTGGCAGTGTAAACAATGGGCCTCTGTGTTTGTTCCCAGAAGACAGCAGCGTTCTGGGGCAATGACACGCGTTTCAATGTGCAAAAAGGAAAAAAAAAAAAAAAAAAGGGAGCAGAGCCTGACATTCCAGCAAAAATTTCTTTGGAGGATCCTGTACTTTTCACTAAAAAACCTTGTTCTACATCGTCCAGATGGCTGCAGCGGCAAGCTCTTTGGGGCCTGCTGGGTGCGGGAAGCCAAACATGCAGTGATGGGCAGCTGGCAAGGTTATACTGGACATGATGGAAGAGCCTTACCTGCCACAGTGCCTGCCACAGAGTTCCTCCATCCTGGGTCCAACTCAAGCCAAATACGGTAGCCGTCAGAGAGAGAGTGAGCCTCTTCCCCACAATCGGCCCAGAGGACTTGTGAGATGTGGTAGGTGTGTTTTTCATCCCACGGAGTCCTTGAAAGAGGAAATAGAAGGCACTTGTGGCCAGGCCATTGGCACAGGTAGTGGCAGCTCCTACAGCTCTTTGTAGTAGAAACTTTGAGGCGGGAGTCTTCAGATGCAACCCTGGGCTCAGCAGCCTCCACCTCGCCCCGCCTGCCCCGCCCCCACTTTGCATCCTGACTCTGGCAGCTGGCGAGGTTGGGAGCAGGGAGGATGGTAGAGCCCGCAGCTGTGCCTCGTGTGCTGCCGTATTAGTTAGGGTTCTGCAGAGAAAGAGAACCGGGGGGAGAAAGGGAGAGAGAGAGAGAGAGAGAGAGAGAGGGGGGGGGGGGGGGAGGGAGGGAGAGGGCTCGCGCGCTTTACTTTAAGGAATTTGTAACCGAGCAGGACCCCATGGGGCCTTCGAAAACAGAACTCCCCCCCCCCCAGGTCCTCTACCTGCCTTTTGTCTGGAGTAAACTTCAGTCAAAGAATAAATTTAATCAGAGAAGTGAGAAAATGCAGAGAGAAAGGAAAACAGTCAAGTAAGACAAAATAATAATAGTTTAGCCGTTAAACAAAGTCAAGGCCCTTTAGTTCCTCCTCAAGGGCTATAGATAGTACTGGTAGCCATGTCCTTTGAGCTGTTTTGCAGTTACCGAAACCTCTCCCAGGTGGAAGAAGTTAACTGTGTGCTGCCCACAAGCATGGAGGCCCCAGACCCGTCAGAACCAGAAAGTTGATGATGTTGACTCCCGATTACCTCACCACCAGCCAATCGGAAGAATGTCCACGAGCTATCACGCACCCCACAACCCCTCTCCCTCACCCTCACCCTGTCTTTAAAAACCTTTACCTGGGGGCTTCCCTGGTGGCGCAGTTGTTAAGAATCTGCCTGCCAACACAGGGGACACGGGTTTGAGCCCTGGTCCAGGAAGACCCCACATGCCGCGGAGCAGCTAAGCCCGTGTGCCACAACTACTGATCCTGCGTGCCTAGATCCCGTGCTCCGCAACGAGAGAAGCCACCACAATGAGAAGCCCGTGCCTCACAACAAAGAGCGGCCCCCACTCGCCTCGACTAGAGAAAGCCCGCGCGCAGCAACAAAGACCCAATGCAGCCAAAAATAAATAAATAAATAAATTTATTTAAAAAAAACCCAAAACCTTTCCCTGGAGGCCTTTGGGGGAGTTTGGGTCTTTTAAGCCCTAGCTGCCCTGGACTCCTTGCTCGGCACCTACACTAAACACTGCATTTTCCTTTACTACAACCCGGTGTCGGTAGATTGGCTTTACTGTGCACGGGCAAGCAGACCCAAGTTTGGCGTGGTAACAAACTGGCTCAGGTGACTGGAGCGGGGGGACACTGGCAAGTTTGAAATTTGCAGCAGGCCAGCAGGCTGGAGAGCCAGGGGAGGGACGATGTTGCCATCTCCAGTCTGAGAGCAGTCTGGAGGCAGAATTTCTTCTCCCTCATGGGAGCCTAAGTCTTTTTTCTCTTAAGTCCTTCAACTGATTGGATGAGGGTAATCTGCTTTACTCAAAGTCTACTGGTGTAAATGTTAATCACATCTAAAAAATCTGAAAAATACCTTCACAGCATCTAGACTGGCGTTTGACCAAACCATGGGGTATCTTAGTCTAACCAAGCCAAGTTGCCATGTAAAATTAACCATCCCAACAACCCTGGTGCCCGAGGTGGTAGGTGGGCACCCAGTATTTGCATGGACCACCGACTAGGATTGCCCTCACCTTGGCCTCACCCTTGCTCTCCTCCCTGGCACCTACCCCCAACTGGCATCCTGTATGTTTTACATAGTTATTTGCTGTGGCCTGTCCTGGATTTGTGTCTGTTTTGTCCTCAGTGCCCAGAGGAGTGTCTGACACAGAGTAGGCCCTCAATAAATCTTTGCAGAATGAATGAATTTGAAGGGTAGTCGATGCCCAGCAGCAGAGCATTAAGCCAAGGGTGAGGTCCTTGCGTGTGCAGGGCCCCGCTGGCTTATGTCACTCTAACAGTACTTTGCTCAAGATGTTCATCGTTGGATTGTAGATTTTTCCGCCCTCATGGAGGCTGTGAGATCCTGGAGGGCTGGGGCTCTTCCAGTTCATCTTGAGTTCCCAGTGCTTGGCACAGACCAGTGGGCTCAATAAAATGCTAAATGATTGAATGGATCCATCGACAACTTCATTATTAATTCTTCACAACCCTTTGTATCCTGACAGTCTCCAACTTGCCATTTCAACTTTTGCTTCTCATCCCTTCCCACAAGGAATAAATGTAATTTGACTCTCGGAGCTATTCTGGTGATGCTGTGGGCACCCGGTTGCTTTATAGTTGGGCCTATGGCCCATTTCTTCCAGTTGTGCTCACCCTCCTGCATCCCAGGGTTGGATAGAAGTCACAGAGTCTCTCCGTAGCCTCCTTAATCAAGTGGAGGGACCTCTTGTGATTCTGAGGGATTTATAGGCACCTACCCACCATTCATGGACTTTCATAGCAATACAGATCCATTAGATGATCATTCAGAGAGAGATTAAAATAATGAAGGTGAGAAAAAAGTGAAGATCCCGTCCTGTTGGAACTCCATTAATCATAATTTGTGGCTTAAATAAGAAAGAGTTATCATCCCAGCCCATTAAAGAAAGTTGTCAATTAGGCGCCATGTTAGACCTTGGAAAATTGTTCCCTGAAGAGAATTTTAGGAGGGCAGCCATGTCCCTGTGATGAATTTATCACCAGAGAGCCCAGTATGGTTCCCCGGATGAGGCTGGGGTTATTTGAAATACCAAGCAAAACATACTCTCCTCAACACAGTTCTAAGGAGAATCTGGAGAAGGTAGACTGAGGGAGAGTCTTACAAAATCTAGGATCCCCAGCATGGTTTCCTGAGGTCAGATGATCACCCACTTTTTTTTTTTTTTTTTTACGGTACGCGGGCCTCTCACCGCTGTGGCCTCTCCCGCTGCGGAGCACAGGCTCCGGACACACAGGCTCAGCGGCCATGGCCCACGGGCCCAGCCGCTCCGCGGCATGTGGGATCTTCCCGGACCGGGGCACGAACCCGTGTCCTCTGCATCGGCAGGCGGACTCCCAACCACTGCGCCACCAGGGAAGCCCGATCACCCACTTTTAAAAGAATGCCCTCTTATGCCCAATTTGAAATTTCAAAATGCTTCAGGTTGTATTTTTATAATAGCATATATTTTTAAAACAACCCATTATAAAATGATTAAATAGATCAATATACCTCATCTCAGTTATCATTTATGCAAAAGCTGTAGGTTGAGTGAGAAAAGTGAAGTGTTAAGTGAAAAAAAGTAAGACATCAAATATATAGATAATATGATCACAGCTACATAAAAATGTCTGCATACAGGAAAAAAACTGAAAGGAAAAGCACTCCGAAATGCTAATAATTGTTGTCTTTGGATGATGAGATTATTATTATTTTAAATTAGTTTATTTAATTTATTTTATTTTTGGCCGCATTGGGTCTTCATTGCTGTGCGCAGGCTTTCTCTAGTTGCGGCGAGCGGGGGCTACTCTTCATTGCGGTGTGTGGGCTTCTCATTGCGATGGCTTCTCTTGTTGTGGAGCATGGGCTCTAGGCGCAAGGGCTTCAGTAGTTGTGGCTTGTGGGCTCAGTAGTTGTGGCTTGCGGGCTCTAGAGCGCAGGCTCAGTAGTTGTGGTGCAAGGGCTTAGTTGCTCCACGGCATGTGGGATCTTCCCGGACCAGGGCTCGAACCTGTGTCCCCTGCATTGGCAGGTGGATTCTTAACCACTGCGCCACCAGGGAAGCCCCGTATGATGAGATTATTGATGACTTGTTTTCTTTTGATAATTTCTTATATTCTCAAAATGTTCTATTTTGGGCAAGTATGGATCAGTGCGGTCCCTGCTAGCAGCAGTAGGCATTGCTGGTTTTGTGGTTAAGCTCCGCTTTCCCTGTAGTGATAATAGTCACCCCAGTTTTAATTTAAGGACCTATCCCTTACTTTTAATGACTCACAATGAGTAGTTGTTATTATTATATGGTTCCAGTGAACTCACGGATTCTAATCACACATCTCATCCTCCCAGTCACTGGACTGGTAGCGAGATGGATCTCTGATCAAGTAAAGCCCAACAAGCCCAACAAGGCTATTCTATTCTTTTTATTTGAACTACTGGGAAACCAGAGTCTTCCCCGCTGGATGTGAACATGAGAGCATATGAGGGGAGAGTCTGTCTGGGAATCAAGCCAAGGGAGTTAAGTGCAGAGATGCGCAGTGACAAGTCCTGGTAACATTGTCCGAGCTCTAGGATGAAGCACGTCTAAAGCCAGGCCTGCCTTCAGCCTTGGGGGCCAAAACATTTTCTTGTGCTGAATCCCATTGGGTTGGTTTTCTGAAATTTGCAGCCAGAGGACCGCTTTCCTATACATTCTCTTTGAAGAGCCTTCTGTCCTGCTGGGGACACAGATAGATGACTTCAGATGAGCCTGGGCTCTTGGAGATTCCCTGGAGGAACAGATACCTGAGCTAAGTTTTCATGAATCACCCGACTTAAAGCTGGGGAGCTGTTAGCATCTCGGAGTCCCTAGAGCACACGGTGTGAAGCAAGGAGTATCACAGGCATGGGGGCTTGACTCCACAGGGCAGGGCTTGAATCCCTGATGTGCTCCTTGGTTCCCAGACCCAGCGACTCAGAGGCCTGGATGAGAAACGCAGGCGAGCGCACAAGCCAGCAAGCTCTGAAGCCCCAAGCTCTGCATGGGGGCCTCCAGGAGCATCACATCTCCGGGGTCCTAGAGTGGAAAAATTTATGCTCTGACAGAAGGGAATTCTGCCTGAAGGAAGGTTGTGTTTTACTGTTGTCTGGTCCTGGACTGCCAGATCAATCTTCAAGGAGGGAACATTGGGGATAGAAAACCCACCTGGCACTAAAGCGCCTGGGGAAGAAATTTTGCAGTAAATAGAGGTGGTTTTGGGTTCACGAGACTATATATGCTGCATATCCGAGCGGGGTAGGGGAGGGGAGTTTGGGGGTGAGGAACTGGAGTATATTTTTCTTTCTGTGGCTGGCAAAAATGTATTTGCAATAGAAATGCTATTCAATGAATAAATAAGTAAATAATGAATAAACCATTAAATCCTGCTTTGGGTTTCCACCGACAGTCGGAAGGAGAAGCAAGTTCAAGTAGATCATCAAAAATGTTGGTAAGAAGTAAGGTGCCAACCGGAGAAGGAAGAAACCGCTGCTGCCCTTGACTGATGTTGCCGTAGGGCATGGGGGCCGGTCTGGAAACATCCCTGGGTAAATACTGAGCGGAAAGGGACGGCTGGTTTGATGAAGACAGATCAGAAAGGAGGACTTGAGACCGAATAACCCCCAGGAAAGTCTAGGGATTACAGGCTGCGAGGCGATTTCCTAGGGGACAGTACTGAAGTGCCTCATTTTATTGAAAATTGGACCCTGTGAAACAGGGTCAAATTAAGGGACCTTTCTCAGCGGTTACCTGAGGGGCCTCTTCTCTCTAATTACCAGGATTGCACCGTTAAAACCAGCCCATTGTTCAGCCGGGCTTCTGAAGGTGCTTGAATGCAAAGCACCATGTTTATCTGAGATTCTCTGAAGTAGTTAATCTACCAGAGTAATGAAAATGTGGTTTATTAGGTTAATTGCTACCGCAAACAAAACAAAAACCAAACCAAAAAAGAAAAAGAAAAAAAAAAAGCCTCCCAAACTGCTGAGAACATACATTTTGAAAATAGATACATAAGATTGTGCAAATAAAAATATAATTGTGGCACCCCAATTTTCTTCCCCATAAATTAGTGTGGTGGCCACATTACATAGCGCCTGGCGGATAACAAACCAGAAAGGTCCCTGTGTATCTTTGAGCTGCTCTAGGAAGTTTAGGCTGCCCCGGGTGTTGTTCACCTTGTGACCTCAGTAACAAACTGGAACCATATTTCCACACCCCCCCTCACCCCATTCCAATTCACCATGATTATAAAATGCACTGTTAGCCAACAAGTCTCTCTTGACATTGATCATAAGATGTACCTCCATTTCCAGAACACTAGAAAGTGAAAAACATGTTTATTTTCAAATGGAGAAAATGTGGTCTTAAGAGGTGTGATTAGTTTTCATTGTCTCTATTTTTGTCTGTTTCTGCCTCACTCTTTTTCTCACCATTTCTTTCCTCTCCCTCCTCCCTCCTTTCTCCAAGGTTTCAGCTTGGAAATTTACACAGGGGGAGGGGTGTGTAGAAAAGACTGGTCCATATTCATGCAGTGAAACGATTCTTGTTTGCCTGTTCTGCATTGCTCACCTCCTCTTGGGAAAGCAACCTCCCCGGCAGAAAAGAACAGAGCTTTGCTATCCTCTGGCCTATCTGCACCTATGGGGTGTGATTCTTGCCACTCCCACCCCACCCCAAATCCCTCCACGCCCTGGCCTTGGGTAACTGACTTCCCTTCTCTGAGTCTCCTGCTGGAATGGTGGTAATAAGATCCTGTTTCAAAGATTCTTGAGAGCAGTGAATGGGATGATGCCTTTAGAACTCCACGGAGAGCTTCGGAGAGCTTTGAACACATAGCAGCTGCTCAATAAACATTCAGCTCCTCTCCTTCCTGTGAAACTCTACATAATTTGGGAGATTTCCTTGCTGGCCAGACATGCAAATGGACTCTTTAAATTGAAATAAGCTGGGTTTCTTGGCCATCGTCTCTCCAGATCATGGAGACCCGAGTAGTGTTCTCTGAATATTGAAGAAGCTTTCCAAGTTTGGAAAACTGGGAGGAAATCATGAGAAAGGGAATGGACAGAGGGAACTTAGTGATGCAAAAAAAAAAAAAAAAGGCAACCAGGAGGGAAGGACAAAAGAAAGGATGATGTGACATATCAAATCTCCCAAGCTCAGGTAAGAACACTCTTCTGGTTGTTTGTTCTGGGTTATGAGAAAGGAAGAGAAAAACCTGGGAGATTTCTGCACGCAGCGACACTGCCTGTTGCCAGAGAGCTTGCGGAAGCTTGGTTCACTGAGAATGTGAAGGTGGCCTAGAGCAGTGGTCTTCAAGTGGAGACCCACTCAGGGGTGAAATCCAGGTTGTGGGCTGTGAAAAATACAAATAGAAAAAATAATATTAAAAATAGGAAAACTGAATAGAAGAGAACGTCTTAGTGTGTGTGCCCCCTATGAGGGCGAGACCTTTGTGATGCATTTGTCTTGGTTATTTATACACTTGTCTGCATGTGCGTTTCTGGATTGGGTCACATGGTGTCATCTGTCTCTTATTGTGGGTCTTGGCCAAGAAGGTTGGAAAGCCACTGGCCCGGAGAGCCCAGGCAGAAAGGTGTTGCCCAAGAAGGAGTTTTGGAAGTGGCGGAGGGAGCGGAGAGGGTGGCTCCGCTGACCACACTAAAAGGACAAGCCTGCCCTGGAGGATGAGACTCCCTGTGGACGTTGGTCCTGGAGGTGCCTCTGGGCCTGGTTCTTGGGGGCTTGGGGTCCCAGCTGGACTCAGGGTGTAGCTCTTTACCTTGCAACCTTAAACGTCACACTGGCCATCCCAGTGCCCTGACACGTGTTCCATGGGAAGTGTTTCTGGTTCCAACAGCACATTCTGGGAACATCTCCACCATCAGCCTCCCCCACAACTGGGGAACCTCACCCATTCCCCTCCTGGCCCCTTCCTGCTTTACGGGCTCTGCTCAGGTGAGGGGGCTGGAGATGGAGGACGGGCAGAGCAAAGGGAAAACTTAGCTGTGCTAGTGGGACGTGGGTAGGCAGGGTGGGCATGCAGGGGGTGAGGGCTCTGGCAGCCTGCTTGGAGGTGGGCACCCAGCTGTCGGGCCCCAGAGCCCCAGCTTCATTCAGCCTCAGAGCTGTTGGCTGTGTGGCGTAGAAGGGGTGGGTTCTCCTGAAAAGGGATGCAGTGGACGGTGGTTCAGCCCCGTGGGGGCAGTTCTGGGAGGGCAGTTCATGTTGGCCCAGAGATACTGGGAGACCCCTCACCCCTGCTGCTGCAGACGCGTCTGCCTGTCCTATTTGCTTACTCCCAGGAGCCATGCAAGCTGCAGGCCCTGCTTCCTCCAGTGTTTTGGGTGCAGACCCAGGGAGTGGCAGGAAGAGGTGTTTGGCGGGGGGGACTTTTTGAAGGCTCTCGAGGCACCTCTGCCAGCCTAGTCACAGCCTGACCCTCCCTCCTTCCCAAGCCCGGAAACGGGGAAGGCGTTTGTCCAGGTGGAAAAGAGGCCCAGCATCCCAGGGAGAAAGGGGGAGTCTGACCCCAAAGGGGGAATATCTGTCTCCCGACTTTTTCCTGGGACAGGAAGGATTTGGAGCGGCAAGTCTCCATGGATACGCCCCTGGGCTGTGGTGATCAGAGGCCAACAGCTCGGCCAGGGCCGCTGTGCATGTCCACCAGCCGTGAGGCATCCGGTGCAGGAAGTGCCATGGCCTCTGAGGAAGCTTCCATGGCTGCATTAATGGAGCCTCATTCCCCCTCCAGTCAAGACCCGTTCGGGCCGGGCCCATCGAGTGTGTGTATGTGTGCGTGCGTGTGTGTGTGTGTGTGTGTGTGACCACACACGTGCCCAGAGGAAGCCTTTGCCAGGCAAAAGCAAACAGGAAGAACATCTCTGTGTGTTATATTCTCCAATGACCTTTTAAATATATGACAAACAGTTAAAACAAAAGCCCATTTAGCTTTTATGCCTGTGATTCGTGGTATCCATTCCAGTTAATTACAGTGATTTAAAAACATCTGCATTTAATAAAGAACCTTCCTCTCCCCCTCTTCTCTGTTCACCCCCCACCCCAATCTTTCTTCAGGCCACTGGGCTAACACGGTAATTATCATCTCCACTAAGCCGGGCCACAGCATCAGATGTGCAAGAAGAGACTTCAGGAGGCCCAGGAAACAGAGTGAGGCATGGGGCCCAGAAGGAGGGAGCCGGGGATGGTTCGGCCCCGGCAGCAGGGAGGCAGGCGGGGGAGGAGGGACATAGGAGAGGGCGGGGCTTGAGCAGGTTACCTACCCGCTCTGAGCCCTGCACAAGCCCAGATGGGAGCATGGTGCGGGCAGCATCTTACTGGAGAGGCACCTATATTCAGGCCCTGCCTGGCTCTCCTCCAGCCATACTCAGCCTCCTTGTAGGTCAGGATGCTTGAGAGAGAATGGTCCTGTCTCTGTACCTCTTTAAACTTGGAGCCGAGAATGAGCTTTGCTTGGGGAGGTGCTTTTTCCCAGGGCTAAGGGAGGCAGGATCAGAGAATGAGTTCTCAGTGGGATTCAGCTTGCCCTGCTGGGCCTTGCTGCCACCCGCTGGGACCAGGCTCAGATAAAACTCCAGGGGTCAGACCGCTCGGCTGGGGGGTGGGGGAGAGAGGAGGCAACCCCACCAGACTTCCTTTAGCGGCAGCCCACCAGCCTCAGCACATTCAAAACCTGCTAGAGGAGGGGGTGTGTCTGCCAGCCTGCGCCCCCTGGAGAGGTGGATGGAGACTCCAGAAAGCAGACTCCTTGGAGGAGAAAGAAGACCTTTCTGCAGTTCCTTGAATGCAAATTTCTATCCCACCCCACTCCCTACCCGCCGCTGCTTTCCCCACACCCTGCTTAGTTTTCTTCATTGCTGCTACCAAAGCATCATGTTTATTTCCTGCAAGAGGGCAGTGACCGTGGCTGTCTGCTCACTGTCGTAGCGGCGACTAGACTGGTGCTGGCAGAGAGCAGGGGCATGTGGCCACTGCACGATGGGGGCACGCAGCAGTTGCACACCTGGCCGGCACACCAGCTCCCTCCGGGGCCTCCGGCTGCACTGCGGGTTCTGCACAGGCAGGGCGTGATGCTGGGGACAGATGCGGTTGTCTTGTTTTGAACTCCCTTTGCCCCCTTTCACCTTGGTCCTCTTCCACCTCCCCATCCCAGCCTCCTACCAGCCCCTTCTGAGCCCCTTTCCTTCTGAGCTGAGGGCTTCCTGCCACATCCTTGAGCTTTTCCTGGAAGGTGCCATCGAACCTCTCTCCCTTGAATTCACAGAAACCTGGATCTCCCTGCCTCTCTCCAGGACTGCCCGCACTTCTGTCCCACCGCATACCCACCTCCCGCTGGGAAGAGATACCCGGACGGCGCCCTCCCATGGATGCTTGCAGGCTAACAACCGCCCCAGGTCCTAGCCCTTCTTCCGCTGAAGAAGTCATCCCGCCATCACCACCATCTGCTGACCCTGCTTCCCTTCTCTTTCCGTCGTGGTGGTGCCGTGACCGTCTCTGCGAGCTCACCGCGCTTGTTTGACGACTATGCCAACTCGCTGACCTCCCACTGCTTTCCTCCCTGCTCCCCCCCATTCTCCACTTTGGCCACAGCACAGCGGGAACCCTGTCCCTAAGAACTGCTCCCCTCCTCCTTTGTCCTCCCTCCCTGATTCCTCAACTGTCCCCGAGATGGCTGGCCACTCCTGGGGCTGCCCAGCTTTCGGGATAGGCTGGACCTCACTCCTGAGGCTTGAATCTCACCAGCACACACCCTTTCCTTGCCCAGCAGACAATGGCTCACCTGCCCCAAACTGTGTCCCAAACTTGGGTCAGTGGAGCCATCAAATTTCCCAGGCAGCCAAGTTCAGTTAAGGTCAACGGGCCTCACCAGCTTTAAGACCTTAGGCCTGTGGCTTGGCCTCTTGAGCCTCAACGTCCTCACCTGTAAAGTAGAGGCAGCGAGTGCTGCCTTGTGGCGCTGGTACAGGTAAGCGCAGACCTGCCTGCTGCCTGCAGAATGATTAGTGCAGGGGCCAGGGCGGAGGATGTGCTCAGTGAACGACTATGCCTAGACTCCTTTTACGGCACCAACTCACAGCCTTGTGTCACAGGTACTGGCGCTAGGGTTGCCTTCGCCTCCAGATCAGCAGGCCCCCGAAGAAAAGGGACCAGGTCTTTTGTCATCCTTGTAGCGTCAGGAACTTTTCATGGAGTACCTTGTGTGTAGTAGGTATATAATGTGTCATTGAATTGAAGTGGATCAAATCTGGAGTTTTCCCAAATTTTGGTGGTAAGGGATCTGTGGGTCGAGTTGACCTCAGAGTGTTCTGATGGGGACCTCAAATGACAGCTGACAAACCCACCCAGCTTCTTACCACCAGGAGTAGAAGGGCTCCACTGGAGAGGTGGCCAGGGTCATGCTGGTTATTGGCGAAGACTCGTATCCTGGACGGGCAATGTGAAACCTCAAATCTTTCTTTTGGCGTGTGAGCTCACAGCTAATTGACAAGGGCGTGTCCTGTGTGTGAGCTGCTAAGATTTTCCATGAGGTCAGCAGGACCCAACAACATCCTGGGCTGTCCCAGAGCTTCAGGGCATTGGCTCATGAGGACTCCTAGCAATGACTAGCCATTGACAGTGGAGAGCCCATGGATCACTGTTAAGGCTCCTGCTCTTGGCAACTTATGACCTAATGAGAATCAGCATTGTCCAGTGCTGAGCGCAGTGGGCACTTAATAAATAGTTCTTAATGAATGAATGAATGTATGAGTGAGTGAACAAGTGAATAAAAGGCCGAAGTGTGGCCATATGCTTTATTTGTTTTTAAAATTTATTTATTTACTTTTGGCTGCGTTGGGTCTATGTCGCTGCGCGGGCTTTCTCTAGTTGTGGCGAGCAGGGGCTACTCTCCATTGCGGTGCGAGGGCTTTTCATTGCGGTGGCTTCTCTTGTTGCGGAGCACGGGCTCACGGGCTCTAGCGCACAGGCTCAGTAGTTGTGGCGTGCGGGCTTAGCTGCTCCGCGGCATGTGGGATCTTCCCGGACCAGGGCTCGAACTCGTGTGCCCTGAATTGGCAGCCGGATTCTTAACCGCTGCGCCACCAGGGAAGTCCCTCGGGCCATATGCTTTAACCACAAAGGTTTTGGGTTCAATCCCTAACTGTGACAAGGAGCTTTAGCCCTTTCTAGCCCTTTTTAGTCTGTGTTATGTGGTCCTCTGAGGGGCTTTCTCTGGTTGCTTATTAATTCATTCAGCAAATATTTATTGACCCCCCCACCATGAGCCAGGCTCTGAGTTCTGGGAAGGGGTGGGATGCAGCAGCCCGGCTCATCACCGGGCTGCGGGAGATCGTCTCCAGCACCGGAAGCCTGTCGGCCTGGGTGGAGCAGAATCCCTGGTAGTGACAACCCGTTTGCTTTCTTGCTTCCTAAATCACTGCGCCTGACATTCGCTCCCAGATAGCATTCTGAGTCCAACGTGATGTTCTCATGCCTTTGCTCTTAAGACGAGGCCCAAATAGGAAAGGGTGGGGTGACTTGGACTGGGTTTCTGGCAATTTCAAAATCTCCAGGATCGATTGATCCGTCTGCCCCTTCGTCAGCCGTTCATGAACGAGCCTGGGGGGTCCGAGCTTTGCACCAGTTGTTGCTGGAACACGACCTGCTCCCACGCTTCCTCCACTTGGTGCCAGGCCTGCCAGGTGAACCCCAGATAATGCCGGGCTCTGCTGACGTCATGGAAAATCTTAGCAGCTCATGCACAGGACACACACTTGTCAATTAGGTGGAGAGCAGACTGCCAAAAGAAAGAGGTTTGCGGTTTCACATTGTCCTTCCAAGAGACAAAGCGCTCTCTGCCCTGGCGTCCGAGGAGCGTTTTTCCACGCACGGTGCTGGGCTGCCCAAGTCCAAGGCTGTGCGAGGTGCCCCCAGCCCCTGTTGGGATGTGGGGAGGCGGAGGTGAGGGAGATGCCTCTCTTTGTTCTGGGCACCTGTGACGGTGCAGCTACCTGGGTGGGAGGGAGGGATGGGGGACGCTCTTGTGGGTTTGCTCGTTCGGGAATAGAAATGACAAATGGCTCCCGCTGGGAGCCCCGCCGGCCTTCCTGCCGGATCGTTTATCTCAGCGGCGAGTGATTTGCATACTGGCGGGGTGGGAACCGCCTCTCTCAGCGCTCGTTTCCCCTGCGCACTCTTCCCCTCTCCTCCCCCGTTCCCACTCCAGCCCGACTCTGGACGGGGCTGCGTGCCCCACGGCCACCTTGAGTGGGGCCCTAAAGCCCTTGAACCCCACGGGAACAGCTGAAAATGATCATCGTGTCACCAAAAGGCTCCTGTTTCTAAGGGGTGGGGGGCTCGGGACACTGTGCCCCGCCCTTTGGATGTTCTGATAGAATGGGCCAGGAGGAGGAAAGGGGGAGGGGATGACCGATTGCCCGCCCTGGTGCCAGATGCCCTCTCCCCCCACCCCCGGGGGCCCAGCACGTCCCCTGAGGGCAAACAGCTGAGAGAGGCGGGATCTGAACGCACATCTGCAGACTCCAGAGCTTACAGGTCACAAGGAGGCCAGCTGTACCCTGAGGGCGTCAGGGGAGAAGAGGGTGGGTGGTGGTGACCAGTGACTAGCCACCACCTGGCCTCGGAGGCTGTGAGCAGGTGGGTGGTGGCCAGAGGTGCTATAGGCGGGGTGGCTCGGTTGTTCTGAAAACCAGACCCTCTTTCCCCTTCCTGCTCCTTCTCTGCTTCCTGATGACCTCATCCTTCCACCCTACATGCTCAGAGACTTCCAGATCCCCCCACTTCGCAGGGCCAGTCGCTCCGGGGTGGCACCTGTCTGTGGAGACAGTCACTCACCAGTTGCCAGCTTCGTGGGTGAGTTCCTGGTTGAGGGTGTCCCTCGTGGCTAAGAGCAGGGTAGGGGAGTTCCGAGGGCGGCGAAGGCGGGGAGGCCTCACTGGGAGGCCAGGCTCAGTGGGACTGGGGTGTCCCCGGGGAGAAGGTTCCCACCGGGGACCCACTTGGACTCTGTGCAGTTGTGTCTAGGCCCTTCCTGCAAATCCCTTCCTAGCTGCCGGCCTCAGGCCCGCGGGAAGCGTCCTACCTGATACTCAGTGAGGTCTGGGGGCGTTTTGTGGAAGTCCCTTCTCCCCCAGGCCTCTGCCCACCCCGCCCCGGGGATCTCAGTACTGCACTGTGTGGCGGGGCGCTGCCTGGGAATACCCCTCAGCCCCCTGGCCCTGGGTGCGGGTCGGGGGAAACCTGGCTTTCCTTTTTCCTGGTCTGTGAGGAATCGTGCAGGGTGAGTGGGAGGCCCACAGTTCCAAGAGCGGCAACGAGGACACACATTATCTGTAAGAAATCCGAAAACAACAATCAACCCGGCAAAAGTTGCTCTGTTTTTTGTTAATATCATGAACCCCTGATTCCCAAAAAATGTCCCTGAAAAAAATTTTTGTTGATCTAAGTTCTAAACAATGTCTGTTACTGTTGGGTTTTAATAATATATATGTAAGCTTTGAATTAGCACGTTTTTTTTTATTATTTAGCCTTTGATAAACATCCCATTCTTTGTGGGAGTCAGTTTGGAAAAGCCCAGTTGTGCTGTTGGCTCCCCGCGCGGGGAGTGCCGCTCCTGTTCATTTGGGGAATAAGTTTATGGGGGTTTGGGGTCGCTGGAGATCCCTTCGGGTACAGTTTGTGGGTCCCACCCCCGTGGAATTGCGCTTCCCTGCTTTTAAACAGCAGATTAGAAATAAACAATGACAGCACAGCGACCGCAGGGATGAACAGAACTTGACTTACTTCAACTCAGTCATTCTGTGTGACTCCACATCAGTGTTTAAAATTTAAAACAGGGAAGCAGTATGAACCGTGACAAGAAGTATTTACGTTTGGTGAGTACCGATTTTAGTTCATACGTGAAATATTTTACTGAATGTGAACAGTCTTTTTAAGATGAGCATTTATTCTTCTTTCAAAATGATTTTTTAAAATCACACATCAAGAAAAGAATAGCTGTTTACACATCTTATTACAGTGTTCGTTTCCTAGGGCTGAAGTAACACATGACCGCAAACTTAGGAGCTTACTGCCACACAAATCTATTATTTCACAGCTCTGGAGGCCAGAAGTCTGAAATGGGGTGTCCCCTGGCCAAAATCAAGGTGTTGGCAGGGCTGCGCTTCCTCCAGAGGCTCTCGGGGAGAATCCTGTACCTTTTCCAGCTTCTGGAGGCTGCCTGCTTTCCTTGGCTTGTAGCTCCTGTCTCACCTTCAGAGCACTTCACTCTAACCTCTGCTTTTGTCCTTACGTAGCTTCCTTCTCCACTCTCAAGTCTCCCTCTGCCTCACTCCTATAAGGGCCCATGTGATGAATGTTAGGGCCCAGCTGGATAATCCAGGCAAATTGCCCCACCCCAAAATCTTTAGTCTAGCAATGTTTTGAAAAGTCCCTTTTGCTATACAAGGTAACATTCATAGTTTCTAGGGATTAGGATATTTTGGAGGGGCTATTATTCAGCCTACCGTAATTACCCCAAATAAATTCATTGTATGGGATGTGGGGTAAAAAATCACCCACTCTGGATGTGAAATGAGGCCTGGGGGCTGAGGCCTGGCACGGCCCAGAAAGCTTGTGGAGAACATGTTCTGTCTGAGGGGAGGGGAGATTGCATTTGGATGCAAGTCAGGGATGTGTATGTGTGTGTGCCCCTTTATGTGTGTGGTTCACTTGCCTGATTGAGTGGTGTGTGAAGGGCGGATGTGGGGCTGTTTGTAGGGCTATAAAAGCTGGCCCGGCTCCAGGGTCAGAGCTGTTGAAGCTCGGCCCTGGTAGGACCTTCATGCACGCATTATTACCACCTGACATGCATATACAGTATAGACCCACTCTGGTTCATAAGTTATTGAGGGCCTACTATGTGCAGGCACTCTTCTGACACTCAAGATGCAACAGTGAACACACAGACAAGCCCTGCACTCATGGAGTTTATATCACACCCATATGTGTTTGTTTATTATCTGTCTCACCCATAGAATGTATGCTCCTTGAGGGCAGGAACTTCTCCTGTGAATTAGCCACTCCCCGAGTGGCAGCCCACAGTGAGCATTTATTGAATGAGTTAATGTCCCATTGGGACCATCTCTGAGAGGTAAAAATTTGGAATTACGGCTCTCCAAGTAGACATGCCTCAACAGATGACAAAAATGGATTTTCTTTTTTGCACATTATTTATCGTGGCAATGCTGTTGCTTTTCCTTTAATATTTCCTCAAAAGTCTTGGAATTCAGTGTATGTCGTGGGTCCAAGTTGAATTTCTGAACAACTAAATATGGAAGGTTTAATGCTGAGCCTTCAATGGTCATTCATCGTTTTGCTGACACATATTATGTACCATGAAATCCAGCCAGACTGAAAACATGGTCTTAGAAGCAGTAATTTCCCCCAAATCACTGGATCTGAAAAACCTCCACTTGGCCTTCAGACTTTGTACTGCTTTCTAATGCTCCCCTTTCCCTAAACAAGGCATGTTGCCCCAATACCCTTTGGTCCCCACTCAGCCCTGCTTTCCACTGGGACGGAGAGACAAAGGAGCAGACGGACAGACACTCAGCGTGGAAGTGAACGGGCTTCTCAGTTTTCAGGCAGATGTCAGTCTCCAAGCAAGTTCAGCCTGCTGCTTTGGATTAATTTGGGGGATCTTTCTGATTCTCTTTTGGCCCTGCAGAAAGGGATAAGGGCTTTATACTTTGCCCCAGCTTTTCCTGTTTCAATTCAGAATCTCAGAGCTGAAGCATCACGCTCCTTTAGGAATGTACGTAATCTAGGCACTCAGAGTAGGGTGCCAGCCGCCCTGGGGTGGGGTGTGAAGAAAGCGAGACCCAGATGGAACGCCCGACTTACCAAAAGGCAAGCCCAAGACAAGAGACGGATGAAAGGGAATAATGTTAAATAACATACACCCCCGAAATGGACATAAATTCAGGCTGAGATTCCATCCCTGGGTTCTGATGACGTGAACCACAAGAACAAAGCTAAGGGAGATTTTTAAATGTCATCACCAGGCTCCTTTCTGGAATTACAGCTTTGTTATTTATTATGTACCATGAGGAACATATAATTCCTTATGTTCGGCGTTGCTGGAGTACTTTCAGCTCGGCCATCCTGCTGGATTCCACACCACGTCACCATGTCAGTTTGAGTCCTTCTTGGTAGAGTTGCCAGAAGTGGAAAGAGGATTTTTAAAAAAATAGATGTTGTCTAGGATCATCCCAGACCAGGAAAAAAGTGGCAAGAAGGCTGAAGTCCAGGGAGCAGAGTGATGGCAGCCCTAGCCTGCTAAGGACCAGGATTTGGGGAGATACGCGTTGTCTACAAGTGGCATGGTGGGAATTTGCTTGTATAACTGTGATCTAAAAAAAAAAAAGCCCAAATATGTGTGGCCAGTTGGCTGAGGCTCCAGGCTGAAGCTGTCTCCTGAGCTCCGCATCCCTGAGACTCCAGCAGTGTCCCTGGGGGAGAGGGACGAGTGTGCGGCACATTGGCAAACCTGGGCAGCCCTAGCCCGGCTGTATTTCACCTTTATGCCCACCGAGCTTCCTTCTGCTTTCGGAATGGGGAAATTCAGACATCAATCTGGGCTTTCCAAGAAGTTTCAGTTCCACGTTTTTAGCCCGAGAAGGAGGCACGCTGACAGATTCTGTCCACGTGATGACCAATGGGCTGACCGTGGCTTTCTAGCAACGCTGTAGTGTCAAGTCAGGGTCGCAGGGCTGAACGGGGTGCTTTCTGCTTTTCCCAGACCACCCTCTCTTCTTTCAAATTCGACCTTCTAAACAAGGCATTGCCACTTGGTCATGATAAGGCAGCCCTTAGAAGGAGACCACATTAAAATTGTTATATAGCATGCCCAAGACAACGACCATGCAAACTCAATTCTGCAAAAAAATATTGTTTAATTGATTTTCTTAAAAAAAAAATCTATTATGTTTCTGTGGGCCTATTGATTTGCAGCCCCACAGCAGTAAAGAAGCAGCTTTGTGATCAATAAAGCCAAAGTGTATCTTACCCCGAATCAGTTCTGCGGGCCCTAAGGGGATGCGACCAGCCGGCCTCCCCAGACAGTGACTGGAGTATGAACAACCTTCTCCACGACGGCCGAGATTTATTTCTATTGGCATAAACATAACAAATGAAACCCTGATGACTTTTCTTGCTCTGCAAGCCAAGAATACATCGCATTAGTCATCAGGAAACATACAAGTACACAATTTGCAAAAGGAAAAAAGAAAAGGAAAACAGTGCATTTTAAAAAAATCTTAGTGCATTAACTCCTCCCCCATACTTAATTAGGATAATAATTTACACCTGGCTCTTTGCTGGTTTTCTTTTCTATTCTCTGCCCCCTCCTTCCCCAATGCTGCTTCAGATTGGCTTCACAAGTGTTGGAAGGTTTTTCTGCGTCTGCGGTGAATACCAAGTACAGGTGACTGCAACCGCAGGCTGACAATCCTGTGTAGAACCAACATTGCTATCTTACCCTCTAAAAAATAATAATGTTGACCTAGATAAGGCACCTGCAATAACACACGGACGGCAGCTGGGGAAGCACTGCAGACACCATCAGGAAGCGTTGGCTACGGAAAGAAGAGCTCCCTGAACCTGATAAGTAATCTTGGCTGCTGTTAATTTCAGAATTTGTCATTTGCATTTTGCCCTTAAACTGGAGGACACTGCCTGAGGCAGATTCTGAACAGATGCTGTGCAAACTCATCCTGCTGCTTTGAACGGATTTAGGAACAAGCTTTCTTCAGGCCTAGCCCTGTGCTGGCCGATTGCCACCCCCTCCAATGAAGTTGATTGGTATGGCTGGATGGGTGAGGGTGCGTGGTGCAAAAGGAGGTTGTCAAGGTCAGCGGGGACCAGATTTTGAAAGACTTTGCCTGAGGGCACTGGGGAGCCAGAGAGAGATTATTTAGAGGGGAGAGAAAGTGATCAGATATGTACTTCACAGCCATCTCTGGCTACAGTGCGGGGCTCCAGTTTTCAGGTCCGCTTTTTGTACACACATGAAGATGTTGATGGTGATGGTGATGGTAGCTAACGTGATGGACCAGGCTTGGCTCCAAGTTTCATTTAATCCTCACACCAACCCCAGCAGGGAGATACTGTTATTCCCCCATTTTACAGACAAGGAAACTGAGGCACACACAGAAATATCCCACATGACAGTGACCATCGCATGAGCCGCACTCCCTTGGTCAGGCAGGTGTGGAGTTCTTCCCTATTTTAATGCCCCCCAGGAATGCATGCTGGATGAGAAGCACCCAAGTGAGGAGCTCTTTAATAGAGGAATAATAGCCTTGACTCAGTTCAAATTTGTATTCTAAAAAGAAAATCACTGGGGGAAAATGCAATTATTAGTAAATGATCTCATGTGCACATCTTCCGGCAGGTTAATATGAACCAGTGTGGAGCCCCGGGCAGCTGCGGGGAAATGGGTGGAGGATGGTATACGTGGCAGGGGAGGGACGGTGCCCGCCTAGGGACCCCCAGGACCACCCTGCCCTCCTCTGCTCTGCGCCACTGAGAGCCCAGAACTCATTTCTCGGAGGCTTGGGAGGTAATTCCTTAGCACAGTAGCCCCAGGCGGCCTTTAGTGCCAGAGGGTCTCTGAGCTGCACGGTGGAACCCTGGGCCCCACCCCAGGCTGTGAAGTCGGAGTCTCTAGGGGAGGCCTGGGCTCCAGCAGTTTTACTGCCTCATCTGATTCTAACATCAGCCAGAGCTGAGAGGCCCTGGGCTGACCCTTTATGCGCTTACGCATCTCCCTTAGGTGTAGTGGCCGCTCTCTGAGAACCAGCTCAGAGGAGGCAGAGCCGGAGGGGCAAGGAGAGAGGCCAGGGGTAAGGGGAGGCAGGGAGCAGCCTCGAAGCAAATTCCTCTTTCCTGCCACCTCGTCTGGTTGACAAAAAGGGCCACAGGCTGGGGACCTTTGGTGGCTGTGTGTGTCTGGCACAGAGAAGGCACGAACAGCTGTATACAGGGTAAAAATGGGTGGCTAGTGATGGGGGTGGGGGTGTGGGATGCGCTGGCCACCCAGGCTCCTCTAGTTGATGCTTTCACTGGGTGTGGTCGTGGGGGCAGAGATGGGGAGGTGGCCGAAGATGTGAGGTCTTCTGTTCGCTTTGGCCCTGGCTTCACAGGACACGCTCTTGGAAAATGAAAACCATGTCGGTGTAAAATCAGAGCTTTGACTGAAAGCCAGCCTTGAACACAATTTGTCTTCCGTTCTTTAACTGAGAAGCTGAAAGAGTCTCAGTGTCCGGAGGGGATCTATAAGACTTCTGGTTTCTTGTTCAGCTTTCCAGGTGAAATCCCATCCAAGTGTGGCTGGCTCCCAGCTCTTGAGTTCAGCTTTCTCTTCGGTGGGCTTCCTGGTCAGGACCCCCAGCATCTCCTTCCCAAGGTCTCTTCTGCGTCAGAACCCAGCGTCTCCTGCTGACTGTGACCCCCCACTTCCCCCCGCCTTCCTGGCCTGGCCCCCATCCCCCACTAAGCCAGCGCTATCCTCCTAAACATTGGACAGGCTCTGACTCTGGATGTGACCGGATGCGAAATGAAGAGGACTGGACAGAGTGGTGAGTTGTTCGTAGCGCTAGATTTCATAGTCACTTAAAAGACCTGCCCTCTATTCTGAGATTATATCCTTTCTACCTTTTGGTGTTAGAAGGTTCTTGGTTTTATAAAATGATGGGGATGTTGGATGGCAAATGCTTTAAAAATTGTACTTACTCAGAGAATAAGGTGGCCATCCATGCTCATTCCCTACTTTTGTTTGGAAGTTTTGCCGCATGGAGTAATCCAGGTGAGGATGCCACAGGGTGGGGCTTCCCCGCATAGGGATGGAATTCGGGTGGAGGCACGGGAAAGAGCACTGCTGTTCCAGAACCCCAGTGACCCTTTTGAACACCTCGCTTTCCACCAGCCTAGGCATTGGGAGGACATTCATCTGACGAACATTGATTGAGCACCTGCTGTGTGAGAGACACTGGGTCCTGGGGATACCAAGACGTATGACACCATTCCTGCTCTCAGGTGGGAGGGATAAGACTAAAAGGCAAAAAGTGTCACTTGATGAGAAACAAAGTGCCTTCAGAGGGCGGAACCATTGCTGGCATCACATGTCCCCCCAGCAAAGCCACAGTGTTACCTGGGTTAGTAACTGGGCCTGGAGTTCCCTTCTGTTAAATGGGACAGAAATCTACACCTCAAAGACAATACCTGGCGCTTTTCAGATCAATGTATGTGTATGTGTCGGCACCTGCCTTTTACGCGTAAACCCGTATCACAGCATTTTATGGTCATTTGTTAGTGTGTAAGCTTCACGTTGGTGGTGAAGATCGGGGAGAGTGATGTTCACAGGTGTGGGATAGGTGTGTCATTTTGAATCTTTAGGGTTAGCTGCAATCTGTGCTTTCTTGTTATGGCTGGTCCTTGTCCGCATATGTGCGTGCTAGAGAGAAGGGGAGAGAGAATGGGTGGCCTGGGATAGAAAATGGTCCCTGCTGACTCACATGATCCGTTTTCTCATTGCCTGAGTTTCTAGCGAGATCAGCCAGAAGAAAAATCAGAATGAGAAAGGGTTTCCTGGTAGAAGAGGAGACCATTTTCGGGGTGTGGTATGTGATTTAAGATTTGGTGCCCTGGTCCTGAGATGGCATGAGGTGTGCTGTTTGGGTACATGTGTGGCTTCTCTGTGGTCCAGCTGTTCCAGGGGTCAGCATGCATGCTTGCCGGCTGGAAGGCCACCCTGGGACAGGGGACACGGTGGTCCTGGGAGGCCCCCTGGGTGGGAAGGGGAGCAGTCGTTGCTGGGCACTTTTGCCTCAGGGGGACACAGCACGGTATGGATGGAGCCCCCGCACCTGGAGCATGCGTTCTGTGCCGGCATCGCTGACCACACCGCGACCAGCTCTTTGTGACTCGGGGCCCGCACACGCCCTCCTGCCGGGCTCCTCTCCGCACTCCTTTGCCTGGTTGGCTTCTCATCCTTTGGCTTCAGGACCCCCAAACCAGGAAGCCTGTTTTCCTTATTCTGCATCACGGTTTCCTCTCTTTCCCCTTCATGGCACTTGTCACAATTTATTCTGTCGTGCTTGTTGGTTTACCTGTTTCTTTGCTGTCTCCCAGCTGGACTGTGTGCCTATATCTGGGACAGGAGAGGGGCTCCGAAACTATTTGCTGAAAGATTGGTCTTATTTAACCCTTTCAGCAATCCTAGGGGTAGTGATGATTTTAGCTGCGTTTTGCAGGTAAGGAAACAGGTGTCTGGAGGGTGAGTCACCTGCCCGTGGCCACCCATGTGGGCTGTGGCAGAGCTGGCCCTTGGGTCCCTGCCTGGCCCCCAAACCATGCCTCCTCGCTGCCACCCTGGATCCTGTGCAGGCAACGTCCTGACCCCATGCACAGGCCCCTCTCCTTCTATAAGACATGAGGACACAGAACAAACAGAGAGCCCACTATTCCTCAGTGCTCTGATCCATCAGAGCAGCGTGCCCAGACAGACTCCCAGAGTGTCAAACACACTGCAGCCAACAGCCCTTCAGCTGACCTGCCCAGCTGGAAGAGGGGCAGTGGCCAGCTTATTGGGGGGACACGACTCCCACTGTCTGCAACTTCCGGGAGTCAGCCACAGGCAGGAGGGAGCCAGCCGGGTTTTCCGGACTCCCCCGGCCACCTGCTGTCCCCTTCCTCTTATAGCAGAGGAGCCTGACCAGCTGGCCTCGCCTTGCAGCCTGGGGTCCAGTCAAGGAGTCTCCTTGGGCTTCCCTGGTGGCGCAGTGGTTGAGAATCTGCCTGTCAATGCAGGGGACACGGGTTCGAGCCCTGGTCTGGGAAGATCCCACATGCCGTGGAGCAACTAAGCACGTGCACCATGGCTACTGAGCCTGCGCGTCTGGAGCCTGTGCTCCGCAACGGGAGAGGCCACGACAGTGAGAGGCCTGTGCACCGCGATGAAGAGTGGCCCCCGCTCACCGCAACCAGAGAAAGCCCTTGCACAGAAACGAAGACCCAACACAGCCAAAAATAAATAAATAAATAAATAAATAAATAAAAAAATAAAGAAGTCTCCTTATTTTGTGCTTAACAGAGACTCAGATGGCCCTCTGGCAATGCTGGCCTGGGGGCCCGTATCCCCGTGCAGGGAGGGGACTGTCCATCTCCAGAGGTCCTTGCGTTAACACAGAGCCTCTATCACCAGGGAGCAGTGCTCCTCCCTGGGCCCTGTTGGGCTGGTTGCTGCCAGCACCCCCCAGGTGGCCATCAGGGAACCCGAGACCCCGGCCTGAGCGCAGCTTCCCAGTCACCCCTCTCCACCGCCTCTAAGCCCAGCACCGTTATTCCTACGCTTGCACGGTGACCCGAGGCTGGAGAGCGTGGGCTTCGATGGGGAAGAGGTGGAGGGAAGGCATGCAAGGGGGCTCTTAAGGAGAAGTGGCTCCTGGGTTCCTGGCACTCGTGTTAAAAAGAAAAAAAAGACCATGGGAAACCAGCGATGGAGCACCGAGGGGGAACGCTTCACTGCCCAGCCAGGACCCTGATGCAGTACAGTATCTATTTCAACAACTTTAGGGATGAGGTTCGGGCTGGGGGTGGGGGAACTGGGTAGATCTTTTCAAGCCAAAAGACAGGAACTGTCTCCATCCCAAGTCTCCGAGTGGTGCTGGCTGGCGAGACCCCAGTTTGGGTGTTGGCCGGGGTCTGCTGAGGATGTGGGGTCTCTGACTCGCATCACAGGCTCCGAATGTCCATTCAGGGCTGCACCGGTGTGAGTGGCTAGTGGCCAGGCTGGGGTTTATGGCTGTACCTATTTGATTTCATTTTATCTTTTAACTCTGCAGGGTGGACATCATCATTCCATTTTATAGATTGGGGTTGGGGGGGTGGCTGCTCAGAGGGGTTAAGACACTTGTTTGGGGATGCAGAGCCAGGGTTTGGACCCTGGGCTGTTCGCCTCCTGGGCTCCTGACTCTTGTGCAGGACGTTCAACCACCAAGCACATCAGCCTCCAAGTCTGCCGGGCTCGCTTCAAATTCTGACTCTTCCACCTAAGAGACCCGGGACTTAGGATCTCTCAGAATTCATTTCCCGCTCCGTAAAATGAGGGAATACCAGTCAACTCTCCTCCAGGTTGAAGTGAGGATTAGATGAAAAAATGTATGTAAAACCCTTGGTGGAGTGCCTGCCTTTACCCGCCCATCTGCCTGGGTTTGGGAATGAGCTTTCCATTGAAATTTTCTTTATTTTTTAAAAATAAATTTATTTATTTTTGGCTGCGTTGGGTCTTCGTTGCTGCGCGCGGGCTTTCTCTAGTTGCGGCGAGTGGGGGCTACTCTTTGTTGTGGTGCAGTGGCTTCTCTTGTTGCGGAGCACGGGCTCTAGGCGTGCAGGCTTCAGTAGTTGTGGTGCACTGGCTTAGCTGCTCCGCGGCATGTGGGATCTTCCCGGACCAGGGATCGAACCTGTGTCCCCTGCATTGGTAGGTGGATTCTTAACCACTGCAACACCAGGGAAGTCCCGAAATTTTCTTTAAATAGAGGGGAAATATCCAGACAAATGGAATCTTGGCTCACTACACATGCACACACATTCATATCTATCTATTCACACAATGTACATATATTCATATATACACACATATTTATAGCTCTCTATGTATATATATCTATACATACATAGATATACATATATATTCATATCTATATACATATATTTATATATACATATATTCATATCTATCTATGTACACATATACATATATTCATATATACACACATATTTATATCTATATATACTTATATATACACACATATATTCATATATACATATATATTTATGCACACATGTACATATATTCATTTATATGCATGTATATTTATAACTGCATACATATACATATATTCATATCTATACATATGTTTATTATGTATACATATACATCACAAGTTCAAATCTATTTATATACTCATATATTCATGTATACGCATATGTGTATCTATGTGTATACACATACATATGCACATTCATATCTATTTATATACACATATACATATATACATATATTCATATCTATGCACACATATACATATATTCATTTATATGCACATATATTTACACCTCTCTATACACACATATATACACATGTGTTCATATCTATCTATATACACACATATGCACATACTCCTTTTGCTTTTCTTTTCTTGGCTGGAAAGTTGGAGGTTTTTACTCCTCCCTAGGAATAATGACATCACAATGGCTTTAGAAGCTAAAAGTTCTGCTAAAGGAGAAAGGTTGGTCACTTGCTGGTGTGAGGGGCGGCCTCTCTCCTCTGGTCATGGGCTGGCAGCTGAGAGGAGCCTGCATCAGCCCTCGGCTTATCTTCCCTTTCTCCAGGACTCTGACCTGTCAAATCAGCAAATTAACAGGAGAATGTGGAGAAAGATGAAATTGACCCGCACCTATGAGGCTTAAAAATATGGTAATGCAATTAGCAGCCTTCGCAGCCTAATGAAGCCTCTCTAAAATGCTGATAAAATACGACTAAAGAAAAATGCTTAAGAGCCTCTTCAAACTTTCCAAAATGTGAAGTGCGTCCTTCTGGAGAAAATGGCAATCTAGCCTCCTTTCTCCAAGGTTCAAGATTAATTAGGGGCTTATTTAGTGCATGAATGAGGAAACAAATGAACTCTTGGATCACAAAGCATTGAAACCAATTTTGTAATCTTTTTTTTTTTTTTTTTACAATTACATTCCTATCATAAAAGTCTTCATTAGACGTTGTCACGAGCGTGTGTTGTGTTCGGGAAGTGTTACCACCCTGGGTTTTTGACAAGACCGCAGTCCCTTCCCGTTAAAGAGGGCTCTTATAACAAAAGCCTTTTCTTTCTTTTGAACAGCAAAGGGCTGTGGCTTGGAAGGCTAGTCTAGGCTGCAGCGGGGGTGGGGGACATGCAACTCCTTACTAGCCCTCCTCAACCTGGGTGCACCTGCCTTTTCTGTAGGCGTGGCCCCTTCCCAAACGGGACAGACTGATGAGGTGCTGGGTGAATGTATCTGGCTCCCTGGATGGTTTGTTCATTTTTTCGGTCATTTGTGATGACAAGACAGGCCTGGGGAGAGACGTGAGTCCTGCATACCTCTTTCTCCCCCACTGGGTGAAAGAGCCATTGGGTGGGTGGCAGCCAGGGCTTGGGGTGAGACAGAGGCCGCCATTTGTTGAGAGCCTTTGTGTACCTGATGCTGTTCCAGGTGTTCAACAGCAAGGATGGTACCAGGAGTTAGTGATTCAGAGTCCGGGTCTGGGGTCAAAATGCCTTGGGCTGAATGCAGCTGACCACTTCTTAGCTGCATGATGCTGGATGAATGCTCTCAGCTCAATATATGAGTTTCTTCATATATAAAATAGAGGTAGAGATAGTATCTTCCCTTTTCTCATAGAATGAATAAATGAAATGTTGTGTATAAGAGGATTTAACTGAACGCTCAGTCGATAGAGAGTTCACAATAAAGCACAGCTTTAGTTACATCAAAAAATAATGTAATCTACATGACAAAGCCGCAAGGTATGATTTTTCTTATTTTCCAGATGAGGAAACAGAACTCCAGAGATGTTAAGGAACAAGTCCAAGGTCACACAGGGTGTCTCCTGTCCTGGGGTCCTGGGCAGATCAGACTCTTTTTTCTTTTTCTTGGCCGTGCGGCTTATGGGATCTTAGTTTCCCAACCAGGGGTTGAACCTGCGCGCTCAGCAGTGAAAGCGCGGAGCCCTAACCACTGGACCGTCAGGGAACTCCCCCCCAGACTCTCATTTATATGTTCGGTTTCTATAGAGATATTTGTGGCCTCTGGATCAACCCTCATTCCTGTGTCTGTGTTAATTAGCTCTAAGAAGTACTCTTAGGTCTGCTGCAGCCAACATTATCCAGAAGGGCTGGCTAATGATCCCTGGAGATGCCAGCGCTTTCTTCGTGTAGGAGGGCACCTTTGGTGTCAGGATCTGGCTTACCTGGCCGTTTTGGTGAATTATCCTGTCTTTGCCCAGGGCTATGTTATGTCCTGGCTCCTGTTCACTGTGGACGATGACCCTCACCCTGGAGGAGCTCTATGTTTTTGAAAGTTAATGCAGCAGGCACAGGACCAACGCGGGCATTGGTGGGAAAGCAGGGGTCCTGTCTGAGAAGCACTGAGCGTGGTTTCGAGGTGCAGTCTGGGAGGTGCAGAGGTGTTTCTCCACTCGGCTCTTCTCTGGGACAGGAAACAGCCCCAAGCCTGCTCCGAACTTGGAATCTCGGTGGAGAATTCACCCTCACTACTGTACGCCCTCAGCCACCACTCCTTGCAGCTAAAGAGAGACAGGGTGGCATTTGCATTCCAGAGTTACTTCATGTTTAGGATAGGGCATTCCCTGGGGCTTTGGACATGCGTATCTTTGGGTGCTGCCCTGGAGCAAGAAAGGATGACCCCAGAGGAGGGCGTGGCAGCGACCTGAGCTCCAGGAAATCTGGCCTCCTGAGGGTTGGTCAGGCCTGCGGTGGGTGGGCAGCCCCCTGCCCTCTACAAGGCCCTGCTCGTTTGTTCCGTCACCAGAGCTTGCTGTCCTTGATGGACAGGAAGGTGGAAGGAGACAGCGGCCTTCCGAGCGCCTGGAGGGCTGCAGCGACTCAGCTACCAGATGAAAACGGGAGATTCAGAGAGAGCAGGCTTGGATTTGCATCCACTTTGCATTCATTTGCATAGGACCAAGTTCTGCGGAGACCACACCTCTCACTCATCCTTCTGTGGGGGTGGGGAGGGGGGGCTCCTCCGGGTCCTCTCCTTTGGAGAAGAGGAGGGGGGCCAGCCAGAGGAGGACAGGGCCCCTGCCCAGGGCTGCAGGGGCCGGGTGCAGGATTGGCTTTCCTGAGGCCCAGCGTTCCCTGGGAAAACTGCCGGTGGGCAGGGGAGCTCTCCTTCCTTTTCTTGGGGATCATTTTCTCTCTTAAGCCAAGAGCTTGCTGTGCTAACGAATTGGCCCTTGTGGTTTAATCTCAGTTTGGGTCACTTGGTTTTCTGTGGCTGCCAGTAGCACAGCGGTCCCGAGGGCTTAGAAAGGGAAAAATGCATTGTTCTGGGTTTGAATGAAGTACAGAAATTCTGCCATTGTGATCACTTCAGGTGACCGCAGGCTCAGCCGGCCCCTCCCTGGCACTTGCCGGCCTGCAGACCCCCTTCGCCATGGCAGGCCAGGCTAAGCTCGGAGTCTGGGGTCTTCAGTGAGTCCCCTAGGACTTACCCGGGGCCTTCTGATGAAGGGGATTCATCCTAGAGGGTCTGAAGCCTTTACCCTTTCCCGGTTAGAAAGCGGAGGGATTGAGACTGAGCTTTGCGTAGGCTTTGGTGTGACTGTGCCCTCGCTGGACCCCTCACACCCTGACACCGAATTCCAGAAAGTGGAAAACAGTGATGGCAACCACAGCTACATTTGACCTCTCCTTTGAAAATGGGCAGTAGCTGACCGGCTCATTGCAGAGGGCTTCTATGCCCAGCAGACAGGAATCCCTTCGGGGAGCTTCGCTGGTGGTCCTGTGTCAATTGTCTGACAAAAGCAAATCCCAGCGCTGCCTCTTGCTGTGTGATCCTGGGTGGGTCTCAAATCTGAGATCCAGGGGTCAGTGGCATCTGTCCTCCGTGAAGGGTATTCTCAGGGCTGACACCTCCCTTTTCCCCTTCACCACACCCCCACCTCAGTTTAATCAGTTCAGCATTTAGGGCAAAACTCAACCCTCAGCCCTGAGGATCTAGCAGAGGTGGGTCCTGGGATCTGACCTCAGCCAGTGCCTGTCAGTTATCCTTGCTCTGCCAATGGGAGCCCAGCCTGGGGCCTCAGCCACGCCAGGAACACGGTCCTCCCCTGGAAGAATCAGGCGAGTGGCATTTGCCACCGAGTACCACTGGTGGCTTCAAAGGAATCCACAGCTCCCATCCCCTCCCCACACTGAGAAAAAGAGAAGGGGGGTGCGGTGGGGAGAGGCTGAGATCTGAGAAACGCTAAGCAATAAAGGACTTTAAAATAGATTTACTTTAATTATATACTTCTGTAATTTGCTGTAGTTTCCCATCCCATTATTAAATTACAACAGTAACTCATCTAATGGATTTTCACCGAGAAAACATTCATTTTATTTCATTATCTTTTTGTGCGATAGTCTATAATGAAGGCAACAGAGTCTGCCCTTGTACCCAGAATAGGCCGGGGTGGAGGTGTGTGGTGGGGATGAAGGTCAGAGGATCAAGTGGAAGGTCACGACGCTAATTCCTAGGGCAGCCAGGGGCTGTCAGCCACAGGAGCTGAAGGTGGGGGGCTGGCAGGGAGGGGTGATTTGGAAAGAGAGGGCCTGGGGTGGGGTCTCAGGGGTGGAAGCGGGAGGAGTGGAGGATGCTGGGGGCAGGTGAGCCACCCCTTCCCGCTGAGTGAACAAGACGGATTAAACAGGGTACCACCTCCTTCCCTCTGGGTCTGAGCAGGCCAGGGGTGGGGGGGGCGGATGTGGGAGGAACTGGGAGTAGGCGTGGAATGTTTCTCTTTATCCTCTGCTTGGCCGAACTGCAGAGGTGAGGAGGGAAGGACGAAGATGTGAGAGGGGGTGGCAGGAGTGGCCAAGGACGTCCAGGAACAATTTTCATTTTCTTTGGTGCGGAAGGAGCATCTCCAGAGAAATCCAACGCCACCTGGTCTCGCTCCATGACCCTCAAGTCCAATCCCAGTCTGTGCTCTGATGCGGCTGGACGGGCTGAGTTTGGCATTAATGCCTCTCCTGCTGGGGTGGCTGAGTTTGGAAGGTTCCAGGCTTGGTGGAACCATCCTTGCTTCTCTGTCTCTCTCTTTCCCACGTCCTCTGAGCTGATGTCCTTGGCCACCCCTGAACCTCAGCCGTCACTCTGCCTGGGTATCAGACAAACACAGAGATTGAAATAACGTAGGTTTGTGGTCCCCACACCTTGTTGTGGCAGGGATTGGAGATAAGCCACTGGTAGTAATAATAGAACAATAATGACAAAAACATGTTTTAAGCATTTACCATTTGCTTGGCCTTTTCAAAGCACTTTATGCGTTGCGAGGCAGCTGTTGGTAATCATTGCTCCTCCTTTCCATACAAGGAAACGGGGGCTTAGGTCAGTCAATAAGACAGGTAAGTTCTAAGTGCCTGATGGAGACCTTAACCTGGTCATGACCCCAAAGCTCTTGCTGGTCACCTCTGGTCCTCAAAGGTTAATGTGCCAAAGAGTCACTGCGACAGGCCACAGGCCTGGCTGGAAAGAGACCTTTACAGGGAGCATCTCAGGCGGTCGTGCTACCGGTGAGACGAGACGTGTTGCAGCCGTGGTGATGGCTCCAGGGTTACCCGCGAGGCCTCTCATGGCCCCAGCTGCTCCTTTTTCTTCGTCGTCTCCTGGTCTGCCTCAGTGCACGGAAGGCGCCCTGGATCCATCTTGCTCTTCAGGTCTGGCCTCTGGTGGCCTGCCTGACCCCGCCCCCTTGGGGATGGGGACGTGGCCCAGACTTGGGTCTGCCAGGTGGATCCAGTTGCTCGGCACCTGGTGAGGGTCCGGCTTGCAGGCCCTGCCTGCCTGCCCCTCATTGTACCCAACCTACCCAGGCCCACGGGATGTCACACCCGCACCTGCAGCTCACCCCACCTGTCACACGAAGGGCTTTGTCCTGTCCCGCTCTGTGCTCCCCTGGACCCCTGGTCCTCTGTGGCCCCTCTGCCTTGTCCCCAGTTATTTCCCAGGCTTCTACTTGGCCTTGCTCTCAGGCTCCAAGCCACCCCTTCAGGTTCTACTAGGCTCCCCCAAACCCTTGGACTCAGGGTTGCTCCTGGAGGGACTCACGCCTGCCTCACCCCAGCCATGAGGGCAGCCTCTGAGCTGCAGTCCCAAAGCCCACCCTGTGTCCAGGTCACTTGCCATGATCTCGCCTTACAGGGTGAGTCTCTACCTGGTCCCAGCTCAGGCCTCCCCCGCTCCCCACCAGAGACGCACCACGCCCCTAGGCTGTGGGCCTGCCGTGGTCTGATGGGAGGAGGCGAGCAGGGAAAATGCATGCTCGCCTGCACACTGTCACGGGAACAATGCATCCCGCAGGGACTGGTAGCTCTAATCCATTGTCACCTGTGCTTGGCGTATTAGAAAACCAGAGGACCAAATGCCTCCCTGTCTATATGCACAAAGACAGCCAGGCAGGTCAAAATAAGTGAACGACATACCGTGTGTCTTATTTAATGAATCCCTGGCAACCAAGCTTCTTCATAATAAACAAATGAACAAGTGCAATTCACCAGCCACTCCAAGCAGGGTAGTACTGGTTTAGCACCGCACCAGAGGCACTGAGATGTTTATGGAAAATTGCTTGGGAGGGCGAGTGTAATTAATGGATAAACTCAAGCACCTTAAGGCAAATTAATTTGTCTCCAACCTTGAGCTTCTCAGCCAGGGATCTAGGGAGGAGAGGAAGGGGAGGAGGTGAGTTCTGCTTCTCCTGATTTCCCACCCTGAGGACTCAGGTACCTTCACCTGCTGCCCCAGGTAACTCAGTGGGCCCGTCTACGAGTTGGAACCGTATGTGTATGCATGTTTGTGGATTCCAAAAGTCTGTTATTTCAGGAGCGGCTTTGAGATATTCTGAGCACCAGCATCTTGGTTCCCTTCCTGAAGATCTGGGACATGTCCTTGTGCATCTTCTGTGTCATCATAGCCGTGCATGTTACTTCCACCCCTGGCAATCCCACTCTTGACATTGCAGTGCTTCTTTAGGATGTACTCTCTCCACCATACGGTAACGTCTTTCTCAGGCAGTGTCCTGGTTTAGGAACTGGGGGGACATGGAGGGCACAGCACCTCGAGCTGCTCCCCGAGAAGCCTCTGATCCCCGCTGTTCTCCATGGAGGGTGTTTTAGCAGCAGAGTGAGTCTTGATTGTGAAATTGGAATGAGTTCATGTCTCCAGTTGGTGGGGAGCTTTTATTTCTGATCTGGTTTATTGACCATTTATTTCTAAATTACAGTCCTCCCTTCACCCTCTGCTTGTATTGCACGTTTGGTTTCCCGGGAGGCGTCCTGAGCCTGCGGGATGTTCAGTAGAGAATGAAAGGAGTGAAGAAGCGGGTGCGGGCAGAGGGAGAGTCTGGATGAGGCTGGCCTTCAGAGCTGTGCTGGGCTGGGCTGAGCCAGCCAGTCCTTTATACTTCATCCACAGGTCCTGGGACGTGGCCCCCAAGGGAGGTTGAGGCCCTGGGCGGGGCGCGTTTCTGCAGCTGAGGCCACCCCGAGCGTGCTGCCAGCTGGGGGCAACGTCTCCAGCATTAAAGGGGCATCTGGGTGGCATAGCTCAGTGGCCACCCCTTTGTGGCAGTGGACGGGGGGTTGCTTGGGGCTGGCCTCACTGGCCCTCCAGTGTG
Organism: Monodon monoceros; assembly: GCF_005190385.1. Taxonomy (NCBI): domain Eukaryota; kingdom Metazoa; phylum Chordata; class Mammalia; order Artiodactyla; family Monodontidae; genus Monodon; species Monodon monoceros. Next base: position 28,544,053 of record NW_021703786.1, read on the forward strand.
GCCTAGGAATCCCAACTTGGCCTCTGTCTTATTGCTCCTCATGTTCTAGCCACTCCATTCAAGTTCTCTTTGTCTGTGTAGAAAACTCCTACACATGCAGTGAGACCCAGATCAAATTCCCCTCTCCAGCCATCTGTGCTTCTCTCCCCTCTCAGGGCTCCACAGTGCCTCCTCCCTACCTTATCCTAGGATTCACTTTCATCCCGTGGAAATGATTTCTTGCAAGCCTGCCTCCCCACCCGCACCGACCCTGAGTGCCCTGGGGTCAGAGACCATCTTTGATTTCTCCTTGCGTCTTTGGCACCTAGTGCCGTGCCCGGAACTGGGAAGATGCTCATTGGCCTTGTTGGATGAATGATGGAGTGAGAGCAAGTGAGGTGTGGTGGGGTACCTTTTTCCAGCCTCGCAGGCCCCCCAGCTGTCAGACCCCAGGCAGAGCCCCGCCCCAGCCCAGGGGCCTCATGTCTGCTGGCCTCTTTGGCAGGAAAGGCGCCGTCATCAGGGGCTTAGCTGCCCCCTGGGGAAGTGAGACAGATAGGCCCTGTTGCTCACACTGACATCATTCCTTGGCCTTTGTTCTCTTTGGCAAACCTCCCTGGATTCTTGGCGGCCAGAGCGTCGTCAGTTTGATGGATGGGCTAGGTTTACAAGGAGCTCTTCCTCTTTGTTTTAAACTCTCTCGCCTTTTATGACTGAGAGAGTCTGGGAGTAGAGGAGGGGGTGATGGCTCATCCTTGCAGGGCTGCCACCCGGCCCTTTAAAGGTTAAGTGTATTTATGTGGCACGTACAGGAGGCTGCGGGGCCTGACAGAACAGGAGAAGGATGATTAACGGCTGGGGTCCTGCAGTCTTGGGATGGGCCGCTGCTGTGGCAGCGGGGAGGGTGGCCACGGCTGCCTCCAAGGTACCACCCAGGCAGCACCCGGCTCTGGCCTTCAACTGGCTTGGGGAACAAGCTCTCCTGGACCAAGAGGAGGACTAGGGCATCTGGAGGGGAGCCTGGAGGGAGGCTGGGGAGATGCTCTCTTGGAGACGATGGGAGTGCTGGGATTTGCACAGAGCTCTCTGACCCCTGAGTCCTGCCTTCTCTGCTGCCCTGATAACAGTGGACAAGGGTTCTGGGACCCAGTTCCAATGCGTGTGTGGTTTTCCCCTCACGCCCCAAGCAATTCTCTGACACCAACTGGATGTCCTACAATTCAACTCAATTCTGACATAACCTACCTGGAGACTTACAGGCTCAGCCCCATGAGACTGCCCTCACTTCAGAAGTCATCACAAACCCAGGTTGTCACCTGTGCTTCTGACTGACCTCACATGACTGGGCTTCCAATGACTCCTGCCTGGGGTTTGATTAGTTTGCCAGAGTGACTCACAGAACCCAGGAAACCCTTTTATTCACTGGTTTATTATAAAAGGATATAACTCAGGGGCAGGCGGATGGAAGAGGTGCACAGGGCTAGGTGTGGGAAAGAGGGTGGAGCTTCCGGGTCCTCTCTGAGTACCCTCCCCAAATCTCCATGTGCTCACCAACCTGGAAGCTGGTTCTTTTGGGTTTCATGGAGGCTTCATGACGTAGGCATGATTGATTAAATCATTGGCCATTCGTGATTGATTAAACCTCCAGTCCCTCTCCTCTCCGGGAGGTCAAGGGAGTAGGACTGAAAATTCCAACCCTCTAATCACAGGGTTGGCTCTGCTGGCAGCCAGCACCCCCCATCCTTAGGTGCAGTTCAAAAGTCACCGTAGACCCAGGGGCTTAAAAGAACAGACATTTTATTCTCTCGCAGTGTGGAGGCTGGAAGTCTGAAATTAAGGTTTTGGTGAAGTTGGCTCCTTCTGAGAAAATGTCTCTGGCCTCTCTCCCTGCTTCCTTGGCGGCCCCTGGCTCACAGACACATCAATCCAATCTCTGCCTCTGTCATCCCATGGCCTTCTCCCCTGTGTGTGTCTGTGTCCAAATTTCCCTTTTTGTATCCTTATAAGGATAAGAAGTCGTTGAATTTAGGGCCACCCTCATCAGTATGACCTCATCTTAACCGAGGATATCTTCAAAGACCCTATTCCCAAAGAAGTTTGCATTCGCAGGTACTGTGGTTTGAACTTGACCATGACCTTTTGGGGGAATGCAATTCAACCCACAATAATTCAACCCACACAGACACGGAACTCGTGAGCATCACATACTGTTCTTAGTGTCACCCTCTGGCCCTCTTCCCACATTTGACCCCCCTAGACCAACACTCCAGGATAAAGCCCAGTCGAATGGGTCCTGGTGACAGCAGTGTGGTACCAACAAGGATAGCCAGCCTTGGTGAGATGACTGATCTGGAATTTCCAACCATCCAGGGGACCATGGAACTGTCCATTTAAGCCATCCGGACTGCACAGCAACGGGACACTTCGGGGAGAGGACCCTGGACTGAATACTCAGGGCCCCTTTGTGGGAAGTGTCTGGCCACCTGCAGGCCTCTCAGTGAGGGGTGGACAAATGACCTTGGAACATGGCCCCTGGGGGACATCCCGAGTTTCTCCAGGGGATTTTGCTTGAGAAAGTAGCTCATTGGGAAAGGGTGGCCTGGGGCAGCCTGGGAAAGCTGGGCTTGTCCCTGGCTCTGATATAAGGCTAGGTGGATGTTTCTGGCGGAGCGGAAGGGGGTCCTCGGCCACGGTCTCCAGACCTGTTCTCTGGAGGCCCTGACCCAGAGGCCCTGCCGTGTGAGCTTGTCTATAACCCTGGAGAGAGGGCATTTGCTGGTCTCATGAGGAGGGCAAAAGCTTCTGTGTTGATCCAGCCTGAGTTTGAATCTTAGCACCACCTTATTAGCTGAGTGCTATGGACCAAAATTCATATGTAGAAGCCCTAACCCCTTGGGGCCTTTGGGGGGTAATTAGGTTTGGATGAGGTCATGAGTATAAATCCCTGGATCCCTCCTAATGGGATTAGTGACCTTAAGAAGGGGAAGAGACACCAGAACTTGCGCGCTCTCTCTCTGGGCCTTGTGAGGACACAGCAAGTCGGCAGACGTCTGCAAACCAAGACAAGAGCTCTCACCAAGAGCTCGGTCTGCTGGTGCCTGATCTTAGACTTCCAGCCCTCAGAACTGTGAGAAATAAATGTCTTGTTTGAGCCACCCAGCCTATGGTATTTTGTTAATGCAACCTGAGCTAAGACACTGAGTAACCTTGGGCAAACTCCTTAGTCTCCCTGAGCCTCAGTTTTCTCATCTGCAAAATGGGAATAATAAGTCCCACTTCACAGGACTCACGGAGACTGAGATGATAGCAGGGGCACACAATACCCATCTTGGCACCTGGCCCAGGATGGGGGCTTGGTGACTATCAGCCCCCAGCACTCCCTTCTCCTGAGCTGGGGAGCAGAGTTTAGTCTGACCTTAAATGCTTTCCTTGGAACTACAGGCTGATTCCTACCGCCGGGGAGTTGGGGAGGGTGAGCCAGTGATCAGAGCAGGTAGGGAGGTGGGAACTGGACAGGGGGTGGACAAATGGTAGGCGATATGGTACTGGGGGGCGGCGAGGTGGTCCTACCACTGAGGCCCAGGCCCAACCCCTAGCTCAGGCAAGGCATCCACCCGAGGAAGTGTGGATGACAGCACGTGTACCTGAACTCCCAGGCCTGTACGGGCACCTCACATGTCCAGCATCGGTATTTGGTCTCCAGGGTGACCCGTTAGCATCTCCCTATGTCACCCAGTGGTGGGTGTGGACCCAGGCTGCACATCAAAGGCCCTGGAGCTTAGAGCTTGAGCCAGATTCTAAGGGAAACCCTAAGAAGGCAACTAGCGCCAAAGGATGCCAGCCAGCTGTGTTGGGACCCCCCATCCCAGCTGTCCTGTGGAACAGTGAAACCGAAAAGCCATTTGTAGGGTAGATTTGCACAGTGGCTGGTTCTTCCCAATAGGCGGTCTGAGGCTCATTCTATTCGTTCCTTAGAAGAGGCTCCCCAGCAGGACTGTCCCCAGGTGTCCAGGCGCAGACAGCTTGCCCTCTCTATTTGCTCCCTCTTCCCTATCTCACCCCACCCTGCGACTCCATCGTCCTGGGGTGAACTCCCAAAGAGCCTGCTGCCTCTGCTTTCAGGGCAGCTTGAGCCAACACAGCAATGGGGGCATCTGTGTGTTTGCAGGAGGGGACCCCGTGTGGAGAGCAGGTTGTTTGGGGGAATGAGGCATGAACACATCTGTACACGGAAGCTGGACGGCAGCCACACAGAGGGAAAGGCGGGGGACTGAAGGAGTTGGAGATATAATTGGTGGAACCAGAGGCCCGGGGGAGGCAGCACAGCTGGGGCCATGCACGGGCTGGGGAGTGAGGCGGGAACCTCAAGTCTCAGGGTGGGAAGGAGAAGAGAGGGTGTCCTGAGGAAGGAGGAAGGAAGCATGCCTCTCCCACGAGCTGGTGGTCCCTCAGCATTGGGGAGGGTGAGAGTGGGGCGAAGGCTGCCAGGTTCTGATCCCTCCTGGTGTACCGCCCAAGCTGGCAAGCAGTCTGACCCTTTTGGACCTTGTTTTCCAATCACCCTAACTGGGGGAATAACTCCTCCCCTTTGAGACAACTGATGAGAAAGTGCTTGGAAATGAAAAGCATCGTTGGCCGTTTACGATTTTACGATGTATCTCATGCTGCATGATGACACTGTCAAACATTAGTAATTCGGCTACTTCCAGATTTGTAATAATGATCGATGCCCCCAAGACTATTAAAATGCCATTGTAAGTGTTTACATTATTCTCTTGGGTGAATGGAGCGTTGGAAAGGGAAAGAAGGAAGCTAGAAGACTGACAAACTTCTGAAAACAAGCAGAGCTTGCAGGAGCATCCTTCTCTCTCCGAGAGCAGAATTGGAATCCGAGTGTGTCCTGGTCTCAGGTCACTGTCCCAGGCATTTTCTCATCTGACACTCACAGCAGCCCAGAGACAGGCAGACCCAGTGCATTGACACCTTTGAAATGAGTCTCTTCAGGGGAGCAGCAGGGAGGGAGGGGGTGTGTGTGTGTGTGTGTGTGTGTGTGTGTGTGCGCCACTCACACATACCCGAAGTCCAGGGGTACACTGACACAGAGGCTGTTGGGTTAACTCTGCCCCCATATTTCCTCTCTCTGAAAGGCCTCTGCAGAGCCAGCCCAGCTGCCCCTGGGTGCTTTTTAGAACCAGGTTAATGAGCCATGTCCTCAGCTTCAGTCCACCTGTGAGGTGGGTCCCTCTGCCCTGCACTCCCTTCCCCTCTATCAGCGACCCTCTTCGTGGTCACTGCGCTGTCCAGCAGTGGGGACATTGGTCGTGATAACAGTTGCTCTGAGGCTTTGCACTTTACACACATCCTGCCAAGGCGACACTGCAAGGGGCGGATTCTCTTCATTGTTTCCATCTAGTAGTTTGTGGCAGACTGGGTTCTCGGTTCCACTTCCTCCTTCCCTCCCTGGATAGAATCTCACACTTGCGTCTTTGCGGGGGTCCTTGCAGCGCTCCCCACTAGAGGGGGCAGAACTTGCCCCCTCCCTGTTGACCCCGGGTGTGGCCACACGGAGTGTTTGTGGGCAGAGGATTTAAGCGTGGGTGCGGGACTGGGACATTCGCCGTGAGCAGAATGGGCCACCTGCAGCTGCCGGTCCCAAAGGGAGACACTGGACCCTGGAATTGCCCCTGCTGACCTGTGCCCATGAATAAGAAAAAGAAAGTCAATGCTTGTCACTAAGTCACTGAGATTTGGGGAGTTGTCTCTTACGCAGCATTATCGCAGCAATAGCTGATGAGTTCGTAGGCCATTCATTCACTCGACAAATATCGCCATGGGTTAAGAGTGCGGCTAGGTGCTGGAGATGGAAAGACAGGGTCGCTAGATTGTCCCTAGCCTCCATGGGCCTACTGTATAACAGAGCCCTGGCTTTCAAGCTGTGGGGAGACAAGAGAAAGTCTCTCCCCCATCGCCTGGGGGTTCTTCAGAGTTTGGGGTGGTGAGGATGGGGTTGGGCACCCAAACAGGCAGGACGCACCACTGATCACCCAGAGCTACCCCCCTTCTTACAATCTGGATTATGTATTGGGGTCCTGAATAATCCTTTTCCCCAGTGATTCCCCTGCTCCTGTCCCTCAGGCCCCACTGGGAAGCAGGGGCGAGCAACAAAATCTTCTTCCTCTTTCTCCCTTTTTCAAACACCAGATCTGGACGACAGCTTAGGACTCATCTAGACCTACCACCTCTTCGTGTTTTCACCTTCAAAGAGACGGGCCCAGGGTCCCACGGCCACAGGGCGCAATGGCCCTCCCCCTCGTCCTGGGGATAAAGCCACACACACACGCTCCACTGCTGTGAACCCCTCTATCTGACGTGTCAGGTGAGTCCCCCCCTGGTCTGTTGGTCCTCCCAAGCCACACACACTGATGGTAATCAGGAATTGGTGCTTTTATCACGCCAGCTTCTCTTTGCCAGTGGGCGTCTGCAAGGGTCTGCAGAAGAATTAAGATGAAAACTTCCAGGATCGTCTACTTTTCAAAGGAGCTCTAGGCAAACAGCAGACACAGCCTGTCAATCCCTCAAGAGCCATCAAGGTCGTTTATGTCATTAGACTGGGCAGCGTCATGTAACAGGATGGAGATGCTGAACTCTGTAAGGATGCCTTAATCACACTTTTTCTATTTTTTGGCCACACCGTGCAGAATGCAGGATCTTAGTTCCCTGACCAGGGATCGAACCCGGGTCAGTGGCAGTGAGAGTGCAGAGTCCTAACCACTGGACCGCCAGGGAACTCCCAATCACACTTCTTCTTATGTGTTGCTTCTCACACGCCCCGTGTTACTGGCAGGTCTCAATTGCCCAGGCCTCAGTGTCCTGCTCCGTGAAGTGGGGTGATCAGACACTGCTAATGCCTCACTGGGGCTCAGGTTTTCTAAGAATTTAGGGCATGATTTATTTCTATTATCTTCACCAAAAACTTATGTTTAGTCACCTTTTCTCTAAATTTTCTCCAACTTTCTGTTCGGTGTTTTTCAGGTTAACGAAGAACACGAGAGGCTCTTAAATGTTCTTTTAAGGCATTTCTTGACACCACTGAAGTTTGTTCACAGGGGGACCCATCTGGGACAATCCCTTTGCTACCTGCCTCACTTCACTGTGTCTTGATCGCCCTGGCAGTGAGATCAGGACACGGTTCTGCGTCTGTTCTAACAGGTGGTGAGTCTGTGGGTGGTGTAGTGGGCATGAGAGGGGGGCAGCTGTGATGGGCTGGCTGGGGAGGGGGGGATTCCTGCCTTCCTGCCTGGGGTTGAAGGAGATAGTCCTGCCTTTCAGAGTGTGAAGAGATCAAGGGGAAGGGGGACTGAGGAACAGAGCTGTGGGTTCCCTCTTTCTTCACCCTTACCCCCCAAAACACCCCACTGTAGAATCGTTCAGAGAACTGGGTTCTGGAATCCAGTGGCCCTGTCCTTCTGGCTCCCAGCGCCTCCCCAGCTCTCACCCAGTTTCATGGTCTCAGTGGGCCTTTGCTCCAAGAAGGGAGCCTTTATTTGCTACTTTCCTCCCTTCCTTCCATCTGTCCATTCATCCATCCATGTCTCATTTAACGAAAGGGACCACTTCTTGTCTCCTACCATCGAGAACACAGCCAAGTTTCCCCCCAGTAGTTACAAAAGCCCAGCAGCTGGGCTGAATCCACGTTTTGGGGAGGGAGGCAGGCGGGCGGCTTTTGTATCAGGGCCCAGGCCTGCCTGGGATGCAGGTGCTCAGCTCCACGCCAGGATCCAGGCAGGCCGTGGACAGCTGGCTTCCTTGCTGCCAGGGGCCGGTTGCTGCATCTCAGCACATCCCTGCCCCCAGGTACCCAGCTGGCACAGGGACATTTAGCAGAAATAAGCACCATTTAAAGCGATAAGGAGATGGGGTGACCCTCCCCCCACTCTAGGGAGACCTGGAGGCTGTCAGGTGAGTGTGATGCCGCCTTAAGTCCTTGGTGAGCAGAGGCCATGCCCCTAGTGGGCACATGGCCTCTGCTCACCAAGGACTTAAAGCAAAGCTCTTTAAAATTAGGGGCCGGTTTGGCATGCACGTAAGCGACCTTGTAGACTTCCTCTTCATTTTCAAATGTCCCCCGAAATCTTTTCCTGCTACGATGGACTGGAGTGTCTCCTTCCTCCAGCCCCATCTGAGTTGGGGGGAATTGGACACAAAGGTCAAAGGACAGAGATGCTGGAAACAGCTCCCAGAAAGCTAACGCAGAGCTCACCACACCAAAATGACACAGTGACAGCCCTTGCCCTGCATGGTTCATCTCATCCCTCAAAACCTGTGTGTTGGGCTTCCCTGGTGGCGCAGTGGTTGAGAGTCCGCCTGCCGATGCAGGGGACACGGGTTCGTGCCCCGGTCCGGGAAGATCCCGCATGCCGCGGCGCGGCTGGGCCCGTGAGCCATGGCCGCTGAGCCTGCGTGTCCGGAGCCTGTGCTCCGCAACGGGAGAGGCCACAACAGTGAGAGGCCCGCGTACCGCAAAAAAAACCCCCCAAAAACCAAAAACCTGTGTGTCTCGGGAGGTGACCGGAGATCACACCTGGGGGAAAGAGAGTGGGGGTGGGTAGGGCCAGCTCAGGCTGGTCCGAGTCCAGAGCCAGGCGCCTGCCCTTGCTGGGTGGCTTCTCTCCGTCTACAGCTGGCCGCCACCTTTGCTCAGCCGCTCCGTGAAGCAGGAGGGCACCAGGATGATTGTTGGCTGGTCTCCATGGCAACAGCTGAGGAGTCTGCATCGGGAGATGGCAGGGCCGCCATCCTGAGCCTTGGAGTGGGAGCTGGGCGGCGATGGCAGGGGCTGGCGGGGGAGAGGAGCTGGAGGGTTGGTGGGGTGCAAGATGGGTGGCTCTCCCAGCAGCCATTCGGAAGATGCTCCGTGTCCCATCTCAGTCAAGTCACTGGTTCCGGGTGGTGTTTTGCTCTCTGTGCTGAGAAAGTTTGTTCATTCCACATATATTCCATGGACATCTACATGTGTTGGGCACTGAGCACACAACTGGCTACAGGACCCAGTTTTGCTCTTAGGAGATTCTAGGTCTGGGTGGGGGAGGGGGGACAGGTAGTCAGGTAATTCCAGGCCACCATGATTGATGCTATGATAGTAGAAGTTTGGGCACGATGTAAGCCCCCAGGGGAGGCACCTAACCCAGACTTGGGGGCAGGAAAGGTAACCAGGAGAGAGGAATGTCTACTTGGCTTCCTGAAGGATGAAGGAGTCAGTCGTGAAGAATGGGGGTGAGAGAGCCATGTGGAGGGAGGAGAGGGGGGCAGGGAGGAAGGAGAGAGGGAGAGGAAGAGGGAGAGGGAGGGAGAGAGACAGGGATAGACTGGGATCTGCGAGCTTCTGAGCGGCTAGAGCCTGGAACCAGGCTAGGGAGGACAGCACAGAGAGGGAAGTGGGGCTTGTCCTGGTCCAGATTAGGAGGGAAGGGGGTGCGTTTGGTCCTCACAAGACCCTGAAGTGGGCATCCTCACCTCCACCTCTCACCTCATAGATGAGATTGAGGTTCAGAGAGGTGCAGCTGGTAGGGGAGGGGGGCCCAGCTCTGACTCTGGGGGTGGGTTCTATGGTGGGCTCCCCCATGCCGAATCTGGGGGTCCCGGCGTAGAGTTGGGTGGGGTTTGCCGCGCACAGCAGGCTGCCTGTCCGGGAGACTCACCCAAGGAGAATTTCCCGACCTTGAGGGGGATGATGCAGAGAGTGGGCTCTCAGGACCCCGACGAGAGCCCCAGAGGGAGCAGACCCCCTCCTGGGGAGCCCTCTGGGGTGAGGTCAGCTTTCTCTTCCTCTCTGGACATGTCCGCTATTTCACAGCTCGGATGCAGAGCCCAGAGCAGGGCCGGGGCCGGACACTCTCCGGTCAGTGCTGTGGCTGGCGCCGTGAGTTCTCACCCTCCGGAGGCTCAGTTCCGGTTGCCGCTGACACGGCTGGAAACGCCATCCACCCCTGGAGCATCTGGTCTGAGGAAGAACCTCGTCTCGCCAGTCCTTTTGCTGTGTCCTGTTTCTTATGTCCTGATGATCTAAAGGGAGCACTAGTGTCTGAACTAAGATGCTGCGTGGAAATAAGCCAGCCAGATTAACTCCCCAAAACCTCCGTGTTTAGAGAAACGAAGGCCTGGAAGGTTCTGTGGCTGAACGCTAGAAAAACAGCTTACATCCCCCGCCTGAAAAAATGGTCAGGAAATCCCCTTGTTCCCGGGTGAGGAGAAGCAGCACTGTGAGCGGAGGCAGTGAGCGCGTACAAGCCTGGGCCCCTCAGCGGTCAGTGGGCAGGGCCTGCTGTCCTGGACCAGGCCGGGGAGGAGGTTAGGAGGGGCGGGGCTGGCTGGTGAAGGCAGAGGGACGACTGGAGTTACGAGAGGGTGTGGGGACTGTATTTGGGATGAGAAGGCGTCGATGACCTGTGTGATCTGTCAGGCAAGTGCCTGTGTACCTCCTGTGCGTCAGGTTCTGAGATGGGAGCCAGTGGAGAACATGGCGAGGAAGGAGAGGATGGAGAGGAAGGAGGGGACAGAGAGGAAGGAGGGAACAGAGAGGATGGAGGGGACAGAGAGGATGGAGGGGACAGAGAGGAAGGAGGGGACGGAGAGGAAGGAGGAAACAGAGAGGATGGAGGGAACAGAGAGGATGGAGGGGACGGAGAGGATGGAGGGGACAGAGAGGAAGGAGGGGACGGAGAGGAAGGAGGAAACAGAGAGGATGGAGGGAACAGAGAGGATGGAGGGGACGGAGAGGATGGAGGGGACAGAGAGGATGGAGGGGACGGAGAGGAAGGAGGGGACGGAGAGGAAGGAGGGGACAGAGAGGAAGGAGAGGATGGAGGGGACAGAGAGGATGGAGAGGATGGAGAGGAAGGAGGGGACGGAGAGGAAGGAGGGACGGAGAGGATGGAGGGGACAGAGAGGAAGGAGGGGACAGAGAGGATGGAGGGGAAAGAGAGGATTGCTGCTCCTATGTCCTTGGCTTCCTGAGGGTCGCTGGGCAGTGCTTGCTTTCACGGTGGGTGTCTTTCTGCTCTGCTCTCCCTCCTTCCCTTTCTCCCCAGGACGCTCACACATGCACACTCACATGTGGTCACGCACATGGGCATTTGCATATGCACACTCGTGCACATTTGCACACATACCTGCACACTTGAACACAACTGCATTTGGACGTACATGTACATGAAACACGTGCACGCACACACATTTGCATGCATAGGTATTTGCATACGAATACACACCCACCCATGTGCACACACACCCATGCACACACCTACACTTGTACACACCCTTGCATCTGTCTCTGCAGTCTCCCTTCTCTCTCTGGGAGCCTTACCTGCCTCCCCTCCATTGGAAGGGTAGGGGCCTGGCCTTGTCGCCCATCTGTCTGCCTCCTGTCTGTCTGTCTCCCAGTGCAGGGGGGCCTCCTGAGGACCGGCTGCCAGCACCACCGCCCAGCGGAAGTCTCAGAGTGGCAGAGGCTGAGAGGAAACCGCACTCTCGCTCAGGGCGCCCGCAGCTCCTGTCCGCTGGGGGAGGAAGGGCAGCTGAGGCTGGGGAGTTGCCTGAGAGGCAGGGGTGAGGTGGCCCAGGGGAGGGAGGGTGTGAAGCTGTTTCTCCCAGTCCCTGTTCAGTGTCAAGGACGAAGCTAGGCCACAGTGCTGCAGGGGAAGAGAGCCCCGTGTTCCCCCATGTTGGGGCTCCCAGGCACTCTGGCCCCCACCCCATCTCCCGCTTCCTGGTCTCATCCTCTGGGTCTTTACACAGCCTGCGGTGGGCAAAGGGCCTTGAGGGAAGTCTCGCCCTGCCTCTTCCAGGGAGTGCTCTCAGCCCAGGCACGGGCCCCCGGGTACCAGTGCCCCCCTAGAGTTGTGTGGTGCGGGGTGACCCCTGTCCCGTACCCGCTTTGGTTCTTCGGCCCAGCTCTGCCTCGGTCACGGAGGAGGAGGTCTGGGGCTCTGGGGACAGGGCCGCCTGGGAGTTTGGGCTTCCTGGGTCTGGCTGTAGGGGGAACACCCATCCTCCATCCTCCTGTCCTGCCCCTGGGGGGTGGGAGGTACCCGCCTGGCGTGGAGAAGAAGGCTCATTCAGGGCCTGGCTGGGTGATTCAGAGAGAGAATGCTACTGCTGCTCCCAGTTTATGGGCAAGAAATTGGGATCATGGTCCTGATCACACAGCTAACAAGTGGGAAGCTGGTTCTATTTGATGTGAACCCGGGCAGGCTGGTTCTTTTTTTAAAATTTATTTATTTTATTTATTTTTATTTTTGGCTGTGTCTTTGTTGCTGTGCACGGGCTTTCTCTAGTTGCGGCGAGCGGGGGCTACTCTTCATTGCATTGTGCGGGCTTCTCATTGCGGTGGCTTCTCTTGCTGCGGAGCACAGGCTCTAGGCACATGGGCTTCGGTAGTTGTGGCGCACGGGCTTAGTTGCTCCGCGGCATGTGGGATCTTCCCGGACCAGGGCTCGAACCCGTGTCCCCTGCATTGGCAGGCGGATTCTTAACCACTGTGCCACCAGGGAAGCCCCGAGGCTGGTTCTTGAGTCCATGCTCTAACCACAGGGCCATCCAGCTTCTCTTGAGCCCCGAGCCTCATGGCTTGCCTGTGACACACCGTCTGTCGTTTCCAGGCAAATAAGCTCTAGCAGCCTCCTCACCGGGGTGCACTTTGGCCCCAGACCTCTGCCTTGCATGGTGGGCAGCCAGTGCCCCCCCCAAGGATGGGGACCCATGGTGAGTCTTCTCCAGGCAGCTCCTTCTTAGACACGGGTCCTGGTGTTATCGTGTGGGTAAAGAAGGGTGGCAGGACGGTCATTCCAGGGAGGTGCCCAGCTGGTGTCCTGGGTGAGCCCATGGCAGGTGCCCGACTGCCTCTTCTGGAGGGCAGTGGGGCACAGGGCCAGGTGCCAGGTGGAAAGGAAGGGGCAGTGGTGGCCTGTGTCCCTGGAATTACCTGGTCCATTTGGCGCCCTGAACCTGCCCTGCTGGGACGCCATGCCTGAGTCTAGGCACCACCCCCCACCTTCCAACTGTCCCTTGATAACAGTCTCTTGCCCTGGGTGGAGAAGGATGATGCTTTATGGAGACTGACTCTCCAGGCCCAGCACGGCTGCAGCAGATGCCATGAGGGACCCAGCAGCAGACCTGACTCTCGTCCCGCATGGTCCTGACCTCACCTGTTGCCATGAGGCCGGACACCTACGATGACCCATCTCCTGCCCCTGTTCTCAGGAGGGGAGAAGGGAGGCCTGTCTCCCAGCCAGGGGGCAGCGAGGCAGGACCTCTGGCAGGTTAGCAAATCGCCGCACACCTGACACAGCCTCGCTGAGCCTCATTTTCTCTCCTTTTCATGCTAACTTTACTATTAAAGAGCATTTTTAAAAAGAAGACAAGAAAGGGAGAGAGAAAAGGGTAGAAGGGAGAGGGGAATGCCTGGAAATCCTTTTCAGTTCCCACCGCCGCTCGGGGTCTGGTGTGAAGAGCAGGAAATTGAGGATATATGGAGGGGCAAGATTTCAGCCTGGGGGTGAGGCCGGGATGGGAAGGAGAGGTGGTGGGCGATGGGTCTGGCTGGAAATCTGCCCACAGCCCAGTCCCACATCCAGCCCTCGCGGGCGCCCAACAATGATTGAATGAATGAAAGAAAAAAAATCAGTGGACGGAGGTTAGATTCTTCTCAGGGAGCCCTTCCACACCTCTTTCTCCGAGGGATTCTGAGGCTGAGAAAGGTTCAGGGTTCTAAGTTCCTAAGTGAGCATCCGTGGCGAAGAGCCCAGATCACCATCCCCTCCAGACCCTGTCGGATTTGAGTCCCCTGATTTTTCTAAATCAGTTTGGTGGGGCTCAGGCCCCAGAAACGCCTTCGGAGCCCCAGGCAGGGACTCAGGTCACTTATTCTGGAGGGAAACCCTGGCTCTGCCTCTCTCTCCTTCTCTCTCTCTGTCTCCAAGTCTCTCTCTCATGCACAGGTGCACACACACACACGTGCACTTTCTCCACATCAGCATATATGTCACACTTACTCCATCTCTCTTCTGGCTCGGTGACACAAGTTGAGCTGAATCAGAGAGCTGTAGGGTGAAGATTGTGAAGGCACGGGTGCCATGGAGACTACTTGGAAAGCCCCGCCAGCTGCCACCATCGGCCACCATTCGGACACTCTCCCTAGTGTGCCGTGTGATGTTTACTGACTTACCCCTTTGTGTGTCTCACCCCCTCTTTCCACTCTCACCCTGGCTCCTTGGACTCAGCTCGGGAAGCTGCCTGCAGGTCAGGAGAGTAAAGGTGCTAATGATTTTTAAAAACTTAACGGTGTTTTCAGCCTCATCTCCTGATGCTCACACCTCCACCCCAGGAGGCAGCTACAGATTCGGAGGCAGAAAATGGGATTATGACACACGGAGAGGATGCCAGCCCCTCTGGCAGGCGCTGTGGAAATGGCTGCTGTTGCTGGTGGCAGGAGGAATCCTCAATGTACCTGCAAATCCAGACATCCTCACAGGGGCCAAAGGCTGCGTGGGCTCTCAAGAGACAATCGGAGTCACACTGGGGACTTTCTCCGGGTTGGTGGCGAGATTCGAAGCATCTTGGGCAACTTTGATCTTCCTGAGCTTCTTTTATGTAAACGTGCTGTGCAAACTGAAGCAGGTTGTGAGCTCCTGGCCGGACCCCAACCTCTTCCTCCCTTTGAACCACCATCATCACCATCATCTCTTACACTGGCTTTTGCCCTGAAAGTTTTAAATCCTTCATTTTATTTCTTTCCAGCAATGGCTTTGAAAAGTTGGCAGGCCAAGTGTTATTAGCCCCACTTTACAAGGTGGGAAACTGAGACCCAAGGGTTTCAGTGGCGGGGCTGGGACTGGGACCCGGGCCCCCTCTCCCTCTCAAGGCTCTTTGTGCAGGGCGGCTGGATCACATAGGTCGGCACCTCTGGCTGGGCCGTTGGCTGAGGCTGTGGGCAAGCTATCTTGGGTGCTCATGGCCTGAGGCCTGGTAAGGAAGGAGGGTTTTAAGTAGTAAGGGATAATAAGCAGGTCCCATCCTCTCCTCCTTCTGTGCTCAGATTCCTCAATCAACAAGCTTCTAAGCAGCATCTCTACTCCCTGCACACATGCAGGTGCACACACACACGTGCACCTCTTCATGCTTTTATCCCTCTTGGTTGGGGGGTCCATCCCCACCATGCCATTAAGTGTGTTCTGGCAAAGTCTCTGATGATACTTTTAAAAAAACCTCCTGAATCTATGAGTTGACTGGGCTCAGCTGGGAGGTTCTTCCGCCTGGGGCTGTAGTCATGTATAAACTTGACTAGACCAGAGCCCCCAAGATGTCTCACGCACGTGACTGGCATTTGATTCTGATTCTGGGCTGCTCACTCGGCTGGGGCTGTTGATGGCAAGGCTATGCGTGTCCCAGGCTGGGCTTCTCACGGCCTGGCGACCTGGTTCTGCCAGGGAGTGCCCCAAGAGACGTCATTTCAAGAAAGAGGAAGTGGAAGCTGTCAGTCTTCTTAAAGACTAGACCCAGACCTGACACAGCAGCTATGGGAGGTCTGATGACATCTTAAGTACCAAATCCAGTGGACCACTGAGGCCTCATCTAAATGCACGTCTCTGGCCACATGACTTGGCTGCCCTCCGTTCACCCTTGACCTCCAAGGCATTCCTCTCGCCTGGTCCTTCCCCTCCTCTCCATTTCCTTCCAGGATCCTCTGATGATTTCTCTTCCCCAGGGTCCTTCTTGCTTGTTTCACCCTTGACCCTTTTCTCTCTCCACCCTCCACATTGTCCTGGAGATCTCATCCAGCCCCGTGATGCTGATGCCTCATTTGGACCTCGAATCTCCAGCCCACACCTGAGAGCTAGCCCTGGGTCTCCAACCCTCTCCCACACATTCCTGCCCACAGGCAGAATTAAGAATTCCAAAGTGCATCCGCATGATCCCAGCCAGAGAGGAAGGGGTCATCTTTTCCCCCAGATTCGTCTCTCCCCACGTGGTCTCCAACTCAGGGAGCGGCACCACTTCATCCCGCCCCCCCCAACCAGCCTTCCGACCCCAACCAGGGCTCCCACAGCATTCCTGGATGATGGAACAGGCGCTGCTTGATAATCAGGAAAGAAAAACAGCCAGAAGTCATTTTAAAAAATAAAAGGCAGGAACGTCCATGTCTCAAGGATTTTTGTTTCTTTAAAGGGAAAGCAGATAGATGGTTTTTTAAACCAGAGATCTGGGAGCAGCCCCAGCTTAATTGGAAAACCTCATTCAAACAGGCTGGAGGGACCTCAGGAATGGCAAACAGCTCCTCCCCGCTCAGAGGAATTTCCTGGAAACCTTAATGGCTGCTCTTCCCAACCACAGGCTGGTCTTTCTGGCAGAATTAGCGCAATCGTGTGGTCAGGGTGGCCAGGCTGGAGCCAGCCTGGATGCTTCTGTAGCCTGGGCTCCCTCAGGACCAACAAGTGGGGGCCGGGGGCCGGGGGAGCGTGTGGCGCCCAGGAGCTGAGGGTCACGTAGGGAACTGCTGTGCGGTCAGGACCTGCCGGCGGGCTGCTCTTGGCCTGAGCTAGGAATAGGGCCCGGACCCCTCAGCAGTTCCCTGCCTCCCCAGGAGCAGAGGGGCAGGGGGAAGTGCAGGGGGAGAGAAAGGGTTGGCGATTGCTGAGTGCTGGCTCTATGTGGAGCAGTTCCCTGTTCCTTTTCCTAAGGGACGGTTGGTTACCACCTCCATTTTTCTTAAGAGGAAACTGGCTCAGGGAGGTTAAGAACGTGCCCGTGATGTCACAGAGGAAGTGCTGGGATCCCACCAGGTCTGTCTGACTCCAGCCCAGCCCTAGGTGCTGCTTGTCTGGTGCTGAGGGTCCAGCCCTCTGATGGGGAGAGGCAGGGCGACCCGGACCTCTGAGGGTGGGCCCAGCAGCACAGGGTCCAGGATGGGGCTCAGCAATGTCAGCACAGGGATGTCCTCAACCAGCGTGGCTGGGCTGAGCTGGGTCTCCCCATAACATGGTGCCTCCCCTCCTCCCGACCTGTTCTCAGACAACGGGCCAGTACAGAACACCCTTCCGCTACTAAGGCCAGGGGCGGGTGAGTAAAGGAGGGGACAGGCTCTGGATCCATCCATAGTGATGGGGACAGGCAGAGAGGCGGTTGCCTCCTCCTTAGCAGGGCTGGGAGGGTTTTAGAGGCTGGCTGGGTCTTTCTGGGTACTCTGCTGGAGCTTTAGGGGTGGAATGACCTGTTCTGGGTATTTCATAGGAATGCAGCCTTTGGAGGGTACAACCTCATGAACCGTAGGTCAGGGGCTTCTTGGGATGTCAGAACAATCAAGTATGACTGAGTCACTTATGATTTTTCCCTATTGGTGTAGTTATTTTATTTAAGAATGTCTGCTTACAAGGTAGAAGCAAAAATCACACACAGATGGGAGCAAAATTTGCAGAAATACAACATGAGTAATTAAAAAAATTTGTGTGTGTGTGTGTGTGTGTGTGTCTCTCAAAGATAAAGTCCCTTTAAAAAACCGTGACCACAATCCGTGGTCACACCAGGCAGGCCTTTAATGCTGAAATTCCACTGTTTAGTTACAGATGGCTGTGACTTCCTGTTTGACCCACGAGGGGTGGAAGGTTGTAGAAATAGCAATTTAGAGCAACACCTCCTTGCGTACTTAGCATATGCCAGGACCTGGATGAAATACTTTCCTTGTGTTAATCCCTTTGAACCTCCCGACACAACTACTACATAGGCACTGATACTGTACCCATTTTAAGGATGGAGAAACCGAGGCACAGAGAAGTTAAGTTACGTCTCCAGAGCAGCACAGTGTGGTATTCCTGGCTGGCGCAGAGCAAGTGAGGGTGGGGCAGCAGGAGAGAAACGGGTCCAGGTTGGCCTCTCTATTCCAGGCATTCCAGGTGGATTTCCTGGGATGACCATGAAGCCCTGAGAGGCGTCCAGCAAGGAGTTCACCTGTCGCCGGGTTTAATAAAGCTTATGCCAGATATTTTTATGTGCTTTTCTTAAAGAGTCCCTGCATATGTATAAGCTTCAAGTGTCCCAAATCCTGGATCTTCCCCTTCCAAACTCAGCTGTTTAAGAATAAGCAGCCTAACCCTCCTTGGGCAAGGGTCTGATAAGCAGGCCAGGGGGCCTCTTCATTTCCGCTTCACCCAGGGGGCTCCTGAGCCCACCGGCCTAAGGCGCAGGCCTGCATATCGTCCTGCCTTCTGAGCTGGTGAGAGGTGGTGCTGAGGCCTCCTCGCTTGCAGGCAGGCAATGGGGTCTTGCTCTCGGTGTTCCTTATTTTATACCTCATGGTGGCCCCAGTCCTGTGAGATGCCACTGGGGCTTATTTTCTCCATGCTTCTTCTAGATGTGGAAAATCACTCATTCATTTATTCAACAAAGGTGTGCCAGTGCCCACCAAGTTCCTGGCGTGCAGCCAAGCGGGAGGGACAGTACGGTGAGCAAGGGACATACACCCACACCTTCAGGAGCTCTCACTCTATGGGGGAATTAAGCAGCGTGGGAAGTACGTGAAGAAGAAGGAGGTACAGGATCCTGGGTGTGGTGGCCCCGTGCGGTGGCTCCTGACACTGTGGGGCGTTGCCGGCCTGGTCTGTGCACCTTGCATGTGTTGGCCAGTAGCGCAGCAGCTAGGTACAGAAGTGGCGTTTATTTTTTTTTTAATGTATTTATTTTATTTTTGGCTGTGTTGGGTCTTCGTTGCTGTGCGCGGGCTTTCTCTAGTTGCGGCGAGCAGGGGATACACTTCGTTGCAGTGTGCGGGCTTCTCATTGTGGTGGCTTCTCTTGTTGCGGAGCATGGGCTCTTGGTGCGCGGGCTTCAGTAGTTGTGGCACGCGGGCTCAGTAGTTGTGGCTTGTGGGCTCTAG
Organism: Monodon monoceros; assembly: GCF_005190385.1. NCBI lineage: Eukaryota > Metazoa > Chordata > Mammalia > Artiodactyla > Monodontidae > Monodon > Monodon monoceros. Next base: position 28,562,954 of record NW_021703786.1, read on the forward strand.
AGCACAGGCTCAGTAGTTGTGGCGCATGGGCTTCAGTAGTTGTGGCGCGTGGGCTCAGTAGTTGTGTCTTGCAGGGTGTAGAGTGCAGGCTCAGTAGTTGTGGCACACGGGCTTAGTTGTTCCGCGGCATGTGGGATCTTCCTGGACCAGGGCTGGCACCCGTGTCCCCGGCATTGGCAGGTGGACTCCTAACCACTGCGCCACCGAGGAAGCCCCAGAAGTGGCGTTTCTTTAATTCTCGGTGATCATAAATGAGGCCCAGAGTCTATTTCTGCAGTTGCATATCCATCACCACTTTCCAAAGAAAAGCTCCATCTGCCCTTTTAGGTCTCAGCACCTGTGCTGGGAAAAAGATGAGGGCCTTGGTCCCTTGGCCCCAGCACTGACCCCTTCCCACCTGGCTCTGGCCAGCACCCTTTGCCCCTTCTCCTCACCCCTAGCTCAGCCCTGGCTTATTAAAGCAACTTGCCTTTTACGATCTGGTTCCCTCAAGAATGTCTGCCCTAACCTGCTTCTTAAAGGGTCTGTGACTTTTCCCAGTCCCTCTAATCATTTAGTCATCTGCCTGGTGTTTGAATAGGGAAGAGCTAGACCCATTTCCCAGGAAGCCCTTTACCCCTTGGCGATTGCCGGCAAACAGGCCGCTAGTGGAGGAGACATCCTTCAGAGAGCCAGTTGGCAACACAGAAGCGCCAAGTGGTGTTTACATCAAGGGATGGAGGGGATGGCAGCCTGGGCGGGGACTGTGCCTATTTTCTCATCGAGGTCTTCTAGACCCACCAGGTCACATGACTAGGTGGCAGCCATATATCCCAGAGTGATGCCCTGCAGGGTGGGTGGGGCCGATGGTTACTGAGCCCAGGAGCCAAGAAACCTTCTGGGTCTCTGACGATGTGCTGTAAACCCCCACTTCTGTTAGACTGGCTTGTCTTTAAGCAGCCAAGTCTTTTAATTAATTAAGCATTTATTCAACTGTTCTTGGTGCAGGAGGGCATACAGATGAGCAAGATACTGTCTTCCTGGAGCCCTTTAAGCCCTTTAAGCTCCCTGGAGGTGGAGATAGGACAGCGGGGTTCTGCAGGTGGAGAGGAGTTGGCGGGGGGAGGAAACCAGTATTGATGGTGCAGGAGTGTGTTTAAAACTCGAGGCCAAGCCAATATTTATAATAATTATAAATGGAGTATAACCTTAAAAAAAAAGACTCAAGGCCAAAGGAGCTGCCCTGCATGGAGGCTGGGAGAGGGCAGGGTAGGCAGAGCCACGTGGCTGGCAGGGTGATGGACGTGAGCAGGGGCCCTGGGTTATTACATGAATGAGGGGTTTCAGACGAGTGGAGTGGTGTCTGAAGGCTTGGGGGCTGGCTGCCGGGGTCAAGGGGCACAGACACCTTGAAGGGGACCCCGGTTTCTGGTTTTAGCGGTGTGGAGGGGCCATTCCTGGAGGAAAGGGCTGCTTGAGGGGGAGGCAGCCAGCTGATTCTGAGAAAACGTGCTTCTCCAGCATTTTTTCAGGGGATGTCATTTAAAACAGCCTGGAATGAAATGGGCACAGCCTTTGGCATATCTGGCAACATATCTGGAGACAGGGCTCCCACAAGGTGGTGGGTGTGGGGAGGGGCAAGCCGGGGAGCTGGCCTCCTCTGCATTGTTTGATGCCCTTTGTTTCTGGCTCAAAGCTCCTGGGCTTCAGTTGCAGGAGCAGAACCAGCACGCATGGCACTTCCCTGGGCATCCTCTTTCCCCCTCCCCTCTGCCCCTCCACTATCACCCTCTCTTTCATCCACTTGCAAAATGATGGAGGCTTGGGGCAGTCTGAGCCAGGACTGCCAAATCAGGTACAGACTCTCAGAGACCAGATGTTTTGAAGTCTGTTTAACAAATAAATCTCTTTGAAGAAGAAAGATGCATATTAAACAAAGATTCAGCTCTGAATTCCGAGCCCTTGCCACAGTTATCAATCTCTCCAGGTACAAATGCTCGGCTCAGGGCAGACATCCTCAGCATGGGATCTTTCCACCAGGTTTGTGGACACATAATTCCGTAGCTAATCATACACTTACTGCCCAGACGCTAGATCAGGTCCTCCGTGAAGTTCTGCCTGGTTGTTGGATGGAGAGGGATTTATAACGGCGAGGGACGTGATTGCAGAAACAAGATGCCATGTGGATGGATGACCTTGCCCCCACTGGCACCGTTCCCGGGACCCCAGCCACGTCTGCAGCCGTCCACACTGCTAGACGCAGACAGCATAGAGGAAAATATTTCGATGGGGGATCAGACTATGTGGGTTCTTGGCCTGCTCTGCTCCCTGCCACCTCTGTGACCTGCGCTAGCTTCTCTCTGCTTCTTCTCATAAGTCACCTGGGACACTGCTGAATTGTGTGCCCCCAAACCCGTATGTTGAAGTCCTAACACCCGGCACCTCAGAATGTGATAGGGCCTTTAAAGAGATGATTAAGTTAAATGAAGCCTTTCAGGTTGGCCCTAGTCCCATCTGACTGGTTTCTTTACGAGAAGAGGAAATTTGGACTCACAAAGAGACACCAGGGATTCGCAGGCACAGACCAAAGACCGTGTGAGGGCACAGGGAGAGGTGGCCGTCCCCAAGCCAAAGAGAGAGGCCTTGGGAGAGACCAAACTGGCCAGCGTCTTGACCTTGAACTTCCAGCCTCCAGGACAGTGAGAAAATAAATACCTGTTGCTTAAACCCCCAGTTTGTGACACTTTAATACGGCTGCCTGAGCTGCCTGATACAGACCCCATCACTTTTCTGTCTACAGCCCAGGGTCATTGTAAGGACCCAATGAGAGACTGCCAGTGGCAGTACCGTGACGATTAGTAGGCAATATGTAATTCTCTTCCTTTCTTTTTTATTCCATTAAGGAGAAGATCTCATTTGGCAAAGACACGTCTTTACCGCCTCGCTAACATTTGGAAATCTCCCTTTAAAAAAAATGGAGGTAAACCTCGCATAACCTAAAATTAACCGTGAACTGTTTTGAAGTGTGTACTTCCGTGGCATTTATTACATTCACGATGTTGTGCAATGATCACCTCTGTCTGCTTCTGAGACATTTCATCACCCCCAAAAGGAAAGTCCGCCCCCATTAAGCAATGACTCCCCATTTCCCTTCCCCGCACCGACCCCCCATCCCCACCTCCCAGCCCCGGCAACTACTCATTTGCTTTCTGTCTCTATGGAGTTATTTTTCTGGATATTTCATAGCAATGCAATATTGCTATGCATGACCTTTTGTACGGGGCTTCTTTCACCGAGCATAACATTTCAAGGTCCATCCCTGTTGTAGCCTGTGTCACAGCTTCATTCCTTTTTCCGGCTGAGAATATTCCATTGTATGGGTCAACTGTATTCTGTTTGTCCATCATCCACTGCTGGACAGAGGGCTGTTTCCACCCTTTGGCTCTTGTGAGTAGCGTTGCTGTGAACATTTGTGTACAAGTATTTATTTGGATATCTCTTTTCAAAATTATTTTGGGTATATATCTAAGGGTGGAATTCTTGGGTCATATAGTAATTCTACATTTACATTTTCTAAGAATGGAAGAATGGAAATCTCCCTTTTTCATCAAACCAGAGCAGGCTTCAGGATCCAAACCTCCAGCAGGCAAGAACACTCAGCTAGACTACGGTGACATTGATTTTTAATGGTACTCATGCTTAAAGGATCAGAAAATCCAATGCTGGGTTTTGATCTGTAGTAGCAACAGAAAGTTTCTTTTACAGTAAGTGTTACTTTAAAAGAAGATTAGGGCTTCCCTGGTGGCTCAGTGGTTGAGAGTCCGCCTGCCGATGCAGGGGACACGGGTTCGTGTCCCGGTGCGGGAAGATCCCACATGCCGCGGAGCGGCTGGGCCCGTGAGCCATGGCCGCTGAGCCTGCGCGTCCGGAGCCTGTGCTCCGCAACGGGAGAGACCACACAGTGAGAGGCCCGCGTACCGCAAAAAAAACAACAACAACAAAAAAACCATTAAGTAAACAGAGGACCATATTAGAAGGTAGACCCCACACGGTATTTTTGTCTGTTTTGTTCCCTCTCTGCCTTCAGTCCCTACATGGTGCTTGGCACATCTTAGGTCCGCAATAAAAATTTGTTGAATGAATGAGTAAACTGTACAGAGTCCACTTATGTGCACTGTCGTACATAACAGTCGGGTAGGGTATAGACCTGGCAAATGTCCTGAAGGTGGAGGGCAAATGCCTGTGACACTTGGTACAGAAGCCACCAGACAGACCCGAGGCTGAGGTCCACCCTCACCACTAGCTCATGCTGACTTTGGGTAATTTCTTACCTTCTCTAAGCCTCAGTTTCCTCATCTGAAAAATGGGGCTGCTGGGAGAATAAAGCCTGCTGATGTACAGAACACAAATTAGCGGCTGCCATTACCAGGATCCGCTGCCGCGGGGAGGGCCCCAGGGGCGGGATAAACACAAGAGGAGCAGGGAGGACTCCACCATGCAGCCTCAGTGGGGAGGCTGGCAACCCTGGAGGCTGCGGAGGGTCAGGGCCGGCCCGAGGCTGGCGTGGGTGTGGCTGTGTGCTCAGTACAGCACGTGGGAAGTGACGTAATAACAACAGCATCTTGTATTTGTTCAGTGCTGGATGGTTTGCAAAAGTGTTTTCACGTCCCATTTTCTCACTCGATCTGCCTGTAGCCTGACAGGCTGGCAGAGCTGAAGCCGTGATTCCCATTTTATGGAGGAGAAAACCTGAGATGGAGTGAGGTGATTGGGTGTGTCCAAGTTCACACAGCAGGTCAAAGCTAGGGCAGGATGAGTGAATTGGGAACCATCTTGGCCTCGCAGGCCCAAATCAAACACCCCGTCGCTCCTCTTGTGGTTTTCAAACCTGCTTGCCCGGTGGCCTCGCCCAGGCCCAGCCTGGGAATCTGTGCTTAAGGTGCCACGCAGCACTTCACGCTGCCTCATTCTGCAGAGCGCGTGCTCCGGGTTCTGAAGCATCTGTCCCTCATCCCTACCTTGAGCAGAGACACAACCATCCTCCCCAAGCTGGGAACTAAGTAGGGGGAGCGTGGAGGTACGTGGTATCCCACCAGGGCCTGGAGGCTGCAGTCAGCTGCAGGTGGCTGTACGACCCCTGCGTGAAGAAGGACCCTCTTCATTCGTCATCACCTGCAGCCACCTCCCTCCCTTCTGCTTGGGACACTGGTTCCAGACAAAGCTTATTCCTCCGGTGTCACCATGTCAGCGAGCTGGTCCCCAGCTTCCCAACCTACAGACGTTGAACTCTCTGAACTCCCTGTGGTTTGGGCTGAGTTAAAGGGGTAGAGATAACAGGGTGCAGCTGGGGACCTAGGCTGCAGCCGCGGGGAGGAAAAAAGCCTCATCCCAAGCCCGGTGCCGCTGAAGTGGTCTTATGGTGGTGGCACCATGAGCCGGTGTCCCTCCCGTGTTGGCCCATCAGAGCTCTATCGACGTTCATTGGCCTAAAGCCCCTTGGAGAGCAGCAATTTTCAGAGTGACGTGAAATTTATTACTTTCCATCCCTCGGCAGTCTTTCCCCAACAATTTTCTCTCCAAAAATTGTTCCTGCCTCGTCTTGCTGTTTATTTAAATGGTTATTTATTTATTTTTCCTGCGGCTCATCTGAGTATTTCTTCTTTTTTTAATTTTTAATTTAATTTATTTATTTTACTTTTGGCTGCGTTGGGTCTTTGTTGCTGCGCGCAGGCTTTCTCTAGTTGCAGCGAGCAGCGGCTACTCTTTGTTGCGGTGCCTGGGCTTCTCATTGAGGTGGCTTCTCTTGTTGCGGAGCATGGGCTCTAGGTGCATGAGCTTCAGTAGTTGTGGCTCGCGGGCTCAGTAGTTGTGGCTCGCGGGCTCTAGAGCACAGGCTCGGTAGCTGTGGCACATGGGCTTAGTTGCTCTGTGGCACGTGGGATCTTCCTGGACCAGGGCTCGAACTCATGTCCCCTGCATTGACAGGTGGATTCTTAACCACTGTGCCACCAGGGAAGTCCCTCTGAGTATTTCTTGATAACTTCACCAGATCTGCTTAAGAACATTCTTTGTTTGTTTGTTTGTTTTTCTGGTACGCGGGCCTCTCACTGTTGTGGCCTCTCCCGTTGCGGAGCACAGGCTCCGGACGCGCAGGCTCAGCGGCCATGGCTCACGGGCCCAGCTGCTCCGCGGCATGTGGGATCTTCCCGGACCGGGGCACGAACCCGTGTCCCCTGCATCGGCAGGCGGACTCTCAACCACTGCGCCACCAGGGGAGCCCCCAAGAACACTCTTAAGGAGAGCCCCACCTCTAGACACACACACACACACACACACACACACACACACACACACACGCACAGACATACACACACGACCTGGGCCCCAGACCCCACTTCCACAGGCCCACTGGGGTTCAGGCCATTACCTAATACATCCCATTATCTGATGTAATTACATTACAGCCTGGTTCCCTTTTCTGTCCCCTCTGGCTGGCCTCATCTTGGCTCTGGAGGTGTCCCTGAGTTCAGTTTTGGGCTGCGCACAGCTGCCGACAGCCCCCAAGAGCCAGCCGCTTTCTCAGGCTGCTCCGCTGAGAGCACCTCTTGGCTTTGCTGCTTCCACAGGGTGAGGAAGGGGAGGCTGGCTGTGAGCACGGAGGGTCCTCCTACGTGTCAACGCTAAGACCCCACCTGCGTGCCTCAGGACCTCCCGAACTCAAGGGCTAGGGCTCTAGAAGGTGCCGAGGCCAGGTGAAGCCAGGACACTGGGGAGCGGGAAGGGGAGTGAGATGCCTGGGACCTGCCTTCTGTTCAGTGGGTGGGGCCTCCAGGAGCTTGAATGGAACCCAACAGCAGTGTTGACAGAAGGGACCGACCCTCACCCACCCAGGGGCATGGCAGCCACGGGGACACACAGCCACACTTGGCTTCTGTGGTTTCCCACACAGGCCTAGTGCAAGCTGGGCCGCCAACTAGCTTGGAGACCTTGGGCAAGTCCTCCCCGATCTGGGCCTCAGTTTACTCACCTCTGCTCCCACCTCCCAGGAGTTCCAGAGAGCGTGGGTCTTGTTATTACCCTGCAGGTTGAAACCGCTTTCTGCTTAGGGTCTATTGGTGCTGCCCTGGAAACTAAGCCAAGGTCACTTTTGAAACTGGAGTCCTGGTGGGTAAACTGTCCAGGGCCTCACAGATTGCTGGCCCCTGGGTCGGCTCTGCTTTAAGATGCAGGCTTTCTTATTAGTCAAGGATGGAGAGCCCAACAGGTTAGGAGTTGACTGCCACCAAAAAGAGAGTTTGTTACTCACAGTTCCCAAGAGGAAGGGGCACTCTGCACCACACAGGGCCACACAGGGAAGCACCAAGGTTGGTCAGGAGGCAGGGGAATGGGAAAACGCGGGCAAGAGTGTGTGTTGTGCTTTCCGTGGGAAGGAGCAGGTGAGGCCTGGTGAGCAGGCCTAGGACTGGCTACTTTGAATAACTGCAGAGGGCTCTGGGCACAGATGCTGCCCCGAGGTGTCAGGCACCTGGCCCTGGGGTGATTAGGGCAGGTGACGGTGGCCCTGAGTGTGAGAGCCCCGTAGAGGAGGGGGATGTCGGCTCTGGGCTGGTTGGTCTGTACACGAAAGACGGGCTCCCTGGAAATTATCTCCAGGAATTAGCCAGCCCTGGGAGGGGCAGGCCCTCCAGGGTCAGCAAGGCCCCAGATGCCAGAGCACCAAGAATATAGAGAATAAGAAAATATAGTTAATACAGGAATGTAACAAAAGTGTGCTGCATGTAAATTTGTCATTATTATTTAATTAATAAACTTTTTAAAAGAGCAGCTTTAGGTTTACAGAAAAATTGAGCTGCGAGTAAAGAGACCTCTCATGGACCTCCTACTCCCAGCACACAGACAGACAGACAGACAGAGTTTCCCTTATTATTGGCATCTTCCGTTAGTGTGGTACGCTTGTTATAACTGAACCAATATTGATACATCATGATTAACTAGAGTCCAGTGCTTACATTAAGGTTCACTGGCTGTTGTACATTCTACAGGTTTTGACAAACAGATGGTATTTGTGTGACAAATGTACCCACCCTTACAGCGTCATACAGAATAGTTTCACTGCCCTAAAAATTCTCTGTGTTTTGTCTATTCATCCCTCCCTCCCTGCTAACCCCTGGTGACCACTGACCTTTTTACTGTCTCCATAGGGCTGCCTTTTCCAGAATATCATATATTTGGAATCAGTCTGTAGCCTTTTCAGACTGGCTTCTTTCACTTAGCAACATGCATTTAAGTTTCTTCCACGTATCTTCATGACTTGAAAAGTCATTTCTTTTAATCTCTGAATAATATTCCATTGTCTGGATGGACCACAGATTAAATATGATGTTTATCCATTACTATTGCTTTTTTTTTTTTGGCTGCGTTGCCTGGCATGCGGGGTCTTAGCTCCCTGACCAGGGATCAAACCTGTGCTCCCTGCAGTGGAAGCGCAGTCTTAACCACTGGACCGCCAGGGAAGTCCCTACTATTGCTTTTTAAAGAAAGACAATGGGCTTCATTGTAAGGGCTGGGCTCACAGAAGTTCACAGACAGCCTGGGAGGGGGCCCAACGGGCCGATGGTCTCGGTGCTCGGCCCAAGGACAGGTGATGGAGACAGAGTGGACTCGTGGGCTTGTGCAATCTGGGCGATTGTTTCCATTCTCCTCGTGCAGACAGCTGGCTGTCCCTGGCTCTTCTCAGAAATGCCTTTCAGGTGGAGGTGACACCCTCCTCCACCGAGAGGCCTGCAGGCTCTGAAGTCCAAAGCTGATGGGGCAAGAGGGTCCCCAAGTGGGCCAGGTGGCTTCAAGTCTGGACACCATCTCCTTACCTGTTAAATAGGAAACAGCTATGAGAGGCTAAACATCCCTGAGGAAAGTGCTGTGGGCTGGGAGGGTCCCCCAGGCCTCCCCAGGGCCCTTCCCGGGGACCCAGCCTCCCTGGCATCCGGGGCCCGGCCTGCGGAGCTTCCTGGTCTGTACGGCGGGCTCTGTGGGCTCCTAGCCCTGTAGCTGGCTGCCTGCTCTGGCCCTCCTCGGAATCCCCTTTTTTTCCAGACTTAAATGAGGTCCACCCAGCACCTGGGACTTAGTTTGCTGCTCTTATGGGGGCTCCTGGCTGATATGACTCCCAGACATGGTGTCTGCCCTTCCGTTTTTCCTCAGCCGAGGAGGGCCTCCCGCCCAGACTCGTGCGCGTATGTGCGTGTATGCAGAGGCCGGTGGTGCTTGTGGACAGCTTCTCCTCCCCTGAGCCATGGATCTGGGACCCAGAGATTATTCGGGAATCCGTGCTGCCGGCAGAGGCCATAGGGAGGGGTGCCCAGTCCTGGGAAGGCCCTGGTTTTCCCCCACGCCCAGCTGCTGCGGGCAGGAGGCAGCTCCACCCACCTGCGGCTTCGGATAGACCCGGCTCCTGGAGTCTCAAAACTGCTCAGGACAACGAGAAGGTCACAGTGGAAACGTGACAATGAGTCAGTGGAAAAGACTGCCGTTTCATCTTCTCACCCATGACACTCAGATACACCCTAGAGTCACCCCAAACACAGCCCCCAGCCCGGTTTGTGTTGGATCCCTCGGAGGTGACAGCAACTCTTGGAGGACACAGAACGGCATCCGGCAGGAGGCTGCCCTGCCAAGCAAGCGGGCGGGCGGCACTGTGCACACGCTCTAATGCCAGGAGTCAGGTTAGTCGTGGAGCCTGTCCTTCCAAACCTGGCTCGCAGTCCTCCTCTTCCAGGAAGGCAGCCCTGATTGCACACAAACCTGTGCACTCCTTTAACCAACCCCTCGGCTGGTAAGACGGGGCTCCACCTGTTTCCCTAATGCTCTTTACAAGTGCTTCCATCACCCCCGCCCAGGTGCTCAGTTGGCTGACCCTGTCCTGGAGGAAGGACAGTGAGGAGAGAATCGACGCTGCTGGCACCTGCCTCAGCCCCTGGTGCGCGCAGGACAGGGTGCCGGGGCAGCACCCACGCCATCGCTTCACTTGACAGGCGGGATGGGTACACCCGCCCTGGCCTCCCCCCAGGGGCTATTGCAGGGCTCAAATGAGAGTACATCCCTGAAACAGCTCTGGCTAACGAGGCTTCTGTTTTCTCACTGGTCCAAGGAAGAGAAGTGAGGGAGTTGGTGCCCTAGGTGCTTCTGACCTGCCTATCTCCCCAACTCAGAGCTGCGGCCATGCACCCTGAGCTTCCCCTGCAGGGCTTGGAACCACAGAAGGTCCAGGCATGTGGAGGGGGGAGGGATCCGCGCAGTTATTTTTATCTGCTGACGGTCATCTGAGGCTGCGCAGGCTTCCAGACTGCCGGGAGGCCGCATGCTGAGCGGAGAGGAGCTTGCTGCCCGGGATGCCCAAGGCCTCTGGGGAGTGAAGGCGACGCCAGAGCTCCCTGGGGCCCTGCTCGGGCCGGGAGAAGCAGGCCTGCCCAACACCCTAGGTGCTTGGCCCAGGACCCCAGGCTCCAGGCTGAGGGCGGAGGTGGCTGGTGGCTTTCGGAGCTGCTCAGCGAGGTTGTCAGCTCTCCCAGCGCCCTGTCCCCCCATGCCTTCCCCTGTCCCCGGCTCGGTTTAATGTCTTCTCCAGCAGAGCAGCTTCTCTTTCTGCAGGTGGAGAAGAGAGATGAGCTTTTGACCACAGAATGAAGACAGCAGGAAACGTGTGAGCAGCTCTCTGGAGGCCTCAGGAGGGAGGAGGCGGCCTTTACTATTCTCTGAGGGCTCATTTTACCCTCCGTGTCCCCAGGACATGAAGCAGTTCTGTTATAAACTAGTCTGGTGGAGAAGATCAAAGGCTGGAACTCAGAACCCTGAGAATCTTCTGCCACTGCTTTGCTGTATGTCTCGGGGCAAGAGGCTTACCCCCTCTGGGCTCAATAGGAAACGGAGAAAGAGGGACTAGAGGTCTGGCAAGCGTTTCCTTTCCTCTTCCCAGGGAGGGGCAGCCCATTCCAGGGATGTGGGCAGCCACAGAAAGACTTACCTCTTCAGCTTCAATGCATGCCCTGAGGAAGGCATGTCTGAATCTGGGAAACTGCAGGTGGAGGCCGTGCAGGGAACACCCAGCCCAGCGTGGATGTGCAACAGTGCCTGAGGATTTGGAGGAAGGAGATGAGTGGTGGGCCAGGCCAGGGCGGAGGCCCTGAGTCCTCTTAGCCCTACTTCAAGGCAGGCTGAGTGCTACTTACTGGACGGGGCTGGGAGCTGGCATTGGGCCCAGGTCATCTATTAGGTGCAGTTTGCTGTAAATAGAATGATACTGTTCACTAAATAGTAAGTTGTAAATAAAAATGACAATAATATCTTCATCATTGATAACTTACCTGTGTTGGGCAGCGTGCTGGTTGCTTTACACGTCCTCCCGTCCTGTCCACCCAGGGAGGTGATATTGACATTATCATCATTCCACAGACCGAAGACAAGGGGGCACAAAGAGGTTAAGTAACTTGCCCCAAGTCACACAGCTAATAAGTGTCAGAGCAGAATTTGAACCCAGCCCTATCAGAGTCAAAGTCCTGGCTCTTAACCTCTAGAACACACTGTCATTTAACAATAACGGAAAAAGGCCTGGAGGGACAGGCACTGGAGAGCTCTCCTTCAGGACCCTTTTGTGGAGGTTGAACTGCTAGATCTACCTGGCTGCAGCTGGCTGGTCCCCAAAGAGGCCTCTTTGAGCATCCCAGCCAGAAAAAGGAGAAATCCGCCCTCATAGCACTGGCCGTTCCGTGTGCTGGGTCCGGCCTGGGCCTGGCTGTCAGGCTGACAGAGCTCTCCTCCAAGGGAGTGGGGAGGGGGCCCTGGGAGACTTGGGTAGGTGGTAGGTGGGGAGTGGTGGCTCTCTGGGCATTTCATTGTTTTAGTGGGAGATCTGGCCAGAGGGGGCCAAGCTTGGATGACTGTTTATCTCTGCAGGGAAAGAAATGATCCAAAGCACGTAGGTCACACACATGCGTGTGCACACAGAACTGTGGGTCTCAGTAAGAGAGCCTGCTTATTGTATAAATGCCTTAAATAGCACCCCCGACTCTGCCACCGCCCACCCCAATCCTCCCCTGACCGTCCAGAGCAAACTGCGTGTTCCACGTCCCCGCCTAGGATGCCTCTGCCAGGGTCTCTGAGCCTCAGTGGCTCACTGGCCATATTTGAACACCCTCCCGCCCTGGCATGTCCCCTACCTGGACAGCCACTACAGGGGTCCCTGGGTCAGCCACCCGCACCTGTGGATGTGGCTGTGCTTGTCCATCCACAGACGGGAAGATGCGAGGGTCTTCATGACCTGGGAGGGTCTCAGGGGCAGTCAGCTGTCTCCTCAGGGCCCAGAGCAGTGGAGGAGCTGGATGTTACCTTCACTGACCTGCTCCAAGGAATTCTCAGGGGACAGCCTGGCCTCCATGCGTCCTGCAGCTCAGACCCTCAAGACCATCCACCATCATCTTGAGACCCCCATACCGGCCCGGCCAGCGGAACTCATGGTGACCTGCCAGCGTGAACCCTACCAGCACCCAGCTAGGTGAGGAGTGGGGTGACAGGGGTCCACTTCCCGGCTGGCCTTAGGATTTGGTGTCTTTCCCCTCTGGTACCCAGGAGTCCCGCTTATCTTTGTGACGTTCTTTATGCTTCCCCTACCTGCCAGGAACTTCGAAGCCCTTCTCCCAGGTGGGCTGGGAGGCAGCTGTGGCTGAGAGCCTCAGGGGGCTGGAGGTGGGCCCGGAGGAGGCAGGTGGTCTCTGGAGGGGAGGCTGAGCGACTGCGGTGGGCGGCTCCAGGCCCCCCAGGTGCTGGTGCTGAGACAGTCCGCTGCCCCTCCTTCTGGCACAGATGGCAACTGAAGGGACCCAGCGTTCGTCACCCTGAGGTTCAGAAAGCCTTGGAGCTACCCTCATCCAGCCTTCTCCCGTTCCTTTACAGATGCAGAAACCAAGGCACAGAGACTGTCACATGCTGTATAAGCCACCAGCGGCTAGTGGTGGGGGAGGCAATCTGGGTCTGCTCACCCCTGCCCAGCACTTTCACCATAGACCCTACTTCACGCGGACCTTTTGGGTTCAACCTCAGCTTCTCACCTGGTGATGTTTTCCGCACAGCCCTCCTGGTCCAGTACTAACGAAGGACATCCATGCCATTTCTAGAACAACTGCATCTTTTTATTTTGCCAACAGCCGGTCCTGGTCTGAGTCTGTCCGGTGGAGGCAAGAGGGGCTCCCAAGGTGCCCACCTCAAGTAGTACTCACTCCCACGCAGGGTCCATCGGGGAGCCAGAGGGGCCCACCTCTCCCCAACACCCCTGCTGACGGTGGCCGGGTCCCTTCTTTGCCCTTCCTTCCACAAAGGAGTGACAGCCCCAGGCGTGTGGGGACCAGGTCCTGCCCAGGCATCGCTAAAGTGTGGAGAGCCGGCGCTGGGTCAGGCAAACCCGCCCGCGACCCGCTCTGAGCGGACCAGGGGACAGATAGGGGGGCTGGCTCCCAGGTGCCCCAGTGAGCCTGGATATGAACCCATAAAACTGACCCTTTTGGGCTGGCAGGAAAAACTCGAGGCCCCAAACCCATTCGCTCGCAAAATGGACTGTTTCTAAGAGGTGACGATGAAACTCTGCGTTCCCACCATGGGTTCCCAGCAGATTATGGACAGCCAGGCCTTTGCTTACAAAAAGAATTTCTAACTTTACTCCAAGACCTGCTCCAGGGTTTCCTCTGCAGAAGGACCTGAAACTTCAGTCCTTAAACGCGTTTGATTTTCAAAATCAGACGCCAGTGTGGACATTTCAGAGACAAATTTTTATGTAAAACAAGGTTTGCATTGGTCAGCGGAGGTGATTGAGGGGCTAGGGCTCGGAGGGATGGGGCGGGCTCCAGGGGGAGGGAGAGAGGGGAGGGAGGGGAGGACCCGGACCCGAGAGTGGTCACCTTGTGGGTATGCACACGTGAGTGTGTGAGTGTGTGGGTGGCTTTCTGTTGTCACACCAAGGTGCGGGTCCCAGGTGGAGGCGGTGTCCAAGGCCACGCAGCTGTGTTCCCTCCAGCAGAACAAAGCACACAGGATCTTGGGATGCAGGAGCCAGAAAACAAATAAATAAAACAAGCAGCCAGGGTTATAAATAGATGAAAGCAAGATGAGCTTACAGGCAGCCGCCCACTCCCTCCCCACGTGGGAGCAGCAGCCATGGGGCCAGTTCCACAGCCCCAGACGTTTGCCCTTGGCCTTGGGCTGGGGATGGGAGAGGCCCACCCTCGACCTTCCACCTTCAGCCAGGGCCAGAGCCTGGAGTTCCTCTTCAGAGAAAACCCCTTCTTCCAACTGCTGTCTTGTTTCAGCCACCATTCAAGTCCCTCCTTCCTTCCCTGGCCAAGCAGGCCTGGCCTTCTCTGCACGTGCCTTCCACTGCACAGCACAGAAGGTGATTCGCTCCTGGGACGGGGATGAGGTTCCACGTGTTCTTTCTGTTTCCCACCTGGCCCCCAATCCTTATCTCCAAGGCAGTGCTGACCTGTGAGAGTGGACACAGATGCTGGAATTCTGGGCGGCTGTTCATGGTGCTCCATTTCTCTGGAAATGTCACCTGGAGTCTACCTGAAGTATTGTGCCTGGCTTCTTCACCCTCTTGCTTAACCCTTTTCTCTCTTCAGTTCCAGGAAGTATCTTGAGAAAATGGTCCATCCATTTATCTATCCACCCGTCCACCTACCCACCCGTCCACATCCATCTATCCATGCATGCATGCATCCATCCATCTTTCAATCTGTCATCTACCATCCTTCCATCCACTGACCTACCCATCCATCCATCCATCTTTCTACCATCTATCCGTCGACCTATTGATTGATTACTATGTTAATCACTAGTGGTAACCAGTGGACTCTTCACCTGGTTCTCGATCCCACTTTGCTTGCTCTTTGATGTGGGACACAGGCTTGTACCCAGGTGAAGGCAATTCAGAAAGAGCAGAGCCGTGGTAGGAAAAGTACCGGTTGCTATGGAGCTCACAGCCAGGGCTCTGTGCTGAGAGATGTTTATTTCTCAGCTCCCACATGCAGGTAGGGATGGGTGGCATTAAAGGGGACCATACTACCTGACCACATTGCACCCAACTCCGATGTGTGTGTGTGGCCGGTGATTCACAGGGTGAGTGTGGCTTAGAAGGAGGTGGAGTGTGCACAGATCTGCAGGCTATAATAACAATAGTGATAATAATAATGGTGATGACCTTCATCAGTCATCGAGTGCCTACTATGTGCTGGACGCCGTGTCAACCGCTGTGCCCGGATCCTTCCACTGAATCCTTGCAACAATCCCATTTTACAGAAGAAGACTGGAGATTCAGAGGGATTAAAATTCCCTGGTCTGAGGTCAGAACCTGGGTTGGTCCAGGCACCATCATCCTCATAAACCGTGTGACCCTGGTGAGGGCTCTTAACCTCCCTGAACCGCATTTTCTTCAGTGAAAAATAAGGATCTGCCATGGAGTAGAGGTGCCCCATCTTTTCGAGTCTGTGAGCTGCATTTTAATGTCAAACTCTTTGAGGATCTTCACGTGCTGGTGCTTTTATTTTTAGGATTCATTGGTTGAGAAAACTCACAATGACAAAAAGCTACTTTGAATTCAGTAGTGGTTTAAAATCAATTTGTATTTGATTATTCGTAACCACATGTATATGCATCTGAAAACTAACCCTGAGATGGGTGTTATTTATTCCGTCTACCCGTACATGTTACGTGTGCGGATCTTGTCTCTGCATTAAGACTGCAGCCCCCGGGGATCAGGCCGCACACTGACCCTTGTGAATCTACGTTCCATATTCAACAAAGCCAACAACTCCTGCTTCCCCATCCCTCTTGGAGAGCAGTGAGATAAGACAGAAGCAGACAGGACGGTGAGCAGAGAGACCCGATGGAAATCGTTGGCAAGACGGAAACAGGAGGGGTGAAAGTGTTTGCAATGACACCCCCGGATGGGCTCCTTGGCGTGGCCAGTGCCTGACCTGCCACGGCTCCCACGCTCACGGGAGCAGAAGGTCGGCTCAGCAGAGCTCTCAGCAGGGGCCGGATGCCTGGGGCTCGGATGGGGGTCCCCACCATGAGTACCTTCTGCACACCAAGGATCACAATTGGTCCAGTTAGACCTGGAGAGGCCCATGTGGAGGTGGGACGGGGAGACAGCTGGGAGGAGCCCACCACTTCTTTTGAGGCGAGAAGGGGCAGAGGACAGAGCCGAGGAGCGACCCAGGGAGACTGGCCGATTCTGCCCGGGGCCTGGCTGGCTTTGGGCGCCTCCCTGGGGTGGGCGCTTCTTCCTGGAGTCCAGCCAGGATCTCAAAGCGAGGAGTTGTGCTGTTGCAGGGCCTCTACCAGGGGACCACTCCTCAAATGTCTGGATTCCTCATGGATCTCAAAGCAGAAAATGCAAAAGCCTGGGAGTTGGGTCAGCCTTTTTTTTTTCATTGTTCCTTTCTGAGATTAGATTGGGGTTGACTGCACACGTCAGCATCCTGGCCTCCCCGGGGAACGAGAAGCAGAGCGAGCTCTACGCCCGCACGCCCCCCCCCACCCCCGGCCTCCCTGACTCCCCCCTTCCCTCTGTGGCCTCCTCCTTCCCGGTCTCCCCTCCCTGCTGGCACCCAGGGCTCAGTCATGATGCAACTGCAGGCAAAGGAGGCTCGGTGGGACCTCAGCTGTCACTCCTTTCTCTGGCCAGCAATGTGGCCACCTGCCCGGGGAGGTAGGCTGGGTGGACTGGGGGACTCAGTCTTCGGAAAGCTGCTCAGGAGCTGGAGTTGGACTTTGCATCTTGCCGTCCTTTTATGAAATGATTTCAGGATCATGTAACATGTTGATAAAGGAGGATTGAAAATACAATTTTGATTTTCCCGGATGTCGTGTTAGCACCCCGTGCTCTGAGGGAGCTGGCCACCCTCCCACGCTGTCTAGACTATCCCACCTCCCACCCCTGCAGTGTTTCACAGCTGCTGCTTCCTTTCCTTCATCTTAGTTTGCAAATCGCCCTGACAGAGTTCGGTATGGTAAGGAGAGGGCGGTCTCTGGCCCTAAAAGTGAGGCTCCCTGGGAGGGGTGATGCTTACCATGAAAAATGAAGGGTGGGTAGGAGCAAGACGGAGGGAACAGCAGGTGCCCAGCCCTGGAAGGGAGAGAATGTGGCCCTGAGGGATGCTGAGGGCCTGGAGGGAGGATGCGGGAGGGATGAACGGGAGCCTGGTCACGCGGGGTTGTGAGGACCACGAAGGACCAAGGGTTGCCATGCGGCGGCCCGAAGAGGCTGTGATGGTTGACTGTATGTGTCAACTGGACTGGGTCATGGGGCACCCAGAGAGCTGGTGAAAAGCTATTTCTGGGGGTTTCTGTGAGGGTGTTTCTAGAAGAGATTAGCACGTGAACTGGTGGGCTGGGTAAAGCGAACTGCCTTCCCCAGCTTGGGTGGACATCATCCAGTCTGTCCAGGGCTTGAGTAGAGCAGAAAGGTGGAGGAAGGGGGAGTTCTCTCTGCTTGACTGTTGAGCTGGGATACAGGTCTCCTCCTGCCCTCAGGCTGGAACTTACACCCCTGGCTTTTCTAGGGCTCTGGTTTGCAAATGGCAGATGGTGGCACTTCCTGGTGCCTGTAACTGTGGGAGCCAATTCCTTATAATAAATCAATCTCTCCCTCATCTCTGTCTCTATCTCTCTCTCCCATTGGTTCTGTTTCTCTGGAGACCCCTGACCAATACAGCGGCCACGTGGGACCCTGCTGTTCAGTGTTCCTGGCGGGTGGGCGTGAGTCCACGCGAACGTTTGCTGTGGTGCAGGACCCAGCCTCGCCGAGGCAGCCCGTCCATGAGAGTCGGCTCAGCTCACCTAGTTACTAGAAGCCTCCTGACATCAAGCTGAAGCCTGTTTCCCCAGTGCCACCTTCCCTCCCTTCCCTGCCTCCAAGGGTCCCGGGGCCACAGAACTTATCTCATCTTCCCCCGGCCGCCCCTCATTTTCCCCCGAAGGCCCCCCACTGCCTCTGGTAAGACTTCCCTCTGCCTCATGGACCACACTCCTCCTTCCACGGCTCGTAGGATGTGACACGTAGCAGACACCTTCGAGGATAACAGCCCAGCCCATAATGCCGGGGACTCACCCTTTAACTGCTTACCCCACGTGGATTCTGTGTGACTCCCCCTGGCCACAGGCGCCTGAGAGAGGGATGAACTGGACCCAGGTTGCGCCCATCAGCTTTCTCTCTTGGGTGCTTGGGACGGATGTCACTGGGTCAGGCCGGGCTCTAGGGCAGAGCTGCTGAAGGCAGCCCCCTCCTGCTGGGCCGGCCAGGTAGGGGTCTGTGAGGCACTGGAAAACCAGCCCACTCCCTGCGTAAGCGAAAGTTCCCCTCCAGCAACCAGACTTTGTCAGCAGCACAGTTTCTCTGACCTCCCTTCTCTCCCTCCCCATCCTTACCTGCCTCCCTCTCGCCACCACCAAATGGGCAAACTGTAGTTTGTTAGAATCTCCTTTGCAAGTAGGTGTCCAGGGCAGAAGCCAGCAGGAGGTGTGCTCCCGGAGGTGCAGCGGGATGGCTGATCCCGGGGATTCCATGGCACATGGAGCTTCTAGTAATAAGATCAAGGCCCAGCGCAGGTCGCTGGCTCCTGAGTCCAGACAGGAAGTCCTCCTGTTTACTGGTGCCATCGCTAGGGCCTCCTGGCACAGGGGTCAACCCGTGGCCACCGGTTACAGCCCAGGTCTCAGGGTTTGTTTCCTCCCCAGTCACTTCCCCAGCGGTCTGGAGCCTGGGGAATGCCTCTCGTTTCTAAGTCCTCTCCTCAGTGTTAATGCTTCCCTTAACGCAGCCACCGTCCCACTCAGCCAGGCTCTGATTGGGATGATTACTATTATTCTCGTTATTGCAATTAACAATAATGATGAGACAACTACTGCTGAGAGCCCACAAAGCCCCTAGCTTGGGGGAAGCCCACGGAGACCCTTCTCCAGGGATGCAGGGCAGCGTCCCACCACCCCCTGTGGCCCTGGGGGGCCCTGGTGCCACGTGCCTGCTCCACTCACCCCAGATCCCATGGAGTTGTGGATATCGGGGTGGGAAGGAATGGCTCATGTCACTTCGGGCGACTGTGTCCCCTCACAGAAGGGGTCTACGGAGTGGAGGGATGTGCTTAGGGTCATCACACAAATTAGCCATAGCGCCTGAGTCAGACCTTGGTGGCTCCGACCTCGGGCTCCCTCCCGCTGCTTCCCTGCTCAGGGCCAGCCTCTCAGACCAGCCACGCAGGCCAGCGAACGGGGAGGGTAGACCCCCACCTGGCATGTGCCAGAGCGTTCGTCCTCACCAGCCTCTGCCTGGGGTCTTGCTGAGGGTGGCGGGTGGCCGCTGCGGGATGAGGAAGCCGGGAGACGGGGAGGGCCATTCTGCGGCACTGTGATTTGTCATCACGGCCCCCTGAATCCGGCATGGAAGGTTCTGGAACGCATGTCCTTCTCTAGGTTCCCTATTCCTGGAGCAGCACCCACCCACTCACTTCATCTCTCCACCTTCAGCACATCCTTGAGAGAGCTGCGTTTTTACAGACACACGCAGGTGTTTGGGTGACGGCCCACGCTGTCTCGCTAAACCTTTAAGTGGCATTTAGGGAGCAACCCCTTCGAAAGGCAGTGGCTGCCCAGGCACTGCTTCCAAGACAGCCGTCAACATCTTGCCGAGGCCATTCAAGACATAGATCTCGTGTCTGCGCAGATGGAACACCTGCGCCCCTCCCCCCTCCCTGGGCAGCAATGTGCTGACTTCGGGGGCACCACGGTGAGGCACCCTCCCCCGTGGCCAGCGTCGGTGCCAGGCTGCTCTTCCCAGCTCCCCGCCCATGGCCAGGGCTCGCCCTCCCTGCCTGCCCGCCCCCCTCCCCCCCAGCTCAGAGCCCAGCGCCAGCCTTTACACACACACACACACACACACATCCACACACTTGCCCTCATGAATCTTTCATGGCGCTTGGAAAGCTGTTGAAGCACACGGCACAGGGCACTCAGGGCTGCAGCTCCAGCACAGAGCTGGAAGATGGAAGGGGCAGAGGCAGCAGCTAGGGGGCAGGGTGGGGGGCACGGGAAGGGGCCTGGAGGAGGCTTAAACCTGTGTCCCGACCACTGCAGGTGAGTGACTGGGGCGGGGTCAGCAGCATCTAGCATCTTCCAGCAGTGGGCACTGCGGCCGACCACACACACACACACACACACACACACACACACACACACACACAGTGTTGAGGAGAGGTCTATGGGTGGTCCTGGAGGGGAGAGAGAGAGAGAGAGAGATGGAGACAGAGCAAGAGGAAGCAGGAAGATGGCAAGGGAGCTGGGAGCAGAAAGGGAAGGAAGCCTCAGGAAGCTGGCAGAGCAGAGCCTCCAGGGGGGGGCCCTGGGTGCAGCCCGACTTCCTGTTCATTTCGGGGATGTTTGTCACGTGAGACCCTAAGTCCCCCTCCCTCATACTCAGAAGACAGATGAGGCCACAGACTCAGGATCCCCAGACACAGTCCCCAGGCCTGGAGAGATGAGCTGTGTGGCCCTTTTTCCGAATCAACAACTAATGTGCCCATCGAACCAATCTTCCACTAACTCACAGGACACAGGGAGAGGGGGGGCCGACCGACTCACTGTATAAGTCTAACCCTGATGCCCTAAACGTACAGGGTCGTGTCCAGAAGAGAAAATTACAGGCTGACATCGCTCATGAACGTGAGTACAACCGTCCTGAACCAAACGTCGGCAGATCAGACCCAATGCTATGTGAAAGGAAGGATACATCATGACCAAGTCGGGTTTACAGCACTGCGGGAATGGAGAGTTGTTTTAACAGTGGAAGTTCTATCAGAATAACTCATTGCATTAATGGAATAAAGGAGAAAGGTCACCGTGATAGAGTTTGAGAGGGCGTTTGTAGTTTGTGTTCCTCTCCATCTCCATCATTTATAGCCACACCCATATCTACGTTTAGTGCACAGAATACATAAAGAACTTCTACAAATCGATATGAAAAAGAAAAACCAAGTGTATAAAAAGGTGCTCAACTTCATAATCATCATGGAAATACACATTAAAATCACAACGAGATACAGTTATACCCTAAACACGCTGAAATGAAAAAGATTGACCTTCAAGTGCGGGTGAAGGGGTGGCCGACTGGAACCCCTCACACCGGTGGCGGGGGTGGAGATGGGTACAACCTCTTTTGACAACTGGCAGTATTGCTAAAGCCAAGCATCCGTCTGCCCTACAACCCAATAATTCCGTCCCAGGCATATGCCCTAAAGACACGTGCACAAACGTTCACCCAAAGGCTGTTTACAATAGCACCGTTCACAATAGCCAGACTGGAAAAGCCAGGTGCCCAGCAGCGGAGGATGGGTACGTTGTGGTTTGTTCACAAGATGGACCGTGCTGCGGCGGTGAGAACCAAGGGACAACTCCACACCTTCAGGGGGTGCATCTCATAGCCACCAGCTGGTTGAAAGATGCAGACACAAGAGCATACGTACAGTGTAATTCCCTTTACGGAAAGTTAAAAGAAGAGGCAAGATCAGTCTCTGGCGTGGGAGTCAAGCTGGCCCAGGTGCGGGGGTCTGTGACATGAGGAGGCAGGAGGGGACCTGGCGGGTTGGCGATGTTCCCCTCCTGATCTGGCGTTGCTCACATGGGTGTGCAACTTTGTGAAAATTCACGGAGTTGGATGTGTAGTTTTACAGTTTTCTTTATGTGTATTATACTTTAATAAAATGTTTTCTAAAAAAAGCTGACGTGCCTAATAAACCTCCACAAGAACCTTCGAGAACAGGGCCTGGGGCCCAGCTGAGGATGCCCACTCTGGGTTTGACCCACAGAGATGCGAGATATAAGCGTCTGTTGTTTTAAGCGGTTAAGTCATGGTGTTATAGCGAAGCAGCAACAGGTCACAGAGACAGGACGGTGTAGAGGAGATGGGGCATCAGCCAGGAGGCCGGACTGGCGCCCCTTCGGGTCTGTTTCCATCCTGGAGACTCTAGAGCAGGAGGCCCCAATCCCTGGGCCGCGGGCCAGTAGCGGTCCGCAGCCTGCTAGGAACCGAGCCGCACAGCAGGAGGTGAGCGGCGGGCAGGTGAGCGGAGCTTCACCTGCGGCTCCCATCTCTCGCATCACCGCCTGAGCCATCCTCCCCTGCCCGCCCGCCCGTGGAAAACTTGTCTTCCACGAAACCAGTCCCTGGTGCCAAATAGTTGGGGACCGCTGCTCTACAGCTATGTCTTCCTCATCTCCTCCTTGATGCTTAGCTCAGTTTCTTTCATAAAGTAGGAACTTGATGCATATTTGTCAAGTGATAGGCTTATGCATCAGAGAAGCAGGAGGCCTGGCCTATGAGGACGAAGCGTCTGAGCTGCCCTGGGATGGGAGCCAGAAGCCTGGATTGTCTGGCTTGGCTTGGATGTCGGGCAAGGCTGTCTGCGCTCTGCGCACCTTATTGATAAAATATCGGACCCACCCACTCACAGGTTTGTGTTGGTCGAGTGAGCTAATGGGACCGCGCCTATTAAGAGGCCCACGGAGGTAAGGAATTGTTATTATTTGTTATGAAAAGTCACAGGCATTCCTGCTGGGTGACTCACGGGGCTTGGGGACTTGGAGAGTTTCCCTTCCAAATAAGGCCCAGATGGAGCTTCTTGTTGAGAGCTGCGGGAGCTGGTCTAAAGGCCCTGCTACTCCTACCTGACCCTCCTCTTTTGTTCAGAGAGACTGGCCCTGAAGAGATGTGATTCTGGAGTCTTTGTTGAAACTGCTGGACTGTCTCCCCGAGGTTAATGAGGGCTCCCCCCTGCATCGGGCAGGTGGAATGGGGTCACGAGCCACCTTCATGAACATGAGGTGACTGGGGGCTGGTTTCTGGGTGAAAAGACAGAGAGGACGATGGGGAGAACAGTAACCGGGAGATAGACCCCAATTTTCTTGCCAGGATTTGGAGGGCAATGCCTTCTCACACTTATTCACCACCCCTTGCAGCAAATCATAGTTAATATCAACACTTCAATTTCACATTCAGGGCAGATTTGATTTAAAACACACCAGCACTCTTTTCTGTTCCTGAGTTGAAGTCCTCATGACTTTTCAGGGGCTTCAGGCAGAAGCAGAAGACCCCAGGGATCAATCAGACCGTTGCCCGAGTGATCCAGGGTGGGGTGGGGTGGGGGGACTTCTCTGGTGGGCTTTTGCAGGTGAGCAGGAGAGAGAAGCACCCAAAGACCCATGTGATCCATTGGTGATGGCTGCCCGGAGGGCTGGGCTGTCATCAAGGAGGGTGTCTGCCTTGAGAGATTGGGGTGGGGGCGTGATGCATGGGTGCCACATGTGCAGGTCTATTCCCACCTCCTCATTTCACAGGAAAGGGGTGAGATACAGGTTCCGGAACTGGGCTGTGTTACTTCTAGCCCTTTGATCAAGTTACTTAACCTTTTCTTCACTCGGCTTTCTTATTGCCTTGGCATACAAGCACTATGTGGGGGGTGTGTGTGTGTGTGTGTGTGTGTATATACATATATATATATTACACTTATCTATATTTATCTATATGTTAACTATGATTTTCTGCTACTCTCATTAAAATTTTAACGGTTTGTGCCTATTTAATTTATCTATTTTTATACCAATACATCAAGGGCTTATTATGTGCCAGGCAGTGTTTTAGGATTTTGAGACACGGCAATGAACAAAACAGACAGAATCCTTGTGTCAGTGGCACTGATGCTCTGGGGGTTGGGTGGGGCAGATAACGAAGAAGTGGACGGATATACATGTCATCATGTGGTAATGAGTAGCAGAGGGAGAGACGAGAGAAAGGTGGGTGTTGTTCTTTCAGATCAGCCATGGGCCGAATCTGGCTCACTGTAGCCCGTGTTTATAAATAAAGTTTTATTGGAACACAGCCACGTTCCTTCCTTTGCATGTTGCCTAAGACTTCTTTTAAGTTGAGTAGTTGCCGCAGAGACTACGGCTCCTAAAGCGGAAACGATCTACTGTCTGGCCCTTTATGGAAAAAGTCTGTGGACCCCTCTGTAGAGGATGAGGTCAGGGAAGGCTGCTCAGGGAAAGCAAGGAGTGCGCCCCGCCGACGTCTGTGGGAAGACGGTTCAAGGCCCCAGAGCAGCAGGTGCCACGGCCCTGAGAGCGGATGTTCCAGGTGTGGGGATGTGCCATCTGTGGCCTGGGGCAGCAAGGAGGCTGGTGGGAGTGAGTGAAGCAGATGCGTAGATGGTGTGTGTGTGTGTGTGTGTGTGTGTGTGTGTGTGTGTGTGTGTTTGTTTGTTGGAAGCAGGGGCAAGGGGAGAGTATGGGGCCTTGCTGGGAGGCTACTGCAGTAACCTAGTTGTCTTGGACCACAGTGACAGCTTGGAGAAGATGAGAAGTGGCCGATTCTGGGTAAATTTAGAAGGTGAGAGTGGCCAGGATTGGTGGATGAGATAAGAATCTCAGGGTTTTTTAAAATTGTGGTATAATTGACATATAACATTATATTAGTTTCAGGTGTACAACATAATGATTCAGTATTTGTAGATACTGTGAAATGGTCATCACAAGTCTAGTTCACATCCGTCACCATACATAGTTACAGAATTTTTTTTTCTTGTGATGAGAACTTTTAAGATTTATTTCCTTAGCAACTTTCATTATTATTAACTACATAGTATTATTAACTATAGTGCCATGCTGTATATTATATCCCCACGACTTATTTATTTCATAAGTAGAAGTTTGTATGTTTTTAGTCCCTTCACCCATTTTACCCCTCCCCCCCCATAGCCTCTGGCGACCACCAATCTGTTCTCTGTATCTATGGACTTTTTCCCTTTTTTTTGGTCTTTCTATGTCTGAATTATTTCACTATGCATAATGCCTTCAAGGTCCATCTATGTTGTCACAAATTACAAGATTTTATTGTATCGTATGGCTGAATAATGCTCCATTGTGTGTGTGTGCACGTACATGTGTATCTCACAATTTCTTTTTTTGTGTTTTTGTTTTTGGCCACACTGCACAGCTTGTGGGATCCTAGCTCCCCTACCAGGGATTGAACCTGGGCCCTCGGCAGTGGGAGCGTGGAGTCCTAACCACTGGACTGCCAGGGAATCCCCTATCTCACAATTTCTTTATCCTTTCATCTGTTCGTGCACACTTAGCTTGTTTCCATATTTTGGCTATTGTAAATAATGCTGCAATGAACATGGGGTGCAGATATCTTTTTGAGTTAGTGTTTTTGTTTTCTTTGGATAACTACCCAGGAGTAGAATTGCTGGATCATAGGGTAATTCTATTTTTAATTTTTTGAGGCGCCTCCATACTGTTTTACATAGTGGCTGTACCGATTTATATTCCCACCAACAGTGCACAAGGGCTCCCTTTTCTCCACACCTTGGTCAATTCTTGTTATTTCTTGTCTTTTTGATGATAGTCATTCTAACAGGTGTGAGGTGATATCTCACTGTGGTTTTGATTTGTGTTTTTTTTTTGTTTTTTTTGCGGTACGCGGGCCTCTCACAGTTGTGGCCTCTCCCGTTGCGGAGCACAGGCTCCGGACGCGCAGGCTCAGCGGCCACGGCTCACGGGCCCAGCCGCTCCGCGGCATGTGGGATCTTCCCGGACCGGGGCACGAACCCGCGTCCCCTGCATCGGCAGGCGGACTCTCAACCACTGTGCCACCAGGGAAGCCCGATTTGTGGTTTTTTCGATCAGTGATGTTGAGCGCCTTTTCATGTACCTGTTGGCCATCTGTATGTCTTCTTTGGGAAAATGCCTATTCAGATCCTTTGCCCATTTTTTAATTGGATTGTTTGTTTTTTTGCTATTGAGTTGTTTGAGTTTTTATATAGTTTGGATATTAACCCCTTATCAGATAGATGACTTGCAAATATTTTCTCCCATTCAATAGACTGCCTTTTCTTTTTGTTGATGGTTTCCCTTGCCATGTAGAAGTTTTTTAGTAGGATATAGTCCCACTTGTTGATTTTTGCTTTTGCTGTCAAGTGAGAATCTCTGTTTTGAACGCCTTAGAGAATTTGTTGAATGAATGGTGAATGAAGTGATTTTCTAGGGATACTGAGCTGGTCAGTACCCCAGCACAACATGGAAACCATGGGCTTCCATGACCTGCCCTGCCCCACGGCTATCCTTCTAGAAGCCCCAAGGACAAGAATCCTCCTGGCAGCAGGTGAGTGCTGACCTGTGGACACTCCAGGGCTCATAGGTTCCCTGGACACCCAGTGGCCACCACAAACGGGTCCGCCTCTCTCACCTCCCATAGTCCAGGCTGAGATTTCCTCTTGACCAGCCATGGCCGTAGAGTCCACTGGAGGGGACAGAAAGAGCTGCTGTTTCTTACCCACTCCAAACCTGCCAGACTCTCACCTCATTATGCTTCTTTTGGCCCTGAGACCAGATTTGCAGGGAAAAAGTTGGAGCCGAGTCCCAGAGGAGCGCTCAGGGAGGGTTTTCATCACCTTTAATGATCTAATAGCAGCAGCAGTCTGCTAATATGTAGTCGCCGCATTCCTGTACTTACACTAATCAGTTAATATCCATGGAGGGCTTTGAAGGTGCCTGAGCCTGAGACGTTTGCCAAGGAGAGTGATTCATAAGAAAAGGAGAGACGGCCAAAATCTTGAGGCCATCTCCCACCTTGTGCACCACACGGGGCATCACGAGGGGGTTGCAGGCTCTAACAAGCAGCCTGATGGGTGAGCCTTCTTTGGAGAGGGGCCAGAGCCCTCCTAGGGCTTGTCCCGGACACTTGGTTCTGGGGGAGCCCCTGTTCTGCTCGGCATTCAGGCCTTCTCTGTGGAGCCCTTGGGAGGCTGAGGAGAGGAGAGGATGAAGAATGTCTGCCACCCAGTGTACCCCAGCATCCCACCCACGCTCACGATCAGGGGCACAGGCTTTCAGGATTGTGTTGGGTGGTGCTGGCCAGGCTGTGAGCTGCCTGAGGTCAGAGCCGAACCCATCTTGGTGCCCCCGCGTCAGGGTGGGACTCTGGCAGCTGACTTGCTGTGTGTTGCTTCTCCTTGTACTTCCCATAGAGCTCAGTAAATGTCCACGAGCTCGATTAGCTTTCCTTGTGGACGTTTGGAGAGACACCTGTCGGCTGGCCATGAGCTGTGGCTTCCGGAGATGCTTCAGCCCCATCGAGTTCCCCTGCTCCACTGGGCTGAGAATCTGTCTGTTAGATTCTAGTGATCACTCCCCGCCTGCCACCTGGTCTGGCCGTTTTGAGGGTGAGGCAGCCAAGAGTCACCTTCTGATTCAACAACCAGAGAAATAGGGAGGGAGTTAAATTGTGGCCTCCCTTGGAAAGGAGTCTGATCCCCTACTTTGGCAAAGGCTGTGGGGAAGCTTCACTATTAAAAAAAATCGCTTTATTGACATATAATTCACAGACCGTATGTTATGAGCTGAATTGTGTCTCCCCCAAAACACTGGTTAAAGGACATTTTTGCTCAAAGGTAAGACCATGACTCTCATACAAGTTCAAAAGGAATACATGCCAAAGATTTTATTTAACTCATTAATTAATGAAGACACCAGTATAATGTTACAACTGGTTCTAAGAACCTCACATCTATCTATAGGCAGTCGGGAAGGCTAAAGGAAATTTACAAATATGCAAAACTGGTCTCCATCCACAGGGCAATAATCAATTGCATTCCACTGGATATTCAGCTACATCTCACTGGACCCAGTTTTTGTGTGTTTCTGTGCGCAAGGATCATTGCATTATTATGAGTTTTCTTAGGCAGCCCTATTGCACTGTTGACTCAGTGCCCTGAGCAGTGGAAAGTCCCCTTATTTGTGTGACTTGAGTGAATGGGAGCAGGAAAAGGGGTGCGTGTGGTCTTGCCTTTCCCCCCAACTTATTTTGGAAGCCCCCAAGGCAGACCCTGAAGCAAGTACTTGAGTCCAGTGGTATACTGGGGGATGACCCCCGAGAGCATCGGTTAGGGAGGTAGGGGGATGAGTGGGTCTCTTGGGAGACAGTGTGGAATAGAGGTCATCTCCCGCCCGAGCAAGGGGCCAGAGCTATGTCCCCACCATATCTTGTTGGGTTTTGACTGCGGCTGCTTTGTTGGGGAGAAGGTGTGGACGCCCTGGTCTTCTGCTCTGCGCTCTCAGGGCCGAGAAGGAGACGCAGGCGCTGGCGCTGGGAAGTCCGGTCAGTGAGCCCAGAAATGGAAAGGGCTGCAGGGATGTGGGCGGGCCTCCCCATTGCCTTCCTGTAAAGCCATGCCAGCCTCTGACCCCCTCTTCCTTGGAGTTCTCTGGAGGGGGCAGGAGGTGGTGGAGGTCTTCTGTTCTCTCCCCTAGTGTGTGAAAGCAGCATCATTCCAGTATCTGCTGGCCCAGGTGCCCGCCCGCCCCTTCCCCTACCTCCCTGAGCAGCAACAGACGACAGAGTGCCTGGCCGTGCCGGGCTGGGAGGCCTGGGATCTGGCTTGGGCAGGGATGCAAGCCTAGCTACCCTTGGGACCTCTTCAGGGCTGGGGGGCAGAAGAGGGTCCGCCTCAGAGAGCTGTTCTCCCCGCCCTCAACACCATGTGAGTCAGAGGAAACCGGAAAGGGAATATAAGCCACCCACAGCTCAGCGGGCTTGAAGGTGAGCCGGTGGCGGCTGGGAGCTCGGGATCTGGTGGATTTCAACAAAAGCAGGAGGGAGTCCAGACTTCAGGAAAGAGGGCTGTGCTCCGCGATCAGGGCTGGGGGGGCTACAGAGACTCACTGATGGGTTTTCAGAATTGGAATCGTGTGTCCGCAGTGGCAGTGGCCTCACGGGGCTGGCCGGGGTCTGGAGGGGTCCCCTGCCTGTCACTCTCTCTGCAGCCAGTGCTCCTGTCTCTCCCACTCAAGACCGTCCCGACTGGTCCTTTTCCTGCCTCTGACCCAGCAGCGACGGGGCCTAGGCCTTCCAAGCAGGGGAGGCCTCCCTCAGCCAAAGAGGAGGAAGAAGTTGCCAGGCCCGGGGTCGGTGGCCAGCCAGGCCAGACCAGAGGGTTTCATGAAGAGAATAACGATTCCCAGAGGGGCGGTGGTGGTGGGGAAAGCCTGTTCCCATTTTAATTTTTCCTTTTTGGCAGAAACTAACTTTTCTGTAAAAACAATGAAAAATCAGGGTGGAGTTTCCTCCTCTGAGCACCCTCGGGAGGAAAGCTCTGTGGGCAGGGAGAAGGGAGGGGCCTGGCTGGAGAGAGAGGTGCCCCGCTGGGGCTGGGCAGGCAGGGAGGGCCTCTGGACCAGTCCTTTTGGAGACGGGGTCTGGCCCTGCCGCCTGCTCCATCGTCGGCTGGCCTGGGGCCTGCCCACCATGCAGCTGGCCACGTGGCGGCCTTGACCATAGCTGTCATTCTGTGAAGGTCACTGTTATCTTCCAGGGACTGGCCATTGTGGCAAAGGTCCTGGTGTCCATGGGGAGAGGCAGCTGGGCCCATGCTAACGAGGCAGGGAGCTGGGGTAGCAGGGACAGCCGCCCTTGGTGTCGGGCAGGAAACGTTTCTTTGAGCAGGGACTCCCCACTGTACTTGCTGTGTTTTGGCACATCTAGGACCCCAGATCTGTGGGTGGTAGATGCATAATGCATGTCCTAGAGTTCTCACCCTGGGGCCTGGCTGGGGCCGCTTCTCCCATGGACCCCATGGACCCTTGGCCTCACTCTGAGCTTCCTGAGCATTTACTTTATGCCTTTGCACAGTTGCCCTCAGCCTTCGCTCGAAAGACCCATTGAAATGTCTGGCCTGGGAAGTCCTCAGAGACAGGGACCAGGCTTCCCTGCCTGGGAGCCACCAAGACAGGTCTGCGGGGACACCTCCATGCGCCCTGTACTCCTGTGTTTGTCAGAGGAAGAGACCTCAGCAGGCCGAGTGGCGTCAGGGACAGCTCAGAGGCAGGTCCGTTGAATGGACGATGCCTCCAAGAATCAGGGGCCGGTGAGCAGCTTAGGGGTTGAGGCGGAAACCCAGGGACTGGGGCCTCGCGTAGAGCGGAGTCAGCAGCATGGCGGCTGTGGTTAGGAATGGAGGAGATGAGACATGGGCTGCTGCTGCTCAGAATCAAGTGGCCAAGCGCCTGGAGCTGCCTGGGGGCAGAGGACAGGCTCCTGCCCAGAGCAAGGTGGGCAGGGCCAGAGTCCGGGGACCAGAACTCCTGGCTGCACAGGTCGGGGCCGGGGTGCCCCCTCCGTCTGTTGCCCGCTAACCTTTGCCCCTCTGCTGTTCCTTCGAGTCCTGACATAAACACCCAGCGGGTGGGATGCCAGCAGCTTTCTCTTCCTGGGCCACGTGCTCAGTGTCACCCCCTGGGTAATGGGAGTGAATAGGAATAAAAATCCAGGGCTCTTGCACTTTTGTCTTTCTGGAACAGGGGGAATAAATGAATGAAGACAAATAGACATACACAGCCCACCTGCCTGCTCGGCTGGCAGACGGAGGGCAGAAGGCATGGGAGGCTGACGGTGGGTCCCCAGGGACCCGGAGGCTGCCTGGGAAAAGGGGGTGCTGCCAGCATCCATGGCCTCCCCAGAAGCCAATTCTCCCACAGACACTTTTCTTTGTTTTCATTAGGGAAGATCGTAATTAAACTAATTACACTTACAAAAAAAAAAAAAAATCAGAGAATGGGGGGATAAAAAGGGAGATCAGCTAAATGCAAATATATTCAGAATGATGTTTTGAGCTCGGCTCACCCCTCTAAAATTATCCACTAACCATTACACGCTAATTATCCACCTTTTTTTTTTTTTTTTTTCTGCGGTACGCGGGCCTCTCACTGTTGTGGCCTCTCCCGTTGCGGAGCACAGGCTCCGGACGCACAGGCTCAGCGGCCATGGCTCACGGGCCCAGCCGCTCTGCGGCATGTGGGATCTTCCCGGACCAGGGCACGAACCCGCGTCCCCTGCATCGGCAGGCGGACTCTCAACCACTGCGCCACCAGGGAAGCCCTATCCACCTTTTTATTGTTTTAGAAAGGAAGAGATTCCTTCTTATTGGAAGGGGATAGAAAGCCGGGAAATGTTGCCATGTACTTTGCAGTGGACCAAAAGAGCCCACCTTCGTGATAAAATCACAAGGAAGCGGGATGGTTCCACAGAGCTGAGAGCTTTGCCCTAAAAAACACACAAAACTGAGAGCGTTTTCCTTTGTGAAGATTCCTCCCGCCCCTTTTTTTGCAAATAGAGTAATTTGTAACTGAACCCCAGGACCTCTAGTGTTAAGCCTCTGTGTGGCTCTACCTGGAGGGTCTGGTGAGTGTCTGATGCCCTTATTATTTGCATCATTTTGCTTCTGGGGTGGGGGTGGGACTTGGTTCTCTTCAGGGGCTGTTGTTGGCCTGACTCGGGGCTGAGCCATGAAATCCAGGCTGATGGATGTCGCTGTGTCAAGGATCAGGTGTCGGGGTCACGGCCCAGGTAACAGGTGGGGCAGGAGGGCTGGCCTCCGGGGTCAGGGCGGCATTGATGCGTGTGTCTGTCCAGAGGAATCAGTCTGAATTCCTTCTGAGCACAGAAATCCTTTGTTGAGCCACGTGGTCCAAGGTTTGGTTCAGAAGGCGTTTAGTAAACCACAGAGCAGGGTGGGGTGGGAGCGATGGGGGCGGGGATAGGAGAGCCCTGTGTCAAGCGCTCCCAGCTTGTCTTCTCCTGGTTTCCCTTCCCTGCGGTGGGTGTGCCGGGGCTTGGGGGGCAGGTGTCATCTCCTCCACTGAATAGACAGGCAGTCTCAGCCCTGGGAGTCTGACTTATCCAAGGTCAATTAGCTGTAAGTGGTGGTTTTCAAATACAGTTCTGTAAAGCCCAAAGTTCATGATTTCCTCCCTGCAAGGCTGTGTCTCAAGAAGGCCACTCCATGGTCTGGGAAATTGGTGTGGGGTGTGTGTGGAGCATCTGAGGCCCTGGAAGTCCCCCAGCTGGAGAACCAGGGGCCATTCCAGCAGATGCCAACAAGGAAAAGCTCCATGAGGCCAGCAATGAGGTCCTCGTCCTGGGAGGACAGAGATTCAGATAGAGATGGGCCCAGACGGTCTGGGGATTTAGGAATTTCTGGACTGTAGAAGTCAGTCTTCGCTCCCTGGGTGGTCCCAGATGTACTGGGGACGTGGGGGGCATAGATCCCCTGGAGCTCCAGTCAAATGCTCTCTAGAGCACTGACCGATCACCCTATGGGAGTGACCCTGGGCTGTCTGCCCCAACTGAAAGGTCCTGCTGCTTCAGCCCCTCCTCCACTTGGGGTCAAGGCTGTGCTTTAACCTTCATGCCATGGTTCCGCATGAAGTTTCCCCCTCCACCCCCGCTGCCAGCTACCAGCCTTGGTTGAGCCGCCCCTTGGGATGCCTGCTCCCGGGAATCGCCCCGCCTGGTCTGGCTCACCTGGTATTCCACTTTGCCCTGAAATAACCAGATGGCCCTACCAGGTCTCAGCTGGGGGCTTCCTACTCAGACACCCACCCGATTCCTTGCAGATGAACGCTGGCCACTAGGGAGAATTGAGGCCACCTTAGAGACGGAGTTTTATGTTTATTCATTAATTCATCCACTAACACACATTTAGCGAGGGTGTCAGACGGGCGGGCGCTGTGCTGAGGAAGGAGCCTGAGCGGGGTCAGCACCTTTGGAAGGCCCACCATGCCGGAGTCCCCTGTTAATGCTTTGCTTGGGGGGAACTAGTGGTGTGTCTGGCTGAGAGGTGCTGATGGGTGAAGGTAGTCAAGGTAAGTCATTTCCTGGGCGTTTCCAAGACACAAGGAGCAGGTCCAGAGACCTGACTGCTCCTTCCCAAGAGCCAGGAGGTCCTCAGTGGAAGGGGGCCACACACGAACACACAGGAGGTCTTCCGAGTGGGCCAGCTGGGAGAGAAGCTTCTGTCCCTGAGAAGTCACGCCACCCTAGGTAGGTAGGACACCTAACCCAGGATTAAGGCCCAGTCAATGTGCTCCAAGTGATAAGCTGGGGCCCAAAGGCTGGGAATGCCAGGCCAGTGGGCTTCCTGTAGCGACTGTCCAGGAGGACACAATCCTGGGAGGGCTGCTCACCTATGCAAGGTCTAAGATGGCAGGGTGAGCTCCAGGATGTGTGCAGGGGACCAGCTCCTTTACTGGGCCTCGAGGGGGCTGCGCGCTGCAGCAGCTGCAGGGGGACCCTGACCCGGAACCCTGGGAGCCGTGGGGTCAGAGCCGCTGGCATCCTGGGGTACTTACCACACACCTTTCATGCTGACCTCAGTGAATCCTCACAAGGACCCGAGGAAATGGGTGTCATTTTACAATAGAGGAAACAAGTCTCCTTGAGGGTCAGTGATTTGCCTAAGGCCACAGAGATGGCCGCTAAGCAGCAGTGCTGGGATTTGAACTCAGGTGATCGACACCTCACTGCCTCCTCTGCTCAGCGCGACCCCATCTATATTGCTCCTTCCCCCAGACCCACCCCTCCGCCGTTCCCCAGCTGGTTAAGGCTGTCTCCAAAATTTGTCTCCCAGAGCTGAGAACTGGGTGGAGTTCTGGTCTTGAGGCTCTGCCCTCAGTGTCCCACATCTGCAGATCCTCATTTGTTCCTTTTGTGCTGACACCATTTGGGCCTCCTCTCCTCTCCCCAGATGGTGGTCCCACCTGCTGGCCAGTCTTCCAGGCTCCATCCTTCTCTCTGTCTTGCCTGCCTCTGCCGAATGCCAACCTGACTGAGTTCTTCCAGCTGTACACAGGCTAAAGGCCACCCTCCTTGAAGGGCACATGTGGCTTCCAACCTCTAATCCTGCCCGCCCCATCTCCCTCCCCTCCCCATCTGAGTGCCCCACTGGGGCAGCGTTCAACCACTGGCTCTCAGAATGCACTTTGTTGCTCCAGGACTCCACTCCTTAACCATGTCTCCCCTGCCCAGAGCACACACCCTCATCCCTTGTCTGTTTGGCAAGCTCCTATTCATACATCAAAACCCAGCCTCCAATTTGCCTTCCTTCATTCTCTTGCCTCCTTGGTCTACTTCTGACTACTCTGAACATATTCTATCGTGTCCTGATCACTTATTGTTGTTGATCTGCTCACCAGTCACCACTCCCCTCTGGACTCTGATTCCCCCCACTGAAGGCATAAAGTGGTGTTGGAAGCATCCCTTTCTGCCCAGTGTCTAGTAGAGCCTGGCTCAGAGCGGGTGACCAGAGGGGATCAAAGGCCCCAGTCCTTGCCTACCGGCCATCCCTCAGCCCGTTCAGGAGGCGCCAGCTTGAGCACCAACCTGCAGACATGGGGAGGCTGCCTGTGCTTTACTAAAGGGCCTGCTTCTCTCTAGTACCCTCTGCCTTCTCTGCCCAGAAGACCATCTCTCTTGTGGCCTGAATCCCCTGAACGGCTTCTCCACTTCTTCGCTCAAAGATCTGGTCATGGCAGAGGTAAAAAAACAAGAGGCAGTTTTGTTCTGTAGAAAAGGAATATGTTCCAGCCAAGTTGGCTGATGAGTGATTTTCTGCAAGTAGAATAATTGGACGTGTGTTCCCATGGCAACAGAGCCTTTCCTGGAAACCGTTCAGAGGGGAAGGCAGGAGGCGAGGGACCAGCTCTGGCTCACTGGCCGCTGTAGAGCCGTAGTGTCGGGCCGGGCGGAGACTGTGGTGCTGCCTCACCGTCCACCCATCCTTCATGCGCTGCCCTGGCCCCGGGACCACGGAAGTCGTTTCCATGCCCTGCTCTGGATGTCCTGAGCTCACACTCACAGTTCCCAGAATCTGTTGTTTTTCCCTCTCCATGAACACAAAATACCTTTTTTAACACACAATATTTTTACAGTGCATGCATTAATGATTTACAAATGCGCGCATGAGCACGGCCCTGGGATGCTCCAAAAATAACCCTTGAAGGTTTATGACGTTACAATTCCCATTTTACAGATATGGGAACTGAGGCTGGCATGGAATAAGTGACTGGTAGCACAGAGAGGCCAGAGGTGTGGCGAGATGCCAGGCAGGTGCGACCCCAAACTGCCCAAGCGCAGGACACTCTCCTCACCCCACCAAGAAGTGGGGGGTTGGGGTGGAGAGAGGTGGCCTTGCCTTAACCTCCCTCCTCCAAGCAGGGAATTCCGGTGACTTGTCCCTGGAAGAGCGGCTCCAGGAGTGGGATGTTCCCAGCTGCTGCTTCTAATGAGCTTCTCTGCGAGATTTCATCAGTGCCTTCCTCCCTCTTCACCACCTGCAGGATCCCGGGCTCCAATAAGAGTGGTAATTGGATAAAGAAGAGTCAAACCCATGCTTTTATTGCTTGTCCTTTGATCTGGGAGAGCTCCCAGGTCTATGGAGCAAGAGCCACCGTCATGTCTATTTGGAAGAGTGTGTGTGCGAGTGTGAGTGCATGCGTGTGCGAGTGTGTGTGTGCGAGTGTGCATGTGCACGTGTGTGAGTGTGAGAGTGTGTGACTGAGTGTGTGTGCATGTGTGTGAGTGAGTGCGTGTGTGCGTGCGTGTGAGGGTGTGTGTGTGTGTGTGTCTGTAAGGGCAGATGAGGGCAAGTGGAGGCAGGAGGTGAGGACTCTCCAGAGGCTGGAGGAGCTCTGAGGACCTCCAGCTGGGTCCTTATTTGGACAGAGGGAGCAGGATAAGCAGAGGAGGCTCTGGCGAGGTGCTCTGTTTTCCTTCCGACACCTCAGCCCCACCCTGTTCTTCCATCTCAGTGAACCCTTCCTTCCCTGTCCCCTCCCAACCCTGACTATAACTTAAATGACATTCGGTGAGAACAATCTAAAGAGGTCAACACCTTAAATTTTCAGAACTCCTTTCCACGTCCCCTCCCAACGGATGGGGAACTGAGAAGCCTGCACATAAATCACTGGTCGGCTTATAGCAGGTGAGCTGGAAGCCCTGCCGCTGCGCATGTGCTGGAGATGCCGTACACCCTGGTCCTTCCTTCCCTGCGGTGCTTCTCCCCGTCTCCCATGAGGTTTCTCTCCCTCTGCCCTGCACGACATTGTTCTCATTCTACATCTTAATTCCACTATTCCAAATCCCACCGCACGCTGATGACGCTTGGGGCCCCATAACTCCAGCCTCATCAACATCTCCTGTCCCTCCCCACGTGTCTCCTGCAATGTGATCCTGCCTCTCTCCATTGAGGACCGGGGTTTCATTCCCTTCCCCTGACTCTGGGCTGGCCTTCGTGACTCCCTTGTCATCGGTAGACCCTGTGGATCACATGACTCCTGAGACAAGGTCAGAAAAAGCCAGGCAGCCTCTGTCTGGTCCCTTGGAAGAGTGACTTTCTGACACGCTCTTGGGACATCTTTCTTGGAACTCGGTCACCATCTGTGGGAGACCGAAGGCCCATGGAGGCCTGAGTGGTAAGTGCTCGGATGGACCGGTCCTGCAGAGGCATCCAGCCCAGGTGCCAGGGAGATGCTTCCAGTGCATTCCAGCCCCAGCCATTCAGGTCACCCCTGTACACTGAGCCTTTCCAGCTGAGGTCCCAGACATTGCAGAACAGACACAAGCCACCCACACCGCGTTCCATCCACATTCCTGTCCCACTGCTGTGCGTAATAAAGGGATTATTCTACACCATGTTTGGGGTGGCCGGTCACACAGCAACGGATAACTGAGACAGTCCCTATATGTATATCTCGAGGCCAAGCCTTCCTTCTGAGCTTCTGATCCATACATCCTACTGCCTGGTGGACATTTCTAAGGTTCCAAAGCACCTGGAATCTTCCATAGGTGGATTAGACTAAAGTGTCCTAGGCTGAAGCATCCACATTTGAAACCCTTGGTGATAACCTGGGCAAAGTTGGACCAAATGAGGTCCAAAACCAACAGACAGGAGAGCGAGCGTGGAGTCCAGTTTCCACCCGCCCGCTTACATGCTCATCCTGACCCTTGTGACCGGCAGGGACATATGCTGGAGACTGGCCACAGTGAGGCGTTTGGCCATGGAAGAAAGCAACAGACATGACTGTTCTTGGTTGAAGGCATAACCTTGGCCTGCACTTACTGCCCTCCCACCTGCCAGGACAGCGTGGACATGAGTTAAGCTGAGAGGGGGAGGTGTAAAGCAGTCTTTGAAAGTACGTGGCTGGGGCAGTGAGCGTCCTTCAAGACAGGGAGTGCTGTGCTGCTCGTGGGTCACTGAGGCCTGGGAGGGCTGCTCCCCTCAGCTTCCTGGGTCATCTGCCTCTTTCTGGCCCATGACTTATTCTACCTGTGACCCAGTTCCAGCCAACAAGGTTGAACGAAGCCTCGGAAGGGAGCTTCCCTGGACCTGGTGGCAGCCAACACCTGGCCAGCGGGCCAGGTGGAGTTCTGCTGGTTGCAGTTAACATTACAGATGTGTGTCTCTCTCTGACTTTCACACACACACACACAAAACAGCAAAACAGCCAGCCATCTGGAGGACCCTATAAGAGGACAGAGATCTGAGTTAGAAGACTGCACCCCACTGTGTCCCCCTGCTTCCCTCTGTGTCCTGCTGTTCCCCACTGTGTGTGTTAGATTCTCCTCGTTCTGACCATGTGGTTGCTGCACCTCCCGCCCCCTTGAGGTAGGCGAGGCCAGGTGATATGCTTTGGTGATAAAACGTGAGCAGGGTGATGCCTGCCACATCCTGAAGGAAGCATTGAATTGCCTGTGTGAGACTCACCAGCACCGGGGAGGAGCCACAAGGCTGAGCCACACCCTGGAAGTCACCCCGTCCCCCCAGCATACTCACATGAGCCACAAATAAACCTGTCCTGTTTGCCATCCTTTTACTTTCAACATTCTGTGATATTATAAGAAACACATAGTTTAATTTAAAAAAAAAAATCAGGGGCTTCCCTGGTGGCGCAGTGGTTAAGAATCCACCTGCCAATGCAGGGGACACAGGTTCGAGCCCTGGTCCAGGAAGATCCCACATGCCGCGGAGTAACTAAGCCAGGGAGCCACCACCACTGAGCCTGCGCTCTAGAGCCTGTGAGCCACAGCTACTGACACCACGTGCCACAACTACTGAAGCCCGTGTGCCTAGAGCCCGTGCTCCGCAACAAGAGAAGCCACCGCAATGAGAAGCCTGCGCACCACAACGAGGAGTAGCCCCCGCTCGCTGCAACCAGAGAAAGGCCGCGCGCAGCAACGAAGACCCAGCGCAGCCAAAAATAAATAAATAAATAAGTAAATTGATTAAAAAAAAAAAATCAAGTCTGACAATCTGTGTCTTTTAATTCATTTACATTTAATCTAATTACTGATGTGTTAGGGTTTAAATCTCCCATTGTACTATGGGGTTTTTACTTGTCCCACCTGTTCTGTGTTCCATTTTATTTCCTTTCTTGCCTTCTTTTGGACGAATCAAGTGAATACTACTGTTTCATTTCCTCCACCATTAGCTTGTTAGTTAAACTGTCTTTTAGCGGTTATCCTAGTAGAGATTACAACACTCTTCCTTGATTTATTAAAGACTAATATAAAGGAAATATAATATTTTCCCACTTCTCAGGCAATGCCAGCACTTCACAAAAGTGAACACTTTCACCATCCTACTTGCCTTGATAATAACTCAATAATATGATCTATTTTAATTTATATAATTTAATGCAATTATTAACATATAAATGTATTTAAAAATAGGATCACACTGTACATCTTGTTCCATAGTGTGCTCTTTTCATTCAGAAATATAGTGCAGGGCTTCCCTGGTGGCGCAGTGGTTGAGAGTCTGCCTGCCGATGCAGGGGACGCGGGTTCGTGCCCCGGTCCGGGAAGATCCCACACGCCGCGGAGCGGCTGGGCCCGTGAGCCATGGCCGCTGAGCCTGCGCATCCGGAGCCTGTGCTCCGCAATGGGAGAGGCCACAACAGTGAGAGGCCCGCGTACCGCAGAAAAAAAAAAAAAAGGAAATATAGTGCAGATGTCTTCTGTGTTTGAGGTCTATCACATTCTTTTTTATTTGAATTTTATTTATTTATTTTTTATACAGCAGGTTCTTATCAGTTATCTATTTTATACATATTAGTGTATATATGTCAATCCCAACCTCCCAATTCATCCCACCACCACCACCCCTGCCACTTTCCCCCCTTGATGTCCATATGTTTGTTCTCTACACCTGTGTCTCTATTTCTGCCTTGCAAACCAGTTCATCTGTACCATTTTTCTAGATTTCATATATATGCGTTAATATATGATATTTGTTTTTCTCTTTCTGACTTACTTCACTCTGTATGACAGTCTCTAGGTCAATCCACGTCTCTACAAATGACCCAATTTCATTCTGTTTTATGGCTGAGTAATATTCCATTGTATATATGTACCACATCTTCTTTATCCATTCATCTGTCGATGGGTATTTAGGTTGCTTCCATGACCTGGCTATTGTAAATAGTGCTGCAATGAACATTGGGGTGCATGTGTCTTTTTCAATTATGGTTTTCTCAGGGTATATGCCCAGTAGTGGGATTGCTGGGTCATATGGTAATTCTATTTTTAGTTTTTTAAGGAACCTCCATACTGTTCTGCATAGTGGCTGTATCAATTTACATTCCCACAAACAGTGCAAGAGGGTTCCCTTTTCTCCACACCCTCTCCAGCATTTGTTGTTTGTAGATTGTCTGATGAAGCCCATTCTAACTGGTGTGAGGTGGTACCTCACTGTAGTTTTGATTTGCATTTCTCTAATAATTAGTGATGTTGAGCAGCTTTTCATGTGCCTCTTGGCCATATGTATGTCTTCTTTGGAGAAATGTCTATTTAGGTCTTCTGCCCATTTTTTGATTGGGTTGTTGTTTTTTTTAATATTAAACTACATGAGCTGTTTGTATATTTTGGAGATTAATCCTTTGTCCGTTGATTCATTTGCAAATATTTTCTCCCATTCTGAGAGTTGTCTTTTCATCTTGTTTATAGTTTCCTTTGCTGTGCAAACGCTTTTAAGTTTCATTAGGTCCCATTTGTTTATAAGTTTTTTAATCTAGGAGGTGGGTCAAAAAAGACCTTGCTGTGATTTATGTCAAAGAGTGTTCTTCCTATGTTTTCCTCTAAGAGTTTTATAGTGTCCAGTCTTACATTTAGGTCTTTAATCCATTTTGAGTTTATTTTTGTATATGATGTTAGGAAGTGTTCTAATTTCACTCTTTTGTATGTAGCTGTCCAGTTTTCCCAGCACCGCTTATCGAAGAGACTGTCTTTTCTCCATTGTATATCCTTGCCTCCTTGTCATAGATTATTTGACCATAGTTGCATGGGTTTATCTCTGGGCTTTCTATGCTGTTCCATTGATCTATATTTCTGTTTTTGTGCCAGTACCATATTGTCTTGATTACTATAGCTTTGTCTGAAGTCAGGGAGTCTGATTCCTCCAGCTCTGTTTATTTTCCCTCAAGATTGATTTGTGTCTCCATACAAATTTTAAGATTTTTTGTTCTAGTTCTTTTTTTTTTTTTGTGTGTGGTACGCGGGCCTCTCACTGTTGTGGCTTCTCCCATTGTGGAGCACAGGCTCCGGACGCACAGGCTCAGCAGCCATGGCTCAAGGGCCTAGCTGCTCCACGGCATGTGGGATCTTCCCGGACCAGGGCACAAACCCGTGTCCCCTGCATCTCAACCACTGCGCCACCAGGGAAGCCCTGTTCTAGTTCTGTAAAAAATGCCATTGGTAATTTGATAGGGATTGCATTGAATCTGTAGATTGCTTTGGGTAGTATAGTCATTTTCACAATATTGATTCTTCCAATCCACGAACATGGTATATCTCTCCATCTGTTGGTATCATCTTTAATTTCTTTCATCGGTGTCTTATAGTTTCCTGAGTACAGGTCTTTTACCTCCTTAGGTAGGTTTATTCCTAGGTATTTTATTCTTTTTGTTGCAGTGGTGAATGGGATTGTTTCCTTAATTTCTCTTTCTGACCTTTCATTATTAGTGTATAGGAATGCAAGAGATTTCTGTGCATTAATTTTGTATCCTACAAATTTCCCAAATTCATTGATTAGTTCTAGTAGTTTTCTGGTGGCATCTTCAGGATTCTCTATGTATAGTATCATGTCATCTGCAAACAGTGACAGTTTTACTGCCTCTTTTCCAGTTTGTGTTCCTTTTATTTCTTTTTCTTCTCTGATTGCCATGGCTAGGACTTCCAAAGGTATGTTGAATAATAGTGGTGAGAGTGGACATCCTTGTCTCATACCTGATCTTAGAGGAAATGCTTTTAGTTTTTCACCACTGAGAATGATGTTTGCTGTGGGTTTGTTGTATATGGCCTTTATTATATTGAGGAAGGTTCCCTCTATGCCCACTTTCTGGAGAGCTTTTATCATAAATGGGTGTTGAATTTTGTCAAAAGCTTTGTCTGCATATATTGAGACGATCATATGGCTTTTATTCTTCAGTTTGTTAATATGGTGTATCATGTTGATTGATTCGCATATATTGAAGAATCCTTGCATCCCTGGGATAAATCCCACTTGATCATGGTGTATGATCCTTTTAATGTGTTGTTGGATTCTGTTTGCTAGTATTTTGTTGAGGATTTTTGGATCTATGTTCATCAGTGATATCGGTCTGTAATTTTCTGATTTTGTAGGATCTTTGTCTGGTTTTGATATCAGAGTGATGATGGCCTCATAGAATGAGTTTGGGAGTGTTCTTTCCTCTGCAATTTTTGGGAAGAGTTTGAGAAGGATGGATGTTAGCTCTTCTCTAAATGTTTGATAGAATTCACCTGTGAAGCCATCTGATCCTGGACTTTTTTTTGGTGGAAGGATTTTAATCACAGTTCCAATTTCATTACTCGTGATTGGTCTGTTCATATTTTGTATTTCTTCCTGGTTCAGTCTTGGAAGGTTATACCTTTCCATGAATTTGTCCATTTCTTCCAGGTTGTCCATTTTATTGGCATAGAGTTGCCTGTACTACTCTCTTAGGATGCTATGTATTTCTGCAGTGTCTGTTGTAACTTCTCCTTTTTCATTTCTAATTTTATTGATTTGAGTCCCCTCCCTCTTTTTCTTGATGAGTCTGGCTAATGGTTTATCAATTTTGTTTATCTTCTCAAAGAACCAGCTATTAGTTTTATTGATCTTTGCTACTGTTTTCTTTGTTTCTATTTCATTTATTTCTGCTCTGATCTTTATGATTTCCTTCCTTCTGCTAACTTTGGGTTTTGCTTGTTCTTCTTTCTCTAGTTCCTTTAGGTGTAAGGTTAGATTGTTTATTTGAGATTTTTCTTGTTTCTTGAGGTAGGCTTGTATAGCTATAAACTTCCCTCTTAGAACTGCTTTTGCTGCATCCCATAGGTTTTGGATCATCGTGTTTTCATTGTCATTTGTCTCTAGGTATTTTTTTGATTTCTTCTTTGATTTCTTCAGTGATCTCTTGGTTATTTAGTAACGTATTGTTTAGCCTCCATGTGTTTGTGTGTTTTGCATTTCCCTGTAATTCATTTCTAATCTCATAGCGTTGTGGTCAGAAAGGATGCTTGCTATGGTTTCAATTTTCTTAAATTTACTGAGGCTTGATTTGTGACCCAAGATGTGATCTATCCTGGAGAATGTTCCATGAGCACTTGAGAAGAAAGTGTAATCTGCTGTTTTTGGATGGAATGTCCTATAAATATCAATTAAATCTATCTGGTCTATTGTGTCATTTAAAGCTTCTGTTTCCTCATTTATTTTCATTTTGGATGATCTGTCCATTGGTGTAAGTGAGGTGTTAAAGTCCTCCACTATTATTGTGTTACTGTCGATTTCCTCTTTTATAGCTGTTAGCAGTTGCCTTATGTATTGAGGTGCTCCTATGTTGGGTGCATATATATTTATAATTGCTATATCTTCTTCTTGGATTGATCCCTTGATCATTATGTAGTGTACTTCCTTGTCTCTTGTAACATTCTTTATTTTAAAGTCTATTTTATCTGATATGAGTATTGTGACTCCAGCTTTCTTTTGATTTACACTTGCATGGAATATCTTTTTCCATCCCCTCACTTTCAGTCTGTATGTGTCCCTAGGTCTGAAGTGGGTCTCTTGTAGACAGCATATATATGTTTTTGTATCCATTCAGTGAACATGTGTCTTTTGGTTGGAGCATTTAATCTATTCACATTTAAGGTAATTATCGGTATGTATGTTCCTATTACCATTTTCTTAATTGTTTTGAGTTTGTTTTTGTATGTCCTTTTCTTGTCTTGTGTTTCCCACTTAGAGAAGTTCCTTTAGCATTTGTTGTAGGGCTGGTTTGGTGGTGCTGAGTTCTCTTAGCTTTTGCTTGTCTGTAAAGCTTTTGATTTCTCCATCGAATCTGAATGAGGTCCTTGCCAGGTAGAGTAATCTTGGTTGTAGGTTCTTCCCTTTCATCACTTTAAATATGTCCTGCCACTCCCTTCTGGCTTGTAGAGTTTCTGCTGAGAAATCAGCTGTTAACCTTATGGGTTATTATTTGTCATTTTTCCCTTGTTGCTTTTAATAAGTTTTCTTTGTCTTTAATTTTTGTCAATTTGATTACTATGTGTCTCTGTGTGTTTCTCCTTGGATTTATCCTACCTGGGACTCTCTGCACTTCCTGGACTTGGGTGGCTATTTCCTTTCCCATGTTAGGGAAATTTTCAACTATAATCTCTTCACATATTTTCTTGGGTCCTTTCTCTCTCTCTTCTCCTTGTGGGACCCCTATAATGCAAATGTTGGTGCATTTAATGTTGTCCCAGAGGTCTCTTAGGATGTCTTCATTTCTTTTCATTCTTTTTTCTTTATTCTGTTCCATGGCCGTGAATTCCACCATTCTGTCTTCCAGGTCACTTATCCAGTGTTCTGCCTCAGTTATTCTGTTATTGATTCCTTCTAGTGTATTTTTTCATTTCAGTTATTGTATTGTTCATCTCTGTTTGTTCTTTAATTCTTCTAGGTCTCTGTTACACATTTCTTGCATCTTCTCGATCTTTGCCTCCATTCTTTTTCCGAGGTCCTGGATCATCTTCACTATCATTATTCTGAATTCTTTTTCTGGAAGGTTGCCTATCTCCACTTCATTTAGTTGTTTCTCTGGGGTTTTATCTTGTTCCTTCATCTGGGACATAGTCCTCTGCCTTTTCATCTTGTCTATCTTTCTGTGAATGTGGTTTTTGTTCCACCGGCTGCAGAATTGTAGTTCTTCTTGCTTCTGCTGTCTGCCCTCTGGTGGATGAGGCTATCTAAGAGACTTGTGCAATCTTCCTGATGGGAGGGACTGGTGGTGGGTAGAGCTGGGGGTTGCTCTGGTGGGAAGAGCTCAGTAAAACTTTAATCTGCTTGTCTGCCAATGGGTGGGGCTGGGTTCCCTCCCTGTTGGTTGTTTGGCCTGAGGCAACCCAGCACTGGAGCCTGCTGGGCTCTTTGGTGGGGCTAATGGCGTACTCTGGGAGGGCTCATGCCAAGGAGTAATTCCCAGAATTTCTGCTTGTAGTGTCTTTGTCCCCATTGTGAGCCACAGCCACCCTCTGCCTCTGCAGGAGACCCTCCAACACTAGCAGGTAGGTCTGATTCAGTCTCCTATGGGGTCACTGCTCCTTCCCCTGGGTCCTGATGTGCACACTACTTTGTGTGTGCCCTCCGAGAGTGGAGTCTCTGTTTCCCTCAGTCCTGTCAAAGTCCTGCAATCAAATCCTGCTAGCCTTCAAAGTCTGATTCTCTAGGAATTTCTCCTCCCGTTGCTGGACCCCGAGGTTGGGAAACCTGACGTGGG
Source organism: Monodon monoceros (assembly GCF_005190385.1). Classification (NCBI taxonomy): domain Eukaryota; kingdom Metazoa; phylum Chordata; class Mammalia; order Artiodactyla; family Monodontidae; genus Monodon; species Monodon monoceros. Next base: position 28,607,663 of record NW_021703786.1, read on the forward strand.
GCTCAGAACCTTCACTCCAGTGGGTGGACTTCTGTGGTATAATTGTTCTCCAGTTTGTGAGTCACCCAGCCAGCAGTTATGGGACTTGATTTTATCGTTATCGCGCCCCTCCTACCGTCTCACTGTGGCTTCTCCTTTGTCTTTGGATGTGCGGTACCTCTTTTGGTGAGTTCCAGTGTCTCCCTGTCGATGATTGTTCAGCAGTTAGTTGTGATTCTTGCAAGAGGGAGTGAGCGCACGTCCTTCTACTCCACCATCTTGAACCAATCTCCTTATCACATTCTTTTTAAAGGTGAGGTAGTCTTCCACTGTATGGAGGTGCCATCACTGATTAAGGAATCCCTTGTTGATAGACATTTACTATGTATGATTTAGTATAAAGCAAGAGTTTTTAAACACAGGAATTATTTTATATTTGACCTATTAGACTTCAATCAATGTTGTTGTAAACAACTTTAAATATCAATTTAAAATGTAATACAATAAGTGGCTATCTTGTGGAAACTGTGAATATTTCTGACAGGATAAATGAATCAAACAAAACAAAATGAAACACTGGCCTCATATTAAGTGAATGGGCCCTTGTGGCCTCGGATGAAATTTCCAGGGAAATGATACCTTCTGAAAATTGTTCGAAGTCCCAAAAGAGGATGTAGGATGTGGCTGTGATGAGGACACAGGCTGAAGATAAACAGGAAGAGGTCGTTGCACAAAATATATAGGTGGGAAAAAAGCTGTATTTCTAAATTATTATTTTGTAGAACATGTCTTTTTTTTTTTTTTTTTTCGGTATGCAGGCCTCTCACTGTTGTGGCCTCTCCCATTGCAGAGCACAGGTTCCGGATGTGCAGGCTCAGCGGCCATGGCTCACGGGCCCAGCCGCTCCGCGGCATGTGGGATCGTCCTAGACAGGGGCACGAACCCGTGTCCCCTGCATTGGCAGGTGGATTCTTCACAACTGCACCACCAGGGAAGCCCCCAGTATGCGATTATAACCCTAAAAAAGAGATATTCCAATTGGTCTCTCCCCTCTCCCCCCTTGAAAAATAAAATCTCCCTTTTCTTTTTTGTGCCTTTGCATTTGGTTCCCGGGATATTTGGGTTTGTGTTGTATAGATGATCAGCCACTCACAATTTCTTTTGCTATTACAAACAGTCCTGAGACAAACATTCTTAAACTTTTTATACTCGAGGTTAACTTGGAAAAGTGCTATGTCAATAGGGATGGCCACTTAAAAATTTTATATATGTTGCCAAATTGCCCTCGTAAAGCTTCTAGCAATTTGTTCTCCTAAAGTGGTCTATGACAGTACCCGTGGGCAACACTTTATTAAGCTCAGTGGTTTTTGAGCATTTCCCGTGGAATTGGGTCAGGTTTGGGCTGAGAGAGAAGTAGGGTGACTCCAGGTCCTGGTGCTCCCAGGGCAGCGGGGTGGCTGCCATGTGACCGGCCACCAGGCTGGAGGCTGAGGAGTTGGAAGTGAGGTGGGAATCCTGCCGGGAGCTCTGTCCCAGGCCGGCTCCTGTCTCATCAGCCTATGTTGGGCAGCTCTGAATGCTGGGCTGTTTTGAGAAGAAAACCTGACCTTGGACCCTGTAAACTCTGAGATGCTCTCAGAAGTATTATATACAGAGGAAGGTGAGATGGGAGCCCTGTTGTTACAGGGGGAGGGAAGGGGGGCTATTTCTCAGGCTCAGACCATAACTCAGATTGTAAAAAATAGCCACTCACACTGGAGGGAGAAACTCCAGTCACACCTAAGTACACGCGGGCTCTTAGGGCAAAACAGTTGGGGGTGGGTCTTAACTGTGTGGAAAGAGGTGGTCCCCCAGACAGCCTGGGACCCCATAAATTTTGTTCCTGGAAGGGGAGTCAAGAGGTGGCCTGGTCTCTGTTGTCCTGTGAGACCTCCATTGCTATCTCCAGGGACCCTCTTGCAGGTCTCATTGCCCAGCTAGTCAAGAACGTGGTGATGCTTCTTCATCTATGATGTTGGAGCACCAGCTGAGGTGGTGCTATGTCCCAGGCAGCGTTGAGGGTGACCTGCTCTAAGGCCAGAGAATGCAGGGCAGCCACGCCCACTGACCTGGCTGCCAGGTGCGGTACCTACAGCCAAAATCTCCACCAGGAACGTTGCAGGAGGGATGCTTGAAATTCACGCATCTACAATTCATTTAGAAGATAAATGCGTGAGAAATGCATAAGTGTCCATGTGCGTGTCTGCTGCACGCGTGTGTGTTGTGTGTGTGTGTGTACGTGCGTATTCCATGTACCCCTTTTACTGAGTGTTTTCTCTACAAAGTGCTTTTCCAGGCATAGAAATACACATTGAAATAATACAGCCTTTGCCATCCAGCAGTTCACAGTGGAGTAGAGGTTGGAGAGTGTATCAGTCATAAACCGTCCCCAGATTTAGTGCTTATCATTTCTCCATTTTCCATGGGTTGGCTGGGTAGATCTTTTCTGGGCTTTCAGGTTTACCTGATCTGCATGATCAGCTGGTGGCTGGGCTGGGGCTGGGGGCTCCAGGATGGCCTCACTCACATTCTGGCCAGCGGCAGGCTGCTTGTCCAGGGATCCCAGCTGCGACGCCCCATCTCTGCTTCACGTGGCCTCTCACCCTCTAGGAGGTGAGCCCATGCTTCTTCACTCTGGCCTCAGGGGTCCAAAGTGTACAAGTGCTTTCCAAGCCTCTGCGGTGTCACGTTTGCTGTTCTGTCACTGGCAAAGCCAGTCACATGGCCAGGCTCAGAGTCAGCAGTGCAGGGACTAAGGGCATGGATGCAGGGGCTAAGGGCATGGATGCAGGGACTAAGGGCATGGATGCAGGGGCAGGCATGAGAAAGTTGGGGCCATTATTACAACAATTTACCTCGGAGAGGCAAGAAGATGGAAACTGGCAATATAATAAAAATACAATTCGAACAGTCCACCTTCTTAACAATTTAAAAAATCCTACATAACTCCCAAGGTAGACCAGGAGTGGCCAGTATGGGGACTGACCTTCCGATAGAACCGAACTCTTGCTGGATCAATCAGTCTTCAACATGGGAAGAACATTTCACCCTCAAAGGTTTAATTATGGGCTTGGCTGCGGGAAAGTTAGCTGCCTATGGATCAGTGAGGCTGCAGCCAGCACTCATAAAAGGGGTATGTGTGGTGGTGTTGGGGGTACAGAGTGCCCTCCACCAGATGTCCAGATGGGTCATTTTGCTGTTTAATGTGATTCTCTGCTAACACCTACATTTAAGCTTTTTCCAGTGAGTTTGGAAGCACTGGGGAGTAGAGCCCCGGCGACCAGGCGTCCGTCCTGCTGTCCTTCTCCGTGTAGGTATTGATCACAGAGGAGAACACGGGGGGGCAGGCGTGGGTGCAGCCCCGGCAGCCAGCTCTGACCTGATGCTGGATGCTCTCACGTCTGCCCATTCAGGGCTGGAGCGTTCCAGGGTGCTGGGCATATAGGCTACCCCAGTATAGCCCTTGCCTCAGGGAGAAGGAGACGGCGGCCGCTGTGGAAGGGCTTCAGGCGCCGGAAGGGATGTCTGGTCCCTCAGCTCCAGTCAGAGCAACACAAATTTCCCTGGGAGCCTGACAGGGATTGGTCAGCCCCTTATTTCTGAGCCCAGACACATCTCCTCTCCTCTTCACCTACCCTGCATTCCTGTTCCTGCTGGCTCTGCACCCTGGAGGGGAGTCGGAGATGACCCAGCAGGTCGCCTGGAATACAGTAAGTAATCAGAAAAGAACCCTGATTCATCGGAGGGCCTTGGCTGCCAAGGAAATTCTCTTGAAGGCTTTGTTGTTTTTCAGCGGCTGCTTCCCAGGGGCGGGACGGATGGTGTTTGCTTTTCAGCCAACTGTCTTTGTGACTCAGAGGCCGAGGCGCCCAGGAAGGAGAGGGCAGAAGACCCAGATGTGGGGTGAGGATGGGGTAAGCGTGGGCCCCGCGTGTGGGAGCAGTGAATGCAGTAACAGTATCAATGTCCGCTAATCAGTGGTGATGTGTATGGAAACTTTCTCTGGGCCAGGCATTGGGCTGAGGGTTTTGCACATTTGCTCTCCCTTAATCCACATCACATCACCCTTGGGGGGTGGGGCGGGGGGCGTCTACTGATGCCCCTGTTCGGATGAGGAGGAAGCAGAGGTTTCCTGAGAGAATGTCTCTGATTCCAAAGTCCCATCTCTTTAAGGTCATGAGATACTGCCTCTTGGTCCCGGGGTCTCTCCTTGAAGCAAATGAAGGCCAACCTCACAGAACGTGGAAGACACTCCCAGGGCAGGGCTGGGGTGGGGGGCTGCTGGAGGACCGCTGTGACATCAGAAGGGAAGGGGTGAGAATGGGTCTGTCTTGCTCATCTCGGGTGAGGCTGGTGCCCTGCGATCTCTCTCCACTGGTGCAAGGCTGTGGAGGGCCCAGACACAGCGGGCACATACCGGCATACATCTGAGAACCTCTCACTGCCTCCTACAGGCTGGTGTGAGCAGGTGGGAGGTGGAATACAAACGACCATAAACAAGAACCGGGATCTTGAGGTCTTGACCTTTCACAAGATAACGCCCCAAATAGCAGAGCAGATGAAGAGCTCAAAGAAATGGGGCAAAAATTTTCTTAACAACTGTGGTGTCATGCCCCGAAGACGCTGCAGACAGCTCGGAGCGCTTGGCCCGTCGGGACCCCTCCTCTTTCTGCCCCCGCAGCTGGGCGCGAGGGCAGTGCTCATTTTCAGCTCCCCCGCCCGGCTGGTACCCTGGCCTGACTCCAAAGCGCAGAAAGGCCATGCAGTGTTCTCTCTCCTTTATGGTCCTCAGAAGCTGTGAGTCACGCGTTTGTATTTTTAGCAACACACAGGAATCTGCTGGATGAAAAAGAATCAAAGGGACACTTGCACGATTAACCTAACAAAGGCAATTAATTTGGATCGAACACACAGGGAGAGGGCTGGCCAGGCAGTGCTCCTGGATCCAGGAAAGGAAAGAGACTGGTGGGCAGGGCTGGCGGTGCCCCTGGGATGGACATGCTCCAAGGCTTTCCCTGGGCAGCAAAGTGGAGCTTCCTCTCCAGCTGGGTAGTGGGCATGGTCCTGGAGCCCTGCACATTGGGTACACTGGCCTGGCTCAGGGCAAGCCTGTTCCACTTGGAAAGGCTGAAGAGTGGATTCCTTCCTCTTGAGTCCTCCAGCCTCCAAACAAGCTGCATGGCCTCCTGGGAGTCCTGCCCACGCTAGTCACACGTTTTTTCACCATCATCATCCCCATCCCCCATCCCCATCCCCCAGCCCCCATCCCCCATCTCCATCCACATCCCCCATCCCCCATCCCCATCCCCATCCCCATCCCCATCCCCATCCCCCATCCCCATCCCCATCCCCCATCCCCATCCCCATCCCCATCCCCCATCCCCATCCCCCATCCCCATCCCCCATCCCCATCCCCATCCCCATCATCCATGGAGATCTTGTCTCATGCAGGCACCTTGTTGAACACATGGCGCATATTATCTCGTTGTCTTCATCCTCCCTAACGGTCCTGGGAAGTAGCCACCGAAACGATCCCATTTTGCAGATGAATAAACTGAAGACCAGAGAGATTTGGGTCTGACCTCCAAGAGGGACCAACCTGAGGATGAGAGCAATTCCCGAGTTCCCTGGACTCCCCTGGGCTCACTGGAGGCCTCTGAGTGGTGACCAACTATCACGGCCAGAGAAAAGAATATTTCCTAGAGTTTGGGGTCTGCCTCCCAGCTCACGTTCCTTTTTTTTTTTTTTTAAAGTAGATTCTTTCTGAGCAAAGGCAGAGATTTCTTTTGAGGCTTTACTTAATTGATGCAAATCAGGTGAAAATATCTTTAGCTCCCGAGGAGTGGGGTCTGTGTTAAGGAACACAATGGGGTGGTGGGCACAGTCCTCAGCTGCCTGGGGCACCGGGGCCTTCTGAACCTTGGTGAGGGAGACCCTGGGACGGGGTGAGGACACGTGGGCCCTGCTGGTGCCTCTGTGCTCGCCAACCTCGGGAACCTGGGCAAGGCCCTAAGGTGCCTGCTCTCCCATCCTAGGCGATGAGCCAGGCCTGACCCGCCTGTGCAGGGGGCAGCAAATGAAATGAAACCCGACCTGCTGGTGTGTCGTGGGTCACCCTGTATCAGTCTCCTGTGGCTGCTGTGACAAATCGGCACAAGCTTGAGAGCTTAAAACAACGGAGATTTATTCTCTCACGGTTCCGGAGGCTCAAAGTCGGGCACCTGGCTGGGCTATGCTCTCTCGGGGGCTCAAGGGGACGATCCTTCCTGCCTCTTGCAGGCCCTGGTTCCTTGGCTTGTGGCCGCATCACTCCAATTTCTGCCTCCGTGGTTACATGGCCTCCTCTACTGTCTCTCTCATCTCCCTCTTCCTCCCTCTGATAAGGACATTTGTGATTGGATTTGGGTCCCACCAGATAAAACAAGAGTTAAACTTAATCACATCTGCAAAGACCCTTTTCCAAATCAGGTCACATTCACAGGTTCCAGGGATTAGGACATGGACATATCTTTTGGGGTCGGGGTGGGGTGGGGTGGGGTGGGGAGTGGCCACCGTCCAACCCAGCCCACACTCCCAGCTGGAAACATGCTGGGTCTCCACTGCTCCTGGGAAAAGCTGAAACTATTGACCTTGGCATCCAAGATCCTCTTCAGTCTGGTTCCTGACCCTCTCCAACTTCTTCATCTATTGTAAACATATGGAACAGGAGTCTGATACATACCACCGTTGTCATCACCATCACTGTATTTGCCATCATCATTATTAAGGACCTCTTCCAGGAGGCAGTATTGTTCAAGAAAAGCCCTGACATAGAAGATGCAAACCACCCTTTTTGTGTCTGCTCTGCCTCTGGCCCCTTGGACAGTTGATCTAACATTTTGGGGACTCAGTTTCCCTATATAATCATTTGACAATCTACGTGGTGAAGTGGCCGAGCTTTACGCACATAAAGGAAGGGTAAGCTTATGTCTTCCCTGTTTATTTTACAGGATTGTAGGGAAGACAAAATGAAATAAAGATGCGAAAGCACTCTGGTAAATTAAAAAGCATGATGCAAATGCAGTGCATGATAATTCTCATCCCCCTGGGGTGTAGCCACCTGGATGCTGGGGGGGGCCTGAGCTTCCTGAGAAGAACTTGTCATTCATCACAGATCGGCTCCTTTTGCTCCTGGAAAGAAAAGCAGGAGATTTCCGAGGGTCGGACCCCATGGAGAGGTGGCTCCTTATAGCTGCTGCTTTTGTTAGTTCAGAGCTGTTTCACCCTCTGTCTGGCTGCCTTGTACTGTTGGGAGGCCCACAGGACCCCCCTGAACCCCTAGCACACACAAAAGGGGAGCAACCCTTGTGCTGAGATGCCCTGTCATGGACATCAACAGCATCTGAGCCAGGAGGGTGCTCCGGATCCAAGCCAGCCCCCTGCAGCCAGCCTTTGCCCCAGGAGCAGACCACCTGGAGAGGATATCTGTGGCCCCAGAGACCTTGCCGGTTACCCCTAAACCACCAATTGAAAATTCACTCTGTTATTCAACAGTATTGGGCATTGCAGGAGAAGTCGCCAATCGCCCACCACTTGGCAAGCACGAACTGAATCCCCAGAGGGGCTGAGGAGGCTGGTCATTGAAGACCACGTCCAACCCAATCCACACCATGGTCCACTGGGTGGGGTATATGAAGACCCACCCACTGGTTCCAGCTCCACCTACCCAGTTGCCTCATCCAGGTGGTCCATCCTTTGCAAAGTCCCTCTCCTCTGTCCAACTGGCACGTGCACGTCGGCACCCCGTCCTCCACCCTGTTTGGGCGTCTCAGCATCTTGAAGGCCGATCTCACAATCGTTCTATTGTGACTGCCTTGAGTTTTTTGTTTTTTTTTTTTTGTAAGCATAAAAATAGCATAACAACATAAAACAAGTTTCTGAAAAAGTCTCAGTCACCCATGAGCCCTCCGCCTAACTGTTTCCACCTCGGCCTCTTTTCTCCCCCCCTTACCTGCATCACACACAGTGTCTCATGGTCCCCTTGCTGTGTATTTGTCACCTTCCGGCTCCTAGACTCATAATCCTTAGCTCTTGGATCTGCCCCACCAGTTTCCCAAGGTTATTCCCTCTCTCCCCTCGTACCTTCGCCTTCCCCACCAGCCAGCTCACTCTTGTGGGGATGCTTCCCTCTGGCCAGGACCATGCCTGTCCTATGTCTGATGTCCCCTCTCGAGGTGCAACCCAGCCCATTTATCCTCCTCTGTGGTGCTTCCCAAACAATCCCAGTTCATTTTCTGGACTGTGGGAGGCTCGTAACATGTGCTGTGAATTAGCCTTATTACAGGGACTATGCGGTTCTCTATTACTTTTTAAAAATATCGAAAAGGGTTATCTGGGCCATGGGATGATGAACAATACTTTATTTCTCCCTTTTAGTTGTTATTATTAAAGAAAGTTGGATCTATTTTTAATCCTTTAAAAATTTTCCAACATTTCATCGTGAGGATCCTCAAACGAACCCATTTAAATGAGGTTCTTCCTCTTAACTTCCTGGTTCTTTCCATCAGGCGGGGAGGCGGTGCTGCGTGCGGTCAGGGGAACCTGGTTTGCAGGTGTGTTTGAGATGTCGATGCCAGGTCCTCTACATTACACGGAGATCTGCCATTTTCCTTCACAGGTCCACCGTGGGTCAAAGAAGTAACATTTATTGAGCACCTGCTGTATGCAATGGACTGTGACAGGTGTAGGCTGATTCTCAGTCCTCAGAGTCCTCAGACCTCAGACCTGGTAGGGCAACGGACCTATAACCAAACCCAAGGTGGGGTGCTCGACAGAAGAGCTGAGAGTAAAATGGGGGCGGGGGACCAGTGTGGCCAGGGAGGGCAGTGGGGGTTCCGCCTGGAGTTAACATTTTAACTGGGTCATGGGTAGCTGAGTTGGCATAAGAAAGACGGTAGAGCCTTCCAGGCTGAGGAAATAGAACCTCGGGGCTCGATGTGGCTCGGTCAGGGTGCAGGATGCAGATGGGAGAAGGAGCTGGAAAGCTAGGTCAAGGTCAGATGGTGAAGGGTGTTGGGCGCCAGGCTAAGCATTCTGCAGCAGGTGCGCTCAAGTGGGAGTCACTGGGGGCTCCACAGAGGAAGAGGAAGGAAACATCACTGGATGGGAAGAACGGAGGGGAGGTGGCGGGGGCAGGGACCGATTAGGAGGCAGTTGCAAAGGCTCAGGGAAAACAGTAGAAGCCCACCTTGGCAGGTGGGGTGAGGGTCAGAAATACTCAAGAGATAGAATCTCTTGATAGTTGACAGGTGTGCTGACAAACCTGTATGCGAGGATAGGCTTGCATGGTCCCTATCACTTCCAGGAGAGCATCTTTTCAACCCTGAGGTAGTTCCAATCCTAACAGGCCCCTTGCAGCTCAATGGAGCCAAAGTCCCAGGTAGCCGGCCGAGTCCTACCTGCAGAGATTCCCGGTCTTGGAGACCTTAGGAGGCGGCCCCACAGAGGGCTGGGGGCCAGGTGTCTGCTTTTTTGCACATCAGGGAGAGGATTAGAACTTTCCACAAAGGTTGCTGGTTTTGTCCAAAGGAGTGTGAGGCTTTCTCGAATCTTTCTTCCTTCACTCTCTCCTCTCTCATTATCCCAGTGCTGGGGGGCGGGGGGTTTCCCTTGATTTTTTTTTTTTCCTCCCACTTTAGCCTCCTCTTCTGTGTTGTTTTGTTTTTTTAAACCTCTGTGCCCGGCTCCCATTATGGAGAGTGCTGTTTATGTCCAGGGCCCCTTAAAAAGGCAGCTAACGGCTCCCTGGCTGCGGTCCTCTCTGCTTGTTTCCCCGGCAACCGGAGGCAGGGAAAACAGAACCTGTCAGATGGAAAATGTCAGTTACAGCAGATCTGGGGAGAGGAAGAAGGGGTGGGGCGAGGGAGGGAGAGGGGGAGGGGGAGGACCAGCTGGCGGGGATTTGGGGGGCTCGTCCCGCTGCCCACCCCAGGCTGGTGCCCTGGCCCAGGCGAGCTAGCCGGCGGGGAGGCTAGCTTCTTGAACGAGGGGGGGGCTCGGAGCCGTGGGGAGGAGAGGGGAGGAGACTGCCAAACAGGATTAGCAGGATGGTGCCCGGAGGCGGCCATCCCCTGCTCAGCTGATTATCACATTGTTTCAGAGGTAATTTGGTCGGCTTCAGGCACAGAGCCCTGCGTCCTAGAAGCCCCTCCAGCCCCGCTGTTTGAAGCTCAGTCTGAACAGCAGACGGGGAGTTTCTGGGGAGGAAAAAGATATCAAATCTTGGCCATCCAAAGACTCTGGAATCTGCTGCCTCGGCCCGCCCTCCGTATTGATCCCTGTCCCGTGCTTTGTGTCAATTGATCAATGCCTCTGCCGAAGAGAGGAACTGCCCTTTAAAATGGTTGGGAAAGAGGTTCAGACAGAGCATTAATATTAATCAAAACAGGCCCCTCTCAAAAGGACGGCGGGAAGCAGAGACAAAAGGAGGAGGTTCGCTGAACAGCCTAGAATATTACGACGGGGAGAAGCAATCAGTTAATGGGACTGGATGCCCGTGAGGTGTGTGTGGGGTGCTCCTGAGAGCAGGGAGAGTGCATGAGTGTGTATGCGCGTGTGCGAAAGCGTGTGTGCGTGTGTGCGTGCGCACGCGGTGTGGGCCGTGGGCACTCTCTCTGCCATCTCCTGCTGTTGTCCTCAGAAATTCCTGGAGCTTCCCCAGTCTCCTGATTTCCCAGGAGAAACTCTGCCAGTCTCCCTGGGCCCGGTGGACCCGAGGGGGATGGAGGAGACAGGCTGCAGCCCCTACTGTGTGATTGTGTTGCTACTCAGATGGTGTTTATTAAAAAAAAAAAAAAAAAAAAACCCCAAAACAGCGCGGGGACGAGTGGGGTAGTCGACAGGCTCCAAAGGAGGAGGAGCCAGGACTGGTTCTGTTCATCCCGAGAAGCAGCAGCCCCAGCACAGAGTATCCAGGGAAGGGTTACCTGGGGGGAGTCATGGGTGGCGGGGGTCAGGGAACGATCCTTCTGCGAGGCTGTACATCAGACAGGTCAGGGATGGTCCTGCTTCAAGGATCTACTAACTCCAGACACCTCTGATTCTTGGGTTGTGGAGTCTGACAACATGACCTCCGGCTTCCTGGTTGGGGTGGGGAGTGGAAGGGACAGGGTTCAGCCCATAAAGCCTTGGTTTAAGCTTGTAGGAGGCTGGTGGGGCGGTGGCAGGCTCTCTGCAGGAGTGTCCTGCTTCCTCAGGCCCTGGTTGGGTACAGGTTCGAGGGAAACTTAACAGTATACGGACCCCTGAAAACTCAGTCCCAGGTAAGCATCCTTGCAAAGGAAACAAACAACACTTCCAAACTTAAGACAAAAAAATGCAACAAGGCAACAAAGACAAAACCCGACATGACAGACCCCCCAGACTTCCAGACTTTGTCGGTTGCTCTCGAGATTTAAGCTTTCGGCGGCAGCAGGAGAGGACAACGGAAACCAATTATTTTATTTCACTGTCATCTCTCCACCAGTGTTTTCTGGGTGGGGACCCTGCCCCTTTCTTCCATCTCGGGGGACTCACCAAGGACCCCACAGTAGTGGATGTCATCTGGTCATTCTCTGCAGCCGAGCGTGGAGCACGACCTGGTGGCCCCAGCTGCTGAAGGTGACCTTCCAGTCCACGTGGCCCCTGGTTGTTGTGAAGAAAGCCGCCCTGCTAGTGATGGTGTAAATCACCACTGCGCGTGCCTCCCTCATAGGCCATATGGACCTTCCTGCCAGGCCGGGACAGACTTAAGTTATGACATTTTTCATCTTGATTGACAATTACCTTCCCCTGGAAGTTGGGGAACAGCCTGGCTACAATTACATCTTGTACAATAAAATGAGGGAAATAAAAAAGGGAAGTCATTATTTTATGAAGATGGTCTCCGGCAGTTGGCTCAGGAGGTAATCTTTATTCCAGCTGCTCCCGTGTTTTATTATTTTATTAAGAGTTAACTCTCGATTATCCACATGTGAGCCAAAGAGACGATTTTATCCCCACAGCTGTTAGGTCTTATTATTTTATTATTATTGGTTTGGGCTTGTCCCCAGGCTCCATCGTGGGTATGAGAAAGAGTCGTGATTTCTCAGGTTTCTCAAGTGCCCCCTTTGAATTATGTGCAGTAAAAGTTTATAACCTCAGCATCACTCCTCCCTTCTGGGGTGGGTGGCTTTTTTTTCCTTTTTATTGTGGTAAAATATTCATTCCATAAAAGTTCCCACTTAAATTATCTTAAATACAATTCAGTGGCGTTTAGAACACTCACAGTGCTGTGCGACCATCACCACCATCTAGTCTCAAAACATTTTCATCACTGCAAAAGGAACTCCCCACCACAAGCAGGTAGGTAGGCAGATAGGTAGGGGGTCCCCAGAGCAAGAGAACCAGGCATGGCTTTCTTGACATAAGAGAGGCCATGTTGGTCTAAGCCATTCTGTGATCTAAGCCCGGTCCGCGATGCTTGCCCTTGAACAGGTCTCAGTAATCACTGATCTTAGGGAAAGTAAAGGATATGCAGGAACCAAGGCAACGCAGTCAAGAAACAATAGGTCGGCAATAAAACAGAGTCCTAGTTCCTCCTCAAGGATATACATCACAGTCAGATAGTCTTTGAGTTCTCCAGGAACTAAGGCCCCCACCCAGGGGGAGGATGGAATGGTGATTCTAACCCTTGTGACTTCAACCAACTAGAACTTGGACTCTGTTGACCTTTGCCCCAATTCTAGGCCGAATTCTCCTCTGCTCCAGCCCCTTCATGAATATGCATACACCCTTAACTTAAAACATCCCCAATTTTGCTGTTTTGGGAGGCACTATTTTGGGAAAGATTCCCAGCGTTCTCCTTACTTGCTGCAAGTAATAAGAAATCCGTCCCCTCCCACTCTTTGGCTTGGTTGTGTATCTTGGTTTGACATCCACCAAGAGGTGAACCCAACTTTCAGATAACAGTTATACCCCATTCCTGTCGTCTTCCAGCCCTTGCGACCATGAATCGCCTTTCTGTGTCTATAGATTGGCCCATTCTAGACACTTCATATAAAGGGAGTCATAGGGGCTTCCCCCCTGGTGGCGCAGTGGTTGGGAATCCGCCTGCCAATGCAGGGTACACGGGTTCTGAGCCCTGGTCTGGGAGGATCCCACATGCTGCGGAGCAGCTGGGCCCGTGCGCCACAACTGCTGAGCCTGTGCCCTAGAGCCCGCGCGCCTAGAGCCGGTGCTCCAAGACGAGAGAGGCCACCGCAATGAGAGGCCCGTGCGTGGCAATGAAGAGTAGCCCCTGCTCATCGCAACTAAGAGGAAAGCCCACGCGCAGCAACGAGGACCCAACGCAGCCAAAAATTAAAAATGAATGTCATTCTTTAACACATTATCTGTGAATAAAGTTTTGTAAAATAAATAAATAAATAAAATAAAGGGAATCATACAATATGTATCCTTTTGTGTCTGGCTTCTTCCTGACCATAATGCTTCCAAGGTTCATCCACGTGGTGGTAAAACGGTGCAACTCAGATTGGAACCTGAACCCACGTTCTTTTCACTGAGATCACAGTCCTGGACACTCAGGACTTAATGAGGCTCAGGTTCTTGATGTCTCATCACAGAAAGAATTCAGTGAGAGACAAAGTGATAGGTAAGAAGTGGATTTATTTAGAGAGAAACACATTCCATAGACAGAGTGTGGACCATCTCAGAAGGTGAGAGAGGCACCAGGGTGTGGGGTTGTCGGTTTTTATAGGGGTGGGTCATTTCATAGGCTAATGAGTGGGAGGAGTATTCCAGCTATTTCAGGAAGGGGCGGGGATTTCCAGGAAGTGGGCCACCGCCCACTTTTTGACCTTTATGATGGGCCTTGGAACTGTCCTGGCGCCTGTGGTTGTGTCATTTAGCGTGCTGACGTGTTACAGTGAGCGTATACTGAGGCTCAAGGTCTAGTGGAAGCCGACTTGTCCGCCATCTTGGACCCATTTGGTTCTAATCAGGTTATGTTGTGTCCTTGGGCTATGTCATTCTTTTAAAGGTTGTGCCCCGCCCCCTTCCCTCCTGTTTCAGTAGCAGGTAGCAGAACTTCATTCCTTTTTATGGCTAAAATAATATTGCATCGTGTGAATGGACCACATTGTGTTTATCCACTCGCTCATCATGAGATGGACCTTTGGGCTGCTTCCATCTTTCGGCTGTTGTCAGCAGTGCTACTGTGAACATCTGTGTTCAAGTGTTTATTTGAACACCTATTTTCAATGCTTTTGGGTGTATTTCTGGAGTGGAGTTGCTCAGTCCCACGGCAATTCTCTGTTTAACTGTTTTCTTTCCAAAGGGGCTGCAGTTTTTACATCCCCACCAGCAGTGTGTGAGGGTCCCAAGCCCTCCACATTCTCAGCAGCACTTGTCAGCCGGATTTTTTTTTTTTTGGCCATTCTTCTCTTCTTTGTGTCGGTGAAGGAAGCAGGATTTTGAAGGTCAAGCTCTTGCCATTACCTAACTTTTGACCTTGGTTGTGAATGTTTCATTCTGTGGTGCCTTTTTTTTTTTGCGGTACGCGGACTTCTCACTGTTGTGGCCTCTCCCGTTGTGGAGCACAGGCTCCAGACGCGCAGGCTCAGCGGCCTAAGGCTCAAGGGCCCAGCCGCTCCGCGGCGTGTGGGATCTTCCCGGACCGGGGCACGAACCCGTGTCCCCTGCATCGGCAGGCGGACTCTCAACCACTGCGCCACCAGGGAAGCCCTGTGGTGCCTTTACTCTGGCACAGGTAAAGGGACGTGTTAGCAGAAGGAGGGCTGCAAAATCCTCTAACCTGGGAGCCGGATGCCTCAGGGGAGCCACAGAGGCAGGCTTACCTGGGGGAGTCACCAGGCGGGGGTGGGGGGACCCTTGGTGGGTCTTGGAGGGTTTGGGCTTTGGAGGGGAATCCCCCGTCTGCCATCAGCTGCGTGGCCTTGGGCAAGGACCCTTGATGAGTTTTACTTTCTTCTCAGTGAAATGGTGTCACAGAACCAGTTGGTGTCCCACGCATAGCCCCTTGACAGTCACCTCTGTTTACTCTGATGCCTGAGGCAGTGTCCCCCCGGGAAGAGGTCAGGACAGAAGTGCTGATGAGTCATGTCCCTGGGAGCAGCCCTCCACCAAGGGCGCACAGAAGGTTGATGGATAAGCCCCCCGCCTCTGTCCCCCAGAGTCACTGGGGGATGGAGCCCCCTTTGTCCGCTGAGGTAATTGTACGGATGGGGCACTCTGATTGGCTGCCTCCTGTCCCCGTCTCACCTCCCTGCTTCCCCCTCTTGAATAAATGATCTGTGCTCCAACCCTGCCTCAGGGTCTGCTTCCTGGGGACACAGCCGCCACTTGGGTGCGAGGATGAGAACATGTACCTGAACCGCTCGGGGCTGGGTACGCGGTGAGCCCTCCACGGGCGTCAGTGGTCCTCATCGCCGTTAAAACGGGCAGTTTCTAATTGTCAGTTTGGTTTGGGGAGCGGGCATCTTCCCCCAGGGAAACGTGAACTGGAAACAAATGTGGCGGCAGATGGATTTGGGCACAGTTTTCTTATTCCATTAACGAGGCTCAGTGGGGCGGGTGATGCAAAATCCTGGGCGTTTATCTCATGAGGACAGCGCGCAACGTCGGCAGCGGTTTGGTTTGTCCCCCTGAGATGCACCTTTGTGAAGCCTGATCTCAAACGAGCAGGCTTCTCCTCTGAGTCTCCCCACTCAGGCGGGGTGGGGAGGGCTGCTGGGTGCGGTAATGCTGGTCTAGAAGCAAAAATTGGCTTCAGATAATCCGCAAAGTGGGTAATCAGCCATGGAAAATTGAGAGGTGGTCATGCTTATTTATACTCATCCTGATAGGGATACTCACTGGGGGAGGATGCTTAGGGAGGGAAGGGCTCAAACCAGGACAGAGCAGGAGGGGCTCGGCTCTGCAGGGTCTTCAGTAGCCCCTTCCAGAATGGGGAGGCTTCCAGCTGGAGCTGACTGCTGGAATGGACACATCTCAGCCCCCTCACTCGCACGTCATCTTTCCTTTAAGAGGCAAGACCCACCGTGATATGTCAAAAGCAGTATCCTTGGGACCTGAATTAAAATGCTCCCATCCTTTAAAGATGGAATATTGTTTAACAGGGCTCCCAGATTTCACATTCTTAGCAGGCTCCCCAAACTCCATTTACCCACCAGATTTTCTTGCTGTGAAGACTCAGTTTACCACTGGCCCAGGACAAAATTACATAGTCAAAGCGGAGCAATAAAGGATTCTATCTCTGCCTGACTTTCTATGGCTACCCAATTTGCGGGGGTGGGGAACGGGGGCTCAAAGGGGACTGGGGGAGGTGGAAAGAGGACAGAGGGGCAGGGACGATCAAGGAATCAATCAATGGCACAAGTGGGCCTGAAGTCCCTGCGCACAGCATCTTCTTGCTATCAAGATAGCACGTGGTCATGGGTACTTACCAATTATCTTGGGCAAAGATCAAGTTTCTATGGCAACCTGCTCTGCCCTCCCAGCTCCTAAATCCATAGAGTTTGGGAGAGCCTCGAGCCCTTGCTTCCCAAAGCTCGATCTTCTCAATGCTGTGCTGGCACCATCCGTAGTACGACAGAGAAACTGGGTCCATTGTGGACCCTCAACCTGGTCCTCCAGCTGACCTCTGCACCAGCCCCCGGCCCTGCTCAGGCTTGGTCATGACCTGTCCTTGGGCCAGCCCAACTTGCTGGTCCGTCTCCACTCATCACTGCCAGCTCCCGTGTGCCCCACCATCACCTGCTGCCCCCAGCAGGCAAGGGGTGGACTGTGTGTTGGGGGAGGGATTGGCAATGGAAACCCGCCTGCCTGCCAGAGTCCAGGTGAAGGACCAGCACACAGGCCTGTGTCAGAAGCGGGTGGCAGATGAAACGCCCAGATGCCTAGATGTTTGCCCATTTGGAGTTCTCCAGTTCTTCCCAATTTCTGCATGCCAGGTTACACTCAATGCATTTTAAGACCGAGGAATGAAGGATTTAAGCTCATCTGGGCTCCTGCCCACCGACCCTCCAGAACATGCAAGGCTCCAGCAGTTCTGGCTGTCTGCAGCTGGCCTCTCCTGGGTCAGGATACCCTTCCTCATGCCTCGGTGGCCGCCATTCTGCTCTCGCTGGCTGGGAATAAGACGCTCTGGATTGCGTAGCTGAATTTTTCCCCACACCCTTCCTGAGTTCTTTATATAAATACCCACTTCGTGGCCGTCACCTACTCCATCATAGAGATCCATCAGATGAAACATCCGAGCCCATAAATTATTGTACAAACCATTCCAAACAAGAAAGGCAATTTTACTTACTGAACCATTAAATTTACATACTTAAATTAGACCCACCCGGCCGTCGCATGGGGATGTCTTGGGGCCAGGCAAACAATGAGTTTCAGGAAGAACTATCTCGTGTTTCCCCGCCTCTCACATGAAATTAATGGGGTGCTGCAATTTAATCATCATTACAATCACATCTTTATTTAGTTACTTAGCTGGGTTTGACCCGCTGCCTTGGGCAGCTCGGGACTCACCCCGGTGCCCTGGCCTGTTCTGACAGCCGGCGAGAGGTCAGCAGGAGGCCGGTGAGTGGCTGCGAGGCTGCTCTGTCCCAGGGATGCATCACTGGTGGCTACCGTTTCTGCCCGCAGGATTTATTTGAAGCTGCCTATGATTTTCTCATATGTGGAAATCGGAGCCCACATTTGGGAGACACACAGTGCCCCCAAGGGGGTCTCCCTTTACCCCCACGTTGAATCTGACACTGAGTCTGGCCAGTTATATCTTTTAAATAGTGCTTGGATCTGCACCTCTTTTTCATTCCTAGTTATTACCTGTGTCCGAGTTCAGGCCCCAAACTTTGTCCCTTTGGCGTTAATCCAACGTCATGCCCTGGCTGCCAGAGCGACTTATGAAGAACCTGGACCTGACCTTCTCCGCACCAGCTGTGAGTGATTCAGGGGAGCCCCACTGCCTGCGGGAGAAAGACCGCTTCTTGGGTGTGGCACTCAAGGCTTCTCCTGCCCTTCCCTCTCGCCCCTCTATTCTTCCAGCTTTGTCTCTTGTCACTCCCTGTCTTGGCCTTTACTGTCCACTAAAACCAAATTGCCCGGAGTCTCCATGCACTTCCCACGTCTAACCCTGCCACATTCCTCAGAGACTTGCTTATCGAATGCCCTTCCCACCTCTATTTTCTCATGTACCTGTAACCTGGGGCCGAGGCATCGTTTCCTCCATCTCCTCCCTGCAGGTTGGGCTAAACGCCCCAGGCATCTCACGGGCCTCCTTCTCTCACTCACTGTTGTGTTTGGAATGATCAGTGAACGTGCCCGTCTTGGGTACCTCGTGTCCATGTCTGAACCCTCAGCACGCAGCAGAGTCTGACATACAGGGATGCTCCAAAAATTCTGCCAGGGGGAGGGGACGGCAGCCCACGGACACCCCGGCCCTCTGCGTGTGAGTTCACCCTCTGCTGTCCTCAGCCCTTGGAGGCTCTTAATCTTCATCTGTGTGTGAGTTAGACCCGGGATGGCCCTGATGGAGAGACACTCCCACAGTCACAGGGCGGCTACCCAGGCTTCCCAGCTGCTTTTTTGGACAGTGGTGGAAACTGCGTTATAGTTGTGTGTGACCTGGAAACTACCCAGAAGGTGTCAAGAAATTCCTGGTTCAGTGGTAACAGCTCCTTGGTGCTTGTCTCCTGGTCATTTTAAGAAGTGGCCGAGGATAGATCCAAACATCAATTTGCAGGAGGGAGGGGGAGATCTGAGCTTCACCCAGGGGTGGGGGCACTGCTGGCTATTTGGGGTGGACACCTACTGTCTGCTTCCTGCTGAGGTCACTCCAGTTCCCTTCCAAAAGGGGACTCGGGGCGCCCTGGCTGCCTCTGCCTATCTATCCGCAAGCACATCACTAGGTGTCTATTCATAAGGGGAAGCGTGTCGTGACTCATCCTTGCCAGAGCACCAGACTTGGAAAACACAGACGATCTGCAGGAGATGCTGGTTTGCAGAGATGCTTGTGTGAGCACTGCCCCACCCCCACCTGCACGGCAGGGACCTGGGCTTCCCTACTGTCCTACACCCAGGCCAGGTCTCTGCATGCGTAGCGCGTGTGTTTGGTCTATAGCTGCACTCCCAACAGAAGTATAATGCCAACCACATCTCTAATTCTAAATTTTCTAGTAGCCACGTTAGATAAGTAAAAAGAAAAGGGTGGAATTAAATTTAATAATACATTTTATTTAACCCAATATATCCAGAGCATTATTATTTCAACATGTAATCAGTATAAAAACTATTAATAAGATATTTTGCATTTGTTTTTGGATGAAGCTTTTGAAATCTGGTGTGTATTTTACACCGGCAGCCCCTCTCCATCTGGACTAGGGCTCCTGAGCCTCGTGTGGTTGGTGGCTACCTAATTGGACAGTACAGGGTTCACCGGCTGATAGCAGAAAATGCCTTTGTGGAAATGAGCGTCCTGAATTCTGTGGCTTGCCTTTCCTCCAATTAGGCATGCGGGGAGAGGCAGGAGTGGGCCAACTTCAGCCGTTCCCCCACCGAACTATACCCAGGGCTGCAGCAGTAGAGAGGGAAAGAGAGGGTGTGCAGCCCCCAGCATCTCAGACGCGGCTGACACTAAACATGCAGCCTCGGCGGAGGCTGTGGGATGAGTTAGTCATCAGCTCTGAGGATACAAAGACACCTTAAAATGAGGACCCCACTGGCACACCTGCCGGGGACGCTGAGAGCACAGGCTCTTTCCCCGAGCCCTCTGGGAGAGCCTGGCCCAGGATGCCATCGGGGCCATGCCCATCATAAGGGAGTGAAGGCTCACACGCAGCCTGCAGCCTGCCTGGAATCTAACCTGGGCCTCCAGGATTTCCCAGGCAGAGCCCACAGTCACTCACATACATCATGATTAATGGCTGGATACCCTGGTGTGAAAACCATTTAAAGAATGGCATTTTTGTCACGGACAGTGTTCCACACAAAGTAAAGGTCGTACACGATAAGAGCATTATCCGTCTTTCTTGGGCAAACATGCTTAACCTTGTAGAGCACGATTCCTCAGCAGATCAGCGAGGCATCTCCTGCGCTTCAGAGGGGCCGATGGTGCGGGGTTTTTTTTTGCCAAAAGGGATGAAAGCCCAGACAATGGCACCACACGGGGGCTTCAGACAATACAGTGAATTGTGTGTCTGCGGGCACAGGGCACGAGGCCCCACAGCCTGTGAAAAGCTTCGGAGAAAAGAAAGTTCTGCTGACCATTGGCAGCTGCTCTCACCAGCTTTGATTTCCTCTGGATGGCTTTGGAGGGGCCTCCCCCGTCAGGCTGGGGGTCGGGGGGGAGGAATGCTCATCCCAAGCCTTAGCTGCCCCGTCTGGCGCTTGGCCCCCTGACAGTGTGGCCTCCGCAGGAGTTCAGACATGGCTCTGTCTGCTTGATAAGGATGAGATGAATGGGAAAGATTTTGATTGAGACCAGGAAAGGCAGATGACTGGACAACTGGTCTATGTGCACAGAGTAGAAACCCATGCTGTGGAATGCCCTGATTCGGGAGCTGTGGGAGAGACCTGCAAAATAAGGTCAACCCGTGGTCTCAGCCACTCATAGCATGAGTCTGATCAGCCATGATGCCGGGAGGATGGCTCACAGTCTAAGGTGTGTGTAAAGCAGCACAGGGTGGTGGGCTGCAGGCCACGCTCCTTGGGCCATGAGGGTGATCAGAGGGTTTTATTCCTGGCTCTCAGCTGCATCCTTCTTACCCCCGGTCACTCACTTACCCCCCATGACCCACTCATGCCCATCACCCACTCACCCCCGCATCACCCACTTACCCCCCATCACCCACTTATCCCCACATCACCCACTCACCCCCTATCACCCGCTTACCCCCCATCACTGCTGCACACACGGTGCTGGGACAACTTTCATGGCCACCTCACTGGTGGCCTTGCTGTTTTCCACCCTGAACCAGTGTTCCCAAACGAAATCCAATTACAGAGTCCTCTGGGCCTTCAGTCCTAGGGAATGGTAATATCCTTTTAACCCAGGTTGAAGTCCATCCCCCTAGTAACAGCTTTCAGAGAGTGGTGTTCTGGTAAATGTTTGACAATCAGCTCTGAAAAACAAATGTGTGTGTGTTTATTATAAATTTTACTGATAGGAAGGACGTGTGGCACAAATTTACAAAGAATGATAAAATACACAATATCCCCTATTGTAAATTCTGTGTAGCGAGTTTATACTCAGAATGCTTTCACTGATTTTCGCTGAACTCTTGTATCTGTAGCCAGCTCTTGAATCTGTTGCAATTCAACCCAAATGTGATCATCTTTTTTGTGCTATTCCCAGTGTAATGGCAATAGGCTCATTTTAATTTGAATCTATATTAACATCCTATCACTTTCTTAAGTCTAGACAATCAACAAAACTGTATGAATCAAGCTCTAATCTGTAGGGTTTGCCAGTTTCCGTGGTGTAAATCCTCCCACTACAGCCAATTTCAAACGATGACGCTGTTGAACGCGGAGTTGGAAGGAGATGCGGGCTAGTCACCATTATATACTATTTCTACCATACAGCTACAAGAAACAGAATCAATAATAATAAAATGTATTGGAATAATCAGGAAGTGGAGAGTTTTGCATTTTTATTTCCACTGTTTTTAATAAAATTTATTCAATTGGGAGTGTATATGATTTAATTTTTAATTGTGGGATTTAACGACCAGCTCACAAAATTCCTGAAGATTTAATAATCGGGTCTCTGGAGCAGGTAGAAGCTGGCTCCAGCACACCACTGCCGGCCTCTGAAAGCTGCCTCTGCCTGGTCTTCTCTTTCACCTCAGGCTACTCGCTCTTTACTCTGCTTGGCCAGGATTTCTTTGAGCTCTTCCAGCCCTCTGAGCTTTACACCTCCTCTTTCTTCTGCTTGGAACTCTCCTCTCCCTGTCCCTTTGCCCAGATACCCCTGCCTCCCCTGCCTTCCCATCCCCTCCCCTGCTCTCTCCTCCTCTCCCCTTGCCTTCCTTTTCCTTTTTACTGCTTGTAGATTCCAACCTGGAGCCTGGGGTTTAAATTACTCGCGTTATTATCTTACTTCCAGTTGCAGCAAATAACATCACTGCCTGCTATTTGTAATTGTCACCGAGACTTCTCTGCATTTACCCTGGATTCCGCCTGCCCTCACTGCGCAGCCAGGGCTTGGGCAATGCAGAGACAAAGAGAAGCAGCGTCGGTGGCCAGGGGAGCGCTCTACCTCTGGCCACTCAGTCCCCCACCCTGTACTGCAAGGGCTAGATTGCGGGTTGAAAAAAAATGTCATTTGAATGGCTTTGTGGTTCCTTCAGCTTTTCCCGTTCAACAAAGGCATTATTAGAAGGTCATGTCAAGAACAAAAATCTTACAGGAGAGTAACAAAAGTGGCCAAGGGATTAGGAAAAGGAAGTATGAAGAAGACGAAGGAAACTAGGATTTTCTCCTTCCTCATTCTAGATTGGGCCCCTCCTTCTCTGGGGGCCCCGAACCGTGCCATCAATATCATTCTCCCCCAGCCTTCTCCTTCTAGCATCCATGCGGTCGCTCTGGACCTTTCCTCCCTCTCCTTCCCTCCTCACATCCAGGCGCTCAGGATTCTTTCTCCCAGACAGTCCAGAATCCCTCACTGCCCTTCTGGATCTCTGCCTGGGGTTTAGGGGCTGACAGGACGACGGCCTCCTCCCTGGGCCTGCTGACTGTGGCCTTGCCTCTCCCACCCAACCTCCTCTCCTTCCCTAGGTCCCTCTCCCCTGCTCCCCAGCCCCAGCCTCAGACCTGCTACAATCCTTCAGCTACCTGCTTCCCCCACCCCGTCTCCTGCTGGGTTGTTCCTTCACCGGTGTGGCTGCCAGGCCCACCTGTCTCCCCGCTGTTTCTTGCCTTCATGGCTTTATCTCATCATGGTGGCTCAATGAACGTTCTTTCTGTTCCTCTCACCTATGCCCACCTGGCCAACTGCTTTTTATTCTTAAACCCAGCTCCGTTGCCATCTGGTTCCGGAGACCTTTCCTGATACCTTGCCCACCCAGAAGAGATAAGAGCCCCTGCCCATGCTCCCTTGTGAAGACGGACTGTCTTTTTTTTTTTTTTTTTTTTCTTTTTGGCTGTGCCACAAGGCTTGCAGGATCTTTAGTTCCCTGACCAGGGATCGAACCTGGTCCCAGCAGTGGAAGCGCGGAGTCCCAACACTGGACCGCCAGGGAATTGCCAACAGGGGCTGTCTGGTTCTCACCTTCATGTTGTCAACACTTAGCACAGGCACACAGGAGGCCAGCGCTAAGCGCTTCTTGAAAAAACAGAACAAAACTTTTGGGGGGGCTGGGTACAAAGCAGAAGGTCCGTGGTGGGCACCAACTGACATCTGCTGAATGAACGGGTGGCTCGGTGAGTGGTGCGTGGGGAGGCGTGTGTGAGCAGAGGTGAGCGTGGCCGTGTGTTGATGTGGGGAGCGGCTGCCTGGGTGGAGGGACAGGTGTGTGCTTCTGGCTTGCAAACATGCATGTCGTGCATGGGGTGAGCATCCTTCCTAATGGCCTTATTTTGGCTTCTGTAAATTGACTCCTGATGTGCTCAAGTGGGACCCTGGCATCTTTGGGGCTGGAAATGCCCGATGTTGTAGTAATTGTTCTTGCTAATTGCCAGGAAGCAGCAAACAAGAGATATTTTTTTTCCTCCTCTTTAACTGGATTTTGTAATGCTAATTAGGATTGTATAAGGTGTTGCTCTTGAACCTGGAGAGTTAGAGAAACATTTGCATTAATACCTGGGAAGCTGCCACAAAGCCAGCTATTATTTTAATGAGGTTTGAAGAGATGCTCCTGTTTGGAGCCCTACTTCAGGTGTGTGAGCAGATGCGCGTGAGAGCGTGTGTGTGTGTGTGTGTGTGTGTTTGCATGTTGTTTGAAGCATCTGCCTTGTGCTTTGACATTTGCAAGCTGGACTGGGCGGGGGGCATGTTTTGTTGTCCCTGCGCCCCGCCTCCCCGCACAAATCCTCTCCCTCAGCCCCTCCTGGGTAGCCTTGGGGGTAGGGGCGGGGCAGGAGAAGTAATGGGCTCTTAGATTCTGGTCCTCACTTTTCAGGTCTCTTACCAAGGTTAATTAAACACCAGTCACCATTTTCCAGATTAGAAAGTGAAAGAGGGCCTTCCCTGGTGGCGCAGTGGTTGAGAGTCCGCCTGCCGATGCAGGGGACGCGGTTCGTGCCCCGGTCCGGGAAGATCCCACGTGCCGCAGAGCGGCTGGGCCCGTGAGCCATGGCCGCTGAGCCTGCGCGTCCGGAGCCTGTGCTCTGAAACGGGAGAGGCCACAGCAGTGAGAGGCCCGCGTACCGAAAAAAAAAAAAAAAAAAAAAAAAAGAAAGAAAGTGAAAGGGAAGGCCATCCTGCTCTAGAGCCCCCAGCCAGGGGATGCAGAAAGAGAAGAGAGGCTCTCACTTTCTGGCTCAATACCCCCGATTCTCCTTTCCCTTCCTCCCCCATCCCCTTCCCTGGACCCAATACACAGCTTCAGAGACTCCTGCGCAGGGAAGCTCACGGAAACTCCTCAAGTCTGAAAACCTTACAGAAGCCCTAGATGTCAACTTGGCCTGATTTTCTAATTTCATCTCGTACAAGCTTTCGGGATGCTAACATGATTAAGTTCTTCACACAATTTATTAGCATCATGTTGGAAATCCAGTAGTATATTATACTGTCTGAGTAATCCAATTAGCAAAACGTATTTATTTAATGGGAATATTAGCCACACGCGATCCCACACCAAGTCCCAACCCAGCCTTCCTGGCTCTCCATGCGTTTCCCTGGTGGGAGGGGACTCGGTTAACACGAGAAACTGTGACAGAGGGGGAGGCAGCCACTTTACGGTGTGGGGCGGGGGGCAAGGCGGCCCTGCTTTCTGCCTAGGCAGATATTAGCACCCCCATTTCGCAGACGAGGAGACAGGCTGCTTCCTAAGATTGCCAGGTAATGCAGGTCCGAAGCCTGAGTTTTTGCCACGTGAACACCCCCTCTCCCTGGTTTGTTTTTCTCTCTCCTGGGAAGGGTGAGGGGACAGGTGGCAACACTGTCACAACAGCCCCTCTTTCAGGTGAAAGTTGAAAAGGGACTCTGGCAAAGTGACAAGGACCCCAGCTACTCTGACTCTCCCAAGAGGATGGTGGGGCTTAGCCATCCCTCCTACCCTCTTTCCCTGTGCAGCTCAGGGGGAGGGAGGGTCCTGGGTGTTGCGTGAAGGAGGTGGTGAGCAGGTGTGCTGGCCTCCTGCCAGCAGGAATAACAGGAGAAAACAAAGGCACTTCTCGCTGGCACTGGGCATCCTCGCTTCAGTGTGTCCTCCAGGCTCCCTCTACCTGCAAGGATCAGCCCCTGTGCCTGGCACTCCCCCTCCTCGGAGGCCCCAAGACAGCCAGAAGGACACGCCCAGCAACCAACTTGGGGCTCCCGGGATCACAGCAGACCCGGGGCTCCCCCTTCCCCCGCCAGGAAAGCGCTTTTTTTTTTTTTTTTTTTTGCCTTACTCGAACCTCTCACTGTTGTGGCCTCTCCCGCTGCGGAGCACAGGCTCCGGACGCGCAGGCTCAGCGGCCATGGCTCACGGGCCCAGCCGCTCCGCGGCATGTGGGATCTTCCCGGACCGGGGCATGAACCCGCGTCCCCTGCATCGGCAGGCGGACTCCCAACCACTGCGCCACCAGGGAAGCCCAGGAAAACGCATTTTTAAGGCTCCCTATGGAGTTCTCAGGCCCCCCGTGTCCCCACCCCCCAGACTAATAGCCGCGGTGTTCCACCTTGCACATTAATGACAGGTGTGCGGTGGGTTTCCTGACATCACACTGGTCCGAGCCGAGCCGCACACCCTAAGGCAGCTGAAATCCTAACAGCTTTTCCTCTGACTGCCTCCTGCCTCAATTCTGACACCAGGCGCTTTCTTCTTGCTCCCCACGGCTTGCTTTATAACTCTGTCATTGTCATTGATTTTGAGTCAAAGAGAAAAAGCCCGCTCGTGCTATTACCGTTCTAAGTCAGGGAGGCAGAGAGCTCTGGGGAGAGCCGGGCCACGGGTTTGGGGCAGGGGTCCACACAGAATGCACCCCACGGATCCTCAGGGGGAGGGTCAGAGCGGCGGAATGAGGAAGCTGGGCGCTGATGGCAGGTGAGCGAGGTCCCTGGGGAGCCCTCTGCCGCCTCCCGCCCCCACCTGCTTTCGGGGAATATCACAGCAGAGCCCCTGGGGCAGGTGGCACGGAGGGTTCCGTCTGAAAACGTGCCAGTCTGGGCCCTAACAAAGAAGAGAGGCTGTGAGTCAGCGCCCCACCTCTCCCACAGCACGCAGCACATTTAGCTTAAGACCGGGGTGTGGGAGGGGTGCAGGGCTCTCTCTCCAAGGGGAGGGACTGAGCGTGCCCCCCTCCCACCAGGACCCATGGCCAGGGTTGGTCTTTCCAGCTCTGCGCAGGGGAGAGGGGGGCAGAGGAGGGAGGGGTCCTCCCGGAGGGCCAGGAAGGGGGCGACTCTCCCTCTTCCCCTCCCTGCTCCCGTGTTTCCTTTGCCCCACCCGCTACAGGCTAGGTACTCCCACACTGTAACCCAGTAGAGTAACCCTCTCTTCCATTTTCAAGGTGGCCAACCCTTCTGGGCATCCCCGCCTTCTCTGGGTCGCCAAGGGCCTGCCTGGAGCCCGGCTCTGTCCAAGTCCAGAGAAAGACTCAGAGAAGCCCTGAGGGGCCTCCTACACGGAAGGGACCCCCCAGCCAGTGGGGCCCTCGGGGAGGTCAAGGCCACCAATGCCCTCCCGTGGGTGGGGTGAGATTCCTGTCACGTCAGGGGAACAAGGAGGGTGCCCGCAAATGCTGACTCACAGATGGGGGACATTGCAGGGTGGGGGTGTCTGGTGACAAAGGAGGACACGGGGAGGGGCTACATGGATTCTAGGAATCCTTGGCTGGGAACTCTGTGCCCTGTGGCCAGAGCTATTGGCCTATCCAAACCATGTGGCGAGGTCCTCTCTATGGGCATCTGGGGCACCTGAGAAGCAGGGCCTCCAGAGCACGCTGCTTTCACGTAACTGTGGTCTTTCAGCGGCAGTTTTCACTAACTGCGTGGCCAGATGCAGTTTAATTGGAATGCGTGTATAGCACTTTCACGTGCTTTTGATCAAACACTGACCACTGATGCATCCCCATTTCTGGTCTGAAAAATGCATTGACAAAGGGGTGTAGGTCCCTCCAGGTGACAAGGCTCTGGTCCTGGAGGAGGGCAGTCAGGGGCAGGCCCCTTCCTGGGGGCTCTGGGCCCAGCGCCTGGCCTGCTGGGGAGAGGGTCTTGAGTAGAGCCCTGTGGATAGGCTCCTGCCGGCGGCGTTAGCTGGCTGTGGCTGGGCAGAAACATTGACGCCACTGCCCGCCTTCTGGGGTGCCTGACCGCTGATTCATTGCAACTGCAGGTCGTGGATCCTGAGCGGGCGGGCATTTCCTGCTCCCCCCACCCCACTCCCCCTGCGAGCACTGGTAAGTGGGCATCTCAGGGCTGGATTTCAGCTGCTGCTTCCCAGCAGGAGAGCCATGCACCCCAGTTCGCTTGTGGCGGTCCAGCCCGGGGAGCTGGCTCTCATTGTGGGATCTGTCAAGCAGTTTCCTGCGTTTGCAGAGCCAGGGCACTGAGAGGATGTGGGAGGGGCAGCTTCCGGCCCTGGGCGTCTTGGCAGCTGTTCCCGGGCAAGAATCCACCCCCACCGCTGCCATTGGTCCTTCTGCCTCTTCTGAGCAGAGTGGGGAGCGATGCCTGCTCCCAGGGGGCTGGTGCATTCCATCCCCCAGGCTGCCCGGTGGAGGCCATGCGCACCAGCTTAGGGGGCCATCCTGGCCAGCCCCGCACAGGGCAGCCTTGTCGCTGTGCTGCGGGCCTCCGTGCAGCAGCTGCAGCGTCACTTATCCTGTCTGCTGCCAGCTTGGCTGGCCGTCCTCTCCTGCCCAGGGCCTCAGCCCTCCCCAGTGCCCTGTTCTTGCTGGAAGAGCAGGCGGGCACGCTGGCCCTGGCTCTCCCTCCATCCTGTCTCCTGGAGTGCAGTGTCTGGTGGCCACGGGCAGCCTGGTGCTGGCTAAGGCAGTGGGGAACTGGACACACTTCTGGAATGCCAGCTTCCCGAGGGCAGGCCCCACTGGCTTCTCCACGGCTGCACTTCCAGCACCCAGGGCAGCACTGGGCATGGAGCAGGGCTCAGGGCACGTGGGTGAACAGATAAGTCATTGGAGAGGTGACAATACCATATCCCTTCCCCCAGCCAGGATGGGCACATTTGCGCTCTCTCCATGGAACAGAAGCCTAACTTCTGGGAGGTGTGTGGTGGGATGGATGGCAGAGAGGCTGAGGGGTGCGAGAGGCAGGGGAGTGAGGGCAGACCTTGGAGAACTCCAGAAAAGGTAGATCAGCAGTGACTCGCAGGTATCAGGAGCCCCTCCTCCGGCCAGAGTGGCTGGATAGGCCACCCCATTGGAGTAGCTTCAAGAATAGGCAGTGTTGTATAATGGTTAGAGCACAGGCTTTGCAGGGACACAGGCCTGGGTCCATATTGCTGTGTGACCTTGGGGCGATCTCTTAACCTCTCTGTGCCTGTTTCCCCATTTGTTAAATAGGAATGACAACAGCAATAACAACAGCCTTTCCAGGGTTATTACGGAGATTCAATGTGATAATGCATGAGAATGTTTAAAATAGTGCCTGGCACGTGGCTAACTGTTAATAAATTTTAGAGAAAAGTTGCCAGTAATAATAATAGCCAAAGTGTGGATGTTGATAAAAGCCTCAGGAAACAAGAGGCCTGGATTTTACACCCCACAACCACACCTGGCTGTGTGATCTTGGTAAATGCGCTTGTCTCTCTGGTCTCCGGATGAGCTCCCTGTTGGTTAGGGATGGAGAGGCCTGGGCAGGTGGCTGCTGGGGTCCTGACTTGGTCCTGTGACCTTTCCGCATTAAGTGATGAGACGTCTTAGGCTCACAGCCTGCTGCTCTAAGAACAATCACATTCCATCCTCACGCCTTCTCTGGGCCATACACTGGCCAGTGACCATGACCATCATATTTCCAGTGAAGAGATGAAGGTCCAAGTAGTTAACAACTTGCCCAAATCACGCCTTCCTGGCCACGAAGGGCCAGAACCTAAGTCTCCAAACTTTGCCCAGAGTTCCCGTGGCCTCACAGTCTGTGGGGTCTATGAGAACTGTTGGTTGGTTGGTTGGTTGGTTGTTTTTTAATACATGGCCATCTATGGTGTTAGCAACCCAGACAATTGATGCTAATGTGTAGAAGGCCCTGCCCAGGGAGTTTGAATAGGAATATTCTGGAATGTACTATTAGAGCACGTTACAGCCACAGATCACGGATCTAATGCCTGACAGGTTACACAGTACTCTGTTCACCTTATTTCATCTGTTTTTCCCTATAGCCGGTGAGGTCTTCATCCCATTTTACAGATGGGAATGAGGCTCAGAGAGGCAGGGATTTGCCCACAGTCCCAGAGACAGCAAGTGTTGTAAAGGCAGGACCTGCGCCCAGATCTTTGGTTTCTGAGCCCGAAGGTGCCGTCTCTGAGATCCACTAGCATCTTATGACCTGACCAGGGCCCAAGGGTCATCGAACCTTTGCTCCTCTGGGGAGAAAGCTCAGGCAGAGGCCACATCCTGTTCTCCAGGGAAACCATGCCCTGCCATTGACCCATCACAGCCCAGTGGATGCTGGGAAAATCCCTGTCAGGTGCAGAGACCCCTCCCCAGCCCCATAGTTGTTCTAAAAAGGGAGTTATCTACCCGGAGAACATTCCCCAGGAATAATTGCTGAAAGGCCTAATTTTGGAGATAACCACCGTTATAAATGTCTCATTACTTTAATTAAAGTCTCATCCATCACTGACATGCTGTTCCCTGAAGCACAGGGGCTCCGGCAGCAGCAGCCACCGAGAGCCAGAGCGACGGTTTGCACAGCATCCCCACCCAGCCTCCTTGTTTGGACGCTGGTGGCCCTGCCAAACCTCTCACAAATGCCCCATTCCCTCCCCCACTAACCCGTGTCCCTGCAAAGACCTTCCCTGCCCCAGCTGCATGAGAGGGAAAGTCAGCAAAGCCGAAACGGTGCTGGAGGAACCGGGCTGTGACTGTCTTTACAGGAAGAGGTGATGCTAAGAGCAGGGCGTCTCAGGAGACGCTGGGTGCGACCCCACTATCTCGTGCTGGGGTGTTGGGGTGTATCTGTCACAGCAGTGGTCATCATAACCTCAGTTCACGCGTGGCCCTAACTACCCACGTTAGTGCGCTCAGCGCCACAGCAGCTCTGGGAGAGTAATATTCCTGTTTTACGTATTCGGAAACTGAAGCTCCAAGGGGCAAGACGGAGCTGCCCGAGGCCACTCGGCTCATAGTGACCGAGGCGGGCTTTGAGGTCCGCGTGTCTGACTCTGGAACCTTCCGCATAAGCCCTCATGCCAGAGAAAGTACCATTCCTCAAGGGGAGCGGAGGGGCTAGGCCTGCCAGCCGCAGGAGGGCTGAAGGGCAAGGCCAGAGCTGGTTTTGCTGCAGCAGAGACAGAGTGGAGTGAGAGCCCGAAGCCGGGACTGGTGGGGGAGGGGGGGAGGGGGGGCAGCAGGCGCCAGCCCTGGGTTGGGTGGGGGTGGGCTAGGGCGTGAGGACTTCCTGGTAGGCAGATAAAGGGAGGCGAGGATGGGCAGGGGTGGCCTCTGGAGTGTCTCTAGCAGGAACCGGGCAGAGAAGAGGCAGCATTAAGTGTGGCCCCAGGCGGCAGTGCCCAGCCTGTGGGCTGCCTTTCAAGGACCAGTTTGCTGCTCCTGAGAGGTTTCACAAGGACCCAGGGCACGGCGCAGGGGGTGAGGGCAGACCCAGGTAGATAGATAGAGACTCTGAGGTTGGGAAGAGGCCTGGGTCATATGGGACAAGGGCAGTGGGGTCTGAGGTCTGAGTAGGCTTGGACACAAGGCAAAGGCATGTTAAGAGGGGCCAGGCTGGAGGGACTGGGAGTGGGAGGCTGGGGTGGGGGGTGGGAGACTGGTAGCTTCAGTGAGAAGGAAAACCCCTGGGGTCTCCTGGTGGAACAAAGCCTGGGGGACCTTGGACCCGAGAGGGATGGGCTTGGATGTCAGCCGGGATCACCCTGGGCCTCTGGATCCAGATTAAAGGGACCTCACTCCCTTTCCCATCCTGGGGAGTCCACCCTGACTACACTGATGTGGTCTCATTCTAAAGTTTTGCCTCTTTTAGAATTTCCTATAAATGGAATCATACAGCATGTAGCCCTTTGGGTCTGTCTCTGTTCACTCGGCATAAGGGTTTGGACATCCATTGTCGTGTGGCTGTATCAGCAGCTCGCGTTTTTCATCGATGAGTAGCATCGCATTGCATGGAGAGGTCTGTCTGTTTATCCCTTGACCTGTTGATGGACGGGGGGTTGGCTCCAATTTGGGGCTGTAATGAATAAAGCTGCTGTGACTATTTGCCCACAGGTCTCTGTAAGAACATATGTTTTCTCTTCTCTTGGATAAATGTTGAGAAACGGACTCGCTGGGTCATAAGGTGTGTGTGTGTTAAACTCTATGAGAAACGACCAAACTGTTTTCCAAAGTGGTTGGACCTTCCTGGTTCCCATCAACAGAGAGTGCAAGTCCCATCTGCTCCTCCCCGCTCCCTCATTTGCAAGCCAGGATGAACTTTTTTTTTTAATAATTTTTTTAAAAAAATTTATTTATTTATTTTGGACTGCGTTGGGTCTTCGTTGCTGCGCACAGGCTTTCTCTAGTCGCGGCGAGTGGGTGCTACTCTTCATTGTGGTGCTTCTCTTGTTGGGCGGTGGGCTTCTTATTGTGGTGGCTCCTCTTGTTGCGGAGCACGGGCTCTAGGAATGCGGGCTTCAGTAGTTGTGGCGCACAGGCTCAGTAGTTGTGGCTCGAGGGCTCTAGAGCTCAGGCTCAGTACATCTTTTCTCATTGTCTTGAAAAAAATGATTTTGATACATGGAAAGGAATCTGTCGTATACTCTTGTAAGTAGTAAACCTAATAGACAGGGATTCTGTGTTTACCATTCCTGGCCTTTTCAGAAAAGGTGTTATCCTTACATGTATGCTCATCAACATTGTGATATTCATTGTGCTTGTTTTTCAGTTTTCTTAAAAAGATAGAGTGCATGTTCTGGTCAGAGTCTTGTTTTGTTTTAGCTCAGTATCCTTTTTTTTTTTTCGGTACGGGGCCTTTCACTGTCGTGGCCTCTCCCATTGCGGAGCACAGGCTCCGGACGCGCAGGCTCAGCGACCATGGCTCACGGGCCCAGCCGCTCCGCGTCATGTGGGATCCTCCCGGACCGGGGCACGAACCCGTGTCCCCTGCATCGGCAGGTGGACTCTCAACCACTGCGCCACCAGGGAAGCCCGCTCAGGATCCCTTTTAAAGGACTCACTCAGGGCACGGCACGCAGGAGTCCCTGCTCTGTAAAAGGTGCACGAATACGGTGTAATTTATTTATCTCTTCTCCTATCAATGGACATTGGGACCAGCATTTTGCTACTGCATGTAAGTTGCTATGAATATTCTTGTACATGTCTCTGGATCTGTGGGTGCAAGGTGTTCCCTTGGTGGATACTCCGGAATGGGGTGGCTGGGTCACAGGCCATGAGAACGTCCAGGATGAGTTCTCTTCCAACCCATTTTCACCAGCGTCCATCTCCTAAGCTCCTGTCAAACGCCAGCTTCTGTGCTGGGCACCTCACTTCATTCTCAAAACCATGCTGTGTGGGAAGTTCTATTATCCCCATTTTATAGACCAGGATCCTATGGCTCTGAGGGAATGAGTCACTCGCTCAAGGCCACGTAGCTGGTAAATGGCTGGGCCAGAACCAAACCCGGATCCCACGGCGTGGGACAAACTCTTTGATCTCAAGGCCCCTCTGCCGCCCCCACCCCACACCTAGCTTTCTGGGGTGTGTCTCTGGGATGGTAGAGGCTGCCTGGACGGAGGCTGGCCCGTGATCAGTGCCTCCATGGGGAGGCTGGTCCCCCATCACGACCTGCGGGCCCGATGCCTCCACACGGGGGGGAGATTCCCAGCCCCTGCCTTGTTCATGTTTTACTTTCTCTTAAGTGGCCACGAGAGATGCCATTTCCCGTTACAAAATCTGGCTCCATCCAACCGTTACGGCAAATGGTCCGTCAGCTCAGCTCAGCCCATCCACAGGCAGCAAAAGGAATGAATCAGGGGAAGGGAGTGAGCAGGGACTTTTTTTTTTTTCTTCCTGGGGTTAAACATCCCAGTTTGAGGTAAAACAAATTCCTCGCTGGAGCTGATCACCTCCAGCTGGGCCGCAGAAAGCCCCATTTAAGCAGATCATTTAGCACTGAATCACGCTAACAAGATGACTGGGCTGGGCTGACTCTACCCTCGCTGAAGGCCAGTCTCTGGGGGATGAGGACGGTCTGGCAGGCGGGCTACTGGCAGGCTCTGGAGGGCAGGGGATGGGCTGGAGGAAGCCCAGCCTCCTCGGGTCATCTGAAGACCTGGGGTGGGGTTGCTGTCCTCAGTTCTTCGGGGTCTGCATTGAAGGCAGGAAGGAATTCTCCTTGGGCCTGGGCTTGGGGCCCACAGCAAGACGGTGGGATAAAAATCAAGCCAGGAGAGGCCATGATGGACCTGAGAACTTTTGGAAGCACTGCCCTGCCCCCGGGAAGAAGGAGGACACCAGTCCCACAGAGATGGGGCACCTGAGGACATAGGATTGGCTGTTCATGACAATTCTGCCAGCATCGTCCAATTTGAGGAGCCTGGCAGTCCCCAAGCCCTTCTGCTCCAGCTCCAATCCCTCCACCCACATTGCAAATTCAGTCTTCTGCAGGGGACCTCTTGTCCCTGGGGATTCCTCAATTTCAGAAAGGGGAGGAAAGAAAGCAGTGGGCAGTGGGGGGAAGGAGATGAAGGGAGGGAAGGAGAGAAAGAGAGAGAGAGCCTTCTGTGTGGGCAACACGACCACCTACCTGGGTGTTATAATTTGAAGAATCAGGAAGACTCTGCCCCAAATAGGTCTCTGTCACAGAGCTTCACCTTCCCTGATATTTCCAGCAAGGCCACTGAGAGACCTAGCTTAAAATGTCAGAGTAACATCTGAGAAGAGCAATGCATTAATTCACTGGCACCCATTAACACCATAGCGAGAATTAGAGGTCCAGGTCGCCCCGCCACTCAGCTGAGACTCAGAAGGACTGGGGCACCAGGTGGAGAAGCTGTGCCAGGAGGCCAGCTGGTGTCAGCCATGAAACCCTTTTTGGTGGACACCTATTTATCTATGAATGACCACTGTTTCCCAAGGAACTCAGCCTGGAAGATCCTAGTGGAAGAAATGGTCAAGACTTTGCTCCAAGCCATGGTGACAGCAGTGCCTGTCTCAGTACTCCCCACGGAGGACCTGGCTGTTCTCTTCTCCCATGTGGTTTTGCTCTTTGACTTGGTTCAGCTAGATAATTCTCGTCCCTTCCCATCCCCGCTGTGTATTGCCTCAGTCGTTCCGTCCTCCCATCTCAGTAAAGCTCCCCTGATTCCCACCCTGCACTTCTGGCTGGAGACAAACTCTCCAAACACTGGGTGGATGCCCCCGCTGAGCGGCCCAGTGATTTAGGGACGTTTCTCATCCACCAGAGCCACGCTTTCCAGTGACTCCTCAGCGGCCCTCACCCCTGGCATCATTGGATGACAGTGAGTGGGTGCATCCTGTGTGCTAGGCATCAGCCAAGCCTTCAATGCATTAGTTCATTTAATTCTTTTTTTTTTAATTTTCCGGTACGCGGGCCTCTCACCGCCGCGGCCTCTCCCGTTGCGGAGCACAGGCTCCGGACGCGCAGGCTCAGCGGCCATGGCTCACGGGCCCAGCCGCTCCGCGGCATGTGGGATCTTCCCGGACCGGGGCACGAACCCGCGTCCCCTGCATCGGCAGGCGGACTCTCAACCACTGCGCCACCAGGGAAGCCCTCAAGGGTAGTTTTGTGTTTGCATTTGGCCTCTGGCCAGTCCTCTTGCCCTTTCACTAGGAGACAAAAGTTTTTGCTGTCTGTTTATTGTTTTTTTGTTTAAAGATCCTGCTTTTCCTTCCAAATTTTCTATTTCTTCTGTTTGCAACTCAACAGAAAAGAGAACAAAACTCAGGGTAGCACACAAGCTACTTCGGAGATGTGCTGGAGCTGCCTCGCACAGATTAGTAACTTCACATCGGTAGCTTGAAATCGGCCACGGCGGGAGTATTTACAGTATGGGCATTGGCAAATGTTACAGATCAGGGATTTTTTTTGTCTCCAAGGAGAGCTGGCTGTTAAACATGAACCAGTACACACTGGGGGGACCCTGTGGAAGCTCTTTTCCAGTTAGTATCGTGGCCGCTTTGGGAGGGTGCCCTGGGCTCTCCTTCCTCCTTTCCTGCCTCTGCATAGAGCCTGCGTCAGGCAGCCACACCCCTGAAGGTTGGTACTTAACTGTCCGCATGGTCTGCACTGCTTCAACTTGGCTTGAGATTACTCAGCTCCCAGCCAACACCGGAACTTATTTAAACAATAAATACTTGCAAACTGAACAAAACAAGCTTCCCACACAGAGCCGTGTAACGTGACTGCTTTACACAGTGAGTGGGGACACAGCCTGCACAGCATCGCTCATTACAAAGTGCAGTCCCATAGGGCGTTCACCTGTTCCTGTCCCTGGGCCCACCTTCCCGGAAGTCAGAGGCTCCAGGGGTTCCTAGAGGCGTGAGTGTTTGGGATGGGGACCCCGTGCTCAGAACCCCTCGGGCAGGAGTCAGTTACTCCTGAGTCAGGCCCAGCTGTATGGAGCGATGCTGCGGACTCTTCATTGACACAGTTGCAGAGAAGATTCAGGATATAAATTTGAAGAAGGATTAACCATTCCCAGAACAAATAGCCCTCGCCCGCTCTCCTCTTCGCACACAAACCCCACTGCGTATCCAAGTGCAAACAGGTAGGATGCCTGCCCGTTCCTCTCTTTACTCTCCCCCTCCCTCTTCCTGGCAACCTTTCTTTCTTTTTTTTTTTTTTTCTTTTTGGCTGCGTTGGGTCTTCATTGCTGTGCGCAGGCTTTCTCTAGTTGCAGCGAATGGGGGCTAATCCGTTGTGGTGCGTGGGCTTCTCTTTGCGGTGGCTTCTCTTCTTGCGGAGCACGGGCTCTAGGAGCGCGGGCTTCAGTAGTTGTGGCTCTTGGGCTCTAGAGCGCAGGCTCAGTAGTTGTGGCACACGGGCTTAGTTGTTCTGCGGCATGTGAGATCTTCCCGGATCAGGGCTCGAACCCGCGTCCCCTGCATTGGCAGATGGATTCTTAACCAGTCCGCCACCAGGGAAGTCCCCGTCAGCCAGTCTTGCCCCAACAGAGTCCAGAGTTGGTGGGTCTTGGCTGGCAGGGAAGGTAGCCCACGAGTTGTGGGAGCCACCGGGTACGTAGTGGCTAGGTGAGGCCCTCGTCAGTTTCCTGTCTGTTCCTTCAGCTGGCGAGAGGAAAACTTGGCCCCATACTCCCTGACCCAGCATCAGCTGAGAACGGGACAGGGATGCACCCCAGTTGCCCCCACTGGCCTCCCCTCTTTCGACAGACAAGTCACAGAGATTATGGAATTAGCATCTTGATCCTGATCTGGGGTCTGTCAGAAAATTCAGATGCATGGAAAAGACAGAAGGAAGAGAAATCATGCTGGCTCCATCCTGTGAAAGGCCAGGAAGAGTCCTTCAAACCCTGGACATTTGGGAGCTTCAGAAATGTGCACTTGGAGGGAAGCAGGGTCCCCCATGAATAGAAAGGGTACATATTCACTTGTCTTCCAGGGTCAGGCAGGTACAGGGGGCTGGGTCTGGGGTCACCTGGAGAATGCTGGGTCCAGAGGCAGAGACTGCTCAGCTCCAGGTTATTGCTGTCACAGGGGAGAGAGCCTGGGGTCACCCAGAGCAGCTGGTTTCTCTAGAGGAGCCAGACATACAAGCTGGAGTTTTGCATGAAAGTATATGATTTTAGGTGTTGGCACCCCAAATTTTAAATTAAAAAGCACAGTATGAACAAAACAAAGCCTACTGTGGGCTGGCTTCTCCATCCACGCCCCAGTTTACAGTTCCTGCTGAAAACCTCCAGGGGCTGGTGGGGTAGTGGGAGAGGAGGGCGGAGGGCCAGTCTCCTGTCTTCCTGCTTTCAGTTTTCATAAATTTATTTATTTATTTTTTAAATTTTTGGCTGTGTTGGGTCTTCGTTGCTGTGTGCGGGCTTTCTCTAATTGCGGTGAGCAGGCGCTACTCTTCATTGCGGTGCGCAGGCTTCTCATTGTCGTGGCTTCTCTTGTTGCGGAGCATGGGCTCTAGGCGTGGAGGCTTCAGTAGGTGTGGCATGTGGGCTCAGTAGTTGTGGCTCGCGGGCTCTAGAGCGCAGACTCAGTAGTTGTGGCGCACGGGCTTAGTTGCTCTGCCGCATGTGGGATCTTCCTGGACCAGGGCTCGAACCTGTGTCCCTTGCGTTGGCAGGTGGATTCTTAACCACTGCACTGCCAGGGAAGCTCTGCTTTCAGTTTTGAGAGCCATGTTTCTTCCAGGGGCTGTTGCCTTTCAAGGTAATTTGATTTTGCTTTTCTCTAGCTGCCTTTGATCCTCTGAGGTTGCAAGGCATAGCTACTGTTTTATTTGCAGGCTCTGATGATGGGAGAAGGATTTTAAAAGCTGCAACCCTGTCAAGTCAGTTTCCATGGTCTCCAGGGGAGTGGAGAACACTGCATGGGGACAGAGAGGCTCCCAAATGTTCATGGGCCTCCTTGGTTGGAATGACCTACTCCCGTTGGCTGACACTGGGCTGCCAAAGCTAGGAACTAACTCTCTCTGTTGGCTGCTGTCACATACCCGTCCATACATCCTCCATCCATCCAACCATCTCCCATCCATCCTCCGTCCATCCATCCATCCATCCTCCGTCCATCCATCCATCCATCCTCCGTCCATTCATCCATCCATCCATCCACGTGTACGTGCATGCCCCTGTCCTCAGAAATAGCGTTCTTGCTCCCGCGCCTATAATGTTTGCAGCCAGTGGGCAGCAAGTGGGGAGGACAAGTGGAGGCCAAGAAATGTAATCCACCTCCCGGGATAGTGGGCAGTAAAGAAGACTTCACTGAGCAGATAACATATGTGCTGGGGTTTGAAGTTTTTGCAGTTTTTGGCTAGACAAAAGGCGGGAATTGTATTTATGGAGGACGGAACAGCATGAGAGAAAGGCGGCAGCCCCATTCAGATCCCAGTGCAGACTCTGGGCAAAGAAATCAGTGGAAAGCAGAGGGGCATCCTTCCCACTCCCCTGGACACACCGTGAGAGCACCTGGCGTGGTTTGCCTTTGGTGCAGAGTATGTCCCTGAGGGTGGTGAGTGGAGTGGGTGATGGAAGGTTACTGATGTCAGCAGTGGATGGACGGTGGGAGGATGAGCTCCCTCAAAGAGGGTTATAAAAAACTTTTTATCATGATTATTGCTGGTAGAGGTATCCCTTTCAGCTTGAACTGAAGCTTTGCATTCCTTCCAGCCAAATGCCCGGGCAGTTTCTGATGCTCACAACACTTTGAGGTAAATATACATGTCAGACGAGTAAACCGATGCTCAGAGAGGTTTAGTAACTAGTCCCAAACCACACAGGTCTCTTGGTTCCCAAAGCGGTGCTGTTCGCTCACCCAACGGGGCGGAATGCTCAGCACATCCCGCCCAGTCTCAAGGTCTGCCCAGGCATTAGTGCACAACACCAGCAGACTTGGGAAATCCACAATGCTTCTTCTTTTTTTTTTTTTGCTGTACGCGGGCCTCTCACTGTTGTGGCCTCTCCCGTTGCGGAGCACAGGCTCCGGACGCACAGGCTCAGCGGCCATGGCTCACGGGCCCAGCCGCTCCGCGGCATGTGGGATCCTCCCGGACCGGGGCACGAACCCGCGTCCCCCGCATCGGCAGGCGGACTCTCAACCACTGCGCCACCAGGGAAGCCCCATACTTAGGGTGCTTTTGACTGCCCTTCCCAGCCTCCTGCCAGTCTGAATATCTGCCATAGCCTCCACTCTTGTCCCCGCCCCTGCCTGGGGCTCGCATCCCTCAGGGCTAAAGGCTTCTCCTGCTTCCTGGCTGCACAGACAGCTCCTGACCCATCCCAGATGCCACACTGCCCGGCAGAGCTGGCACACTTCATTTCGTGATGTGGTCACGTCACTGTCCACCTTCTCTGACATCCTGGAGCGTGCCGTCTTCCTGTACCACTTGTACCTTGAGTCATGAGGCTTCTGACGTTGAAGCCTGCACGTGGAGCCCCTCCCCTCCCATAAGTGAGGCGTTAGGACCCGTTGTTCCATTCCAATGGGGTGCCATGAGGATGTCGAGGGGTGTCTGGCCAAGGGGGGGGAACAGTGATAGGACCACACAAAATAATAAATAAACCATGGAAGATTACACCTGTCTCCCTCAGATGCCCTCCTTTTCCTTATATGGAAGTAAAATTCACGTAAGAGAAAATTAACCATTTTAAAATATACAGTTCAGTGGCATTTAGTACATTCACAGTGTTGTAAAACCATCGCCTCTATCTAGTTCCAAAACACTTCCATTTCCCCGGAGAGAGACCCTGTGAGGTCTCTGAGACCCTGTGAGAGACCCTGAGAGAGACCCATTAGCGGCCATTCTCCACCCACGCCCTCCCCCCAGCCCTTGCAAACTGAATCTGCTTTTTCTGTCTCTATGGAGTTGCCTATTCTGGGCACTTCCTATAAATGGAATCGTTCAGTATGTGACCTTTTGTGTCTGGCTCCTTTCATTCTGCATAATACAACCCCTTCATCCTACAGATGGGAAGGCTGAGGCCCAGCCGGGTGGAGTGCCCCATCCGAGCTCACACAGCAGACCTTCCCAAGGACAAGAGGACACGGAGCCGGCATTGGCAGCCACGAGGTGGAAACGAAACAGAGTGGATCGCATGTCATCTAGAACTTGAGAGCGAGACACGTACTGCCAAAGCCCGAGCAGCGACTGGATGTCAAACATCTCATTCAAGGAACATTGATTGGGCATCTGCTGGATGCACAGCCTCTTTCTTGGAGCTTCCAGGCTGGTTGGTCCCAAGCATAGGCTTTGGTGGAAGATAGATGTGAGTCCGGATGCCCCTTTCCCGCTTGTTATCCGTGGATCCTAGACACGCCCTGTCGGCTCTCGAAGCTGACCTCCTCACTGCTTAAGTGTCTGCACCCACAGAGCCTGAGTTAAGGGCGGTGGCGAGGGTTAAATGTGGCAATACGGGGAAGTCGACAAATGTCAGTCGTTAGTCTTGTTTTATCATCACATTGTTATTACACAAGAGGGAAGCTGCTTCCTTTGGGTGTCTCCATCCCATTGGTGAGTTAGCCACACAGGAGAGCCAGGCACCTGTTCAGAAAAGGTGAGGTGCCCTCCCACCAGCTTTGGAGAAAGCGGCAGTGGAGGGGCTTCCCGTCTTGGAGGCTGGGGTGGAGGGTGGAGTGGGGAAGGTGTGTTTGTCCAAGAAGGGACAGAGGAAGGCCAGGCTGGCCTCGTTTGTGTCCCTGACCCCCTAGTCTCCCAGGGTGGCCCCTGTAAGCCACCCCGGATTACCTGTCTCCTGCCATCCCGTCTGACGAGAACACCCACCTTCCTCTGGAGAGATAGTTCTTCGACACCTGAGGACTCCATATACATGACAATTACCGGTTAAAAATGTCTCTGTCTGCTCCAGGCCTGCATGTGGTGTAAATCACGCGGGTAACCACGAAGCCAGCTGCAGTCAGCACTCCCCTCCCCACACTGCCCAGAGCTCCCAGTGAGCTGGGGCTTTATCTCAGCCACACAGAGAGAGGGGAGCCCTGCCTGTCTGTTTGGAGCAGCTAGAATAGCCCAATTTTATTTATCTTTAATCAACCATTTCAGTGTGTTCCCTCTAGTCAAAGGCAGAGCTGGAGTGCCACACAGGCACATTATTTACATTTGGCTTTCATTTACCCAGGGAGATTGCAGTATCTCGTTTGCAGAGACACCCCAGTGGTACCACTCCATCACCCAGAGCCCTGTATGAGCTTGGCACAGACAGTGCAAGGGGAGGGCAGGGCAGGGCGGCCCCTCGGCCATCAGTACCAGCTGCCTCTCCAGCTCGAAGGCTGGAAAAATACCAGCCAGCCTCATTCCCTCCAGCCTGCCGGGAGATGCCAGGAGCCCTCAGAGAAGAGCGGACCCACCTCCCCGACACGCCGGTCTCCTCCGTGCAGCCTCTCCTGGCCACCCAGCTCCTGTGTCTCCGTCCCCGAAGACAGGCACGGATGGCCCTCCCCGTGGCCTGGCGGTGCTTTGCTGCTCCTGCCTGCAGGACTTCCCTGCAAAGGGGCTGGCTGTCCCTTCTTGGGGTGTCCAGGACCCCACCACCCCTGACGCTGGGTCCGGCTTCCGGCGGGCACTGAGGGCTTCACCTCCCCCGCCTCCCGCCCCCATCACCTCTGTCTGCCACCTTGTGTTCAGCCTCCCACCTGGGACCCTGGATGACACTGCTCCTTGGCCAAGCTTTTTCCTTCTGTTTTCTGGGGAGGCCTAGGGTGATGGTTTCAGGGTCCAGGCAGTGGAGATGGTTTGTGATTTCCACACTGCAAACCGCCAACAGCCAGAAGGGCCCGCAGCCCGCGTGGCCCGTCTGTCCCACTCTGTCTGCGTGGGGATGCGGGAGTCTGGCAGAGCAGGGAAGAGGATGCAGGAGAATTTGAATTCACTTTGGCCCTGCGGGAGTGGAGGGAGAGGTGGCTGGTTGGAGCCCAGGTGGAGCTGAGCCTGTCCTTTCCGTCCTTCTGCTCAGTAAAGTGACAAGATCCAATATTCATTAGTGCCTCCTGAAAGCTGCCGAGAGATGCCTCATGGGCGGAGTGGTCACCTCCACCCCCCCAGCAGTTATTTACATAATAACCTGACCTTAGGTTACCTTTCATTAACAAACACATGTGAAAACACAGAAGCAGCTGGCAACATCTCATAAATATATATTGTTCACCCCGGTGTAGACGGCTTACTTTCACTTGCTCGAAAAAGAGGGGGCCCTCTGCTTTGTGTAGCCATCAGGGGAGGGAGGCCCCATGGAGGAGGTGGCAGCCTCTAGAATGTGCACTCACCCAAGAGGACGGTCTCTTCCGGCCTTTTCCTTTGAGTGCCGAGTTCAACCTTCAATTACTTTGCTTACCTGTGTTCTCGGCTTCCCCCTCCTTACTCTCTCCGGGCGTCTGGAGGTCTGAGAGCGAGGAATGGGTCATTTCAGGCCAATTTGTTAAGTGTTTGCTGGCAGGATCACCCTCCCTCCCCGGCCGGGGATGCTCACACGCAGTTATGAAACGATACACTATGGTTCTCCAAGAATTACAGGCAGAGGGCCA
The DNA here is from genome assembly GCF_005190385.1 of Monodon monoceros. NCBI lineage: Eukaryota > Metazoa > Chordata > Mammalia > Artiodactyla > Monodontidae > Monodon > Monodon monoceros. The sequence continues at coordinate 28,650,191 of NW_021703786.1, forward strand.
CACGGGTCCCATCTGTCTTCTTACTTTTGGAGGTGCCCCTTCTTCTCTCCGCTGTCTTTGCTCAGTGGGGCAGTGAGGGGTTCTGGGGAATTCTGCCTATTCTGAGCCATTGAGATCCCTGAGTGGTATGGGGTGGGACACACCGTCTCTGTTTATCTGCTTGGGACTTGGCGGTGTCCCCGGTAGTGGGGTGGGGGGCACCGAGATGATGAGGCCTGGCCTGGGATGAGTGAAATTCTGGGAGGACAGAGCTAAGGAAGGGCTGGTGCCAAAGCTGGGGAGCGCTGGACCTCCCTCTCCCCTTCCAGCCTCGTAGCACCTTTCCTTGCAAAGTGTGAATTCACTCACAGGCCCCTGGGTAGCCTCCTACAGGCTCAGGGCTGAAGTGTGGACACAGGATGACACTGAAGTCCTGCTAAAAAGGCCCTCTGGGGCTGTAAGGCACCTCCCAAAATGCGCTGGACCCAAGGGCTGGCCCTGGACACCCAGATCCCCAACTTCCCAGCATCCACTCATTTCTTGACATGTTTTGAGTCCGAAGACCACACTTGGAATGGCTGTACTGACCATACTCACAGATTGACGTCCAAAGCCCAAGGAGCAATTTCTTCATTTATAATTAGAAGAAGGAGGATTGGGCAAACCATACTGCTTGAACCAGCAGACCTGGGCTCTTTCCCTGGAGGCCAACTTTATGGCCAGTTGGCTAGAACGGCTAACATGAATTAAGCACTACCATAGGCCATGTGTATTAGTTATCTATTGCTGTGTAACAAATTACTCCAAACCTCAGTGGCTTAAAAGAACAAATGTTTATTATCTCACACAGTTTCTGGGGGTCAGGAATCTGAGAGCAGCTTAGCTGAGTGGTCCTGGCCTGGGGTTTTTCATGAGGTTGTGGTTAAGGTGTCAGCCAAGGCTGCAGTCATCGAAAGCTTTAACTGGGGCAGAAGGAGCTGCTCCTAAGATCACACAGCTGTTGGTTGAAGGCCTCAGTTCCTCGCCATGTGGACCTCTCCACAGGGCTGCTTCAGTGTCCTCACAACCTGGTGGCCAACTTCCCCCAGAGTGAGTGATTCAAGAAGAGGACGAGGAGGAAGACACAATCTTTTTTTTTTTTTATATAAGTTTATTTATTTTTGGCTGCACTGGGTCTTCGTTGCTGCGCGTGGGCTTTTCTTTAGTTGCGGCGAGTGGGGGCTACTCTTCGTTGCGGTGCACGGGCTTCTCACTGCGGTGGCTTCTCTTGTTGCGGAGCACGGGCTCTAAGTGCGTGGGTTACCTGCAGAGCTGAGATTTGGAATCACATAGTGTCAACTTGCACTGCCCGATAGCACTTTCTACAGTGATGGAATTGTTCTACATCTGTGCTGTCCAACATGGTAGCCACTAGCCACACGTGATTATTGAACACTTGAAATGTAGCTAGGGTCAATGTCCTCCAGCTAAAGACCACCAGGAATATACTTGCAGCTGAACAAATTGGATTTATTACTTGCTGCAGAGAGAGATCACACACCCTGGGGAATCATGAGATGACTGAGTGCAGGACGTTAGGAAGAATCTATTATAGGATACGGTCTGCTACGGTTGGGTGATTTGGGGGAAGGTCTAAGGAAACATCTCATCTTCATAATGACTCACCGGAAGCATTCTTCTCATTTTACAAACCAAGGCTCTGAACGGTTACGTGATTTGTCTCTGACATGAACGACCGTTCTTCTCCAGCATGTGTGGACCCTGCTCAAGGAGGAAGAATAGAAAGGACCTTGCCCTTGAGTTGCTTACAGCCACTCTGTTCAGGGAATAATCTTTGGGCAAAGGAAATTCCTGCCCAATGCCACTCAGAGGCAGGTGTGGGTGTGGCCTGCTCTGGCACCAAGAGAGTCCCAGCCCCTGGCTCTGTTCCAGGCCCTCCAAGGAAAGGAGAGGGTGTGGCTGGAAGATGCCTGCAGCATCCTTTGGCTCCACAGGCTAGTTTGGAGCTTGGAAGCCATGTGCCTGAATCTGAATCCTAATGATGTTTCTATGCCATGGGCTGACGTTAACAGTGCCTGCCACCACCTATGCCCACACAGCACTCCCCATGCCATCAAGGGGACTCAGTATTTGACATTAATCCCCCTGAAGCCTTTTGAGCTATTCACTCAGTATTTCCAAACCAATTACGGGCTCAGAGTTTGCAAAGAGGATTGACACTTGGGTTTTCCGGTAGGGACCCCCTCAGCACCAATCTGAGGATGTGGTAATTTAGCAAAGAGAGAAAGGATATAATTTTTTAGCCCAGGGGGAGGCTGGAGGCGATCGCAAATATCCCTTGAGCAGAGTCAGATTCTCTGGTTTAAAGAGGCAGCATCCTCCCTGCCGTAATCGGGCTTCAGGGCCCCTTTAATTTTTATTTTTTTAATTTTTTTAAGATGTTGGGGGTAGGAGTTTTTATTAATTAATTAATTTATTCTTGCTGTGTTGGGTCTTCGTTTCTGTGCGAGGGCTTTCTCTAGTTGTGGCAAGTGGGGGCCACTCTTCATCGCGGTGCGCGGGCCTCTCACTCTCGCGGCCTCTCTTGTTGCAGAGCACAGGCTCCGGACGCTCAGGCTCAGTAGTTGTGGTTCACGGGCCTAGTTGCTCCGTGGCATGTGGGATCTTCCCAGACCAGGGCTCGAACCCGTGTCCCCTGCATTGGCAGGCAGATTCTCAACCACTGCGCCACCAGGGAAGCCCAGGGCCCCTTTAATTTAAACGGGGGCAAGCGGAGGAGGTTGGAGGCATCACCAGGTTATGGGGCCGTTTCCTCCTAGGAGCCAGCCCAGGGCCTCCGTTTAATTGGAATAAACTGGGGCAGGTCTCTTATCTGGGCCACTGCTTCCCGGAAGTTGCAAGTGATTTGCAGCTCTGAGATGATCCACTGGTCAACATGGCCAGAGCGGATGGAGAGACAGATACCACCTGTTCCTTCTGGGGCCCTGGCTGCCCAGTTGACCTTCTATCCTGGTCTGGTTTCTGGGCGTGTCCCGATCTCCTCTGCTGGAACCTCCCTGGGCTGCCCAAGGTGGGCAAGACCAAACGGGCTAAGTTCCCTAACCCTTTTCTGTGTCCCCAGGTGGGACCTCCAGCAGCAGTCCCCCAACACAGCCCCTATCTCACCACTCCAAAGCCCTGGGCCCAGAGACCCCCCTCCCCATGGGGAGTGAAGATGGTCCAAAGCCTGTGGTTGAGGGGGGAGACCTGTCTCTCTGTGGCCTCACCTCTCTCTGTCTCACCCATGGGGGCCTCTGCAGGGGGCTGGGGTGGGGCTGTAAGTTAGCCTTACTCGGTTGCCCATGTTCACATCAGTTTGGGTAAATAGAGGAGCCTGTTCACTGGTCAGGAGCATTTAAGTCCCAGCTCTGTTATCTAGAAAAGCAGACGCACCCACTGGCCTTTCGTGGCTCCAGCTTGTCTCCTGGAGTTCCTGCCCTGTTGCTTTCGTGAAGAAGTGCCTGGCAGGTGGGTTATGCCCTGGGGTGGGGAGAATAGATGCATAGGAATGAGGTGGCGCGCTGGTAAATGCCCCCAAACTGGCTCTCCAGGAACACGCAAGCCCCAGCGGTGGTGTCTGCCAATTTCCGTGGTGTAAATGCTCCCCCCACGGCCAATTTCAAACTGCCATCGTGATGTCACTAAACGTGGAATTGGAAAGAGACGTGCAGAATCGGCTCTCGCAGGTCTGTGCGAGCAGCTGCAACACACCGGTGGGTCCAAGAGCGATGTACGGTCCTGAAACCCTGCTCCAGAACCCACCACAACTTCTCTAGGCGCCCCCTGCCTGGCGCACAAGGGGCCTTTGTTCCTCTGCCTGGTGCCTTTGGGGCCAAGTTGGGCTGGGTCCGTCGGTCGGCGAGGCCTGAGCAGGGGCTGGGGGCAAAGGTGAGTCCAGGATGGGAACAGAGCCAGCATGGCCCAGGCCGTCCTAAAGCATCACATCCCACCCCTGCACAGAACCTCTGTCCAAAGCAAGAGTGAGGTTCCTAGAAGTTTCCCTAAAATAAAAGGGGAGGGGAGCTGGGAATTATCCTACCTGAGGATCAATAAGGCCTGAGAGAGCAGATTTCAAAGCAGGAGAGGATGCACAGCTAATCCTTACCGAGGCAATTAGCCAGAAAGCCACTCTGATGGGGGATCTGATTTCTTTGCTTATCCCCGAATCCCCTGGCTTTAGGGAACCTCAAAGCATAGGAGGCAAAGGAAAATGAAAATAAATCCTGTCTCTTTCAATAAAGCACAAAGGCCTTTCCTCTTTTGGCAGGAGCTGTGCCTGCGTTTCCCAGACGGCAGACGCCCGCATGAGGTCTGGAGAAGCTGAGGGGGCTGGGAGGGAGGGGGGCCCAGCTTCATATTCCAGACGTCGCAGCGGGAACAAGGACCCTTGATAAACACCCTTGCCACGCTGAGCGATCCGACCTGGAAGATGCCGTCATGTATTTTTCATCTGCCTCTTCCTCGCTGAATAATGAAAGCGGAAAATTGTAAGATTTGACCGGCATTTACAAGGAGGCTCTGAAGGAGGCTTGACCGGAAGAAAAGGAGCTCAAGGGCTCATCGCGGTTAAACTCCTGGCTGCTGCCTCCCGCCCCTCCCAGAGAGGCTCCTTTCACCTCCAGCTGTCAGGCCCACCTTTCCCGACACAGCCTAGCCCAGCCCTTACTCCAAGGGGCTCCAGGAAAGGGTGCGTTTCTCTCTGAGACACAAAAACTCCAGGTTCTGACCAGAACCGGCTGGTGGAAGAGGGATGAGATAAAGGCAACTGGATAGAGGCTGGGGGTGGACACCGAGCCTTTGCCAATTTCCATGGTGTAAATATCCCCACTGCCAACGTGATATGACTGAACACAGCGTTGGATGTGCAGAATCAGCTCTCGCAAGGTGTAATCTTGGGGGTGGGCGGCTGGGATGATCAAGTTCTCCAAGGAGGGAGGGCAAGGGCAGAGAAAGAGGGGAAGGGGTTTTGTGGGCCGGGGGCAGAGAGCTGCCTGGGAGCCAAGGGGTGGGAGGGGGTCTTTACTATGGCTGCATAGTAACCGTGAGAACTGGGCCAGTAATTTAACCTTTGGAAGCTGCCGGTTGCCTGTCTTAACACTGGAGAGAACAGCCATCACCCACTTATTTCACAAAGCTGTTGGGAGGCTGGGATGTGTCTACGATCACTTTGCAAAACTGCAGAGTTGCCCCCGTAAAGGTATTATGATCACAAGCTAAAAGGACAGACGAATACTCAATTTTCCTGACTGCGCTGTAACATAGAGAACGATTTATATACCCACTCACGAGTAAAAATAATAACATAATAGAGAGCATTTTTGGGTAAAGCACACAAGCGAGAAGTGAAGGCTGCGTTGGAGCCAGACCGCCACGCCTCTTAACAGGAACTGCTGGGTCCTTGGTGGTAGTCAGGCGAAGTGCAGGCAGAGGCCTTGAAGGGAATCTCCGTCCAACGAACTAGCCTCGGACACAGCACCCGCAGCTGAACATTTCCCGCGACTGCATTCGCTCATGCACTCGGAGAACTTTTCCTGAGCGATGACCCCGCGCTGGTCTCAGACGGAGATGTACTGCGTGCCTGTCCTAGGAGGCTCGGTGGTGTGGGTGGGAGATGGTCACGTGAACGCAGAATGTGCAAATGGATGAGCGGGGCCCCGATAAAGGCCTGAGCCGAGGGCCCAGTGAGTGGGAGAGGCTCCCCTCAGTCAGTCGGTTCCGGGGGTGCCCACCCCAATCCGTGGCACACAGCAGCCCCTCGGTAAAGGTTGGCTGATGAGGGGATGGGCCGCAGAGACGTTCGTGTAGAAAGGACCTCTGAGCTGGATTCAGGGCTCTTGGCCTTGAGTTGGGTCTGTAGACCTTCAGGGGCTTGTGGATGAACTTTGGGGAGGTCTGAGGCCCCCTAAGGTTACACATGAAGTGCCATGTGTGGCCCTCTTCTGGTCTGTGGTGTCCATCACATTTTCACAATGGTCCGTGATGCAAACAGGGTTCCGATGGGTGGGAAGGCGATGAGTTCGCTAAACGGAAGTCTTGGCTAAGGACACAGGCAGGGGGCGAGCACAGTCCACGTGTCGGGGTGCCGTGTGGACAGAGGCCAGTGCCAAGGGGCCAGTGACAGGCAAGGTCTGAGCAGATTCAAGGGCGTTTGGGTCTGGGCTGGAGAAGATGGGAGACTGCTTAGAAGAGGGTGCGAGGGAGGAAAATGTCTCTGGGGACCAGGAACAGGACGACACGAAGTCAGGGATGGAAGACAGCCATGCTCGCTCCCCAGCAGGGAAACATGGCCCATCTGGTGGCATCAGACTGTTGTCCGCTAGCTGGTCCCAATCCTGGGTTTAGGCCTCAGTCACCCCCAAGAGCTCTGGTTCTGGTTCAGAGAATCTAAGTCCCAGAGCTTCAAAGTGCAGTGAGAACTTTCTGCTTGGTCCCCCGGGAGCCAGCTTTACTCTTCCTGGGAGCTTGAAAATGTACCAGACCTGTCACCCTGCTGGATGCTGGCCCAAAGTGATGGGGGAGGAAGAGGGAGGCCCAGGGGCTGGGCCGATGGTACCAAGAGGCGTTTCCAGGCCTCAACACGTTGTGTGGCCCCTTGTCTGTCTTCTTTAAATCATACCCCCTCATGCACACACACACACACACACACACACACATACACACATGCACTCTTCTGGGAGCCTGATCGTCACCTGCAGTCCAGAAATGACCTTCACAGGTACTATCCCGGGAATAGCCACGGCTGGCCCACCTGGGAGGGGAGCCCTTCCAGGCAGAAGCACGTGTAGTGCTTGGGGACTGAGTTCTCGGTAGATTTTGTGTCCAGTTACAGTGACGTGCTAATGGGAGGTGGAAGGGAGGAACAGAAGTTTCTAAGAGAGTAGAAGGTACACACAGCTGCTCTTAACCAGCGCTGGCGGGAAGGTAAATACTCCAGACCGGAGGATTTCCCACCAACCGCAAGTCTACCATCATCCCTTGAAAATGCACAACCTTCCTAAATGACAAACCACACTTAACCTTTTGGTGAAGTTTCAGGAATGATGCTTCTTGTGATTCATTACCACCCTCTGGTTGGTCCCAGTCACGCCCATGGTGATTGAATTGTAAGGAACTGCCTGCCCCTACACAAAACGGTCCCAGACTCAAAATGTTTGCTTTCGCAAGTTTTTTTTTCGCAAGTATTTTTCATGATTTCAACTCCCTCCTCCATCTTGTCTACTTTCAATTCTTGCTGGTACCGAGATGGATGCTTCTGCCCTGTCTCCTGGCTCTTCCTCTCCCCCATAATTAATGTGCTGTGGGTAATGAAACCCAACTGTTTGTACTCAAACAGAGCAGGGATATGAAAATGTGTAGCTTTTGAGTGAGACCCAAGTTTCTGGCTGATAAGGATGTGGCTGTAATATACCGATTTGGGCTATTTAGGGACATTTCCCCCCCTCTTTCCTGTTTCTTGGCAGTGTGCTGCTGGAGATGTCTGACAGTCTGGGAAGGAAGTTAAGAGAATCACGTATGCGGAGTCCAGAGGAAAATAAGAGCCAATAAGTAATGCCTTCAGTTCACTAAGCATTTATCATTAAGCACCCGCTGTGTGCCTACAGGCTCTAGTAGGTATGGAGGAGGACCATGGGGTCCCTTCTGTGCAGTAAAGGGTTAACCTTCCCCAGAGAGAGGTTTGACCCTTGGTGCTGACTCCTGGGAGGTCATGTCTGAGGCCTGGAGGGTCCTGCCTGATAGGAGGGTCTTTGTTTACCTGGGGACCTTGGGCCACATTGGATAGTCTGTGCCGACAATGCGTGGGTGTCTCAGGCTGCATGGCATCTGCTTGGCTCTGGAGGGGCCACAGACAAAGGTCAGCCACGTGGGTGGTCAGTGATGTCTACGTGATCAACTCCCAATGAAAACTCTGGACCCCAAGGCTCAGGGGAGCATCCCTGGTTGGCAACGCTCGGTGAGCACCGTCGAACATTGTTGTAGGAGGATTGGGGGACGTCCACATGACTGCACTGGAAGAGGAAGCTGGATATTCACGCCTGGTCTCGCCTGGACGCTGCCCTGGGTGCCTCTCCCCACTGCTGACTTTCATCTGTGTCCTTTCCCTGGGATGGACTGTATTCGTGGAAGTGTAACGGCTTTGCCGAGTTCTGTGAGTACTACTAGTGAATTATTGAACCTGAGGATGGTCTTAGGGACCCCAGAACTCACACCTGCCCACGTAGAAGATGTAAGCAGGGGCCAGGCCTTTCCCCTCTGTAGGCCTCAAGCCCCTTCCTCATTGGTAAACAGTTTTTTTTCCCCAGAAGATATCTCAGATCCTCGGAGTAGGAACGCGGTGTGAATCTGAGGCATGGCTTGGGGGAGCCCGGATAGTCACCAGCGGAAACAACCACTGTCCCATCCTCACTAAACCTTCCAGGACGGAGGGAAGCCCCATTGCCTGATGGTCACTCTTCCCTCCACAGTGAGGAGTGGGCCCAGCCCTGCACCCCAGGTCAGCTGTGCAGGGAAGTGGACCCCAAGTAAACCTTGAGCCTGGAGTGGAAGCGAAGAAGATTTTGAGGCATTGGCCCAAGGGAGCCAGACGAGAGCAAGAGACAGGTCTGCCGTGTGGGTGGCAGCAAAGAGGGGGTGACAGGTAATGGGAGGGTGAGGAGGGGATGCTTGTAGTGATCTGGGGAGACGGCACTTCACAGGGGTGCGTAGGCCTCCTGCATCTGAAGAGCTCACAGTTATGGGCTTAAAAGAATCAGAACATAATGAAATATATTTAAGACACTCAGCAGAGCCCAACTCAGTCTTGGATGACTTGCGCGGTGTTTTAAAATCATGCTAGCCCCCATGATGGACGTCACATATGGGCTGCAGAAGAGCCCTGCTCAAATCCCGGCTGCTTGGCTACCTTGTTATCTCGAGTCTGGGAGAACAGACACTTTCCCGTGTAAGAAAGGAGCTGCCTCCATAACATTGGATTTTTCAGGTGCTTTGCCTGCAATTTGGGGGAGTCTCACCTGGAGAATGGCCATGCTTTTTTTTTTTTTTTTTTTTTGTGGTACGTGGGCCTCCCACTGCTGTGGCCTCTCCCGTTGCGGAGCACAGGCTCCGGACGCGCAGGCTCAGCGGCCATGGCTCACGGGCCCAGCTGCTCCGTGGCATGTGGGATCTTCCCGGACCAGGGACCGAACCCGTGTCCCCTGCATCAGCAGGCGGACTCCCAACCACTGCGCCACCAGGGAAGCCCTAGAATGGCCATGCTTCTGCCTCCCCTGCTGTTTGAACGTCAGCATCAGGTACAGAGGGGATGAATACACTGCCATTCAATGATCTCCCATGACAATGGATCTCTTTCTTGAACTGGAATTCTTTATTAATGAGGAAGCCCAGAGTACCATAGAATGTTCTTTTTCTGAGATTTAAAAGCACACTTTTCGGTAAATTTTGGCATGCCAATTCATAGAGCCCAAGGCCAACTTAGAAGTGATTTTGTTCAGTATCTTCATTTCACAGACAAGGAAACAGAGGACTAAGAGGTGATGTGGCCCCTCGAGGCCTTGTGGCCATTTAGAAGCCATGACTGGCCTTAGCGTTCAGCCCTCCTTCCATTGACAGAAACAGAAGAAGAATTTGTTAAGACAATGAAATGTAAGAGCTACCATTTGCAAAGCTTTCAGTGTGGGCAGGGCACTGGGCTGACTTTTTTTTTTTTTTTTTTTTTGCGGTACACAGGCCTCTTACTGTTGTGGCCTCTCCCGTTGCGGAGCACAGGCTCAGCGGCCCTGGCTCACGGGCCCAGCCGCTCCGCGGCATGTGGGATCTTCCCGGACCGGGGCACGAACCCGCGTCCCCTGCATCGGCAGGCGGACTCTCAACCACTGCGCCACCAGGGAAGCCCTGGGCTGACTTTTTACCTCCATTATTTCATTGAATCTTTACGACATTTCATGAGAGTCTTCTGTTTCCACCCCAGCTGGGTGGACTCCAACTCAAGTATGATACCACCCACCCCAAGTTATTGTCAGACCCCACAAATTAAGGGCTGAGTCCTTCACAAGACTGCTCCAATGTCAGAGGCCAGCCAGGGGTCCCCAAGCCACCCTCACTTCCAACCAGCTGGCTATAGATTCAGGGGTTTTATCTTACGACCACCTCAGGTTTGACAATTCTCTAAAATGACTCATAGAATTCAGGGCAGTGCTATACTTTTACTTAAAGTTTTATTATAAAGGTTACACATAGGGCAAGATCCAGAAGGGTCCTGGATACACAGCTTCCATGCCCTCTCTCTGTGGAATCAGGACATGTCGTTCTCCTGGTACGTCCATGTGTTCACCAACTGGGAAGCTCCATTAGCTTCAAAACTTACTACAAAACTACAGTGATCAAAGCAATGTACTGACATAAAGGCAGACATATAGACCAATAGAATAGAACAGAGAGCCTAAAAATAAACACACACACACATGTGGTCAAATGATTTCGACAAATTTCAAAAATGACAAATGACAAATTTAATGACAAATTTCGACTGTCAAGGCCAATGACAATCCTAACACCGCATACAAAAAATTAACTCAAAATGGATCAAAGATCTGAACGTAGGAGCTAAAACTATAAAACCCTTAGAATAAAACATAGGGCAAAAGCTTCATGACATTGGATTTGGCAATGACTTCTTATGATGACAAAGGCATGGCAACAAAAAAAGAAATAGACAAGCTGGACTTCATAGAAGTTGAAAACTTTTGTGCATCAAAAGATTTTATCAACAGGGTGAAAAGGTACAGGATGGGAGAAAATATTTGCAAATCATGTATCTGATAAGGGATTAATATCTAGAATATATCAAGAACTTGGTGTCCAGAGTTTTTATTGGGGTTTCATTACACAGGTATGCTTGATTACATCATTAATTGCATGATTGAACTCAATCTCCAGCCTCCCCTCCCCTCTCCAAACCTTGGGTCCAAAGTTCCAACCCTCTATTCACATGGTTTGTCTTTCTGGTGACCAGTTCCCATCCTGAAGCCATCTAGGAACCTACCATTGGGTCACCTCATTAGCAACAAAGACTCTCCCATCACTCAGAAAATTCCAAGAGTTTTTGAAGTTCTGTGCCAGGAACTGGGAACAAACACCAGATATGTTCTTCATGATACCATGGAGGACTTATCATGATCATTTAACCACTGGCTGAGGCTGGGAGAGTAACTTGCTCCAAGTCCAGTAGCTGGTCAGTGGCAACCATGGAACCAGAGCTCAGGTCACGCCCAAATCTTTGGGCTTACTCTTTTTTTTTTTCTTTTTAAAATATTTATTTATTTGGCTGTGCTGGGTCTTAGTTGCGGCACACGGGATCTTTAGTTGTAGCATACAACTACTTCCCTGACCAGGGATCCAACCCGTGCCCCTTGCAATGGAAGCCCGGAGTATTTTTTTTTTTTTTTTTTTTTTTGGCGGGCATGCGGGCCTCTCACTGTTGTGGCCTCTCCCGTTGCGGAGCACAGCCTCCGGACGCACAGGCTCAGCGGCCATGGCTCGCGGGCCCAGCCACTCCGCGGCATGTGGGATCTTCCCGGACCGGGGCACGAACCCGTGTCCCCTGCATCGGCAGGCAGACTCTCAACCACTGCGCTACCAGGGAAGCCCCGGAAGCCCGGAGTCTTAACCACTGGATTGCCTGCGAAGTCCCAGGTTGTTTGTTTTTCCGACATCCATCCTATTCTTGAAAGGGACCTGTTGTGACCCACAAAAGTTAGAAAGTGTGCTTAGGTGTCAGCCATATTGTATAGATTCCAATTTCCATCTGCAAATAAAGGACAGCCACTTCAGCTCTGTGTACTAACCATGTCTTTTATTGTCTGGATTTCTGATGCTTTGACATCTGGGTCTTTGCAGGTACTGGAGAGACACCCTTCCAGGGTTAGCCAATTTCTAGAGATTGTAAACAACTCACCTGAGTGTGTTTTTTTTTTTATAGAATGAATTTAAATTTATTTTTGGCTGCGTCGGGTCTTCGTTTCTGTGCGAGGGCTTTCTCCAGTTGCGGCGAGCGCGGGCCACTCTTCATCGCGATGCAGGCCTCTCACTATCGCAGCCTCTCTTGTTGCAGAGCACAGGCTCTGGACGCGCAGGCTCCGCGGCCATGGCTCACGGGCCCAGTTGCTCCACGGCATGTGGGATCTTCCCAGACCAGGGCTCGAACCCGTGTCCCCTGCATTGGCAGGCAGATTCTCAACCACTGCGCCACCAGGGAAGCCCTCGCCTGAGTGTGGTTTTTATATACAAACAGACCAATCCAGAGCCCGTGCCTCCAACCACCTCCTCTGTGGGGCTCTCACACTCTGGGCCCCTGAACACCTGCCCTAATCTCCCCAGGGCCAGGTACCAAACGACTAAGGCAGCCCCTATGCCCCACAGCCTCCTGAAATTACTCAAACTGCCCAGTCCTAAGCTTGATCACCCTGCCCCGCCCATCCCTCCCCATGGAAACCACAGTACAGGCTCTCGCCCACATTTCCCCTCTCTGCCTCTGGTGTTTCCCCATGTGACCCTGCATGGCCCGGCGTGCCCCGTCCTCTCGGGAACCGTGAGTCACAAACTGTCTTTTCAGTGGCAGTTTTCTCCCGATCTGTTGGCCTCACTCTGCCTCAGCTTTTCTCTTACTGTACTGTATGTTAGAGCACTCTGGCTTCAGCTTTGCAGATGGGGGTGGAGGTCGGGGAGGCTGGCAGGTGCTTCTGCGTGAGTCATTAACTTAACTAATGACCAACCTTGCTCATCAACAGAGGCCGTTCTGGAGTCACCGTGGCAGACCTTTCTCCGCACCGTTTCGGGTGAGTCCAGAGAGGAAATTTTCCTTGGACCTGGGTCATCTCTGCTCCGCAGAGTCCGGGAAGGCCAGAGGATGGCGCTGGTCTGGGCACAGAGCAGCCTGTGGTCAGGGAAGGCAGCCCACCTGGGTCAGAGGCCGCTGACATCACAGGCTAAATGGATGTTCAGGGAGAGACCCCGTGACAACTGAGTTACAAGAGGCTGCCCAGAAGTTGTCTGACCTCATGGAAAAATCAATGCACCTCTTGTTTTTGTCTCCTGAAATATTTCATCGGTGATGGTCCTTCCCCAGGTGACAACATATTTTATGACAAAGTGCGGCAGGCTGCTGGGCCTCCGGTGGCTTCAGACACAGCCTGACATCCTTCCCTGTCATTACTGACGAGCCTCACCTGCTTGGGGCTGGAAGGCGATGCTTCCTCCCTGCCCCACTGGGGAGCCTGGGAGGGAGCCCAGATGCCATAAATTCCATCCGTTTCCGGAGAAGATCCCCGTGGCAGTGAGAAGGCTGGAATCCTAGGATGTCAAAGCTAGTGTCAGGGCACCTGGGCCCACCCGAGGCCTGGAGAGAGTCCCCCGCCCTTCAGCAGAGGGTCTGGAGGGGAGGAGGTCCGAGGTTGCATTGCTAGCTAAGGAGAGGGCAGAGACCAAAATGCGAGACTTCTAGTTTCCAGTTCAGCATTGTTTTCTGCTCCTCCAGCGGCTTTTACAAAGTGGCCCCCCTCCCTCCTCCCCTCCCTCCTCCCTCCCATCCTTCTGCCCCACCTCCCCGCCCTCCCTCCCTTTTCACAGACAGCAGGGAGCCTTCCACATGCCAGGTACTCTCTGGTGTTTATTTGCTCAGCCCTGTTTGCAGACGGGGCCTTTCAAGGGGTGAGCAGCATGTAGGAGAAGCAGTATCTGGGGGGCCCGGAGCGCAGGAGGTCTGGAGGCACGCCGCTCTCCTGCGGTCCTGCTTCCTGGCTCCTATCCTTGTCCACGCCCCCCCACCCGCCCCGTCTCCTGGGGACCCCCTGCCCCTCAGAGCAGGGCCTCCGGGATCCAGTCAGGGCCAGGTAGGGTCACCTGAGGGTTGGGACAGGCCAAGGTCAGACGGCTTCTCTACATCATCCCTGAGGGGAAACAAGCACAGACACGGTTAACCTGCAGGGGGTGGGGACACAGAGGGGGCTTCAGTCCTCCATCCTTCTCCTCGGGCCAGCTCCTCACGCCCCTGACGATTAGCAGCAGGGGACAGGCCACATGACCTCTCCTGGGGCTCCTTCCGCCTCAGGTCACTTTGTCCTGCCTCTGAGAGGAAGGGGAGCCCCAGGAGCCTCAGTTTCCTCTTCCGCCCCTTCCAGCTGGCTGCCGCGGTCAGTCCCTCTACTGTTCGCCTGTCTGTACCAGGGGCCTGGTGAGCTGAGGCCGGGGTCCCTTCCAGCCCGGCCACGCCCTGGTTGGCGGAGCTAAGGTTCTCAGGATGGCTCCTGGACCTCCAGCTGTAGGAGCACCTCGGGGGCTTGTTAAGCAGGCAGATTCCCAGGCCCTGTTCCCAATCTCAGGGCTGAAATGGCTGGGTTTGGGGCCTGGGAATCTGCAGGCCTACCAGCACCCTCTGGTGAGGCTGCAGGACCAGATGCCTCAAGGGCGGGACCCGGGGTGGAGGCAGCAGAGAGGTTTGGGCAGGCAGTGCAGGCTGGGGTGCCCCTTGTTAATTGGAGAGGAACCTCCGTTTCTCCTGCAGAGTGAATCCAAGCCCATTAGAAACTGAAGGGCACAGCAGAGAAGGAGAGGGGTCGAGCTGGCCTCCACCCCCTGCCTCTCCCTTCTCCACTCAGCCCCTCCCCCAGGCTGATCGCCTTCCCAGAATGGAGATGTCACTCAGCACAGCCTGATCTCAAGAAGCCGAACCCACCACTTAACAGAGATGCAAATCCCTGAGCCCAGGGACTGAGCTTGGCGGAGGTTCTGGGGGTACAGGGAGGGTGGGATGGGGAGGCTGCCCCAATGAGGGGGTGGTGCCCGGCCTGTGCCGGCTGCTTCCTCTCCACTCCATCAGGTCTGGCACATGCCAGGATACCGGCTCCTGATCCTGGCAAAGGGAAATGAAGTTGCTGCCCCTGAGCTAATTAAGGAGGTAGGGAGGCCGGCGGCTGGGAGTTGGCGAGCAGAGCGGTTGCAGTTGCCAAGTGTCCAACACGCTGCCCACGTGCCAGGTCTGGGGGGCGGCGGTGGGAGGTGGGGGAACAGGAATCCTCCTTGAGCAAAACCAGCTGTTTCGAGGTCAACTCCCCTCCCCCTGCCTGCGTCTGTCAATTCAGCAGACGAGGTGTCTGTCCCCCTAGCTGGCACTTCCCAGGGACTTCCCGGAGGAAGGGGACCAAGGCCCCCTGCTAGAAGCTCCTGGCACATGAGAACAGCCTCCAGAGCCGTCCTGTCCAGTACGGAAATCTCTGGCCACATGTAGCTATTTAAACTAAAATCTGCTGCAATGAGGTAAAACGTAAGATTCGGTTCCCGTTTTGCTGTAGCCACATATCCAGCGCTGGAGAGCCGTGGGAGGCCGGTGGCCACTGCACTGGGCAGTGCAGGTACAGGACCTTTCCGTTGTCGCAGAATATTCTGTTGGCTAATCTTCAGCAACGGGCCCACCTCATGCCTGCAGCGATCATCCTAACAATTGCTTTCACTGCAGCCTAAATCCACGTACGTTACTCTTATGGAATTTTAGGAGAAGAAGCGAACGTGCACCCTGCCCTGAGACCGCCAATCAACTGAGGCGCGTTTATTGAGCCCCCGCTATGTATACGTCAGGCGCTGTCCAGAGCCCTGGGGTTGCTGAGCTGAGGGAGGCCGTCCCCCACTCTCAGAGGGCAGGGAGCACTGATGTGCACAGCGATAATGTCGCCGTCGCTTCTGTGGGACAAGGGCTGTCCTGGAGGCAAGTGTGGAAATCTAAGGGGGCTGAGTTGTTTGGCCAAACCTGGGGTTCAGAGTCAGACTGTGAGGTGTTGCAAGGCTCTGCTCTGTTTGCTGGCACGTTACTGAGAAGATCACCACGGAGGCTGTGTAAGGCTGTGACACAGCGTGTGCTGCAGAAAGACCCACCTTGAACTCCCCATTTAAAGTTTTCCTCTCCCGGGGCTCCCCTGGTGGCGCAGTGGTTAAAAATCCGCCCGCCAATGCAGGGGACACGGGTTCGAGCCCTGGTCCGGGAAGGTCCCACATGCCACGGAGCAACTAAGCCCATGTGCCACAACTACTGAGCCCGCACGCCACGACTACCGAGCCCGCGCGCCACAACTACCGAAGCCCACGCGCCACAACTACTGAAGCCTGTGCACCTACAGCCTGTGCTCTGCAACAAGAGAAGCCACCGCAATGAGAAGCCCGCGCACCGCAACGAAGAGTAGCCCCCGTTCGCCGCAAGTAGAGAAAGCCCACGCGCAGCAACGAAGACCCAACGCAGCCATAAATAAATAAAATAAATTTTTTAAAAAGTTTCCTCTCCCAACGTAACCTCTCTGTAGCACGTTGGTCATGCTCTACCACACCAGCCACATAGTAATAACCCCACAACTGCATCTGCAGACTCTCGCTTCCACACGCCGGACCCTTATACACACAGCGGTGTCGGGTTCATTTCCACTTGGCTATGTCACTAGCACCTCATACTCGGTGTATCCCAGACTGAACACTCCCGTGCCTCTTTCCAGCTCTGCATCTGACTCTCCTCTCTGCTGCTGGCTAGTGGTCTTTTGAGATTCAACTCCTTGTCACATCCACTGGGAACTTCCCCTAACTTCTGGCCTTTCCCACCACAGCCCCAGCCTGCACTGGGTCATCCATCCACCTTCTGTGTTGTATCCTGTGTCTGTGTCTGTGGTCAGTCTCTTGGGATCCTGTGAGCCCTTTCAGGGCAGGACACTGCGTTCCTTCTGTGTAGTTCTTGGGTTATTCTAGTTCTTAGCACATAGCAGAGGTTCAATAAATATTCCTTAAATAAGTGGTTCTCCCCAAATAGTGATTGACAGATAGTGGTTGGACAACAGGTGACCCAACTGTGTAGGAATGAAAAATAATGAACCTCAGAACAGCCCTGTAATCAATCCCCTATACCAGGAGTCGGGCAACTTTTTCTTAAAGGGACAAATAATTAATATCTTAGGACTTGCGAGCAATGCAGCCTCTGCTTCAACTCTTCAATTCTGCTTTTGTAGCATGAAAGCAGGCGTGGACCTTACACAAACAAATGGACACACTGCTCCAACAACTGCAGGCCATAGTTTGCCCTCCCCTGCCCTACACTAAACACAGCTGGGCTTGAGGACATAGTAGGAGGACTTCTCTCAGGTGGGGCCTGTCCTTTTGTTACTTATGGTCCCGACAGAAACACTGTATGTGTGTGTGTGTGTGTGTGTGTGTGCGTGCGTGCGTGTGTGTGTACGTATGTGTGTGTTTGTGTGCATCTGTGTCCACTCACACATATGCTCAAAAAAGTTGCTTAACTTCCCTGGGCCTCATTTCAGCATCTGTTAAGGGAATGATCAACGCATGGGTTTATTCCCACTCCCCAAGCAATGCTTGCTTTTTTCTTTTGTTTTTTCCAGCACGTTCTCCACTCCCCATCCCTCACTCTCATCTCGGTCCCAGGTGGCATCAGTGCCATCGGCAGAGGCCAAGGATGGCAGAGTTGGAGGGGGTGGCGGGAGCCCTGTCCAGGGTAGATCTTGACTCACAGAGCTTTGGGACAAGGAAGTGCGAAATTATCTGGGAATATGTAAAACATTCAAAATAGGGAACAGGTTTCCAGTTTCCTGTGGCAAGACGCACAGGCTTGGGGGAGGCCAGGCCCTCCACCACCCGCCTGCCCCCCAGCCCCAAGCCTCTACTTTTTCATCTTGAAACGAGGACCGTCCCCCCAGTCCTGGCTCCAGCCTCACCAGGACTTGAGGTCTGCGGCTATGAATGCACTTTGTAAACAGCTCAGGGCTGGACACATGTAAGGAATTAGAGGGTTATTTTTCTGGATTCTGGACCTAGAAGCCAGGCCGTAAGACATGAAGTAATGCTTTGTGTTTTGTTTTGTTTTGTTTTTCTTTGCAAATAGGAGGCTGGAAAGGGTGGAAGGAAGTGGTGGGACCAGAGACAAAATGGACAACGAGAAAAGATGAGACTTTGGCTTGAGGTTTTTATCATAAGATGGAGCTGCTCTCAGAGGGTTCTGGTTGCCCTCGGTGCGTGCTCCCATCCCCTCCCTGGCCTCCTCTGCTTCCCTCTGTTCCTTCCATTGTTCTAGAGCCAGAGGCACTGCTCCTTGTAGGATGCTGCCTCCCCTCCCCCTCGGAAGGTAGGGACCAGGCCCCTGGGGGGAGAACACAAGGGGGCTGGAGGGACGGAAAGGCCGGGGAGGGGCTGCCAGCTTGTGCCAAGCATGCAGTGCAGTCACCGTGTTCGTTTTTTAAAAGTCAAATCCCTCGTCGTTGGGCTCCCCCACCATCCCCAGAGCCCCTCTATTATCCTTAGGCCATTTGGTAGTTGTTGCTATGGAGACCACAAGCAAAATGGCATATGCAAATCAACACAAGCAATAACAGCGGGAAAGGGCGGGAGAAGCCGGCGGTGGGGCGGGTGGAGGGGGGCCCGGGAACGCTTCCGCCTGCACCCATCGAGCTTGAGGAAGAAAGGACTCTCGGAGGGTCCGGGCACAGGTCAAGGAGGCTCCAATACGAAGACCTCTCGGCCTGGGAAAATGCAAAGAGAGGGGCTGGTTCCCCCTCCCCAGCCTCAAGCATTAACAGGGGCTGGGAGTGGGTGCAGGGCATGCAGAGGGGGAGCTGGCTTTGGGGGAAGACCCCCACGCTAGGCAAGGCCCTCTTGGCCAGGAGACTCCTGGCTTACAGCCACTTTGGGATGAGCCAGGAAAGATCGGCCCTCCAAACCCGGGTCCAAACATGGGTCCAAACCCGGGTCCAAACCCAGGCTCGGCCAGGCCCCTCCACGCCCTCCCTTTGGAAATAGTCTGTGCCCTTCCTCTTCCGCCGGCGTCTGGCTGTGCAAAGAGGCAACTGAACAGCTCAGTTTTCAAGAGGAAAAACCGCAGCCCCCAAGAACAGAAGTATGTGAACCTGAGGCTTCTTGATCGAAATAAGGACTGACTCCGTGGAACGGAGATTTGGGGGACTTTCCCCTTTTTCCTAGAGGTTTCCCAATCCAGGCTGATCAAAGCCACGGCAGATGCGCTCCGATTGGCTGCGTGAAACCAGGGCCCCAGGACGCTGGGCTCGGAAGCCCCCGAGAGAAAAGGCAGAGCCCCGCTGATTCCCTGTCCAGGCTGAGTGTGGGGACAAGCGCTCGTGTTCTCAGGGATGTTTTGTGAAGCAGAGATTAGCGCTCAGTGTGGAACCGCTGTCTGAACTTCAACCCAAGCTGCCAAAGCTTCTAACTAGAATACACGGTCTGCGGAAGTTGCTGGAACCTGGACCGGGGAGGGCCTGCCGCAGGGCTGCTGCCCGGCTCTGCACTCTCCCCCATGCCCCACCCCGCCCACATTCTGCATCTCACCTGGTTCTGCTTTCCCGGTCTCTTTCTCTCAAGCCTTTCTCTTTTGATATCTTGCCAAACGGACGTGGGGTTCCTGTCACCAGCTCCGAGCTCAAGCTGCCACAAGGGGATCCTGCTTTCCTCCAGGGGTGTCATCTCCCCCTCCAGTGAGGTGTAGTACCCAGGGCGGTGTGATGCTGGGTGCCCACCTCCCTCCACAGAAGACAAAGGGACCAGTTCTGCATCCCCTGCCCTGGGACAGCCAGGGGTAGCCGTGTCCTGAGCTCAGCCAGACACTCTCCTGGGACTCTGATCCCTGAACAGGGGTCTCAGGGTGGTCAGGAATTGGGTGATGTCCTTCTCGGTGCTACCACAGCTGCAGCCCCTGCTGCCAGCACCCCAAACTCTGTGAGCACCCCTCCCGCACCAGAGCCTGCCCATAAATCTCTTTTGCTTCCGTTGGCCGGGGAGGCTTCTGTGTCTGCAGCCAAGGACTCTTCCATTTCCTCACCTCGGTGGTGAGCTTACCAAGATGGGAGGCGCCCGGCAGCAACATCTGTGTCCCCTCAATGCGACAGGTGGGCCTGGCGCCTGGTGCTGCCTTCAAAGGAGCAGAGAGAATTCTAGGGGAGTGAGGAGAAGCTCCGAGCCGCAGGGCCGGGCAGTTTAGCCCCGGAAGGGACCCGGGGCCACGCTTAGTCCCAGCCCCCCATTTCACGGCAAGAAATGGGCTTGCCGAGGGCACATGGCAGCTGTCTGTCCAACCGGAGCCACCATCTGGCTCAGGAGACCGGTTTTCCTGATGCTTTGAGGCTCCAGAAATGGAGTTTCTTGCCCCTTAAAGTCTCCTGAGCAGAAGGGGCTCCCTGAGTCCCTTTGCTGCCCCTGCCTGTCACCAGGGGCCTTCACTTTGCCCTGGAACCCCCCCAGGATCTGCCGCACTCAGCTCCACTTTCTCCTCTCGGTACCCCAGGGTTTCAGCTCCCAGGCTGCCCACAGGGTTTGTGCTGATTTCCAGGTGCAAAGTGAAGTTGAGCAGGTCCCTCCCGCCACCTACACACACACCTGCAGGAACCCATATGGGGGCACTGGGGGGCAGCTGGAGAGCTGAGCTGGGCTGCAGGAAGGCAGTGGGACAGTCACTGTGGTCACAGGGGAACAAGTCCCCGATGAGGACAGGGGAGGCAGACAATCAGAGGGGTTTCCTCCCTCTCGGCCGGAAACGGTCTCAGGGAGCACCTCTGCTCCAATGGCTTTTCAAGCAGTGATGGCCGAGTCCCCTCCCTGGCAAAGTTCAGCTTCCGGCGTGTTCCGCGCTCTCACCTGCTGTCTACTCTATGCTCTTCATCAGCCTCCTTCTCTCATCCATCTGGGTGATGCTCCTTCCTGCTTCTCTCTCTCCCGTCCTCTTTCTACAAATGTGCACGTCTGCATCCCACCTTGAAGAAACCCTTGACCGACCCTATACCTCACCCTTGACCCCCTCTCTATTTTCTTTCCCAGGCTAATAAAACAGAGAGGACACTTGCGCTGGGCACTCCAGACCACGGCGGTCAGCATAAGGAAGGCCAGTCACACACCCCGGAATCCACGGCTTTGACGGTTCTGGCCCCAGGGCGGCAAGTGCGTACGAGAGGTCACGAGGGGGCAAGGCCGGGTGAGAGGAGAAGGTGACCTCGACCTTGAGGAGGGCTCCAGGAAGCCTTGGGAACTCTGGTGGTTCAGCCAGGCCAACTGGTGAGGACGGTCTCTAGAAGGACGGAAAGGGCTGGGGAGTGGCGGGACTGTCCCTTCAGCATCACAGTCCCCCTGCAGCCCACGCTCCCCACTCAGGTGTGTTGGATACAGCAGCCAGCACCCCTGGGTCTGGCAGTTTTGTCTGGGTGGCTTGGGATGGCTTGATAGGATCCCTTCCTCTGGGACTCTTGGGCATTGTGTGTCTGGCTAAGTTTGCCATAACGATGGTCAGTGAAGGAGGCAGGGGAGGGAGGAATGGCCATGGAAACGTTTGGTTCACTGGAAGAGGAATTATAACTGGGCGGGACGAGGCGGCTGGGCAGTGTAGCGGCTAAAGCATAGCCTGGGAACCAAGCTGCACGGGTCAGAGCCCTGAACCTCAGATTCGCCAGCCTGACGGTTCACGAGCAGGGATCGGGGGCTCACTCTGCGGCCAGCTTCTTGGGCAACCTGGGCACCCCCTCCAACTGGGACCCGGGCTCCCCAACACTGACGGACATTCAGCATCCCTCTGGGCCAGCTGATGCTCAGCACCCCGGCAGTGGCGCCCAGACTAACGGCACCAGGGCAGACACGGAGCTGGAGAGCTGAGCAGGGGACCCGCCAGCACCTGAGGAGGCTCTTTGTTGATAAAGAGGGGCAGGGATTCTCGGGGGCGTGTGTGCACGCCTCCGAAGGGAGAAAGGCTCGCCTCGCTCAGTCTCTGCGCAAGTCTCAGGAGATGGGAGCACAAAGCCGCCTTCCACCCAGGGTACTGCTCACTTGGCAAGTGACCCACAGCTTGGGCCGCGTGGGCCAAAAGCAGCAAAAGCAGTGGCGACTGAGAAGTCGAAATGGTGCTATTTCCAAATTAAATCACCCAGGCTGGCCGCTGACGTGCCCTCGTCGGGGACGGAGGGTGGCCAGTTTTGACACTTGCAGAATTTGAACAGCACGTATAGAGCCCCAGGAAACGCTGCCCGACGACAGTGGCAGGACCCAAGGTGACAGGCCACGCATTTCTCACAGGACCAACTGCGTTTGCCATATTCTAGCTCTCAAATTAGGGATGGAGACTAGGATTCCAGGACCATGAGCCTGGTCCTCATAGCCACCACTGGCAGGCACTGCATTTTTGCCCAACAGAGAAGGAAATGGAGACAAAGCGGTGGTCATTTGCCCAAAGCCACGGAGCTGTGACGAGGCGGGGTGGTAGGAACTTGGGCCTGGTTAGGACAAAGGCCCTCTTCCTTTTTTCCTCGTTCATGGTAATTATTCCCCACGACCAGATATGAGAAGAGGGACCTCTGTGCCTGTGCAACTGGTATTTTATTTATTTAATTTTAATTTTAATTTTTTTTTGGCGATACGCGGGCCTCTCACTGTTGTGGCCTCTCCCATTGCGGAGCACAGGCTCCAGACACGCAGGCTCAGCAGCCATGGCTCACGGGCCCAGCCACTGCGCGGCACGTGGGATCTTCCCGGACCGGGGCACGAACCCGTGTCCCCTGCATTGGCAGATGGACCCTCAACCACTGCGCCACCAGGGAAGCCCTGCAATTGGTATTTTTACTGCTATTTTTTATAATCGAGGACACTGCGTCACAGGGGGCTGCATTTTAACTCACGCATTTGTTCAGCACCAATACCTGCTAGACCCCACGTGCTGCCGGGACTGTCGGATGTGTTAGCGGCACCCCCGACTGCCACGATGCCCGGCATGGCCAAGAGTGTGCTTTATGGTTAGTCTACCTTACCCAGGGTTACACAATTCATTAAGGGAGAGTTTGGCTTCAAATGCAGAATGATCCAGAGTCTTTCCTTGACGTCACTCTTTCCCGAATGACTAAGCTAGTGAATTTACAGTTTTATGTAAAGTTTCCGGTTTTTTTTGCCCAGATTGAGGGAAATCAATCCGGACCCTCAACCACTGCGCCACCAGGGAAGCCCAACAATTTGGTTTTTAAGTTTTCTTTCTTTCTTTCAATTTTTAGGGATTTTTTTAAAAAATTGAAGTATAGTTGATTTACAATGTTATATTAGATTCAGGTGCAATTCAATTTTTTTTAATGGGAAAATGATTTGGACATATGCTTCACCAAATTTTTATATATATTAAAAAATATGTATTTATTATATATATAAATATAATAAAAATATATATATATAAAAGCAGCTGAAGCCACGCTCAGCCTCATCAATCCTTAGAGCTTCCTGGGATCAGAGGGGCCTTTGCTGTGACCGCATCAGAGGCTCATTTCCCCCTCTGTTCAGTCCTGCTACCTTCACTCCCCAGAGATGTTGGTCCTCAGGCCGCTCCCCAACAGACTTTGTCACACAAATCTCTGTCTTAGAGTACGTTTCCCATAAACCCAGACTATGACGAGGGAATTTCCCAAACACCTTGCTAGTCATTGAAAATTAGTCTGGGCTCCTTCTGGAGAGCTCTCTCCTATTTTTTAAAACCAGGACAACTTTCCCCCCAAATACCAATATCCATTTTGAACAGCTGGGGGCTCTCGGCCTGGGTGGGGGGCTCGCCTTACTTGAGTCCTTTTTGGAAGCAAGTTACAACAAAGCAACAGCAGAGGCAGACCTACCGTGGCCTTTCATACAACCACGTCCTGGAGGGAAGCTAGCAAACGAACTGAAATGGGGGGATTTTTCATCAGGCCGTTATCTGTTAATCACTCTGCATGCTTTCCTCCGTGGCTACGTTAATTATATACTTTCCAGTAGAGTTAACCTCTGCTCCACTGAAAATCTGTAGCAGAAACAAACCCAGACCCAATGGCTATCCAAGGTAGGACAAGAGGGAGAAAGCCAGTCATCTTACTGTGGTTGGGACTCAGAGTCCAAGTGACACCTGGATCCGGAGACAGGGCAGAGATGGGAGAGAGCTCTGATCAGCCAGCAGCTAGCCAGAGATGTGGCCTCTTAAGGCAGTGTGGACAGAGCAGGCGTTAACACAAAGACCTGGATTTGAATCCCAGCTTTGCCACCTGTTGGCTGGGCATGTCCCCTAACCTCAGTTGCTGTTGCCCAATCTATAAAGTGGAATCATAATATCTTCCACGTGCCCTAGTGCCCAGGCCAGGACTTGGAACATTGCAGGGGCTCAAGAAAGGCTGGATGTCCACTAAAGCCTGCGTCGTCAGACAACAATTGTGTCCAAAGTAAGAAAACTGGCAGCTCGTTTAACTTGTGCAGAATGATCAAAGGGAATTTCTGGTTTTTTAAGAATGTATTATTATTATATATATGCTGTTGTGGGCTGAATTATCTCTCCCCCAAATTCGTATGTTGAAGTCCTAACCCCTAGCACCTCAGCTTATATTTGGAAAGAGTGTCTTTTAAAAGATGATTAAGTTGAAATGAGGTCATTGGGATGGGCCTTAATCCAGTATGACTGGTGACCTTATAAGGAGAGATTAGGAAACAGACACACACAGAGGGACAACCATGTGAGGACACAGGGAGAAGACGCCATCTGCAAGGCAAGGAGAGAAGCCTAAGAAGAAACCACAGACTTCTGGCCTCAAGGACAGGGAGACAATAGGTTTCTGTGTTTAAGCCACCCGGTCTGTGGTGCTTTATTACGGCAGCCACAGGACACTGACGCAGATGCCCATGTACAGAATATACATTCCTGTTTCCACCTTTGCAAACCCCAGGTGTCTCAGGGCAAAACCCTGTGTGCAGCCCCTGCTTCCTGGATCCCTCCACTTAAATGAGCCCATGGCTAGGCTTCCCTGGCTCTCATCTTGGCACTGTCCTGTCAGTGGGAAGCGTCCAGGCTGGCTGTGGAAGAGCTACACCATCACCCTGGCACAGCCAAGAAAGTCACCCCCAAACCAGAAGGGAATGGGCTTGGAAACCCCCCACTGTTTGGAGTCATCTGTCAGACACCTCCCCTCCGGTAAAACCTCCTGGGACTTACCATCAGAGCTAGAAACATAGTCCCGCTCCTTCCAAAGCCAACCAGCTCCTCTATGGGCCCAGCCCCCTTCCCCGAGCTCACCCACCTACTCCCACCAGCCCCATCAGAGCCCAGGTTCAGCCCAGATACAGGGGTTTGGCCTGTGCTGGCTGCGTCCCGGCCCGGGCATCACAGCAAGGTGTGGCCTGTCCTGCAAGGGCCCAAGAGCCCAGGCTTGCAACGGGGGAGGAGGGGTCATCAACGGGCCCCATCACCCCCTGGGGAGCTAACGCAGTCCTTGGCACCCACCCGATGGACCCAGCTCGCTGGGCAAGCACAGATGAACGTGCCTGCTGCCGGCTAAT
This sequence comes from Monodon monoceros, assembly GCF_005190385.1. Taxonomy (NCBI): domain Eukaryota; kingdom Metazoa; phylum Chordata; class Mammalia; order Artiodactyla; family Monodontidae; genus Monodon; species Monodon monoceros. Next base: position 28,675,562 of record NW_021703786.1, read on the forward strand.
TACGTTTATTTACAGAGTCCAGGAAAAAGGCGGAGGCGGCGCCTCAGGAAAGTTTGCATTAATAAGGCAGGAGGCAGAGGCAGCCCGTGTATACGTGCTTTTCATTAGAGGCACAGCAGACATTGTCAGCTTGGTCGTGCTTCTCTTGGCTGCAGGATGGAGAAGAGGGGAGAGAGGAGGCTGCAGGCTGGGGATTGTGGGAGGGGAGGGAGGGCGACTGGGAGATGGAGACCCAGGGGCCAAAGGGGAAGGGGGAGAGAGAGGTGGGAGGAGAGGGGAATGCTGGCGGGAGAGGGCAGAGTGGCTGGGAGGCTGGGGAGAGCAGGAGGAAAGGGGTCAGAGAAGCCTGCCTGCCCCTCTCAGGAGCCACTGGAAAACTCTCTGATCTGCCCCTGGAGACCTCCATCCCTGGGCGGTTCCTCCAGAAAGAAGCCGGGCTACGGCCTCGCCATCTCCCTCTCCCCTCCCGGTGTCCCGAGAGCCCTGTGGTCCCAGGGAGGGTCGCTTGCACCGCAGCCTGGGGAAGGCCCCGGGGAGGTCAAGGCTGAGCCAGGGGTCCCCCCAGCCTGGGCAGAACTGGCAGCCTCAGATCTGGCGGGCAGCAACGTAGCTCTATGAGGCAATGATGATTTCATGCTCCACTCTCCCCACCTCTTCCACGAGCCTCTGCCCCGCTGGCCCCGGATCACAGATACTCTGAGTACGTGTCCCTTTATCCCTCTCTATGCCCTGCCCCTCCCCAGACCTTTGGGCACAAGTAACCTAAACCCAGCTGGGGGTTCCTGGACTTATACCTCGCAGAAGGAGGAACAATGGGGATTTCAAAACTCAGGGACGAAAGTAACTCCACGCCTCCCCCATCCCCCTGCCCCTCGGCCTCTTGCCACACATGCATATATGACCATGTACACAGATGCACACACAAACACATACACACACGCACACGGGTATGTACACACGCAGGCATATACATACACACGTGTACATGTACACACAGGCATGCAGACACACGCCATTAAAATTAAGGAGCACAAAGCCAGCGGCCCTTTGTCAATCTGTTGTACAATGTGCGCGGCCCCACCCTCAGCCACCAGGGCTCATCCGTTCCTGCCAACAGAGGTGCCTGTGGTATGGACGATGCCGGGTCCCTGGATCTGAATTCTCCTTTCCAAGTCCCTCTGCAGGGAGGGAACCTCCAGGCCCACCGACAGCGCTGGTTCCCCCAGTAGACACCCACTGGGAGCCAGCTGCTCGCCCAGTCCTGTGACAGGCCCGGGGACACACACGGGGTGACAGGCCCAGCCCTCTCCCCAGGACGAGCCAGCTGAGGAGCCGCCTGGGGGAGGCACTAAAATACAGCCCCCCAGTCCCCTGCGCTAGGCTGATGCAGCGGGTCTGGGTTGGTTGTGGGGTTCCTGGGGTCCTGGAAGGCAGGGGTCTACGGAGGTGGATGAGAAATGAGCTCCCCGGCCGCCCTGCTGACCACAGAGTTGCTGGGAAGTGAAGGGGCCAGAGATCCGTCCTGGGTCCCACGGATTGGGTCGGGGGCCTTGAGACACAGCCTCTTGCTGAAACCACTGGCCTGCAGAGAAGTCAACCTACCCGTCCCCCCACCGCCTCCTGCAGCCTTTGGGGGGAGCAAATTGCACCCTTCACACCTCCAGATCCGAACGTCTCAGCTTCTCTCTCCCGCTGTTCTGTGCAAGGACAGCCTTGATTCTGCCGAAATAAAAGCAAACAACAAAAAGTAAAACAAACCCACAGCGGGACATCGCCTCTTGCAGAGGCACAGACTGTTGCCTGCAGCCCCCGCCACTCCAGGATGGCAGGCAGCCTCCCCCCAGGCTGCCCCTCGCTCCTGGGCTGGAGGAAATTGCCCAACACGTGGGCGGCCTTCCCTGTCGCCTGCAGATCCTCAGAGACCCCACCCCAAGGCAACAGAAGTCACACCGGACATCCTGCTTCTCTCTCGGGCCCTAGGCTCGGTATGCAGTCCGCCCGGTGCTGGATTCTGTGTGCAAGGGGTGTGAGTGTGGGTACCCAGTGCTATGATGCTGAGAACCGCTGCCGGGAAGCCCTCCCACACGCACTGGCTACTCATCACAACTGCAGCGACCCTCCAGCGGGCACCTGGTGTACACCACCCATCGTCTCCAGGGTTTATGGAGCATCTCACAGACGATTCAATACGTTAGGAACTCTGATGATACCCAATTTACAGATGAGGAATGACACACAGAGAAGTTAAGTCACTTGCCTAAAGTCACACAGCCTGGGACTTCAGTCCAGGCGCTTTGCTTGCAAACTCTGTGTTCTTCGTCATTTTTGTCCTGCTTCCCTATCTAGTGTCATCCCCTAGGGGCCACAATTGACTGGTAGGATTTTACCTTGAATTCGGATTTTCTGGTGCAATGGATTCAGATCCGAAAGGTAATCTGCAGCTAAGGACACAGCAGGTGATGGGAAGGTTGGGAGCCTCCCCCCCAAATAAACTCACCAATTTATGGTCTTGCCCGCTCCCTAGGTATATCATTTTCGCTTTAAAATGACCTTTATTAGTTCTGGCTGTAAGGAAGATCATCTATAAGGAAAAAAGTAAAGTTATAATCCAATAATCTACCAAACCAGAGAAAATCATTATTAAAACCTTAACATATTTTTTCTGGTCTTTTTTTTGGGGGGGGGTTCCTTAATTTTCTATTTCGTTCATTTGACAACATGAACAAAAATGTATTTCTCTCTAAAGATGCTTTTACTCTGCAGAGGTGTGGAGAAGAAACAAGCAAAAGAACCCTCATTGTGCAACCCGGATAACCCCACCGACACCTGAAAAGTCACACACACACACAGAGTTAGAGAAGAGAGGCCACAGAAGGGGCACCGTGAAAGATGCCTTCCTGTCACCTCCCCGCCCCTTTCCCTCAAATTAACCCATGTTAACAGTTTTGTGATTCTCTTTTCCAGAAAATTTAAAAAATGCATCCACCTGCAGTTATGCATTTATTTATCTAAACTTTTTCTTTGCACAAAGGGATGGTTTCTTCTAGGCATTTTCTAGGCACATATTTTTTCACGTGGCGGAGATGACACTGCCAGAGCAGTTGCGAACACTACGTTTCCCACTTGACGTGATGATAAGCTTTCTCTTGAGAGCATTTGCTCTGCCGCTGACTTCCACGCCCGCCCTAAAGGAGTGGTGTCCTGGGTGAGCCTTCCCGGAGCTTTGGGAAAAGATTGTCAGGAGGAGAAGGATTTCAAAGGCCAGGCTTCCGGCAGACGGAGGGGAGCTCATGCTGGTTTTTGGATCTGTGCAGCCCAGATGTCTTGAGCACCTTGTGTGTACGAGGGTCTACAATTTCCCCCGCTGACTGCTGCAGCATTTTTCTCAGAGGATGGGGGTGGTGATATGGTAAAGGACCTCGTGCGTGCTTATATTGGAGGGCAGGTCTGCTGGATACAGGACCGAGCCAGGCCAGGAAACGGCTGCTCTAAATCATTGCAGAATCCCTCCTAACACCTCCACCCCTGGTCGTGGCTTCAGAGTCTGAAACCATTTTCCTCTTTGCTTCCACGCAATGTGGTCATTGAGAGCAACAAATAAGATACCCGTTCAGGCTGGGCAGGACGGAGAGGCCGGGAGTCAAGTGACCCACTGTTCATTTTGAGCAGTTGGTACAGGGCCAGGTGGGGAAAAGGCTGGAAGGACAGATGGGCAGTTTGGTATCTCCACCCATCTCTGCAGCTGCCTAAGGCCCTGGCCCAGGGCAGTGCGCATGGCGTTTGGCCAAGGCAGCCCCTGGTACCAAGGCTGGGCTGCAGAGGCTCTCGGACCTAAAATCAGAGACCAGCACCCCATGCCATGGGTCTCCATTCGGCCACTAGAGTTCTAGGGCTTCTGCAAAGCTAAAGCCAACACGTCATGGCTCATTGGAGCCCACAGGTGCGGGCAGTACAGCATGGCAGCTGTGCCCACAGACTCAGGCCAGTTCGACCAGGGATTGCTCTTCCTGGAGGAGGGGCTTGGCAAGGTCGTGGAACCTTGCTGAGCCTCAGCTTCCTCATCTGTGAAATGGGACAACAGTACTTCCTTCCTTGTCAGGTTAAAGCACATATGCTCTCAACAAATGGTAAACAATATTATAATTATCAGGACGTTCCTTGGGCCCTGTGCTGATTGTATTAGTTTCCTAGAGCTGTCATACAAAGCACCACAAACTGGGGGCTTAAAATAACAAGAATTTTTTCTGTCAGAGTTCTGGAGTCCAGAAGTCTGAAATCAAGGTGTCAGCAGGGCCACACTCCCCGAAGGAGGCTCCGGGGGAGGATTCTTCCTCGTCACTTCCAGGTTCTGGTGACTCAGCTGTTCTTGGCTTGTGGCTGCATCACTCCAGTCTCTGCCTCTGACTTTACATGGTCCTCTTCCCTGTGTCTCAGAGCCTCAGATCTGCCTTTCTCTTATTAAGGACACTTGTCATTGGGTTTAGGGATGAATCAGGAGGAAGGGGGTCAGGATAACTCCGGGGCTTTGGGCGGGAGCAGATTAGCAGGTAAAGAAGAGGTTTAGCTTTGACCTTGAATTTGAGATGCCGTCCACGTGGACGTGTTGAGCAGGCAGGTGGACATAAGAGTCTGGAGTTTGGAGTACAGGTCTAGGCTGAAGCAAAAATCTCACTATGTGTGAGCACTGCCCCCCACCATGTATCCAGGCTTACAGGAAAGGGGGTTTCCGTGAAAACTTCACACTGTCCTGAATCTGTAGGAAATAGGCAATGATTACCAGCCAGCCAGCCAGGCCCTGAAACTTCCCAACAGGAGAGGCCAGTGACCCTCCTGGAGGAGGATGTTGGCCACCGGAGGCAGAGGGGTGATCTCTTGAGCTCCCAAGGCACACGCTGGCTCGCACACGCTCGGATCCTGGCACACACACCGTCGTGCCCACCGCGAACACCCTGCGTGGGCTCTCTCCCTTCCCCTGCCCTTCTCCTCCGCAGGCTTCCCCAGCAGACCCGGGCTCTGTGCATCCTGCATGCCCGCCGGAACTCTGCTGCCTGGGTTCAATTCCACGGCTTCTCCCAGTCGCCCACAGCTCGCTCTATCCATCTCCGGCCCGGTGACTAGCCCAGTGCCTGCCTGGCCCCCAGCAGACGCTCAGTGAGTATCTGTGGAAATGAGCACACTCGTATTTCTGGAGGCCACTAACCAGGAGGAAACGGAGACAGTGAAAGAAGCATGGAGACCCCAGAGGCCCCGGCTGACAGAGTAACGGCTGATACTTATCAGGAAACGTGACAGATGCGCAGAGTGAACCAGGATCTGTCAGTCCTTTCAGCCACAATTAGCCGCGGCTCCCATCTTCCTGGGAGGCTGCTGAGGACTGGCCCATGGTCGCCACGGGACGCCCGTCCACAACTGCACCTTTCCCAGGAGGAACAACAGCCTGGTGACCCTGGATGTCGGCAGGAATGATGATCCTTTGGAACAGGGTTGTCTGTTGTTTATCTCATGGAGCACCAATTATGGCCACTTCAAAAACCCAGGGAGCCCTTAGCTCTCGGGGCAGCAATGGCCTCAGATGTCCTGGAAGTCTCCTGTGACTGAGTGGGGCGAGGGGCAGTGACTTGGGGCTGGAGTGGGGACGTTGCGCCCTCACTGGGGCTGCCCTGCCACCGTGCAACTCACTTTTCCCGGGTGGCAGCCACAGCCTCTGAGCTCTGTGCAGTTCCCAGAAGCCAAGGCTCTAAGATCAGGTGTGGCTGCCCTGGAGAGGTCATTCTGGGGTTCTATCCCAAACACACACACACACACACACACACACACACAAGCAAATGCACATCTGGGGAGGGCAGAGAGAGGCTGGCGGACCCTGGAGGGGACAATGGCAGCAGGCCGCTCCCCCTTGGTGACAGAATGCTTCATCCCGTTCCATAAGCTGTGTTGGTGCCACAGATGTGGCCACTTCAAGTACATGATGGGCAGGTGGGTGGGCTCTCCAGCTCCTAGCCCCTGGGGAGCCGAGGCCCCGCAGTTGCAGTGAGGTGTGGAGGATGGAGAAGCCTCGGTGGTGTTAATGACAGCAGCCCGCACTCGCCAAGCAGCGAGAGCGAACTTGATCGCTCTTTAATTATCTGGAATTAGAGTCGTGTCCTCGCCTGCTTTATGTTCTGGAGGAGGAATCGGGGCATCCATTAATTACCTGATCCATATGTAAAGTGTCACAAATAATTTTTCCAGAGCCAAAGGGTTCTTGCTCCCAGACCAGCATCATCTCTTAATAGTGGTGCAGAGTGAAGGGAAAGAGGACCCCGGACACGGCAAGAGGACCCCTGAGCCTGGATCCTGCCAAGGCCGGGTGATGGCCAAGCTGAAGGCTTCAGCCAGGATCCCCGGGCACCAGACCCTATGGGCTTGGGCTCTTCTGAAGCAGAAAAGAACGAAAGGTCCAGAGACAGAATTAAGAGTTTGATAAAGGACCGTTCCCCCGCCTATCAGAGTCTGTTAAGCAGAGAAATGAATGAAAATTAAAAGCAGAACATGAAATAAGTTTAAGCGACGGGTCGAAGGATGTGGGTTAGAGAAGAAGGGGTTTCCAGTGGGAGGGGGCAGGGCAGACACGCTCAACTCTCCCCGGGTGCAGGATGTTTCACAACCAGACTGGGGAGAAGTTCCCTTTTGGAGGGAATTTCTATCCTGGGGAACAGAAAATCACCAGGACAGCAGCTAAAAGACCAAACAATAGGGAGGTCACAGGCCCACCAATAGCTTTAGAAACATGTCCTGGGGGCATTGGGGGAAGGAATAGAGGAGAGAGACAGAGACAGAGAGACAGAATCAGACAGAGGGAGAGATAGATACAGGGGCTTATTTTCAGCTGAACAATTGGTTTCTAACCACTGACCAGTTTTCCAGTGGCCTAGCTACATTCTCCAGGTGGCCTTATGGAGTACTTAATGGCTTTGAACCTGGGCTCTAGGAAGGTTAAAGTGATGCACGAAAAAGCACAGGTTTGTCTTCCTTCTGGTAAGCCCAACCCCCCACCCCACCCCTAGCCAGGTTTCCTTCTGGGTTGACAGAGGGGCTGATCTCATGCTGATTCTGGAGATGACGACCATGCTGACTACACGGGTGACGGAAGCAGTGACAGAGGTGGGTGAGAGTCCCCTCTAACCTGCAGAGCCCTCTCCCGCACATCACCTCACCCCATTCTCACCATTACCCCATGAGTAGGTCCCATCCTTACCCCCATTTTGCAGAAGAGGAGCCCGAGGCCAAGGCCACGCCTAGGTGACTGGTCCAGGTGCCCTGACTCCAGCCCTGCTTTTCCTCCAAGGCCACACTGCCACCCACCAACAAAGCCCTGGGTGTCCCTCACGTGTGCGGGAGGCATCATGCAGTGCTTCTGGGCCTCCAATGCCCCATAGCTGGAGTCCCAGCCCATTTAAAGGGGGATTTCCTGGACTGTTCGCATCCACACGTTCCCTTACTCTTTCCTGACCCCCCAGTCCCTAGTGAGTGGAGGAGGAGGAACAGCTGTCTCTTTCCGTCCCATGCTTCCCAGTGCCCCCTGCTGCTGGGAGAAGAGCCCGGGAACAAGGGTGAGGCCCCACGAATCCCTGCTCTGGAGCGAAGCAGGGCACCTGCCAGGTACAGGGCCCTTTGCCACTGGCGCCGGGATCGGTGCTTGGCCTGGTGTTGGGCTGGGGGCATCAGAGTCTCCTGAGAACCTGTTAGAACACAGAGACCCGCCCTCACGTCAGCGCCCCTGCGGCACAGCCAGGTCTGGGAGCAGAGACAATCCCTCTTCAGTGCCGTGCCGTGCCACCCCAGAGCACGCCCCCCCACACCTGGAACACCCCCTCCCAACACCAGAAGCCTCATCCTGCCCGGCCTCATCCCCCGCAGCGTGACTTAGAAACTATTTTCTTCTCCTCTAGTTTCCCAGATCTCGGGGGTGTGAGTTAGCCTGTGGCCTGTGAAATGAGGAAAATCATTCTAGTGGAAACATATTCTAGGTGGTTGGCCACCCCGGGGTGGGAAATGAGGGTCCCCGTCTGGCCCACCTGGGCATCTCCACTGCCACTGCAGGGACAGAGCTGCTCCAGCTACCGGCCCTCCCGCCCCCAGCCCTGCCCCATCGCCACCCGGCTCGCACTGCAGCTGCCTGGGGATCAGGCTTCTGGCACATTCCAGGAAGAACCCCAGCCATTCTGCCATGGATGGCTTGGGAGGACCACCTCGTTGATTCCAGTCTTGGTTGGACCTGAAACTCAGACAATTTGAGAGTGCGGGGCACTTTAAGAAAAAGAATGCCAAGTTACAAACGGTGAGAGGCGGGACAAGCCCCGTGAAAGTTAAGAGCCTGGACTCTGGTGTCCTAGCAGGGATCCTCTGCTCAGGCTCCGGGAAGCCAGGGACACCCGGCACACGCGGATGGGTCCGATCCTGGGACAACCCGGCAGCGAGGTGGCCCAGCCAGCCACCTCCTCCTGTGCCCACAGTCCCACTGCATGCCACAGCTCAGCGGGCTGGCACTTCCAGGACGCCTGCACCAGGGGGCCCAGTCCGCTTCTCGGGGACCTGATGAGAGGACCCCACAGCTCTCTGCCTCCTGCCAGCTCTGTTTCCCAGACCCTGTCCTCACTGACCCTAAGGCTGCACACACACCCCGCCCCCTGTGCCAAGCTTCCTTCAGCAGGATGCCCCGGTCTCCCGGCCACCCGGATCCCCAGCCTGGGGAAGCTGACAGCCCTGTCACATCCCTCATCACTTTCCCCAAGCCCCAGCCCCTCTCCTCCGGGCCCAGCTCCTCCTGACATGAAGCTCTTTGGGGCTCAGCCTGAACCTGCAGGGGGGGGAAGGAGGAAGGGAGGAGAGGGAGGGAAGGAGGCGTCCGTGTTTATTTCCTGCTGCCTCTCACTGCCTCACTGCTCTCTCTCTTTTCCTCTCCTCTCAGAAATCTCTCCACCCTCTCCCTCCTCTTCCCCCCTGCTTTTTCCCCTCCATTACATCTTCCTTACATCTCCTGGAATAAAAACCAATTCTCTTGTGCCACCTAATTCCCCCTCCCAACAGTTTAAGACCATTCTATCAAATAACGTAATCACAGCATCTCTTTGTTCCGTCTTCAACAACCGCCTGTTCGCTCTAAAGCTCTCAAGCCCAAGGTCACAGGCCCCTCCACTCGGCTTGGACAAATCTCTCCCATCGCTGAATTCTGACACATCCCCGCGTCCTCTGGCCCTTTGTTGTATATTCTTTGTTTGAAATATGGCACGCCACGATGCCAGCCTCTCCACCTTTGCATATTAAATCGTGGCCGAGCTTCCCTGGAAGGGAAGGGAAGGCTGGGCTTCCTCCCTGCCTGGCTGTGAGGGGAGATTCCAAGTCCCCCTCCCCAGTCTTCCCCTCCCCCCATCGTCAGCCAACCCTGGCGGCTCCCACGGTGGTGGAGGGTGCGCATTGTCCTTTGTTCTCGCTGCCTGCTGGTCCTGAGCACCTTCCTGAAGAGCATTCGTCTTTGCTCCCGAGTCACTGAGTCTTAAAAACTTGATTAAATCAAAAGGCGACCTCACAGTCCCCCCCCTCCCCCACCAGGCAGGGGTGAGTGGGATTGGTGGAAGGCTCCGCCGGAAGGGGGCACTGAGCCAGCCGCACAGGGTGGGGTAGGGGCTCACTTTCCCTCTGGCCCCTGGACCCTGGCATGCTCTGCTGGGCCCATTTCTGCTGCTGGGACACACGTGGGTACCCCCATCTGCCCTCGGGGACCATAGCTCTACCCCACTGTTTCAGGACCCTCTCCTGCAGCAGTGGGTTGAATAAGGGTCCCCCCCACCAAATTCACATCCACCCAGAACCTGAGGCTGTGACCTTATTTGGGATAAGGGTCTTTGCAGAAGTGATTCAGGTAAGGATGGAGATGGCCAGGCCTTGAGGCCCAAAGACCGAAGAGAAACAGACAAGGAGGAAACCCAGAGACACAGAGAAGAGGGCCGCCTGATGACAGAGGCAACATCTGTTGGTGTGGCCACAGGCCAAGGGACACTAGGGATTGCAGTGACCAACAGAAACTAGGAGACCTCGAACGGACTTCCCCTTGGGGCCTCCAGAAGGAACCAACCCCGAAGCCACCCTGATTTTGGACTTCTGCCCTCCAGGACCGTGAGAGAGCACGTCCGTGTTGTTTTAAACCTCCCAGTTTGGGGTACTCTGTTTTGGCAGCCCCAGGACACTAGCCCCGCCTCCTCCCTTCCTTGCAGACAAGACCAGGAGATGTGAATGCTGGGGTTCTGGGCAAGAAACAGCTCAGGTCCAAGCCCTGGAGACCTCCTCTACCCCAGATTCCTGGGCAAGAAAGGACAGAAGCTTCCAGGGCACTGCGGGCCCCTCCTCAGGGGGAGTGTGGCCAGGCCGGTGAGGGTCCAGTGCTGGGGTTGCCACCTCTCCTGGGGTGCCCGCCGCTGAGATCTCTGTCCCACTGCCTCTCCACTCAGGACTGGGATGTGCCCTGAGGTGGCAGAAAAGGACTTTTTCCTCCTCACATATGGGCCTTTGACCCAATGAAGACAGGGTAGAAATCATTAGTCACTTCTGTTGCTACCTTAAATGCCCACATCACTGACCAGCAGGCAACCTCCTCAAGGCCTGGCCAAGGAACCCCGGGACCCCCACCCCACCCCAGCCCAGATGAGGCCCCTGAGAAATTAACAGGTGCTGAAGTGCCCTCGGGTGGACTGAAGGTCTGGTGGCCCTGGCAAGGGCAAGGCCTCTTGCTGGGGGTGGAAGGGAATTGGCGGGGGTGGGGGTGGTCAGTAGAAGCTGACCTCGTGGCTTTGAGCCACGAGGAGGGTGTCAGTTTGGGTCCCCTGGGAAGCAGATGCCAGGACGGAATCAAACGTGCAGGGGCTCTGTTGGGGGAAATGGCTGCGAAGGATGACTGGAGGCAGGAAGAGGGACAGACCCTGAGAAGGGAGAGGCCGAAGGAGGGTGGCCTGGGGAAGGGCCTCAGGCCGTGGTGCAGCTCAGGGAGTCTCAGCTGGCCAGGCAGTGGGGAGTCCCGCTGGGGCAGGAATGGCGGGCTTTGGTGCCCCCCACACCATGTGGCTGCCACCAGGAGCCAGGAGAGACGGGGGGCAGTGTGGGCGGGCACCCCTGCTTCCTGCCCTCACGGTACCTCTCAGCCAAGGCCCTTCTGTCCCTTGCCAGTGGGCACCAGCATCCTGCCACCAGCATCCTGCCTGAGGAACACGTTTCCGGATTTCTGCGTCCCCTCTCCCCCACTCCTCCCCCCTTCACCTTTTCCAAGCACACTGTTTCTAAGGCTTTTTCTCCTCCAGTCTCACTTGTTATTTCTCCTCCTCATTTCCCCTAATTTTGCAGTGCGAGCTCCACGGGGAAGCCGGCTGCTCTGATTCTTTCGGCTTTGCCCCGGGAGGCAGGAAATTAGGAGGCTGTTTTCTCCCGTGCTGCAAAATGCCTACGATCAGTGTGAGCTCCAGACACCTTGCTTCCCTGCCCGGTGAGCCCCTCCTTGACCCTCTGAGGGCACCCGGTTTCACGGAGAAAACTGCTGAAGGGACAGGAACCCACCTTCCCGCGTGCCTGCAGCTGAGGGCAGCAACACCTTCCATCCTGCCCTGAAGGTCGTTCAGTCCAGTGTTCCTGGGGCTCTGAGCCTCCAGAGTGAGCTCCCCCCTCATCCCCTCTCCTCCCTCCCTCCTCCCTCCTCCCTCC
>NW_021703786.1:28687688-28745790 GCF_005190385.1 Monodon monoceros
CCTCCCTCCTCCCTTCCTCCCTCCCTCCCTCCTCCCTCCTCCCTTCCACGGTCCTCATGGTCCCCTTATGTCTCTCTTTCCCAAATCGTCATCTGTGCTTGTCCGTCTTACCCCCCAGCTTCTCCAGACAGACATGCACTCAAGTTCTTCCCAATCTCCTTTCTTTCTTTTTTTTTTTTTTTGCGGTACGCGGGCGTCTCACTGTTGTGGCCTCTCCTGTTGCGGAGCACAGGCTCCGGACGCGCAGGCTCAGCGGCCATGGCTCACGGGCCCAGCCGCTCCGCGGCATGTGGGATTTTCCCGGACCGGGGCATGAACCCGTGTCCCCTGCATCGGCAGGCGGACTCCCAACCACTGCGCCACCAGGGAAGCCCGCAATCTCCTTTCTTAATCCAAGCAATTCTGCTTCTAACCTGGTCACCCTGAATATACGCCAACTTGTACAGCAGACCCGAGCGTGCCCACAATACTCCACACCTCACATCCAAGGTCCTGGCCTTGGCCTTCCGCCTCAGCTACCTCGGTCACTGGGCATCGTTGGTCACCCCTTCTCCTGGGCGCTCTGTTCTCCCTCCGTGTGTGGCTGTGCACGACTCCCTCTCCTGCTTCTCGACCACCTTGCTTTGCCACCAGAGCCTAGCCTCAACCGTCTAAGCATGGACACTCTCAGAGGCTGGGGGCAACTCAAGAGTGAGCCATGCACACTGCCGATCCCCTGCAGCCCCGGCCCCTGTCCTCAGCTCCTGCCGGGCTCGCCACCCGGATTATTCAACCAACATTTGCTGAGTGTGGGACACTTGCTGGCTGCTTGGCAGGTACTAGGGACACCAAGGTGGAAATGGCGCTGCCTGGCAGGAGTCTAGAAGCCTGGCAGAGGTCCTTGTAGTACCATTGCCGGCAGCCTCACCTTTCCCAGCAAACTGGGGCCCCGCCGCTGGCTTCATGGGGTCATTGGTACCACTGGATTCAAACCCTGAAGTTATTATTGAGTCTTCCCTGGAGCTCCCCAGTGCCCGTGTCCTGCCCATCTCCCTGGGGCTGCCCTATTTCCCATCTCTTCTGTTTTCATGCTGGTCCATGACCTCCTCCCACAGACCAAGACTTCTGACCGCCCTATCCTCTCTCCCTGCTGCCTCCAGCCCACCCTCCACACCCAGGTGAGAGGATGAGGGACAGTGGGCACAAATACAGGCACATGTGTACGTATATAATGCGTATCACTAGTAATAAGCATTAGTAATATTCATCCCCCAAGTCTGTCTGTTGGAATGATGAGTTGTATGGTCATCATAGCAGGGTGATGGGTGTCAAGACCACCGGGATTCAACCTGAAGCCAACCCAGCTGTGTGCCCTTGGACAGGTCACAGCCCCTCTCTGGGTCTCAGTTTCCCCCCCGAGACAATGAAGAGGTGGAGACTAGGGGGGATCTGGTAACAGGAAGAAAGAGGAAGGAAGGGCCGGTCCCATGAGAGGAAAGGGACCCCTCCTCACTCCTAAGAAGCTGCAATGGCAACATCAGTCTTCAGGGAGGGGGGTGCAGGGAGGGGCACGGGTCTCAGGAAGGCGGTGGGAACCGGTGCACTCTTGGGGTCTTTGACTCCTCCCAGCAAGGAGGAGCCCCTCGCCTACCCGCCTCCCTCCCTGGCTGCCCTTCAATCCTTATCTAGTGAGCACCAGGGGTCTCCTGGCTGTTTCCTCATGCCTGCTGTGCATCCCTGCCTTCGAGGATGAATTCCGTCCCTGTCTCTAAGCACGCAGACAAGATTTATGCTGAATCGAGGAGGGGCCACCACAGAGGCTCGGGAGTCTCCACGCAGTAACTTTTAACTCGGAGCTTCATGCACGAGAGCAGAGACAAGGGCATCTCCCGGCAGGACTTGCCAGCGAGCAGAGGAGCTGGTCTGCAGGCTCCTTCCTCGTCCGCTTGGTACACTCCTAATTATGACTTGGGCTGCTACAAATGGAGATGAACTAAACCCGTTAAATCTATTTTTTCCCCTTGGTGGGAGGGAGTACGGATTTCGTAAAGATGGAGATTTTAAATTAAGCTTTAAAACTGTGACTGAGCGAGATTTAATACTGACGATTAGCCTGGACAAACAGTTAATCGCACTGGTGGGGTAATTCATATAAGCTCCGTGCAACCATGTGGCAGGCAGCACGTTGCACTAAAAATTAGTGCAATAAAAGAGGCTGAAGCCTGGTGCAGCAGGGCCTCCTTGGGCTTCCTGCGCCCGCGGGCCTTGGATGGATGGAGCTGGGGTGACAGAGGCAGCATCTTGGGCCTTGGAAAGGGAAACTTTGCCTCTTCCCTCTGGGGTACGTGATGCAGTAAATAGAACTCAGCCTTTCCGGAGGATTTAAAGGCTGATCTGCCTCTAGGGAGCTATGTGAGCTTGGGTATTGCTCATTCACTTCATGTCTCATTTTCCTTATCTGTAAAATGGTCCTCGGGGAAATGCAGGGTGAAGGCATCTATCTCGGTTCCCGGACCATGTATGGTCCCAGGCGATGCTCACTTATCACCACTCTGTCCCTTCTAAGCTGAGAGCACCCCTTCGGACCCTCAGCACCCCCATGTGCCTGGCTCTCAGTGCCCACACATAGGGTTAACTGGACAACTTTCTGTATTTATAGCCGCCCGTATTTCTCCCAGACTGCAGCAGCCTTCCCTAACCAGAAGAGACATACTCATCTATGGCAACAGAGCACTGATTTAAAAAAATAAAATAAAATACCACATCAGCAAGACATTTAAAGAAAAGATCTCTGGTTTCCTCTTAGAGGCCGGGGTCTGAGCCACAACCGTTTTTGCCTCACGTCTCTCGAGATTGCGAATGACGGTGGCCACTCTCTCCTTCCTGAGAACTCCAAATGCATTTTTGTCCACGTCACGCAGTTTCGTGGGGGTCTCTTTCCACAAGCATGTGGCTGCTTTCCTCAGGAGTCTAGCCCAGTGATTTCTGTGTGGGAAAAAAGGAAGGCGTGGATCTAAGTCCCCCCAGGTCAGAGGAGGCTGGGCGGGAAGACACCTGGTCCAGCCTCCATTTGTTGGATCCCGGGTGCCCAGGTAGAGAGCAGAGGGAAGGCTGGAAAGGCTGTTATATCTTCAGCCAGGAGCTGCGGGAGGATTGAGGAATGACTGCATGGTGGGTGCAAGGCAAGCTGGTTGCTTCTGCGCTCAGGTAGCAGCATCTTCCTCCCTTTCCCATCCCACCTGCACTCATCATGGGCTCGCTGCACAACCTGTGAACCTGGGGGTTGCAACAACGAGAACACCAAACTCACGCCTACCTCACGAGCCTTCAGTCCAGCAAAGAAATCAGATAAGAAAATAAAGCCTCAGCTCCATTTGTAAAATGATGATAACTCTTCCCAGTAGCCAAAAGGTAGAAACAACCCAGATGACGAATGGATAAACAAGATGTGTGCATGCACGCAATGGAATCTTATTCAGCCATTAAAAAGGAGTGAAGTACTGACCCAGGCTATGATGCTGGTGAGGCTTGAGGACATTATGCAGAGTGAAAGAAGCCAGACACAACAACACAAATATTGTATGATTCCATTTATATAAAATGTCCCAGAATAGGAGAATCCATAGAAATAAGGAAGTAGATTCGTGGTTTCTGGGGGCTAGGAAGAGGGGAGAACGGGGAGTGATTGCTAATGGGTGTGAGGTTTCTTTGGGGGGTGATGACAGCATTCTGGAACTAGATGGAGGTGACAGCTGTACATCATTGTGAATGTACTAAATGCCACTAACTCTTCCCTTTCAAATGGTTAATTTTATGTCACGTGATTTCTACCCCAATTTTAAAAAAAAGCTTCCAAACTGTCAGAACTCCATAAGAGAAGCAAAACAGGGGCTCGTGGAGTGAGGAAACCCTCCGGCTGGCACCGTGGGTCCTCTGAGCTACCCAAATTTGGGTCGGTGAGAGGAGGGGGCCCCTCCTGTCTCTAAGCCGAGAGGAGGGCCGGGAGCTTGCGGGCCTGGCCTGGATGCGCCCACCGGGCAGACACACTGACCACAGGACACACTTCCCGCCCTGCTGGGCTGGCTCTAACAGAGTTAGAGAAGCCACCTCCCAGGGGCTCCAGAGACCCTTGACCCTGAAGTTCTATCACTAAATGTCCACCTAAGAGGTGGCTAAGGGCGGGAGATGCCTGGGAGGGTCTAGGAGTGGGAGAAGGAACTGGAAGTGGATTCAGTTTGCACAAGTGACACTGTACGTCCACGTGTAACAGGCCTTTGCATGTGACCTCCCACTGGGCCCCAGCCTGGACGCTGCCCACGTGACCTCTTGCTGGGCACCCCTCCAACCTGGGTTCTGCCCACGTGACCCCCCCCTGGGCCCCCCCCCCCGACCCGGGTTTTGCACACGTGACCTCCTGCTGGGCCCCACCCTGGATGCTGCCCGCGTGACCTCCCTTATTCTCCCACCTGGGTTCTGCCCCTGTGACCGCCAAGAGGCCCCCATCTGGATCCTGCCCACATAACTGCCGGCAATGCTCCCACTTCCCCGCGGTAACCACGGGCTGCAGGCAGAGTTTTAAAACATGAAATAGAAACTCTCAGTGTGTCTCCCACATAGAAAGGGTCATATTTCATGAAAGATTTTTTGGGGGTTCACAGACATTTTTATGGAGACTGGATTGCTTTTCAAAATCTATTTCCTACTATGAATCAAGGTTTAAGAAGTTTGAAAAACACTTTTCTAAGTTAACCCCTCCCCCGACTCTAGCCTCTTTCATACTCTCCTTGCCTTCTAAATGTCTCAGCTGAGCGCACAGGATTTTCTCTTCTTTTCTTTTTTTAATTCAAGAAGACCCAAGACAGCAGAAGGGATATGGAGGAAAGGTGAAGGATGGATTGGGTGATGCCAGTGAGGGAGGGCAGACTCCCTCTCTGCTCTAATCCTTCTCTCCTCCGTCCTGAAACACACTAAAGGGTTCTCAGATTTGGCTGTGGGGCAAGAGGACGACACAGAATGAAGCCAGGACAGGACAGGCTCCAAAGAACGTTGGGCAGCTCTGTGCCTCCTGGGTAGAGTCAGACCACCCTGTCCTTGAAGGCTGCTCTGGAACCACTGCCCAGGCAGCCTTCCCGATTTCCCAGCTGGAAGCACCGCTCCCTCCTGACCACCACCCCCAACCCCCGCGTGCTGCACACCTTGAGGTGTCACGGTCACCTGGGACACCCCTCCCATCAGGAAGAGGCTGGTCTTGTCAACCTGTGAGTCATCCCTGCGCTAACACTGTGTCCTTCACATACCAGGTGGTCAACAGATATCTCCAGATGGACTGCACAGTGCCGAGAAGACAGCCCCCTCGGTCCCAGGACCAGGTGAGCTGAGGCAGTAGTGTAAGGGGAACCGTTGCCCAGCCGTGGACACATGACAGTCCCAACGGCAGACGACCTTTCAGTTTTTTGCTCTGTCAACACAGCTTTCCAAATAAAGGATGGTCGTGGTGTGGAACAGAGGGGACTGGGAGAGTGACCAGCCTGGTGACAAATCTCTGCAGGTGATTTGCGGACAGTGTATGGCAAGAGCCATACACGTGCCAACAGTGAGGGACCCAACCCTCGAGCCTGCAGAGTCCTCACGAAGCTGCAGGGCGTCCCCAGCCAGCCCAGCACGCACACGTGCGTGCGCGTGTGCGCGCGCGCGCACACACACACACACACACACACTCAGTTGGTTCTTCCCACAAGGCTGTCTAAGGAATAGGCACTTGATGGCATTGTTGTCAAATGAACAAATGTTATAGCGGCAAATATCCTGACCGTGTGTAATGCCAGGCCTGCCCTGAGCATCCCACGTGCGTTGCCCCGCTTGGTCCCTCAATGACCGTCATCATCTCTGTTTTGCTGATGAAAATGGAACTGAGAAAGGCGAAGAAAGCTGTCCAAGGCCGTCCAGGTGGTAAAGGCAGAGCAAAGTCTCTACCTCAGTCGCTTTAACCCCAGAACCCTAGTTCAGAGCCCACCTTCGTGCCCACGACAGGATGCTGCCTCCCAGGAGGACAGATGGATGGGTGCGTGCATGGTGAGCGGGTGAGCCTTCCTCTCCTTCCGTGGCCTTGCTCATGGCCACCTGGGCTTGCCTGTCATCACACTCCATAAATCTGTACTAGTAAACAGGCTCTAGCTTCAAGCAGAGACAAACTTCCGTGAAAGGCAGTCTGTTGGTCCAAAATAATTGCCTCCTATCAGGATGTGTTAAAGCTGAGAAGTAACAAGGGCTCCGTTACCTTAAGATTTATGGTACATGACGTGCTCTCCTCTCCACTACAACACATTTGCATAAAATACTTATATTACTACAGCTTCATCGGACCGGAAAATGCAATATGATTCCAATAACATTTCTCTGGAGATAGACAATGGGCTGAAACAAAAACCTGATGTGTTGCCTCAGCTCTGTGTCTTTATTAACAAACATGCCAGGACGCATTTCTAAAATTGCACGATTGGAATGGCATGAAGACCCCCACCTCACACAGGGCGGCTCGCCAGCTTCCTCCGATCCATCTCACTATTTCTTGAGTGTCAGAGCATTGCTTTAAATATGCAATCAAGCCCTTGGTTAAGATTCTGGCGTTGTTGCAATTCCTCTGACTTGCCTCTCTGGCCTCACTTTGCATTTTCAGTGAAGAGACATTGTGGTCTGAGATACTAAGTTTTCTTGATTCACATTCTTTGCTCTTGCCACCAAAGAGATGGTTCAGTGTGGGAAAGTGTTCTCGTCAGGGCTGTGAATCACGGGGCGCCGGGCTGGAGGCAGGGGCCTGGCCAGCAGGGCCTTCTACATTCCTTTTCGCCATAGAGGGGGCACGTAGCTGGAGGCGTGGGCAGGACTCAACGGGAGATGGCACTGCCACCTGGTGATGTGAACACTTTATCACCCACGGACGGCCCTTTAACATCCGGTGGCATGAAAATTAAGGCCAAGAGCAAACGTGTGGGAAGATGCCCAGCCTCATTCATAATTAAAGAAATGCAAATTGAAACAATAAAATAAGATTTTCGTCCATCCACTTGGGTAAACAGCACAGACTTTGACGGTAGCCTTGGTGAAGAAGTGGGGGGTGTGATGTGCTCCCTCACACGTGACTGGGTGCAGTGGAAATGGGAACAACGACTTTTTAGAGCTTGCTGCTCAGAGTGGGGTCCAAAGGCCAGCATCACCTGGAGTTTGTGAAAATGCAGATTCCCAGGTACCACCCTGGACCTGCTGAACTGGAAACTGGGGGTGGGGCCCAGCAATCCGTGTTTTAAGCCCTTTAGGTGATGCTCATGTAGTCTAAAGAGACGCACTGGCTTAGAGGACAGTTTGGCTCGAAATTCCACTACTTTTTTAAAATATTACATTTTCTAAATGGTTACTGCTGGAGACTAGGAAGACAATTGATTTTTTTATGATGAGCTACTATCTGGTCATATTGCTGAACCCTCCCATCAGGTCTAATAATTTGTGTGAATATTCTAGTTAGATTCTCTTGTCTGCAAATAATGACAGATCTGCCTTGTGCTTTCTAGTTTGTGTACCTCTTCTTTCTATTTCTTATCTCCCATTCCATCTGCTAGGACCTCCAGAGCGATAATGAATTCTGTCCTGCTTTCAGGAATTATTCTACAGGTAGAGACATATTTGGACAACGTATGTGAAGATACCTGTGCAGGAACATTCATTACAGCAGCACCTGTGACAGCAAAACCCTGTAAAATGCCAAAATACCCATCAGTGTGGGGCTGGGTAGATCAACCAGGGCCCATCCAGGTGGCGGAATACCATGCAGCCAATAAAAAGGTTGGGGTAGATCCAAATATGCTGCTTTTAAGAGACATCAGACATACGTTGTTTGAAAAGAAAGGATACAGAGGGGTGTGTATTGTATAAAGATACACAAACATATGCGATTACGTGTACACAGAGTTTCTGGAAGGATACGCAAACAGTTCTCAATAGTTCCTTCTGGGGGGCTGGAGGCAAGAGGGAGAGGGACTCTTAGGCAAATGTTTCTTTACACTATTTTAATTTTTAGGTTCTGCAATTGTTACTTTTTTCAGTAATAAAATTAGTATTTCTAAAGAATTTTTTAAAAATAGATGAGCTAAGGCGTGTCCAGAGGTGAGCGCCTCCCTGTCTGGATCAGGATTTCACGGGCTGGGCTTCATGCTAGAACGCCGTGCGCTGGTGTTTAAGGGGCAGAGGCTGGAGCAGAGCCCACGGCCTCATCTGGCTGATGGCTCGTTGGCCATGAATCCTGTTTCCAGGTGGGCCCTCGTCAACTCAGAGAAAGTCAACACTGGGATTCATTTAGCAAGATTCTCTCCCACAATTTAATTTGAGTAGTTTTACCTCAAACACAATTTCTGTTCTCCAGGACACCCTGGGCACTTTGCCCATCACACTTCATAGAGGTGCTGGGCCAGTTTACCTTCTACAGCGTGGCCTCGGGCCAAGTGGGTGCGAATCGCCCTACTGCTCTCAAGCTTAGGACTCTTGGACTTACAGGTTTCCTGACCTCTCTGAGGCAGTTTCCCCATCTGTAAAATGGGCAAAGTAATGCCAACATTGAGGGGATGGTGCGAGGGGTAAATAAGAAAGTATAAAGTGTGACTCAATAAAGTATTCTTGGAGGGGCTTCCTGCCATCCCATCCCTGGTGCTCACGGTCTTTACTGAACTCTCTGCATGTTCGTCCAGGGCAGGTTGTGGGCAGGCATCCTTTGGTCTCCAGTGTGTATTCCAGGCTTATGATCCAGGGAGGGCTTCCGACTCCCGTTTGCACGTGAGGAACCTGGACTCAGAGATGAAAGGACTTGACACAGTCAGTCGTGGAGAATGGACCAAAGCGTGTGGGTTCTGATGCTGTGTCCTGGACTTTGCATGCCTCCTCCTGGACTTTGATATCTTCTTCTGCCACCTGAATCCAACCGCCTCCCCACTTTAAAACACCATCACGAAAAAGCCAGGTACAAAAACTGAATGTACTCTCTGCCTAGCGTCTTCCCACTTTTATAAGGATGGGGAAAAAATGGGAAGAATGTAGACCAATATGTCAAATGGTAGGATTAGAAGTTGTTTTTATTTTCTTCCTTATCTTGATTTTCTAGAATTTGTACAATAATACGCACCTCCTATGTAAAGGTGGGAAAACTGCATATATATTTATGGTACCAGTTTTTAAAAAATACATGTTATACATCGATACACAGAAAATGGAAAAACATAAACATAGCTACAAAATGATTCCAGTGTAATGTTAAATTTTAGAGTAAGATACAAATCTACATGTTTAAATATGAAGACAAAAGACAAGGGGTTGGGAATGGAGTGATTTCTGAATGATGGTTATGGAAAACGTTATGTTCTCCTGTACTTTCTGAAAAGTTAACATTAACTTTTTTTTTTTTTTTTTTTTTTTTTTGTGGTTCGTGGGCCTCTCACTGTTGTGGCCTCTCCCGTTGCGGAGCACAGGCTCTGGACGCGCAGGCTCAGCGGCCATGGCTCACGGGCCCAGCCGCTCCGCGGCATGTGGGATCTTCCCGGACCGGGGCACGAACCCGTGTCCCCAGCATCGGCAGGTGGATTCTCAACCACTGCGCCACCGGGGAAGCCCCCAACATTAACTTTTAAAAAGACCAAATATCACCTTTTCAGAGAGGACTTTTCTCAGTACTGTATGGGAAACATTCCCCTGCCTGCAGAGAAGGAAATCACTTCTATCCCCTCATCTTCTTTATTTTTATCAATCGCCTATATCACTACCTGGGATTATACTATGCAGCCAGGTCTTTGTTTGTCTCCCCCTCTGGAGTGTCAGCCCTCTGAGGACACGGACCTATGCCTAGAGCGGTGTCCAGCACACGTCAGGTGTTTAATTTGCTGGATGAATCAATAGATGGATGGAAAGGTGGATGAATGGAGGAGAAAAGTGCTGACATTGCGGGAACTAGGTGGACAGCACCAGAAATGTGAGTTTCGTCATCCTGATACGCATTGAGTCCCAACTACATGCCAGTCCCTCTGCTGGGGGTGAGGCATGTGGGGACGGAAGGGAACTCACATTTATTAAGTAATTGATTACATGTCAAGCTTCACAAACACTATCTCATTTAATCTTCTCAACGACCCTACAAGACATAGTATAAAACACATTTCTCTACTCGGCAGGTGATTCTTTAGAAGATAGGAGAGCTAAGGTGCATGGAGGGCTTCCTGTGCTCTCAGCGCTTGGCAGGTATGATCTAATATGACCTCCCAATACCTTGTGCAGGAGGCATCCCACCCACTGAGCCAGAGACCGACCAGATGTGTGGGGCGCTGGGTGGAGGTGGGGCGGAGAAGGAGTTTGGCCAGGGTCCACGACACGCAAGGGTGGAGCAGGATGCCGGTGCAGCGGCATCTGTAAGTGTCATGTGTCGTTTCACGGGGTAATGCTGTGAGGATGGAATGAGAAGATGAGTCTGAAATTAATGACACACACAGGAGGCACTCACAACAATGTGTTGAGTGAATATTTGTGGTTCGTGGATGAGAAGACTGAGACTCAGAGCTGGTCCATGACTGCCCCCTGGTCAGGAAATGTAAGTGGGGGATCTAAGGGTTAAACCCAGGTCTGTCTGGCACTGAGACCCCTGTCTTTCCACATTATCAGAGCCAATAGTGATTAGAATGCAGTGGGCCAAGGACTTAGAGATAGGCACAGTCTCCAGTGCAAACCTTAAAGGGCAAAGTAAGACAGGGAACAGAAAGGGATCGATAAGGTTTCACCAAGGAGATGGAGGGAGACACCAAGGGCTGGAGGAAATATCCAAGATGTTAACAGAGGTTCTTTTCTGCGGGAGCGATTGCAAGGGCCAAGGGACAGAGGTGTGAAATAGCGTGGGCTATGGGTGCTGTGACTTCAGAGCAGGGGTTGGGAGGAGAGGGGAGGAGGGGCTGGGGAGGGAGAGGGGCTGGAAGGATAGATCCAGGCCAGGTCAGAGAAGTACTGAAAGTCCTTGAACTTCATCCTGGAGATCCTGGATCTCAAGCCTGGATGCACATTAGACCCGCCTGGGGAGCTCAAACATAGACCAGTGACCAGAGCCACCCCAGACCCAAGGAACCAGAAGGGCAGGTGGCCAGCGTGACTGGAGCCTAATGAGGGAGAAGTTGAGCCACGAGGGGCCTGGTCATTGACGGTCCTGCAGGGCCACCGTGAGGACTACGCTGTTTCTCTGAGGTTGCAACCCGAGTCTGTCTGGTCCCAACACCTATGTCTTTGAGTGGCGGAAGGAGAGGCTCAGAGGGGACAGAGCCTGGCTGAAGGGAGAGACTTCACTAGGCTGCTGGACAGTCCCGGAGAGACACCAAAATCTTCTCCCAGACCTTTGGAGCAATGGGAATCGGGAGAAAGGCAGTGATTCCAGGGATGCTTGACAGGTCAGAAAACAGATCATGCCTGGGTGCTCCAGGTGGGAGAGCGGGGCTCCCCACCTGGTTGCTGCTTGGCTCTGTAAAGCTGCACGCCTGCTTGCAGCACTGTTGAGCGCTGAAGATCCACATACAGAGACCCAGCATGGTCCCCATGAAGCACCCCAGGAGGTCTTGGTTGTCACCTAGCTGTCAGTGGGGCGGGGGACAGGCGGGGAGGAGAGAGACAGACTCAAGGGCAAAGGTTGGGGCAGGGGGTGAAGGAAAGCTTTGTTGGAGCAGGGATTTGGGATGAAGATCCCAACTGGGGGAGTGGGGAGCCCCCCGCCCCTTAGGGAAGTCTGTCGGGGATGTAGGCACAGCTGGGGGCCTGGGGGTCTGGAATCTTTCGGCTGTTGTAATACTTGCCCTGAAGTGTGGGCTCCAGTCCTGTCACTTCAAGAAACAGAACTTGACCTTGACTTGGGGGCCCCTCTCCGTGTTGGGGCCACTCCCTTCTTAGGGGGAAAAGACAGTGACGCTGGGCAGAAACAGAGGGGAAGGAGACAGCTCACATCCCAGTCTGAGGGAATCATGGCTGGAGAGGAAGGGCATCTATGTTTAAATCCTTGCTGGAATGTCTCACTCTGCCCATTTCCATTTCATATTTCAGCTAAAAAATGATGACAGAGGTTACAGAGCCGCCTCCCCCCCTCCTCGGTAATTACCAAATTAACACATTCTAGCAGGCGAGCCCCCAGCAGCAGCTGCGATGAATGCATGAGAAGAGCTAGCTGGGAGCCTGCCCCTGCCGGCTTTAACCTCCTTAAACAGCGCGACCCCCTGCGGGGTCTCTGGGGCCAGTCTCTGCCGCATGCCCTCCCTCCCCGTCCGTTTAATAGGCTCTGGGGCCGGGCTTAATGTGCCAGGCAGTGCACGTCCCACCCTTGGGGGCCTGACCCCACGGGTCAAGGAGACGGCTTCCTCACACAGGCAGGAAGCCGGGAAAACGAGCCCCAAATTAATTTATTCAGCCAATTCATTAGGCAGGCGTGGATTGTGTGCTGAGTACTTGTCCAACCCGGGCTAGGGGCTGAGGGGAGGCACGATAAACGTAGGATGGGGCTGCTGCCTTCCAGGAGCTTGCTGTTCAGGGGGGAACGAGGAAAACGATTCAGTGGCCAGCGTGGAACGGACTCCAAGCTCCTGAGGAAGCCCAGGCAGGAGGATGGGTTGGTTCTCGTGGAAGGTGGCAGGGACGTGGATGGTGGGGGATGTGTGCTGAAGCCGGCACCGGGGATGGGCGAACTGAGCTGAACGCTAGAGGATGCCCCGCTTGAAACAGGGGGAGCGGGTGTTATCTCTGAAATAAGAGCAGCAAAAGCAGGAGTCTGGCCTGAGTACGGCATGGTCCTGTTAGTGATGGAGTGTAAACTGAGGATGGGAAGGGTGGGAAAGGCGTGGCTGGGCGGGAGCCAGCTCCAGGAGGACGCAGGACCTACCAGGTGTTTTCAGCAAAGGGAGGGACACACCTGGGCTGCTGATCCCAGGTTAGAGACCAGGAAGGAAGCTGATGCGGTGGAACCTGGTCAAGAAAGTGCCTGTGCTGGTCTCGGGGCCCAGAGGAAGGCAGGGAGGAACTCGAGGGAGAATTCAAAGGAAGAATCACAAGCTGGGCGCCTTATTAGACGTGAGGCTCGGAGAAAGGTAGGTGCTGGGGGTTGAGCCGACTCTCTAGGAGGGAATCCACCTGGGAGGAAGAATGTGGGCGAGGATGGCAGGGGCTTTGGGGTGAGAGCTGCGCTGTGGGCTCTGTGGGAGCCACTGGTCACAGGGCAGGTACGGGCCCCGGGTGGGGTCCAGAGACCCAGGATTCACCAACCCTCAGGCCGCGACATCCTCAGGAGGAACCTCCCCTCTCTGACCCTCTTCAAAGCACGCCTTGCCGGAGGAGGCTCGGGTGCTCGTTTTCCTAATTGACCGAGCTTATTTATTTTTAATTTTTAAAAATTTTTTTGCGGTACGCGGGCCTCTCACTGCCGTGGCCTCTCCCGTTGCGGAGCAATAGGCTCCGGACGCGCAGGCTCAGCGGCCATGGCTCACGGGCCCAGCCGCTCCGCAGCATGTGGGATCTTCCGGGACCGGGGCACGAACCCGCGTCCCCTGCATCGGCAGGCGGACTCTCAACCACTGCGCCACCAGGGAAGCCCTTGACCGGGCTTTAATAGCAGACCACAAATACCCGTCCATCAGCTCCATTCATTCTCTTAATACAGTTGAAATTCAGGAAGCACTCCTGGGCTTCCACCTGTCCTTGACTGCGGGACCCGGAACCAGGACGGGACGGAGAAGGATCACAGGGTATCTTTAAAGGTGACACTGGACCATGTGGTGGCTCTATTTTTAATATTTTGAGGAATCTCCACGTTGTTTTGCACAGCGGCTGCACCATTTTACATTCCCACCGACCGTGCACAAGGGTTCCAATTTCTCCACACGCTCACCCACATGCTTATTGTTTGCTTTTTTGACGACAGCCATCCTGACGGGTGTGAGGTGGTGTCTCACTGTGGTTTTGATTTGCGTTTCCCTGATGATTAGTGGTGCCGGGCACCTTTTCTTATCTGTATGTCTTCTTTGGAGAAATATCTCGATGAATGCGTAAATTAATGTGGCATATACATAAAATGGGATATCCTTCAGCCTTAAAAATGAGTGAAATCCTGCCAAATAGGATAACATAGATGACTCTTGAAGACATGATGTTCCGTGAAACAAGCCAGCCACAGAAGGACAAGTGCTGCGTGGTTCTGCTCAGACGAAAGATCTAAAACAATCAAATTCATGGAAGCGGGAAGTACGATGCTGGTTGTCAGAGGCCAGGGGGAGGTGAGAGGAGGCAGCTGCTCTTCAAGGGGTACAGAATTTCAGTTGCGCAAGATGAAGAAGTTCTAGAGGTCTGCTTCCAACATTCTGCTCGTAGTTAACAATACTGTTCTGTACACTTGAAAATTTGTCAAGTGGGTAGATCTCTGTTAAATGTTCTTACCATAATAAGATAAGATGGGGTAAGATAAGGTGGCACTAATGACACCTGACTGCTGAGAGGCTGAGCTAGGGATGCAAAGACAATTTATCTGATATCACTAATATTGCAAATCTATCTGAAAGGAAACCTGTAACGCCCGCACAGAACTAGCCCATTCAGAACACCGGCTTAGCGACACTTGAAGGAGTGAAACAGGAAGTTAGCAAGGTGTCTCTCCACATTTTCATCTTCAGGTGAGATGGAAAAGTAGGCACTCTGCTTGAATCCCTTACTCCCATCTTGCATGGAAGGAAGCAGAGAGAACTGCCGTATAATAAGCACTTGCATTTATAGGATCTCATTTAATCCTCACGACATACAATAAAATTGGAACCATTGCTCCCATTTTGCAGACGAGAAAACCAAGTTTAGAGAGGTAAGTTACCTCTCCTGTCCAAGTGTACCTGTAGGTGTGGCGTCCTAGGAGGGTGTCTCTGCAGGGCAGCGGCTGTGGGCCACCCTACGGGAAATAGCGGCGAAGGGTTTGAAGATCCCAAAGAAATGAGGTC
This sequence comes from Monodon monoceros, assembly GCF_005190385.1. NCBI lineage: Eukaryota > Metazoa > Chordata > Mammalia > Artiodactyla > Monodontidae > Monodon > Monodon monoceros. The sequence goes on from NW_021703786.1 coordinate 28,702,694, forward strand.
CAGCTTGGATTTAGCACCTAAGAGCTGGGTATCTTCATGCAGGTTACTGAATAATAGCACCTATTGCAAAGGTTTGTTAAGAGGATGTATGGAGATCATTTACAGCACGTGCTGAGCCATCAATAAATCTTCGTGTCATAGTCATTGTCACCATCACCATTATCACCATCATCGTCACTGCCACTGTTATCCAACCCAGGAAAATGCAGGCAGCCACAGCCCCTCACCCTGCATCTCTTCCCCCACCCCCACCCCGGGTGTGAATGTCATGTCTTCTTAAATTGGCTATTTCTTTTGAAGACGTCTTAACCAAAGCCCCATGCCTCCAGAGTCCTCACCATGACAAACGTCAATAACAGTGATGACTCCCTGAGGCTGAATTTTAAAAGAGCATTAAAGATTAAAGGATGCACAGGCCAATTACTAGGACAAGTAAATGACTTTAGAAGTAATTACATATAATTTTTCTTGTTTATTTGGCATTAGTTGTAAGTGTCCATAATCCTGGGTCCCAGAGGTCCTTCACTTTGGGTTTGCTTTGGGCAGATGAAGGGCCTCGGCCCCAAATGCAGAGGCTGGGGGTGGGGGAAGGGCCCTGGGGCACAGGGACTCTTGGCCTCTCTAGACTCAGCCTGGTTGACTTGCTTCAGATCCACAGACAATTTCATCATCCACCCTCCCTAAACCATTCCTAAGAGACGCCTGTCTATCTCAAACTGTGGGAAGCCCCGGGCTGCCCACCAGCCTCTACTCCCTGTGGGCTGACGGGGGAGGCAGAAGGTGGCACAGGTGTCCTCTGGGGTCTGCAGCATTGCCCAGAGAGGAGGTCATGTGACCGAAGCGTATGTGAAAGGCAAGAGTAGGTCACTAGTGAGGGAGAGGCGGGGCTGGAGAGGGCACTGCGTGGACTGTGGTCAGGAGGAAGTAGAATTTCCAAAGTCACGTGGAGGAGAAGGGGGAGCGTTATGGCTAAGACATTCCGTTTGGTTAAAAGGGATAGAAGCCTACTCAAACCAGCTCAATGAAAGGGTCTACTATTGGAGGATGTGTTAGTTACAAACTGAGTGGCCTAAAACAACAGAAATGTATTGTCTCACAGTCTGGAGGTCAAAAGTCTGAGGTCAAGGTGTCAGCAGGGTTGGTTCCTTCTGGAGGTTCTGGGGGAGAATCTGTTCCAGAATCCTCTCTGGTGACTGCCAGCAATCCTTGGCATTCCTTGACTTATAGAGGCATCACTCCAGTCTCTGTCTCCATCTTCACATGGCTACTTTTCTGGGTCCTCCATGGTCTTCCCTCTGTGCGTGTTGCTGTGTCTAAACTTCCCTCTGCTTGTAAAGACCAGCCATTGGATGAGGGCCACCCTAATCCAGTATGACCTCGTCTGAACCTGATTACATCTGCAAAGACCCTTCTTCCAAATAAGATCATATTCACAGGTTCTGGGTGGGCATCACCATTCAACCCAGTACAGAAGAGTATTATAAAGATACAAACAATCTGAGATTGACACTCGAGCAGAGCTGCACTTCCCTGAAGCTAGAGTTGGAGACTGGAAAGTTGGGGGACCATGGGTGGCAGCACTGTTGGGCCACTCCACACCCATTGTCCCCTTCTCCTTGCTAACGGAAACTGATTCTGTCCAGTATTGGGCATGCGTGTGCTTCGGGAGGTGGGACCTCCCCAGCCCAAGAGGGAGCTCAGTTTAGTCAAAGCTAATCATGGGGATTCCACCCATCTTGCCAATGACTGTTTTAGGCATGGTCCTGTGATGCCACCCCAGCCAATTAGATTTAAAGGTAAGTATGATGGGGGTGGGGTGGCTTCTGAGAAATAACATTTCCGTGATTAAAAAGAGATGTAGCAGTTTTGCCATGTCAGAATAATGGGTATCAGACTAACCCTGCTGCCATACATGACAACAAAGTTGGGTAAATTAAGTAAAGCAACAGTTTTACCTTGGATGGGCTTTGGACACAAGCTTTGGACTGTAGACAGTGCAGGGCTGAGATTCATGACAGAATGGAAACATACAAGGCAAGCTCCACCTTCACCTGGGTTTTCTTCCCAGGAGCATTTCCAAACTAAGGCATGTAGAGCCATAGTATCATTGGGTGGAAAAGGCAAAGAACAAAGTTCAGGATTGCTGAGGAATCTTGAATTTGCAGGGCAGGATACCAGAGGTGAGGGAGCTACACAGAGAAATATGTCCCCAAATTGGCATGGAGTTCACTTGAGTTTGGAACCAAATACTAAGCAGATTATGCACTGGGCAAGACTACGTGAGACCTGACACAGAACAACTATTAGGAGGTTGTGAGTTAAATGGAGATTCCAAAGGTTGTACAGTGCTGAGAGACACTGAAGTTCTGACCACCCAAAGTGGAGACACACTACTGAATACTCAAAAATTTTGTTGAGACTCCAGAAAGGCTACACCCTAGGAATAAGGCTACACTAGCCTTAGAGTAAAAGCTACTTTACATCCTCTCTAATGATGCTTAAAACCAAGCCACGGCAAGATTAAGCTGATCCACTAGTAAATTAACTATCTATCAGAACAAAATGCAACACTTTAAAGACAAAATAATACAGATGACCAATAATGTAATCTCAACAATATCTGGCATACAGTCGAAAATTACTAGCTATATGAAGTAGGAAAATGTGATGAAATTCTCAGGAGAAAAACTAAGTCAACAGAAACAGACCCAGAGGTAACAAAGATACTGGAATTGGCAAGCAAGATTTTTAAAAGAGAGAGAGAAAGAAAGAGAGAGAGAGAATCTCAACAGAAACTATATATATATATTTTACTGGAGGTTCTAGAACTTAGAAATTTTTTTAAATTATGGGCTTAACAGCAAAAGAGACACTGCAGAAGAAAAGATCAGTAAACTTGAGGGCAGGTCAATAGAAATTCTCCAAACTGAAGTATGGGAGTGGGCATGGGGGAAGTGGGCAAAATTGGTAGAATCTCAGAGATCTGTGGGACAATATCAAGTAACCTAAGATATGTATAATGGAAGTCCCAGAAGGAAGAGAGAAATAAAATGGGACAGAAAAAATATTTTAAGAAATAGGAACTCTAAATTTCAGATTTCATGAAAAAATATCAATCCACACGTCCAACAATTTCAACAAACCTCCAACAGGATAAACACAAAGATATATCAGAGTCAAGTTCCTGAAAATCAAATACAAAGAGAAAATCTGAACAGTAGTCCAAAAAATGATGAATTATATAAAGGGAAAAAGACAGCAAGAATCACCATTGACTTCTTATAAGAAAAACTAGAAGCCAGTGAACAAAAGAATAACATTTTTAAAGGCTGAAAGAAAAAGCTATTGACCTAGAATTTTATACCCAATGAAAATATTCTTCAAACCTAAAGCAAAATATAAAAATAATAAAAATTAAGAAATAATAAATAATAAGATAAAATAATTTCTTATGATTCTACCTTTTAACATAGCCTTAGGGTAATTTGGGACCAAATTAGCCCCCAAATAAATGCTGCTCACAAATTATCAAAGCTCACTCAAGAAGAGATAGGTAATCTGAATAACTCTATACCTATTTTTTTTTTTTTTTTTTTTTTTTGCGGTACGCGGGCCTCTCACTGCCGCGGCCTCTCCCGTTGTGGAGCACAGGCTCCGGACGCGCAGGCTCAGTGGCCATGGCTCACGGGCCCAGCTGCTCCGCGGCATGTGGGATCCTCCCGGACCGGGCCACGAACCCGTTACCCCTGCATCAGCAGGCGGACTCTCAACCAGTGCGCCACCAGGGAAGCCCCTAAATTAATTTTTTTAGTCAAAACCTTCCCACACACACAAAAATCAATCCAGTCCCAGTTGGTTTCACTGGTAAATGCTGACAAATATTTAGGGAAGAAATAATACCCACTCTGCATAAATTCTTCCCAAATCTTAAGAGGAGGGAATACTTTTCAACTCATTTTATGAGGACAGCTTTATCCTGATACAAAAACAAGACAAAGATATTATAATGAAAGAAATGTATAAACCAATACTCCTCATGAACACAGATATAAAAATCCTTTAAAAATTTTTAGCAAAATTAATCCATCGTTATATAAAATAAATTATACATCCTGAACAAATAGAGTTTATCCCCGGAATGCAAGATTTGTTTAACTTCCTAAAATCAGCTAATGTAATTCACCATATTAACAGGCTTAAAAAAATATATATGGTCATCTGAATAGCTGCAGTTAAATCTGAAAATTTCATAATCGGAACGCTTAGCGAATTAGTAATAGAAGGACACTTCCTCCAACACACAAACAAAAAACAAAAACAACAGAAAGCGTCAGCTAACATTATACCTAATGGCAAAACTCTGATCAGATAACATAAGGTAAAGATGCCCTTTCTCGCTACTTGAATTCAACATTGTATTGGAGTTCTAGTCAGTGCAACAAGGCAAGAAAAAAAAAACGTATCGGATTAAAGAGGAATAAATAAAACTGCCTTTCATCAATAGAAGGCATGATTGTTCACATAGAACATCTTAAGGAATAATTTTTTTAAAACTACCACATCTAATAAATGAATTTCTAAAGGTATTAGGCTATAAAGTCAATATGCAAAAGTCAATCAAATATTTATATTAGCAAGAAACAGTAGAAAATGAAAATTTCAAAACAATTTCATTTACAAGAGGATCAAAACTATAAAATACTTAGGGACAAATTTAACAAAAGACATATAAGAACTCTACACTGAAAACTATGAAAATTGCTGAGAGAAAATAAAGAAAACCTAAATAAATGAAGAGATATACCAGAACCTTGAATTAGGAGAGTCAATATTTTAAGATGTCAATGGCTCTATAGATAAAATCCCAATTAAAATTCCAGCAGGATCTTTTTTTGTAGGAATTGACAAACTGATTCTAAAATTTATACGGAAAGCCAAAGGACCTAGAATAACCCAATCTTAAAAAAAAAACAAATTTGGAGGACTTAACATTATCTGATTACAAGATATTTCAAGCTTTACAAAGGAGAGTGCTTGTGTTCAGTTTGTAACTCCATAGAAGTCCCTGTGAGGTGGTCTTGGGAGACACAGCGTTGCTTGTACTCCCTTTGGCTGCATGTGGCACTGGCCGCTGGACCAGAACACAATTCAGGCAGAGAAGATGGAAAGCGCAAAGAACAATGGACCCGCAAGGGTGCTTACTGAGGTCATGACTGTTGCCTTGATGTTGATTTTTTCTGCATTGCCTAAAATCAAATACAGCAGCTCAATAAATGTCAACAGTACCAGTGAGAAGGAAAGTTGTAGATGAGTCAATGCATGCGAAAAACAAAGAATGAGTTAATGAATGGATGGATGGATGGACCAGTGAATGACTGGATAAGCCAGTGAATGATCTAATGGCTGAACAAACATCCCTCCATGGAACCAGCAGGGATGTGGTGAGAGCAGGAAACAGCAACTTCTGCTTTTCTTTGATTCTTTTTTATCTCTCAGATCACAGGTACCATTTACTTCCCTCTTGGGGGCTTTGTCCACTGTGGCTGCCAATAAAACAGGACACAATTAGAGAGCGAACCTATAAAAGCAGGGCTTTCCAGTGGCTGAACATATAAAACAATCACCTTTGCTCCGTATAGCTGTCCCCGCACTGAGTTAAAACGGTACTTGGGTTGCCCGTGGTTTTATTTCTGATCACACGTAAGGATGTGTGTCCCTGGCTAACATTTGCTGCTTGTCTTCTATTGCATTTCATCAGCCCATCTGCCAAGAACCTGAAACAGGAGCCCAGAGCCAGCTTACCCTTGACCAGAGCCCCCATGCATCCCAGGCTCTCTGGCTGGGCTGCACCCCAGTCCCTACTCTCAGTTGGGAGAGTGTTGGCAGCCCCTCTCCTCCACCTCTCAGAAGCTGCCACTGGAGTTGTGGTTTGCACATCCGTATCCAACAAGTGAGAACATCTGAGGTGGACCAGGGCCCTTCATTTGCGTAGCTCTTCAGGAGAAGGGGCTGAACACACATGACAGAAGCTCAAGACATGCTTATTGAATGCAAGAGAAGAAAAAAATAGCTTAAACTTTATGTCTCAAAGCATCCCTAGATGTCGTATTGAAACAGGAACAGAGACTTTCCCACTAAAGGCAACAAGCTTCACAAGTGGAATTTCTAGAATTTCTCGATCAGAGGGCAAGGAAGCACACTCCTCACATTTCTGGGCATTTGCGCTCACACCACACTCAGACCAGGCTGGCTCTGCGTACTTGGGGGTGAGGCTGCTGACTGTCTTTCCACTGAGATGCCCTTGATCCAGAGAGAGATCTTCATCCTACCATGCTCGGTGGGTATTCAGAAACCACAATTTCCATGGATGCTCAGCAGCTGCGTCCAGTCCCTCCAAATCTATCCATCCATCAGGAGGGAGGTGGGCTGGGTCTAGTTCTACGGCTTCCTGGTCCTATGACTCTGGGTGAGGGACTTAACTTCTCTGAACTCCAGTTTCTTCATTCGAAAATGGGGCTGATGAAACATACTTGAAGGGTAAAAATAAACGAAATACTGAATATAAAAATTCACTTTGCTGACATAGGCATAGGGTAATATAATCCAATAATTACATTGTTGATGGTGATTCATATTTTTGACATCTACTTCTTCCCAAGTTTCCCGATGGGCAGGATATTCTTTCTGTCCCCCCCCCCCCACCAAAGCCACCCTGCTCTGTGTCCCTGGAGGCTGGCCTCTAGGAACTGCATCAATTAGTCTCCCTTGTCCTCTGTCTCCTAGTTGGCTTCAGCCAGTGGAAAGCACCAGCAGATGTAAAGGGCAGGAGGAGAAAGGGGTCAAGGTATTTATTCCCCCCGCTCCCTCCCTGCTGGATCTCTTCCTGGCCATAGCTGATTCAGGATGCAGCTTCTGTCCGACCGCCCTCCCTATAGCTACAGGTCTTGGTGAGTTCTGCATACTGCTCTCTCCCCTTTTAGCCCCAGGAGTGGTAACAATTTCCAATTGGTTTTTTTTTTTTTTTTTTTTGGAGAAGGAAAATTCTTTAATATAAAAAAGTTGCTATGATTAACGAATTTTTCAGAATTTCTTGGTTGTTAGTAAGATTTGAAAGCTTATAGCTTCTATAGTTTAACTTTTGAAACAAGAGGTGTATTTGTGTGTAAAGAATGTGGGGATTCATGAAATTGTATGCAAAAATATGCACGCACATGCATATGTCGTGTTCTGGAGAAAGGCTTCGTAGCTTTTTTTTTTAACATCTTTATTGGAGTATAGGATGAAAATTTTTAACCCAACTAGCAATATGTGTGCAATTATTTATAAATTAATACATGTACAACTGTAAGAGGTCCTGTTGGGTCTGAATGTCTTACATGCATTAGCTCACTTTCTTCATAGGAATCTAGAAAGTAGGCGCTAGTCTTATCCTTTTTTTTTTAAAAGATGTGAACACTAAGCGACAGAGAGATTCGGGAACTCCCTGGTGGTCCAGTGGTTAGGACTCAGTGCTTCCACTGCACGGGACGTGGGTTCTATCCCTGGTTGGGGGGAACTTAAGATCTCACAAGCCAAGTGGCAAGACCAAAAAAAAAAAAAAAAAAACAAAAGAACAAAAAGGGGGACAGAGAGATTTAAATAGCTGGCTAGACCAACCTCAGCACTGTTGACACTTGTGGCCGATCAGTCTCTTTTGTGGGGCTGTCCTGTGCATTGCAGGCTGTTTGTCAGCACTCTTGGTTTTACCCACTAGACGCCGGTAGCACCCCCCTCCCCCTCCCCCAGGTGTCACCATCAAAAATGTCTCCAGACATTGCCCAGTGTCTCCTGGAAGCAAGATCTTCCTGCGTTGAGAACCACTGGCCTAGAGTAACTAGCAAGATACACATTATAAAATATACACACAGAATATGGGAAAATGTAAAGCATAATACTAAAACTTAAATGCAACTCATAGTTTTAACATTCCCTTCCAGCATCCCAGCGGATGCCCTGGTGTGGCTCCTAGAGCAGTGGTCCGCAACATTTTTGGCACCAGGGACCGGTTTCGTGGAAGACAATTTTTCCACGGCCGGGCTGGCAGTGTGGTGAGGGGGGGATGGCTCTGGCGGTAATGCGAGCGAGGGGGAGTGGCAACATCTCCTGCTGTGCGGCCCAGTTCCTCACAGGCCGCTGGCCGGTACCGGTCTGCGGGCTGGGGGGTGGGGACCCCTGCCCTAGAGTGTGTGCGCCATCTCTAAGACCAGTGTCCTGGAGACGTGCTGGAATACAAGGCCATCCTCTGTCCTCAGGAGCATAAAATCCAGGGTGACAAAACACATACACCAGAAAGGCTCTCAATGCAAGAGAGCAGATTAGAAAAACATGGTCGCAATTGATTGATCGGATTGGTATTTCATAAACGGTGGCAAGTGGTTTCTCTGCTGAATGGGCCATCTAGAATTTCGGGACAAGGGCATGTCACCCAGACCCAGGATGCAAAGGATCAGAAGGAAAGAAGGGGCGAGACCCTGGAACGCTTTCATGAATCTCTTACCTCTTCCTCTGTCTCTCCGTCTTCGGCTGCTGGGAGTTTGTTCATTTATTTATTCACTCAACAAATATTTGCCCAGTGCCTACTCTGTGCCAGGATTGGTTTCTGGAGTGGGAACATCAGTGAGAAAACCAGACCTTGCTGCCCTCAGGGGCTGACATTCCAGCATCCTTTTGAGTTCAACCCCGTCTGCCAGCTCCCTGCCTCTGAGCTGCCACCCACGTCTTACCCCCAGAACCCTGTTGTTATGATTCCCTCCAAGTTGGGATTCAAGACCAATATGGAACGGCCAGAGCTGCTTGGGCTGGGTTTCCGTCCCTCAGGCCAAGAGTCAGGACAGGCCCAGGCAGCTGCTCCCTGTTTCCCACTCCTCCCGTGGGGAGCAGAGTGGATCCAGAAAATCCTCACTCAGGCCGCCCTTTTGCAGTGTGTTTCTGGCATCAGGAGCCACACGGATCAAGAAACAACCAGCTCTTCCCTCTAACACGTGCTATAAAAACACGTGGTGCTCTTCTAACAGGGCTATAAAAATAAAGTTTTTAAAGGCACATTCGGTGGAACTTTGGCCGGGCAGCAAGCTGCAGTCCCGCCTGGTGCTGACGCCGGGGCCACGTTCCTCCAGGGCCAGCCCACCCGTCCCCGGCCCTTGACGCTTATGCACAAGCCCAGCTCTTCCAAGTGACTCTGACAAGCTGACTGAGGCAGTTCCTGTGTTTCTTGTATGTGTGTGTTTGCAAGAGCCCGACTGCCCGCTGCTGTGGGCTTCTATCTAATAAAGAGCTATAATGTACTGACCGTCCTCCACCATGGCCTCGCTTCACTTTCCTGGGCCATTTACTCCTTTATAGAATTTAATCTGCCGCTGAAATTCACTGAATTATTAAGGGGAGCCCGGGGCCCAGTACTGAGATAATTAAACCATTCACTCAGCAACGCCCACGTGTGTACAGGCGTGGACCCTCTCCGCGGGTCCTGGGCTCTATGTACCCACCCCACACCCCCAGCCCCAGCCCCCAGGGCAGGGGTTGTGCTCCTGACATAAAATCCTCAGTGACTTATCACCCCCTTTAGAATAAAACCCGAATTCCTCCCCAGGGCCTGAGGGTCCTCCCGGCCCGACACTGGCACCCGCCTCTCAGGCCTCGTGCCTTAGGGATGAACCTGCCCTGAACGCCCAACCTAAAGGACCCTGCCCAGCGGCTCCCTCCTTTTATCTAATTTAATTTTTCTCCTGCACTTACTGCTGTTTAAAATCATCTTGTTTGTTTGTTTCTTGTCTGCTTTCTCCTGCTGGAATTTCAACACCATGAAAGCAGGGATCCACCCGTCCTGGTCCTTGCTGAATCTCCATGCTGAGAGCAGCACGTGGTGTGTAACGGGGGCTCAGGAAACATGTCTTGAATGAAGGAAGGGAGGAAGGAAGGAATGACCTTCTTGGCCGGTAAGTACTCAGGTCCAGTTAACTGCTTCTGAGTGATCGGAGCACACTTCCCCTCTCCACTTTGCTGTTGTAGGCACAGTCTGAGGTTTGGGGAAGTGGGGAGGGAGAAGAAAGCCAGCCCAGATTCCTTGGAGCGAGGTGTGGAGTTGAAAACTCTCCCCCCACGTTAGTGAGGTTGGGAGCATGCTTGTGACTCACTTGGACTAACAGCTTGAGGCAGAAGTGACACTGCAGGGCTTTTGAGGTTGGGTCACATAAGACCCCCCAGCTTCCTCCTTGGTCACTGGACACTCACCTTTGCAGCCCTGAGCAGCCACGACAACAAGCCATACCCCGAGGCTGCCATGGTGTGAGGAAGCGCAGGCGACATGAGGAGGCCACAGCAGGGAAGTCCCAGGCAACAGCCAGATGTGTGCATCAGGGACACACCCCCACGTTGATCCCAGCCCCCAGCAAACCTTCCCAGCCGATTCCCAGGTGTTGTGGAGCAGAGAAAAGCTATTCCTGCTGGGTCCTGTCTGAATCCTGACCCAAAGAATTTGAGAGCATAATGCAGTTATTGTTTTATGCCCCTGCATTTTGCGGTAGTTTCTAACACAGCAACAGGAACTGGAAATTCCCCAACACCCTCTGATATGGGTTGAATTAGGTGCCCCCAAAGTCATATGTTGAAGTCCTACCCCCAGAACCTCAGACTATGACCTTATTTGGAAAGAGGGTTTTTACAGAGGTAATCAAGTTGAAATGAGGTCATTCAAGTGGGCCCTAATCTGATGAGTGTCCTTACAAAAAGAGGATATTTAGACACGGAAACGCCACACAGGGAGAAAAGGTCCTGTGAAGATCAAAGCTGAGACTGGGTGATGGATCTACAGGTTAAAGATGCCCTGCATGGCCAACAAACCACCAGAAGCTGGAGAGGGGCCTGGCACAGAGTCTCCCTTAGGACTCCACAAGGAACCAACCCTGCAGACACCTTGATCTCAGATTTCGGAGCTTCAGAATTGGAAGAGAGAGCATTTCTATTGTTTAAGCCACTCAGTTTGTGGTACTTATTATGACAGCCCTAGGGAAGTGATACAGCCTCCAACGCGCTAATGCCCAGTGACAAATGACAAATACAAACAGCATTAAGCTGATGACATCCTGAGGCCAAGAGTGTGCCAAGAGGAGCCACAAAACACATGTTTATTCTGCCCCGCCAGCACGTGAACATCGAAAACACAGACATGAGGCCGCTACAGCCCTCCCCTCCCCGCAGCGAGTATCCCTCGACCCAGCTCCCTCCACCAGGCATGGCAATGCCTGATTAAGACCCAGGATCATTGCCAGCCAGGGTTCTTTTCCCTGATTTATTCACTCTTTCCTCAATTACTACCCAGGCTCATCTGGGACCACTTCTACATTCAGAAGTTGGGTTTTGATTCTCCGCTCGATATGGCCCTTCTTCCTGTTCTGTCGTTCATTATACATTCAAAGTGCTATGCCTCCTGGTGGAGTGGTCTCCAACAATGGTCTCTTGCATGATTACCACCATGTTACATCGTTCCTAGATTGCCCTTTAAAAATCTTTTGACGTTTTCATTTTTATTCTATTTTATTGGTCTTCCTGGGCAACTTCCTTGGCTCTGTAGAAGAACGGCATTTAATTTTAAGAGCTGAGAGCTGGGCATCATGAAAGCACTAGGAGGACAGTTTATGACCAGGGAAAGAACAAGCATCACAGTGCTGGAATAGGAAGGATAATGCTACGATTTATTTAGTGCTCACGGGCCAGCCAAATGATGCCCTTATCTGTTTACGGCAGACCCAGCCCAGGTCTGGAGAGGGTGCATTTGAAGTCTGGTGGGTCTAGAGTTCCAGCCCCTATAGCCCCACCCTTCCATGTGGAGCATTGGCTTGGCCCAGACACTCTGGTCTTGATTTTGCTGCCAGGGCATTGCAGAACCCCTGGCACATAGGTCAATAAATAGTCATGAAAAGAGGAAAGTTTCCTAAGGCTGCTGTAACAAAGGGCCACAGGTTGGGGGACTTTAAACAATAGAAGTGTATTCTCTCACAGCTCCGGAGGCCAGAAGTCCATGGTCAAGGTAAGGGTAGCGTTGGTCCCTGCTGGAGTCTTTGAGGGAAAATCCATCCCAGGCTTCTCCCTCCAGTTCCTGGTGGTTGCCAGCAATCCTTCACATTCCTGGGCTGGTAGATTCATCGCTCCAGTCTCTGCTCCATCGTCACATGGCCTTTTCTGCGTCTCTCCCCTGTGTCTGTGTCTCCAATCTCCCTTTCCTTTCTCTTCTAAGGACACCAGTCACTGGATTTAGAGCCTCCCATCCCCCAATCCAGGAATATCTCACCTCGAATCTTTAATTCAATTACATCTGTAACATCTTCAATGACCTCTTCCCAAACCAAGTCCCATTCTGATGTTCCAGGTGGTCATGCATCTGCGGGACACGTGCCAACCCAGTGCAGTGGGAGACCGGTGATCACGCCAGGGGAGCTACCCACATGCAGAGGGACTGACCATCCTGAGCTGAACCCCGAGGCTCGGCCCCAGGAGCAGCAGGTGTAGAATGTGGAGGCCCAGGCAGGGAGAGGCAGCAGTGTGGAGGGGGCAGCGTTCGTGGGAGCTCTGATCCAGGTGACAGTCGGAAAGCTTCTCCCTGTCCAGGAGCTCCGAGTTGAGTGAACGGAGGGGAGGGGGTCCTGTCAGCCAGGGCCCAGCTTCAGGCCCAAGAAGCCCTCCCCTCCTCTGCCTTGGCTCCTGGACCCCTTCTAGGCTTTCCTTCCGCTCTGTCGTCCTCAGCCCTTCAGGCTCCAGATTTCAACACTCCCCGGTCCTGATCCCAGCAACTTCCCTCAAGCCGAAATGTGTTCCCAGGAGTGACCCTCTCAGGGGCATTTTATTCTGGGAAGAATTTAGACAGGGATAAGCAGGAAGAGATCTACCCGCGGGCAGAGAAGTTTCTCTGGGCATCTCAACGACTCAGCCAGGTCCTTCATCAGTTTCACCCAGGCGTTGAAACTGAACCCTCTGTAATTTCAAATTCAGAATTCCAAAGGGAGCGGCAGACAAAGGAGTTTCACTTTTAGCATCAACATGGTGTCATCAAAAGAACAGGTCGATTCAGCCAAAACAGTTGACAAGAGGAGGATGAACTGTATCCCAGAAGTGGCAGTGACCATCCACTCAGTCCAACAGACACGGCCGCCCGAGAGACGTCCCCACACTTGAGCTCCTTTCAAAGGTGAAATGCATGGGCGTCTGGAGGACTCTAGGTTCCTGAAGGAACCGACAGCAAGCACTTACTCGCTTCTTCCCCTTGACAGAGACTTTTCCTGCTACTCAGAAAGTTCTACCCAGGGTATTTGTGAAGGATGATTGACGATGAGGGATCTTTGTTGTGCTATCAGCTGTAATTATTTTAATTCAAACATACTCCCTTATAGGACTGACATCATAAATGCTGTTTTCTAGAACCAATAGCTGTCAGAGCTGTCAAGCAGATCTGCTTACTGCGTTACATCACTACAACATTTAATTTCAACTCTGCAATTTTTTTGTCCCACAGAACACTTTCAAGATTGTTTCTTCCACACTTATCTGGAAAAATTGGAGCCCAGAAGGATGAGACGGAAGAAACCCTTCTCTCACATCAAAGTAATTATTGATTTGGAAGCTAGAAGTGAAAGGAAGGCAGGAAGGAAGGGAGGGAGGGAGGGAGGGAGGAGGGAGGGAGAAACAGAGGGGGGAATGGAAGATGATTGGTTCAAGACATATTTGGGACAAATTTTTAGCTGACCAGGTGGAAGCACCTCATAACTGTTTCTTTTGCTACCTGAGTACTTTCAGGAGAAAGGGCAAATGAGCAAAGTGATCTTGGTGACCTGGTCAGCTGCTCCTTTGGAATAATATCAATACTTTTAATGGTTGCATTGAAAGGTCATGAACAAAAAGATGAACTTTAGAAGACTGGGGAACTCAGATTCCAAATCAGGTCAGGTTTGATTCAAGACCAATAACTTCAGTTACACAGTGTACTGAGCTGCTTTTATCTTTATTTTTTATAAAAATATTTTATATTTTTTATTTTGGGGTAAATTTTAATCTTGAAATAGTTTCCAGTTGAGAAAAGTTGTAAGAATAGCAACAGGAACTCCCATACACTTTACCAGATTCACTGCTTATTTACTTTGCACTTTACCACGAACTCACTCATTCTCTGAACACATTATTATTTTTTCTTGCACCTTTTGAGAGTAAGTTGGAGGCAACGTGCCCCCTAACCTCTGGATGCTTCAGTGGGCATTTTCGTAAGAATGAGGGCACTTTCTTATGTAGCCACAGGACAATTATCAAAATCAGGAGATTTACCATTGATAAAATATTATTATCTAATCCACAGTCCATATGTGTTATGGACTGAAAGTTAACGTTCCCCCCAGAATTCGTATGTTGAAGCCCTAACCCCCCAGTGTGATGGTGGTAAGAGGTGGGGCCTTTGGGAAGTAATGTGTTTAAGATGCGGTCATGAGGATGGGTCTCCCATGATGGGATTAGTGCCCTAATAAAAAAAGACACCAGAGAGCCCTCTTCTTCACTCTCTCTCTCTCTCCCTCTCTCCCATGTGAGGACATGCGTGGCTTGTCTGTGAGCCAGGAAGAGAGCTGTCACCAGAACCCAGCCATGCCAGCCCCCCAATCTCAGACTTCTAGCCTCTAGAACTATGTTTAAGCTGCCCAGTCTATAGCATTTTGTTATGGCAGCCTGAGCAAACTAATACCCTATTCAAATTTCATCAGTTATCCAAATAATGTCCTTTATTGCCATTTGCTGCCTGGTCCAGGCCCTAACCTGGGCTCACGAGTTGCATTTAGCTGTCACATCTCCTTTGCTTGCTTTAACTAGAAATAACATCTCAGTCTTACTTTCTCTTTCTTTTACCATAAAGTTTTTGAAGAACACAGGCCAGTGATTTTATAGACAGCCCCTCAATTTAGGTTTTTCTGATGTTTCTTCACCATCACATGCAGGTTGTGCATTTTTTTTTCTTTTTTTTTTTTACATCTTTATTGGAGTATAATTGCTTTACAACATTTTTTCTCTTTTTTTTGTAAATTTATTTATTTTGTTTTTGGCTGCATTGGGTCTTTTTTGCTGCACATGGGCTTTTCTCTGGTTGCAGAGAGCAGGGGCTACTCTTCATTGTGGTGTGCAGGATTCTCATTGTGGTGGCTTCTCTTGTTGGGAGCACGGGCTCTAGGTGCGCGGGCTTCAGTAGTTGTGGCACACGGGCTCAGTAGTTGTGGCATGTGGGCTTAGTTGCATGTGGGATCGTCCCGGATCAGGGCTCAAACCCGTGTCTCCTGCATTGGCAGGCGGATTTCTAACCACTGTGCCAGCAGGGAAGTCCCCATGTTGTGCATTTTTGATGGGATGACCACAGAAATGGTGTGTGTCCTCAGTGCATCATAGCAGGTGGCGCACCCTACACGTTTGTCCCCATGTTGGTGAAATTAGCCTTGATCCCTTAGTCCAGGAAGTGTCTGCCAGACCTCACTGTCGAGTCACCCTGCACTCTTTGTATTTGATATGTAATTTATGGGCAGATACATGGAGACTATATAAATATCCTGACCCTAATCATACTTTCACCCACTGGTTTTAGCACCCGTGGATGGTTTTTCTAACTACATCACTCCATCGTCCCTTCCATACTTATTAATTGACATCTGCTGTAGAGAAAAGCTTTTCCTTCACCCTATTTGTGTGCTTCCATGTATTTTGACAATTCTGTCATCTCCAAACTCTTCTCCATACCAACACTACACTTATAAACATTAACACAGACTCAACCGTCAAGAATGCTTCATCCTGGGTGACCGCTTCCTCCAGGGAGTTTCATCCTGGGTGACAGCTTCCTCCAGGGAGTTAGAAAAACCCAGAATCAGGGAAGGATCACTAATGCAAGAACACACTTTTACAGATAGCACAGTCGAGGCTGAAAAGAGAAAAGGGCAATGCCCGGAGTCACACAGCTGCCAGCCGAGAGGAGCAGCTCCAGGGCAGAGCCTGGGCGCCTGTCCTGCATCGTATTTTAAGAAGCACCAGGGACAGAGCTATGAGCTGATCAGGATGCGTTGCCCTTGACTTAGCAACGTGGTCGCAGGGCGTGGGAGATGGAAACTCCGGAGCGGAGGCTTTCTGGGGTTCTCCTCTGTGGTCTCAGTGCCATGTTGTAGACCCTCGACATAGGATGCCCTCCAGCATGATGTGGGGGGGGGCAATGAATGAATAAACACATGACTGGTTCAAGAGGAACCAGACAAGTACCTGCACTAAAGCACCACCCAGCGAGACCATAGGAAACGTGCAAGCACCTGGCATGGGACCAACTGCAGGTTATCAGGAGACCCTCTGGAGACGTAAGCCCAACCTACTTCCCTCAGACCTTCCAAACCACTCCCCCCCCCATAATTCTGATAACATGCAAGCTTATTAAACAGAAAGTCATCAGCCTTCGGCTTTCTCAACTGAAAATGACAATAAATTTTATTATCTGGAGGTCCCTGCCCCACGCTAGGATTCTGGAATCTAAAACTATAATCTACTTGGGACTTTCCTGGCTTTAATGAATGCAGAATCCTTTACGTAAAACCAAGAAATAATTAGCCCTGACAGTAGAAGCAGAAACAGAATCGTGATTCATGAATCTTCTAATTGTTTTTCCCTTTTGCACATTTTAACCTCCCCTCCCCAGCCTTAGAGTAACATATGTTCTACACACACACGGACAAATAGAATCACACTGGCATAAATGAGCGTGATGGGTTGGGGGGGATGGGGTTCTCAGCCAGCTGCTCCCTCTCTCCCTCTTTGGGTGTCTCTCTGCTCCGGGTACTGAGGCACAGAATCCCATCGCCTTGCTCCCCGGCACAAATGTGCTATAAAACACCCATAAATTCTCCTGACATTCCAGTGACCTTCGTAGGGTCTGGAAGAGCCACATTTCACACCAAAGATGGAGCTGTAAATATTCTCTCTGTGCAGTAAACACTGGGCTGATGCTGGCACCTCACTCATGTCCTCTCTGTGCCTGCCACCTCGCAGAGGAGATTTATTTACTGCCATGGAAAATTCCAGCCCCAAGGCAGGCAGCTCGCCATGACCCAGCGTCTCAGCATCTTGCTGCTTGTTGCTACTGCCTGTTCTCTCTCTTACACACACACACACACACACACACACTCCTATGATTATAAAGCTGGGAGCAGGAAAGCCCCTGTGAAGATTACACTAAAACATACACCCCCTGTCTTATCAGTTCTTTCTGGGAGGTGAGTTTTAGAACGATTTACATTTAATTTCTTTTTGCTCAGCTGAATTTTATTTTGTCTTACAGAATTTTTACGTTTTTAAATAAAATATTTATTGAAAGGCAATAGTCCCCCACTCCAGCTGACCCGTCTAGAATCATCCTCCTTTCTTGGACAGGGAGGTGGCAGACCTCGAGATTCGGACGGGCGGAGGGGAGACCTGGTGGGTTCTTGGCCGAGGGGACGGTTGATGTAGTCGTCAGCTCTGAACAGCTAAGAGGCACCTTACGGTTTTCAAAAATAATTTCATGGGGCAGCTGAGAAAATCGTCTGTGCTCCTAGCTCAGTGTGGGTAGAGAGAGCCAGACAGGTGGCTAGACCAAGCTGCATCTCTCAGTCCCCTCTCAGAAATCAAATCTCCGGAGGGCAGGGCATCCTTCCACCCCCCCACCCCCACCCCGCCCCGCCGCCCGAAGACATCAGGGGTTAATACAAGCTCCCCACCCCCCCCAGGTGTTGCTCCCCACCCCCCTATTTACTTCTGCAATTGTGATGAAGGTCCTGACGGAGAGGGTTAACTGCCTGAATGGTTTGTTCAATTCATTGATTAGCTATTTCTCGGAAGTTCATTGCCATCTCGAGGCAGGGGACGGGGAATTGGGTCTCCGTGGTTTCTCAAGGCTTGAGCCGCTCTTGATGATTAAATGCAGCCACAACACATCCATCCTGGGCGGCAGCTCTGCCCAAGGTCAAACCTTCATGCAAAATGGGGCCAAGATCTGCATGTCTAAACACCAGCAGCAGGAAGGCCTGAGGGACAATTTTGAAAAGCCGGAGAGGAGAAGGAAGAGGGACTCGAGAAGGCAGAAGAAGAAAGGGCTCATGGAGGGGAAGGAAGAAAGAGCATAGGTGAGGTTATAGTGATTCTTACAGGGGGACACTCAGCTGGAAAACCTGGGGTACCCCCTGCTCCCCAAACAAAGGCTACAAAGTGGGCTTTCCGCACAGAAGCCTGAGCATCTGAATGGGTAAAAAGCCAAGGGTGAGAGTTAAAAATTGGTGTCTTAGCTTGGGTGACCCAGAAACAACCTGAGACGGGCTTCTGGGGAGGACCTGCCCGAGACGTTGACCCAGGGAGCGGGCGTGAGGGCGAGAGTGACACAGAAAGTGAGTTGGCCACTGTCAAGAGTGACCTGAGCTCAATACACGGGCCTGAGATGAGAGTCAGGGGTGAAAGGTGGGGCTTGGCCCTTTCTGTCCTGCTCAGGGGAGAGACCCACACACTTCTGGGAGGCACAAGGCCTCCCCCCAGGGGAGGTGCTGCCAGGATGTCCTGCCGGATAGACGTGAGCCCCAGGGCAGTGAGAGGATGAGGTGCTGCCACCGGGAGCTGCCAATCTGTTCGCCTGAGCAGGGCTAACCCCCTGCCGTCCTTGCTGCCTCCGGAGCTGGGGCCCAGGGCTTTGTGAGACAGCCCCATCTCACCCTTGGGATGCATGCTCCCCAGGGGAAGTAGAGACACATTCACCGAATGATCCCTACAGCCATGAAAATGTGCAGCTGTGCCTGGCCAGGAAGGAGGGCCAGGGGCTTGGGGGCCCGGAGGAATAAGAGGAAGGGGTCCCCCAGCGACGCAGGGCCAGGGAGGCTTCTCAGAAGAAGTGAAGGGCTGGAGTCGTTCCCAGCCCGTGCCGAGGGCTGCAGTGGAAGGTGCGTGGGCTGGACTTCATCTTCCGAGCCACGAGGAAGCCACCGAGGGCTTGGAGCTGGGACAAGTGACATGATCAGATCTGCATTTTGAGAAATGTACGGGAGTCCCCCCTTATCTGCAGGGGATACTTTCCAAGACGCCCAGTGGCTGCCTGAACACACAGATAGTACCGAACCCTACATAGACTATGTTTTTTCCTGTAAGTACATACCTATGATAAAGTTTAATGTATAAACTAGGCACAGTAAGAGATTAACGACAACTAATAATAAAATAGAATAAGTATAACAATACCCTGTAATAAAAGTTTTGTGTATGTGGTCTCTCTCTCTCTCTCTCAAAATGTCTCATTGTACAAATGTAATCCCTTTTCCACCTTAACTAAGCACTCGTAACGCAGCATGGCGGTAACTTTTGCAGTTTGAGCTGTGACAGCAAAACCAGCACAAATTTCTTTTTCTTTCTTCACAATTTCACAGGTAGAAGATTGCACAACCTCAACCTACGATTTTTTTTCTTAGTAAGTTGAGAACTTTTACCTTTTCACTTTTAAAAAAATATTTATTTTATTTATTAATTTTATTTTTATGGCTGCATCTGGTCTTAGCTGTGGCACGCAGGTTCTTCGCTGCTGTGCGAGGGCTTCTCTCTAGTTGTGGCGTGCGGGTTTTCTCTCTCAAGTTGCGGCACGCAGGCTCCAGAGCTCAAGGGCTCTGTAGCTGCGGCACGCAAGCTCTCTAGTTGAGGTGTGCAGGCTTAGCTGCCCCGCGACTTGTGAGATCTTTGTTCCCCGACCAGGGATCGAACCTGTGTGTCCTTCACGGGAGGGTGAATTCTTTACCACTGGACCACCAGGCAAGTCCCTTACCTTTTCACTTAAAGGAAGCATTTTACGGCTTCTATCCGAATTGCCAGCCTTGCTGACTCTTGTGCTTTGGGGCCATTACTGAGTAAAATAAGGGTCACCCCCACCTTGTCTAGAGAATCATGGCTCTTTTTTGAAAAATATATTTATGTTTATTCTTTTCTATATTTTTCAAAACATCTGGTAATGAGGGTATGTCTCCTTTAAAATCAGACTCACAGAAGGTTGACTGTTTTCCTTTTCTATATATAAAACTATAGTAGAGAAAAAGCCACTTTTACTCTTCACATCTGTGAGAAAGAGCTTCACCTGGGGAACACAGGCCTGAGCAAATGGTTCAGACCTCTCACTGTGAGGTTCTAGTTACAAGTCTCCGTCTGTCTGTCTCACTGCCACGCACACACCCACACCCCCCGCAACAGGTGAGCTTCAGTTGCTGCGCTACTAAAACGCTTTTCTCAAGAGAGGTGGAATGACTGTTTTCAATACTTTTAGTAGAACATAAAGGACTTTTCACCGGCCCTTGAACACAAACAAAATTCGGATGCTTTTCCCCAGAAGAGAGAGCCTGTCAGCCAAAGGGGCCCCACCATTCCCTTGCCCACCCTGAGCCCCTGTGTTCCTCTGTCACCTGCTCCCCAGGGGACCTGGGGACACCTGCCCCCTCAGCTTTTCCTCTGTGGTTGGACCTAGGCCCGGCAGCGGGATGGTACCCACAGCAAGTGGCCTGGGGGGCCCCCAGGGCACCCAGGGGCCTCGCCACCAGCTCTGACGACCCCTCGGAAGGAACATCCTCTAGCCAACCAGAAAATGTATGTCCCCTGGTCCTTCCCACCTCTCCCACCCAGCACCAAGCCTCAGCTGCTCTGGGCCCATTCCCAGTGTCTCTAATAAAAATGGTTTTCACGCTCTGATCCTCATTTCTGGGGTCATGCACCCCAAGACACCACAGAGGCAGGAAACGGCTCTTCCCTGATCCCATCCAATCCCTCTAATGGCCTCAGTGACTCTCCTTCCCACTTCCTGGGCCTCAAAATCCTGCAGAACTTGAGCCTCTGAGAAGGTGACATATTTGAGGTCAGGGTTACTTCCCACAGCTATAAAAGCCCCAAAGAAAACGGTAAACCAGCCATGATGTTACAACATCCTCAGATAGCACCGCTGGGCAGGAATGGGGGCTGGAGGGGAGGCCCTGGTGCCCAGAGAGAGAGAAGAGCTGAGGGTTTTCGAGGGGGGTGGGAGGCAAAGTGGCTCTAGGCCATTTCGCTCCTTTTCAAGGATGAAAGGTTAGGCTAAAAGAGCATTCCACCAGGCTGAGCTGCCGGCGTGGGTCTCCTGCACCCTCCAGCCCAGCCCTGCCCTGACACCCCGGGCATGAGGGCATCAGAGCGACTCCACCATCGTCACCAAAGAGGACGCGTGTGCAGGGCGTTATTGCTTGTCACCGCGATGGAATACATGATGTGAACCATGACAAACACCAGAATGACTAATTTCAAACATTTATTACAATTCTTGAGAGACTTGAAAGCTGTCCCCGCTCTTGATTTTAATAAATGCACTCTTGAAGCAGCCGCTTATCAAAGTGACACAAATTGTGTGGTAAATAGATTATGGCACAGCTGAAATACTGGAAAATGAGATCAGAAATGCTCCTTCTCTCCCATTTAAAACTCCACGCAATCCTTCAGTCTGAGACGCAGCAGTGAGGCAGCCACGGGAAGCTCGGGGGTGAGAGAATTAGCACCCGGAGAGGCGGCTTTTAATCGGCTTCTCCCGCAAATCCTCCCCTACAGCAGGACACCTGCGGCCCGGCTTCTCCGGCTACCTCAGCCGGTCCTGCCCCAGCCAGTGGGGTAGGGGTGCCGGGAGGGAGGACGGGGGACCTGAACCTGGGGATGGAGGGAGATGCCGAGGAGGGGCTGCGGGCACTGCCACCCCAAGGGAAGCTGTGAGAAAGAATGTCCCCCCACCTTTTACGCTCCACTATTGGAGAATTCCTGAGCACCTCCTGTGTGCCAGGCTTCGCACTAAGGGTTGGGCATGCACAGGTGGGCAAGGCCAGGCAGGTGCCCTCAAGGGGCTTCCAGTCTGGAGCAGGAAGCCGACGTGCAGGCTGTGAAACGAGACGGCAGTGCAGCCCATGCCAGCTGGGCTGCCAAACGACAGGAGGTACCGGGGCAGCTGTCCCCTGCTCGGCCGCAGCTGACCCGGCATCGCAGGCGTGCCCTGACCAGGACCCTGCCCTGCCCGGGATTCTGGGCACCCGTGTCCAGCTGCCTGGCTCTTCCCCAGAGGATGGAATGACCAGGGAAAGCCCTGTGCATCCTTAAAGAGCAGGAAAAGCCCTGAACCAAGGGACGGTTAGAGAGCCGCAAGGGCCCAGAGTGGGCCCAGAGCCCTGAGGGCTCACCCACCTCGAGTGGTTCCCTCCAAAGGGTGAGACACGGTTAGACCAGTCCTGTGGGTGGTCACTTGGCTTCTTGTCCCTGGGAAAGGCAAAGGTATTGTCTCTGGGTGACACACAAGACCCCGTTCGCCCAAGGATGGCAATGGCAAGGCTGCTGGGGGACAGAGTCAGCCCACTTTACGGGAACTTCTGTGTCAGAATCAGGGGCAGTGGCCATCCCAGAACCTCGTCAGTAACTAATTGCTGATATAACTAGACTCACGCTATATCTCAGTGCCAGTTAATATTCAAATAAAAAGCACGGTGTGTCTATCTACGTGCAGTTCGATTTCCCTATAAGAAGCCTCCTTCTTGAGACAGCCTCCTTCCTTCCCTGGGCGGTGGTCCACTTTGCAGGCAGCTACCATGGGGGAAATTTCAAGAGAGGGGCCCAGCAAGCGGTAGGCTCACTTAGACTGGGTCTGGGTCTTGGGGAGGCGAGGGGGTGACCTCCCGATCTCTTCTGCGTGCAGCCGGCCTGAGGACACAGGGGTGCCCACTCATGCTGCTTTCACGGACAGAGAACAGGGGCTGTGATTTCCACGAGGATGTCCCCAGGGTCTGGTGTATCGGAGGAGTGATTCTTATCTGTTTTATTTTTTAAATAGACATTGAATTTAGAAATCAAATAGTTTATGTATTTAAACCCCAGTTAATATGTATTAAATTTTATTATTTATTAAATATTAATAATTCATGAGGATTTTCAAATTAAACATCAAACCTCTAACAAATTAAGTTTAAATAATTAAGTCTATTATTAGTGGAGAGAGATTACCAGGATGGGGGTGAGAGCAAATGTGTTCCAGAAACTATTTTTCTCGTCCAAA
Organism: Monodon monoceros; assembly: GCF_005190385.1. Taxonomy (NCBI): domain Eukaryota; kingdom Metazoa; phylum Chordata; class Mammalia; order Artiodactyla; family Monodontidae; genus Monodon; species Monodon monoceros. The sequence continues at coordinate 28,725,834 of NW_021703786.1, forward strand.
GTGTATAGCATTTTATGATCTCCATTTTGTAGGTGGGGAGAAGAAGATGCGGGAAGCTGAAGGATTTGACGCCCCCTGGAACACACAGCTGATAACAATTCTGAGATGGGATTCAAACCCGCATCTCTTTATTTCTTAGATCCAGCCCACTGTTTGGAACAGACAAAACATGTTTCCCCTTCCTGACGTGAGAACGGAATGATTTCTCGGGTTAGAGAAGGGATAGGATGGAAAATATGTTAATTTTATTGGAGGGAAGCATGTGAGGAAACGGGTGCAGCTTAGAAAGGGAGACCCAGGTGGGGGCACCTCCCAGGGAGAAAGGAGGGCACTGAACAGCCAAGGAGGGCGTGGGGCAGAGGGACAGGAGAGACAGGCCTGCGGTAGACTCTCTATGAGGCTGGCACCCGCCACAGGCCCACCCCTCTCCAAGCCCACAGCGGACTGATAGTAGTCGCCCCCAAATTCCTCATCCTAATTCCTGGAACCTGAGAATGTTACTTCATTTGGAAAAAGGACTTTTGCAGGTGTAATTAAGTTAAGGATCGCAGATGCGATCATCTCGGATTATCTGGGTGGTCCCTAAATCCAATGGCAAGTGTCCTAATAAGAAACAGAAGAGGAGAGAAACAGAGAGAGAAGGTCCTATAAAGACAGAGGCAGAGACTGGAGTGTTGCAGCCACAAGCCCAGGAATTCCAGTGGCCACCAGAAGCTGGAAGAGGCCAGGAACAGAATCACCCCTAAACCCTCTGGAGGGAGCACGGCCCTGCGGACACCTTGATATCGGGCTTCTGGCCTCCAGAACTGTGAAAGGAGACATTTCTGTTGTTTTCAGGCACCCAGTTCATGGTAATTCATTACAGCAGCCACAGGAAACAACTATAGCACCAAAGGAAGTCACCTGTCCCCTCTTTGTGACAATGCCCCAGAAGGATGCTGCAGGCAGAGCCTGACCCCACCCCGTTATGCCAGACCCCGCCAGTCCCCTTTCTCTGCAATAGCATTCAACACCTGTGCTTGGGGGGCTCACCACCCTATCTACTGGGAGGGGGGAGGGAATGCAGTGGAGCGGGGATCCCCGTTCCATTACGTGGGCTCAGGCCTGGGGGAAGAGAAGGCCAGTGACATTGGGGATGAATGCAGACAGGCTCTGATCTTTTAAAAATTCTAAATATGGAATCCAAACTTACAAGGACATGGGATGTCATGGTTAGTCTAATTGTAAGATAATTCTTTGCTTTACAACCAGCCTCTTCTAAACAGAAACCCCTTTGTCCATTTCAAGTATCTATTGATTTGTGTTTATTGCTGGAATCTATTGCTCCTAATATAATTTCACCTCTTGGGGAGTGACTCCCCAGTTGCATTTCTCCCTCTGCCGTGGCTGAACAGCTCCAACTGGAAAAGCCATGTCTTCCCTCTGCCCCTCTCCTCCTCCCAATGGCTGTCCCCACCCTGTCCTATCCCAGGGATGCCCGTCTCCTGCTCGAAAACTTCAACTCCCCCACTGCCAACCAAACTAAACTCAAACTCAGCCACCCTAACTGTAAGGCCGTCCATATGTGGCCCAAGCACCCCTCCTGGTCTTTTCTCCGGCCACCCCATGTCAACACTGAGCCCCAGGCACAGTGAAAGCAGAAAGAGGACTGACGGCTGCTGGGACAGGCATCCGAGCCATTGGAGTATCAGCCAGTGTTCTCCAGAGAGAGACTTATTTTAAGGAACTGGCTCTGGTGACTGTGGGGCTGACAAGCCTAAAATTCAGAGGGCAGGCCTGCCAGGCCTCAGGCGGGAGGGGCTGCTGCAGTCTGGAGCCTTATTTCTTCCTCCCCAGGAAACCTCAGTTTTTGCTCTTAAGGCCTTCGACTGATTGGACGAGGCCCACCCACATCATCGAGGGTGGTCTCTTTCTCTTGAAGTCAGTTGATTGCACATGTTAACCACATCTACCAAATGCCTTCACAGCAATACCTCGATTCATGTTTGATCGAGTAAGCTGAGTACCACAGCCCGGCCACATGGACACAAGGCTAATCACCGCATCGTGAGTTAGAGACTGCACACAGGAAAACTGGACGCTCCAAAAAGCACGGCTGGGGTTAGGAAATGGATCCCCTATAGTCCATCTTGGCTGTCGGATCTGGACTCTCCGACTATTTGGAGACTGGGCCCCTGGGCCCTGGCTTCTGTTCAGAGACCTGCCCTCCTTGGATGAGGGCTGGGTGGGTGGGCCAGCTCTGCTGCCTCCTGTCGGCACCTCAACCCTCTGTGACTCACCACACCCCCTCGGGGGTAGGCCACAGCTGGAGGGTGGTCTCTCAGGGGGACTAACTCATGCCCGGAAAGGCAGGAGAGCAAAGGAAAAGCCTTCTTCTCCTGTACCGTCCTTATCACTTACAAACCTGAATCTGCAGAGGCTGTTTCGTTCAGAAGGACTGAGCACGGCATCCAGGCTGGGGCTCAGTTCTCTGCAGACATCAGATCAGGGTCGAAAGCTCCCCCTTCCCACTCCCTTTACTCCTCCAGGGGCTGCAGAGGTGAGCGATTCCCACCCGCAGGTGGCCGCCTCCGTGGCCCCTGTGCGATCAGTAAGGCCTCAAACAGACATTTACAACCTCAAAGACAGACCCACAGCCTCTACCCCCACCTCCCACCCCCCAAATAAAAGTCTCGAGCACCATAGTCTGGGTTCCGGGACCTCTTTGGACACTTCCCACTGAGGAAATAACTCAGGGCGGTGTCAGGATTTGACTGGCAAAGACGCGGTCATCTCTGACACTTTCCCCGCCCTCGCCCCTCCCACTTCCTCTCCTTGCTATTTGATCGCCTCTGCGTGGGGACCCCAGGGTTTCTTCCCCACCCCTGGGCTGTGTTTTGGGGCCAGGCTGGGCAGAGCCTGGGAAGACTCTGGTATTATGATGGAGAAACGAACACCTGCTTGTCACTATGGCAACCTGCCTAGCTGAGCAGGGAGGCAGAGCGGGCTGGGGGTCTCATGATCAGCGCTGTGCGGTGGGTTGCTGCGCGGATTACTCAGGAACGTCTCCTCGGGGGGCACCCAGAGGAGGGGCTGCCTCACCGCCCTGGCTCAGCTTGGGTCTGGTCCTACCCCCAGGCAGGATATGAATTGCGTGACCTCTCAAGGTTGAGATCAGCCAGCAGGAGGAAACTCGGTTTCTAAAACAGCTCGTATCCCCCAAGAGGAAAAGGGATTCCCGTTCCAGGCTCTAGAACAGCCCAGTCCCCAAGGACGCAAGAGGGGCACAGAGAGGCCGGAGACAGGCTGCTTGATCTGACATCCACCGTCTGGGAAGAAGGGCTCCACCCTGACATTTCCCAATCGCTCCTCGCCTGCTTCTCAACTCAGAGAGGAGACCCAACAGGACTGTGATGGTTTCCAACTCCTGCAGCTGAGCCGACACGCCTCCACTTCCTTACCCGTGGGCTGCTGTCCAGGCTGACTGCCACCTGCTCTGTGTGGCAGGATGGGTGTCACATCATTTCCAGCCACCGCCACCCCCCCGCCCGACCCCTGCACTGCCACACTCATCCTCCCTCTTTGCTCTCTTGGCCCAATCCCTTCCGCGGCTCTAATTAGGATTGTGGGTCACTGGTGCCCTGGGCACTGGAGGCGGGGAGGTGGGAGGAGCCGGTAGGAGGCTGGATTCCGCGTCTGTCCTCTGGAGGGAGGCCAGGCAGCAAAACAGGGTTGGAGAGGTGGAGGAAGTTGATGCCCTCTCGTGGGAGTTAGGGCCCTCCCACAGCTCAGGATAAAGGCCAGATTCCAGAGCAAGGCTCTGGAGGCCCCTTCCTAACCTGGCCCTGCTGTAATGCAACCCCCACTCTGCCCCCTTTCTAGAATGTTCTAATCATACCGAAACAGCTTCGTGCTTTCCAGACTCTGGGCCTTTGCATACACTGGTTCCTTCCCCTCCTCGCTCTAGGTCTCCTTTAGAGCTCACTTCTTCTGAAAAACTCTTCCAGTTCTGAATAAGGACTATACCAGGTTGAATAACGGTCTCCCCAAAATTCATGTTAACCTGAAAACTCAGAACGTGACCATATTTGGAAATAGGGTCTTTGCAGATGTAATTCGTTAGGATGAGGTGGTACCGGATCACAGTGGGCCCTAAATCCAATGACTGGTGTCCTTATAAGAAGAAAGAGAATTGGAAACACACCGGGAAGAAGTCCACGAGACACAGAACAGAGATTGGAGTGAGGCAGCTACAATCCAAGGAACGTCAAGAAGTGCCTGGAGCCCCCCGAAGCCAGAAGAGGTGAGGAAGGATTCTTCCCTAGACCCTTTGCAAGGAGCATGACCCTGCATGAACCTTGATTTCGGACCTCTGGCCCCCAGAATTGTAAGAGCATAAATTTGTGTTGTTTCAAGCTCCCCGGCTTGTGGTGATTTATCAGGCAACCCCAGGACACTCACACAGGGACCCCTGATATGAGCATGATACTTCTGGCCACACGTCCATCACAGAGGCAGCCGGGAGGTGCACCACTCACGTGGCCCTTCTAGGGCCATCTTTACTCTGGAGCTCCCTGTTGGGTGACCCCAGGCTTTGCCAGAAAGCAACACGGGGTGGGGGAGCACCCTGCCCCATCCTGCTCCCTTGGCAGGCATCACCCCAAACAACATCACCCCTCTCGCACTCACGAGCAGCATGCGGTTCCAGAAAGGGCAAGACTCTGGGGTCAGGAAGATGGTGTGTGGAATTCCAACCCCACCCCTTAGTAGCTGTGTGACTACAGCAGAGGCCTTGCCTCTGGGAGTCTCTGTTTCCTCATCTGTAAAATGGGGGTGAGCCAACATGCAGAAGGCACCTGGCACCTCGCAGCCATCCACATGCAGCCTCCGTCACAGCACTTACCAAGCTGCCTTTTAATGTTGCTTCCTTTGTTTCTCTCCCCTAGGGTAGGGACTTTTGGTAGACAGGGACTGTAGTTTATCTCTGCTGTGAAATAGAGTCTTGATAGCCAAGGATGGCAGACGACAACACAGCCTCCAGCCATCTAACAGGAATGAGATAAACCTGACCCCACGGAGATGAGGGGATTTATAAGGTCACAAGCAATTACAGATGGTGAGGAGATAAGAGTCTTTCTTGGTGTCCAGCTCAGGACTTAAGTCTTGGTTTAAAATACCTTGATTTGGGAAAACTGCCCAGCCACCCAAACCCAGCCTGCTCCTCGCCCAGCTCACAGCCCTCCCAGGTGGGTCCCTGAATGACTACAGTCTCCCCTGGGCCTCCCCAGGCCCCAGCTCAGCACCCCTTGTACCCGATGAGGGAGGCTCCTGCTTCTCTGTCACTGCCCCTCAGATGGAGCTGCCCCCTGGGACAGCAGGCTACCCATCCCTCCTGCCTGAAAAACTTCCCCACCTTGCACAGCTAGGTCTCAGCTTCCACCTTGAGTACTGGCAGGACATGGTGTCTCTTCAGAGACAAGCCCACCTCATATGTTTACTGAGTTCCTAGGCCACCATGGTCAGTCCCTGACTGGACCCAAGCACAACCAAGGCTAGTCACCAGCTGCGGTGAGTTGAATGGGGGCCCCCAAAAGACATGTCTACCTAAAACCTGTGAATGGGACCTTGTTTGGAAAAAAGTCTTTGCAGATTACATTATACTTACTAGCGAAAGACCAAATGCTTTCCTGTTAAGATTGGGAATAAAGTGAGGATGTCTGCTCTTACTACTCATTCAACATAACACTGTAAGTCCAGCCAATGCAATAAGGCAAGTAAAGGAAATAAAAGGCATACAAATCTGGAAGGAAGAAATAAAGCTGTGCCTATTTGTAAATGACATCATTGTCTACTTAAAAGATCCCAAAGAATTAACAAACAAACAAACAAAAACCCTCCTAGAACTAATAAGTGAGTTCAGCAAAGTGATGAGACACAAAACAAACATACAAAAATTTATCATAGTTTTATATACTAAAAATAACCATAGGGACACCAAAATTGAAAAGCAATACCATTAATAACCACTCCAAAAAAAGAGGGAGAGGAATGCTTAGGTGTAAACTTAACAAAACTTGGTGTAGGATTTGTATGTTGAAAACTACACAATGCTGATCAAAGAAATAGAAGAAAACCTAAATAAGTAGAGAGACATATCGTGTTCATGGATTGGAAGACTCAACATAGCAAAGATGTCCATTCTTTCCAAATTGTTACACAGGTAATGTAATTCCTATTAAGATTCCAGCAAGATTTTTTTGTAGCTATAGACAGGATTATTCTAAAATTTAAATGGAAAAGTAAAGGAACTAGAATAGCTAAAACAATTTTGAAAAACAATAAAATGAGAGGAATCACTCTACCGTATTTTGGAGACTTTTTATCTACCTGCAGTAATCAAGATTATGTGGTATTGGCAGAGAATTAGATACACAGATCAATGGAACAGAACAGAGTACCCAGAAATAGACCAAAAGAAATGTGCCCAAATGATTTTTTGACGAAGGTGCCAGAGCAAACCCACGGAGGGAAGATAGCGTTTTCAACAAATGTTACTGGAGCAATGGGACACCCATAAAAACAAAAAACCTCGTTCTCACATTTTACACAAAAATTAATCAAAATGGGTCATGGACTTAGATGTAAATTGTAAAGCTATAACATTTTTAAGAAAAAAAAAAAAGAAGATCTAAGATCTAGTCTTAGAGATCTAGGGCTAGCTAAAAAGCTTTTAGAGTTGACACCAAAAGCACAATTCATAAAAGGAAAAACTGATAATTTGGACTTCATCAAAATTAAAACCTTTTGCTCCATGAAAGATCCTATTAAGAGGATGAAAAGAAAAGCTGCAGACTGGGAGAAAATATTTGCAAGCTACATACCAAACACAAGACTAATAATTAGAATATATAAAGAACTCTCAAAACCCAACTGTTAAAAAAAAAAAAAAGACAACTGAAAATCCAATTAGAAAAAAGGAAAAAAAAAGAAAGAGAAAATCCAATTAGAAAATGGGAAAAAGACATGAAGAGATATTTCACTGAAGAGGATATACAGATGGCAAATAAGCACATGAAAAGATACTCACATCATTAAGCATTAAGGAAATACCAATTAAAACCACAACTACTGAGCCTGCGCGTCTGGAGCCTGTGCTCCACAATGGGAGAGGCCGTGACAGTGAGAGGCCCGTGCACCGCGATGAAGAGTGGCCCCCGCTCTCTGCAACTAGAAAAAGCCCTCGCACAGAAATGAAGACCCAACACAGCCAAAAATAAATTTATTTAAAAAAACACACACACAATCAGATATCACTACCTACCTTTACAAATGGTTATAATAAAATATAACACCAAATACAGGTAAGGATGCAGAGAATCTACATCACTCCTACATTGCTGGTGGGAATGGAAAATGGTACAAACACTCTGGAAGACAGTTGGTGGTTCCTTTTTTTATATATATAATTTTTAAAAATTAATTATTTATTGGCTGCGTTGGGTCTTCGTTGCTGCACGCGGGGCTTTCTCTAGTTGAGGTGAGTGGGGGCTGCTCTTCGTTGCAGTGCGGGGGCTTCTCATTGTCGTGGCTTCTTTTGTTGCACAGCACGGGCTCTAGGCATGCGGGCTTCGGTAGTTGTGGCACACAGGCTCAGTAGTTGTGGCTTGTGGGCTCTAGAGCACAGGCTCAGTAGCTGTGGCACATGGGCTTAGCTGCTCCGCGGCATGTGAGATCTTCCCGGGCCAGAGCTCAAACCTGTGTCCCCTACATTGGCAGGCGGATTCTTAACCACTGCGCCACCAGGGAAGTCCAGGTGGTTGCTTTTAAAAACTAAATATGTAGCTACCACACATCCCAGCAATTGCACTCCTGGGCATTTGTCCCAAGGAAATGAAGACTTAGGTTCACACAAAAACCTGTACATGAATAGATATTGCAGAAATATTCCAAATAGTGAAAAACTGGAAACAACTCAGATTATGTCAATAAGTAAATGGCTAAACAAACTGGGACATCCATACCGTGGGATACACTCACAATAAAATGAAGCATACTCTTGATACACACGACAACCTGGGTGAATCTCCAAGAAATTATACTGGGTAAAAAAAGCCAATCCCGGGCTTCCCTGGTGGCGCAGTGATTGAGAGTCCGCCTGCCGATGCAGGGGACACGGGTTCGTGCTCCGGTCCGGGAGGATCCCACATGCCGCGGAGCGGCTGCGCCCGTGGGCCATGGCCGCTGAGCCTGCGCGTCCGGAGCCTGTGGCCCACAACGGGAGAGGCCACAACAGTGAGAGGCCCGCGTACCGCAAAAAAAAAAAAAAAAAAGCCAATCCCAAATAGTTACTGGTTGAAAATGTACCAAGGATTTGTTTTAATCAGGTATGGCAAGACACGCAGACATAACAATGACTGTCGTGTAGGAAGAAGTTTACACTCTGATTCCTGGAAATTGGAGGCACTGTGCACCACACAGGGCTACACACGGAAGCACAGCATCGATCAGTAGGCAGAAGGAACGAGGGGAAGCGTGGGCATGAGACTTTAGTGCGGTTTCCATTGGGGGGGAAAAGGCAGGCATGGGAAGCAGTCTCAGGCTAGTTTGAATAATTTTGGTGGGTTCTGGGCTTTAGAGGTGGTCCCTAGTCATCTGGCACCTGACCCTGGGTGATTTAGGGCAAGCAGATAGCATCCCAGACTGCAGGATTCTGATAAGAGGACGCAGAGGAGGGTATGAACTCGGGACTTGTTGGTTTGCATATCAAAGGCACCTTCCCTTTCTCCAGTAATTAGCCAACACTGGGAGAGGCAGTCTGTCCCTGGGTCCACAAAGCCCTGAGATGTCAAAGCATCATAAAATACAGAAAAATAAAAAAACATGATTCAGGGAATTCCCTGGCAATCCAGTGGTTAGGACTCCATGCTTTCACTGCCGTGCGCCTGGGTTCGATCCCTGGTCGGGGAACTAAGATCCCACAAGCCATGTGGCACAGCCAAAAATAAGTAAATATAAGTTTAAAAATTTAAAAACGTGATTCATACAGTTACATACTGTATGATTCCATTTATATAACATTCATGAAATGACGAAATTACAGAAACGGGAACAGAATAATGGTTGCTGTGTTAAGGAGAGGATCAGGCTGGAGGGAAGTGGGTGTGGCTGTAAAAAGGTAACAGTGGGGTCCTTGTGCTAATGGAGATGTTCTTTTTTTAAATTAATTAATTAATCATTTTTTAAAACTGTATTGGGTCTTTGTTGCTGCACGCAGCTTTCTCTAGTTGTGGCTAGCAGGGGCTACTCTTCGTTGTGATGCGCGGGCTTCTCACTGCAGTGGCTTCTCTTGTTGTGGAGCACGGGCTCTAGGCGCACGGGCTTCAGTAGTTGTGGCACATGGGCTCAGTAGTTGTGGCTCTCGGGCTCTAGAGCGCAGGCTGAGTAGTTGTGGTGCACGGGCTTAGCTGCTCCGCAGCATGTGGGATCTTCCCGGACCAGGGCTCGAACCCGTGTCCCCTGCACTGGCAGGCAAATTCTTAACCACTGCGCCACCAGGGAAGCCCCCTGGAGATGTTCTGTACCTTGACCGTATCAACTGTGAGATGGTTCTAGAGTTTTGTAAGGGTGTTACCGTTAGGGAAACCTGGCTACAGGTTACACAGGATCTCTCTGCATTGTGTTTTACAACTGTGAACCTACAATTATCTCAAAATTAAAAGTTTAATTTAAAAAATATACGGTAAAAGTGAACGGCCCCCTCTCCTTGTCTTCTGAACCCCAGCCCCACCCCTTACCAAAGCCACTTGTATTAACATCTTCTGTGTAAATCCTTCCAGACTTTTCTTTGCATTTATTTATACACACATGCACAAACTTAGCAGAGTGTTTCATAAATGGGATTAACGGACTGTCCCATGACTTGTGTAATAAGGCTAGTTGGCAATGAAGAAGTGACAGAAACATTGAGAAAATGACTCTAACCACTTCATTTCAAAATGGCAAGCAAAGGAACTGGTGTGGACCACCCTGTCCCCCCCAACTGAAGGAAAACAGATTCTAAAGAGAGACAGAGGCCCACGGTCGGAGGCTCTCCCGAGATGCATGACTCATGGAACATTTCTGTACATGATATCTGGCCTTGCACCTGTAAATCTGCTTTGGGGAGAGATGGGAGCAATAGGTACAGAAGTAGATGAGGCTATATGAGGCGCCTACCTGTAAAAGATGACCCAGACAAATGAATTAAGAAAATGTGGTTATACACATACAGTGGAATATTATTTAGCCTTAAAAGAGAAGACAATCCTGCCATTGGTGGCAACATGTATGAATCTGGAGGACATGATGCTAAGTGAAATAAGCCAGACACAGAAAGACAAATATTGCATGAAACCACTTTTCAAGGAATCTAAAGTAGTCAAGCTCATAGAAGCAGAGATTAGAAGGGTAGTTGTCAGGGGCTGGGGGAGAGGGAAACAGGGCACACAGATTTGGGTATGCAAGAGAGTAAGTCCTGAGATCTACTGTACAGCATAGGGTTAATAACACTGTGTTGTAGACTTCAACGTTTGCTGAGATGGTAGATCTTAAGTGTTCTAATAATAATAATAATAACAATAATAAAGAAGGTGGGAGGAAACTTTTGGAGAGGATGGATATGTTTATGGCATAGATTGTGGTGATGGTTTCACAGTGTACACTTATCTCCAAGCTCATCAAGTTGTATACATTAAAAATGTACAGGTCTTCCCTGGTGGCTCAGTGGTTGGGAGTCCGCCTGCCGATGCAGGGGACACGGGATTGTGCCCCGGTCCGGGAAGATCCCACGTGCTGCAGAGCGGCTGGGCCCGTGAGCCATGGCCGCTGGGTCTGCGCGTCAGGAGCCTGTGCTCCGCAACGGGAGAGGCCACAGCAGTGAGAGGCCCGTGTACCGCAAAAAAAAAAAAAAAAGAAGTACAGCTTTTTGTATGTCAATCATACCTCAATAAAGTGATTTTTAAAAAATAAACCCAAAGAGCTGGAGGGAAGAGAAGAGGGTATGAACTTGATGACAAGCACCAGAGAGTTGGGAACAACCTGGAACCTTCAAAGTACTAACACACAACACACAAATACACAATACACACCCTCTAAAGCAGGGGTCCCCAACCCCCCACTCCCCAGGGCCACACAGCAGGAGGTGAGCGGTGGGCAAGTGAGCGAAGCTTCATCTGCCCCCACCGCCCCCGTCTGTGGAAAAATTGTCTTCCACAAAACCGGTCCCTGGTGCCAAAACGTTGGGGCCCACTGCTCTAAAGCAAGCTTCAGATCAAAGTGAACAGGGACACCCAAGGTCTCCCCTCAAGAAGAGAGAGAAGGTAGAAAAGCTCAATTCTCATCTTGTTTCTGCCTGTTCCAGTAAAAAGAATGGTCTTCAAACTGGCAAGGTTAACAATGCCCAATGCCAGGCATCTCACAGGAGCTGGGAACTGCTCGTCGAATTAAATGCAGAGAGGGGATTACAACAGACCCAGGTGAAGAGAGAAACACAGCAACCTGAGATGCTAGAAATGTGTTCTTTCCCCAGAGCCCGATGAACCACATCCCAGCGTGTTTAAGCAGCCAGCAGCCATCATCTCAGAGCTGCTATTGGTAATTTCTAGAAATTATGGAGGGCAAGGGAGGTGTCGGAAAACTGGCCATGAACCACGCCTGACCTGATTCTCAAAAAGAAAGGAATAAAAGAAAATTCTAGAAACAATAGGCCAGTGAACGTGATGTAAATCTTTAGAAAAGGATAAGACTATTATAGAGTTTGTTCATGAATGCAGAAGGAGACACAACACAATATTGGAAACGCTCTGCAACTAAAACACACCCCACGAATCTCATTTCCATTTTCAATGAGTTATCAGACTGATGGATGCAAAGAATGTCTTAGGCAATACACTGATTTGCATAAACATGTGTAAATTAGGTGGTCATACAAGGACTAGATGACAGAACCGTAGGGAAATCCATAGCTTGTTGAACACTGCACTGAATGAGTCAGCCCGGAAGCAGAGCCATAGCGGAGGGCCACAGGACTCTGCTCTGTTCTGGAGCCAGTCAGCACTTCTACAGCACCTTGGATAGAAGCAGAGGTATGCTCTTTAAATTTGGAAATGGTATAAACCTGGGAGGGATGCTTAAAATGAATGACAATGAACTCCCAGAACCAGTGGGTCAAACATTGCTAAGATCATTCACATTTCTTGTTTCATCATTACAAGCCAGGGAGGCCGACCTGGCAGAAGTAAGTTGCTGACGATGTACAGAGGTGGCAGCCTTCACAGGGGTCACTGGAGACACTGATGGAAAGAGAAGCCAGCACAGCCTGGGTTGTATTACTAACACATGGAACCATCTCCTAGGAACTCTGTGCACCGGGCAGATTGCAGCTGGAAGTCAGCTTTGTTTAAGGACAGGAGCAAGCCATAGTGCATTCCAGGGAGAGGACCTGGAATGTGCAGGGTCTGAAAGCAGGAGGGATGAAGAGGCGATGTCAGCTGGACCTGGAGGAGAGATGGCCCAGGTGGGACTTTACCACAGGCTGCGAGTACATCAAGGGCTGCAGAGAGAAAACAAATGGTTATTGAAAACCCAGCGTGACTGTGGCTGGACCTGCCTCCCAGGGAGGGTGGTGTAAACCCTGTTGGTGGGAAAATAAATCCCACCTGAGGCAGGGTTCCAGCATAGGAAGAGGGACGTAGGTGCTTGGGCCACCGTGTGTGGGGGGCAGTTGGGGTGGGACGGGGTCCCTGTTCGGAGGGAGGCCATAGGAGGATTAGGAACTGGCTCAGTAAGCTTGAATCTGGGTTGAGTCCAGGTGGCGCTGTGTTGTGCACGGCCTTCCTTCCTCGCTGGCACACAGGTGCTCCTGTGATAACGTTTGGAGGAAACGCCCTGTGTTTCTGGGTCACGGGACTGTATGGGGACAATGTGCGGGATGCTGAGACGGTCGGTACCCAGGGCCCAGCCAGCCAAGGCAGGATGGAGGGGGAAACAGATGCTACTCCCTCCCCTCCCCCCACCATGTCCCCAGGAAGTTCCGGAGGGAGGTGGGGTCCCACCACATGCCGAAGGGAGTTTGAGGCAAGCTTTTCCAAAGTTCAGCTGACAAAGAGGTTTGATCCAAGTTTGGTGCCTTTCCCTAGAGAGAATTAGAATGCAGAAGCAGGCCGCGGCAGGGAAAGCCTCTGACACCAGGCACAGGGATCTAATGATGGGTCGGACCACCTGTGAGCAGCCATCCATCCCTGCGGGGTTTCAGTAGAAGACAGCCGCCACCTGATGCAGGTATTGGAGGGGATGCTTGATGATGAAGGACCAAAGACCAGCTTAATTGGCTGAAGTTAAAAAAAAAAAGGACAAGGATGCTTTGGCTTGCGTAACTGAAAGTCCCAAATGTTCCACACGGCTGGATCAAATGCGCAAAACATGTCTTCAAGAACCATTATCTGTCTCTCACCTCTGCTTCCCTCTGTGCCAGCCTCATTCCAGGCAGCCCCTACCCAAGTAGTAGTAGAAACAGCGGCCCCAGGCTTCCATCCCACCGACCCAGCAAGCCCATGAGAGGGACCAAGCCTTTCCTCTTCATTTCCACGGAGGTCCCACGACCAACCCATGTTAGACTGATGCCTCTACCTCGAATACATCAGGAGGACGGGGCTCTCTGATTGGCCAGGCCTGTGCCAGGTGACCGTCTCTGGAGCAGGTGTGAGTGTGAGGGCAGAGAACAGCCCCCTGCACCTGGGGCTTGACCAGATGACGTGAGACAACTTTCCATCTCAGAGTCAAGGGCTCTGTACCTCTTGGGTGTTCCAAGACCCAAAAGAGAGCCAAAGACATAGCAAAAACTGAGCAAATCATGGGTTAGTTGACTTAGAAACACATTACCAATAAAGCAGAAACTAACACACCATTGTAAAGCAATTATACTCCAATAAAAATGTTAAAAAAAAAAAACACACGCATTACCAGGTTTTCTGTAGTCCCTGTTCACATTCTTATCAGACTTGATATTCAAATTAGTTAGGGTCTCTTGTGCATAATTAAATACTGCCCCTCCCCACTTTAAGAACAATTTTACTAAGATGAGGCCAGAACTTTCTTGCTTGGCGCTCAATGCCATTTTCAAAACTCCTGGCACACAGAACTAGCACCAAGTACCCTTCAGAAGAGTCTTAAGGTTTCAGACAGGGCAGAGCTAGACAAAGGTTTCAGACTATACAACAGAGGGCGTTTCAGAGGAAGGTGAAGAAAGGGATCGTTTTTGTGCCACAGCTGCTTGACTGTGCCGAAATGATTCCAGCTCTGATGCTGGAGGCCAAGGTAAGGAAGACTCAGAAATTACATGTGTGTCTATGTTGGATGCTAAAGATCTAACCTTTCCAAGAACTGCTCTCAAGGTCATACTTTTTAAAACCAATGAGCATCTCAGAAAGGGTGTGAATATCTCTTGCTCTGCCCCAGGCCAGAGCAGAGCAGGGCAGGTGGCCCTGTTACAGGTGGGGCGTGAACCCTTGGGTTACACAGGATAAAGGCTTGACATGGAGCAGACAGTAAGGTCCATCAGGTAAAGCTTTTCACTAGGTCTGTTTCAAGTTACACCCCATTGGGAAAAAATGTAATCCTAGTGAAGTCGGCCTGTCTGAAGAAAGGTATTCCTTAATCAATCACCAATATATACCCATTGAAGCCCCTAAATATTCTTAACACCATCCTTTCCCTGCAACCCTCTCCTGGTGCCAGCCTCACTGTTTCTTGGGTGAGCAGTCTAATGTCCCTACAGCTCCCCTGCCCCCAGAACTTGTCACCCACACTGCCACTTGAGTGAGCTTTCTCAAAGTCAAATGTGGCCACCCCTCCTCTTCTGAAAACTCTTCCGTGGCTTCACCGCACTTTTTTTAAAATATAAATTTATTTATTTATTTATTTTTGGCTGTGTTGGATCTTCGTTGCTATGCGCGGGCTTTCTCTAGTTGCGGCGAGCGGGGGCTACTCTTCGTTGTGGTGAGCGGGGGCTACTCTTCGTTGCGGTGCGCGGGCTTCTCATTGCAGTGGCTTCTCTTGTTGCGGAGCACGGGCTCTAGGCACACGGGCCTCAGTAGTTGTGGTACGTGGGCTCAGTAGTTGTGGCACATGGGCTCAGTAGTTGTGGCACGCAGTCTCAGTAGTTGTGTTTTGCGGGCTGTAGAGTGTTGGCTCAGTAGCTGTGGTGCATCGGGCTTTGTTGCTTGTGGGATCGAACCTGTGTCCCCTGCACTGGCAGGCAGATTCTTAACCACTGCGCCACCAGGGAAGTCCCCCACCTTCTTTTGAAAATTGAGATGTAATGCATATAAATAAGATTAACCATTTTAATGTGTACAATTCAGGGGCATTAAGTACAATTCAGTGGCATTAAGTAATGCTGTGCAACCATCACCACCACCTAGTTCCAAAACGTTTCCATCATGTCAGATGGAAACCCTATACCCGTTAGCAGCTGTTTTCCATTTTTCGTTCCCCCAAGCCCCAGGCAACCACCCATTTGCTTTTACTATTTCTATGGATTTACCTATTCTGGACATTTCACGTAAAGGGGATCTTACAATATATGGCCTTTTGTGTCTGGCTTCTCTCATTTTGCATAATATTTTCAGGTCCATCCATGTTGAAGCACGTGTCAGTATTTTATTCCTTTTTAAGGCTGAATGACATTCTATTGTGTGTGTCTACCACAATGTGTTCATCCATTTATCCATTTATGGCTCCACCTCATCTTACAGGACAATCCAAGCTTCCCTTGACTTGTCTCCTGATACGCCTGCCCCTGACTCGAAGCTCCTGTATTCTGAAATGTCCTATGTTTGCTGTTTCATTCCTCTCTGCTTTTTCCCCTCAGCTCACTTTCATCCAGCCAAGCCCCCTTGCCCTTTAGACCCTCCAAGACGACCCTAGCCTCCTGTCTGAGCCAGGGGTCCATGCCCCGTGTTCCCAGGGCTCTGCGTGCACAACTCTTACCAGACCAAACTGAAATTATTATTCAGGGTCCGTGTCCCTAGCCTCACCCTCCACATGACAAGGAGGCTGCAGCCCTTCTGTGGTGGGGACTCGTGTCTGCTTCCCTCTGAACCCCCACGTTGTACCCACTGCCTGGTGCACAGTGGATGCTGCCCCGACCTGAAAATCCATCCCATCACGGAGAGGTGTCCAGCTTGAAACAAGACTCATTAGTCTACGGGGCCGAGGTACAGGCAGTCTATTTTAGTGACTTTTAAATTCTGAAGCAGAGTGTCATACAACCTTGACGGGAAGGTCTCAGGGAACCATGTTTTTAGAAAAAACATGTTTTTGAAATTTCATTATGGCCACGTGAACTCGAGCTCTAACTTCTTTCAGAACACAGCCCTTGGCCTCTGAAGTGGCCTCATTACAGGATCTCCGTTATTGTCTCTGCATGGCGCTTGGGACCCTGCTTCTGCCAGCTGCCTGCTGGGTCAAGGACACCTCCTTACAAGAGTCAGGACGGGTAATGACAAGGGGGGTAAGTGTTGCTCTATAATGAAGAATTGGCTGGCCTTTGTTCCTATCCTTGGAATTCCCTGAGTGAAAGGCATGCCTCCGTTATTCATGGTGGGGCCTGATAGCTTATGCCATGGAGAGGACAGACCAAGCCAGAAAGACCAACCATGTGATTAGAGGGAAACTGAGTTCAATCAATCCTGCCTATGTAATGAGGCCCCAGTAGAAGCTCTGGACATTGGGTGAGTTTCCTGGTCGGTGATCACACAACCACGTGCCTGGAGGACACAGAAGCTTTGTGTCTGGGACTCTCCCAGACCTCATGCTGAGTGTCTCTTTTTGCGGCTGGCTCAGATTTGCAATAAAATTGCAGTCATCCATGTAGTGCTTTCCCGAGTTCTGAACCTGAGGGAATACATCTCAGATTTGGGAGGCTGGGTGGCCTGAGACCCCTGAGACTTGTGGCTGGTGTCCTAGGGGGGCAGTCTTGTAGGACTGACCCCTTGACCTGGGAAGTCGATGCTAACTGCGGGTAGTCGGGGTCAGCATCGCACTACAGTTATCACCCCAGATGACCTCTTCCTGGTGCCTTTAATATAGAGCTGCACAGAAGTAGGTGAGATGGGCAGGGGGTGCAGGGGAAGATACTCATGCTTTATGCCTATTGGCCCTTTTGAGAAATCCTTCCTTGTTTGCTAAAAAGCAAACTCCTGGCTAGGATTGAGGGGGAAATCCAGATAAAGATGGACATTGAAGCCTTTGAACTTGGGCCAAGTCATTAGGAGGAATTTTGTACGCATTTACCTCCTTAGGTCAGAATTCAGAAGCCGAGGGTGGGCAAACCAGTATCACCATCACGTCCCCCCTTCCCCGCCCCCCCCCGGGGCTGGTCTCCCCCTGAGCAGTTTATCAATGAAGGGAATTTAATGAGCAGGTGACGAGGTCCTGGTCCGCTCTTGGGTGTGTGTAGGAGGGTGTGAGAGAGAATGGGTGCTGAAAAGAGAACGGGGCGTGCAGGAAGCCAATGAAAAACACCCTGGCGCTAATCTTTGCAGTTTGCAGTGGTAGCTCGGGATGGAAGGCTGCCCAGTGAAGTCATCTGGGAAGGTGTCAGAGGCCAGGTGGGGCTGCAGATGGAGGAGGAAGTCAGAGAGAAGGAGGGGCTGCAGACGGCCCAGGAGGGAGGGATCGGCTTGAGCAAAGCACCCCTGGGAGGGTGCAGGCACCCCTGGGAGGGTGCAGGCACAGGCTGGCCTGAGGCCTGGAGCACTGGCTCTCAGAGCCCTGGGCTCAGGAGTTATTCCCATTTAACAGATGGGGAAACCGAGGCCCAGGGATGTCAAAGGAAGGCTCCTCGGCTAGGCATTCACTCCCCGGGCTCCTGATGGATTTAACCACCCAAGCAGCCAAGGTCTTCCCCTTCAACCCACGACAGAGGGCCAGCCGATCAGTCTCAAAGCCTGAACATCAAAACAATTTCTAGAGCAGAAGGCATGACTCACCTTAGCAGCACCTCCTATGTTAAGAAGCTCTTCCAGGGCAACGTAAACTGCCGGAGAAGCGGCCAAGTTCTGGAAATCAGACGTGGAGAAAAGGAAACTTCCAATTACATGTGAGACCACAGGAGGTTCTCCAAAGCCCCAAACCCAGCAGGACCCAAGACACTTCCTGGATGTCAGGGTGGGACTTGTGAGCCCACCCGATCCAGGGGTGAATTGAACACCGCCTGGGCTGCTAATTCCTCGTTAGCCCCATCCCGCTGTAAGCACAGCGCTGGCCCAAGAGGGCTGCTCAGATGCCTCAACTGGGGCTACGTGGAGAGTAACTTAAAAGCTTTCTGGACCTGGAGTTGCTCTTATAAAACAACATTTTTAGGAATGAAGCAATTAATCCAAACACACATGGGTTCAATTTCCTTGAAACAGAAATGGCTTCAAAAGCAAGGGAGAAAAATGCCGAGGGAAGAATCGCCTCTGAGTTTTGTGATCCCCAAGCCTGTGGGAAGGAAGGCAGAGCTATTTCACTGCTCCCCATGGTGCCAGAGCCCTCCCCCACCCCCCCAGGCCTTGGCAGAGGGGGAGGGCTCTGGGTTAATCGCGTGCTAGCCCACTGCCTTGCACCTGGGGTTGAGAAGGAAAGAGCTCATTTCCAGGGGGACACAGGCCCCGGCTTTCATGTGGACTGTCTTTGGGCGAAAAGGGACACAAACAAAGAAATGAAACAGACAAGTGCACTGGATCCTGGGGCTCTTTCTCTGCAGAAAGCTCTCTTCCTTCTCGTTTTCCCTGAGGCGAAGGAAGGGATTTCAAAGCAAATGTCCATTTCCCCCTTGCAAAGTTTTATGACTTGGCCTCAACGATTCACTCAGGAGACAAGTGTTGTAATAGAATTATGCTGAGACCTTTAATTGACCTCCCCAAACAAAGGAAATTAAACACAAGACAATGTTTATATAAAAATTCTAAGGTCCAATGGGAAACAAGCCATCAGCTCCAAGTGCAGAAGGAAACGAGTTCAAGGCTGTCCTCCACAGTGTCCCATGTTCTGGAGAGAGGGAGGGGCGCAGGCTGGAGTGCCCTCCAGGCTCAGCCACTCACGGGCCTGTTCTCAGGCAAACTGCGTCACTCAGTTCCCATCTGGAATGTTGGGGAAGAGAAGGTGAAATAATATTGAGTTTAGAAAGCTAAATGTATATGAAAGCGTTATTTTTTTTTAATGATTAAACACCGTGCAAATGTTCGTTATTGTTAACCGGCCGAGGGTGTGTCGCCCACGTGCTCCGACGCCCCCGGTGATGACAGCCATGATTTATTTATTTTTCATCTGTTCCTTCCTCATTCCACTCCAACTTCTTTCCCTCCTCTGGAGAAAATAAGCTCAGAGGGTTTCCATGACATGCTCCAGCTTCACAGCTGCGAAGGACGGGACCCAGGGCCTGAGGCAGGTGTGAGTGCAAGGCTGCAGCCCCGCTTTCCACAGAAATGAACACACCAGGAGCACTTCCCACGTTGTATATCTGCCACTCGTACTCTCCCCACACATCCCAGACTCCCCCCATCCAACTCTGTCCTCAACATTTTCACTTGGATGCCCGAGGGCTGTTTTATTTATTTTATTTATTTTTTTAAACATCTTTATTGGAGTATAATTGCTTTACAATGGTGTTAGTTTCTGCTTTATAACAAAGTGAATCAGTTATACATATACATATGTTCCCATATCTCTTCCCTCTTGCATCTCCCTCCCTCCCACCCTCCCTATCCCACCCCTCTAGGTGGTCACAAAGCACCGAGCTGATCTCCCTGTGCTATGCGGCTGCTTCCCACTAGCTATCTATTTTACGTTTGGTAGTGTATATATGTCCATGCCACTCTCTCACTTTGTCACAGCTTACCCTTCCCCCTCCCCATATCCTCAAGTCCATTCTCTAGTAGGTCTGTGTCTTTATTCC
>NW_021703786.1:28745890-28864773 GCF_005190385.1 Monodon monoceros
CCTCTAGGTGGTCACAAAGCACCGAGCTGATCTCCCTGTGCTATGCGGCTGCTTCCCACTAGCTATCTATTTTACGTTTGGTAGTGTATATATGTCCATGCCACTCTCTCACTTTGTCACAGCTTACCCTTCCCTCTTTCCATATCCTCAAGTCCATTCTCTAGTAGGTCTGTGTCTTTATTCCTGTCTTACCCCTAGGTTCTAAATGACATTTTTTTTTCTTAAATTCCATATATATGTATTAGCGTACGGTATTTGTCTTTCTCTTTCTGACTTACTTCACTCTGTATGACAGACTCTAGGTCCATCCACCTCATTACAAATAGCTCAGTTTCGTTTCTTTTTATGGCTGAGTAATATTCCATTGTATATATGTGCCACATCTTCTTTATCCATTCATCTGTCGATGGACACTTAGGTTGCTTCCATCTCCTGGCTATCGTAAATAGAGCTGCAGTGAACATTCTGGTACATGACTCTTTTTGAGTTATGGTTTTCTCAGGGTACATGCCCAGGAGTGGGACTGTTTTAGACTTAACACATGCACACTCCCACCCTGCCGCTGGCCCCCCGGCGCTCCAGCCCGCTCCACCCAGGTCTCCCCATCTGGATTAACAGCCGCTCCTTCTTGCTCTGGCCAGAAGGCTTGGTCTTCTCCTTGACTGCTCTGTGTAGCTCACACTCCACACCCTATCTGCTGGCTCCCTCTCCCCCCCCCCCCCCCCCCCCCAGAATCCAGCCCTTCCCACCCTGGTGTAGCCTCCACCACCTCCCCCCTGGATGCTCTTAGAGGCCTCCTGTGGGTCTCCTTGCCGCCCTGTAGGCTCTTCTCCGACCTCGCAGCCAGTTACATCAGACCACATCATTCACCCTCCAATGGGGACCCAAGGCCTCACCCAGACCTGTCCATTCACCAAGCCCTTACCCCTCCTCCGTCTCCCCGGGCCAGGCAGTTTCCTGCCTCTGAGCCTTTGTGCTTGCTGTTCCCACTACCTTGAACTTCTTCTCCAAAACATCCCACAGCAACTCCCCCGTCTCCATCCTGTGTCGGTTCAAACCTCCTTGGTAGGCTCCCCTCGATGCCCACCTCAACACTGCATTCCTTCCCCCATCCCCGGCCCCCTCTGCTCTCTCTCTGAGAGAGAGACTTGTCTGCACAGAGACTCTCACCTTCTGAGATGTACTGTATTTATGGAGTTTCTCCCCAGCTCCATGGGAGCAGGGGTTTTTTTGATCCTTATTCACTGGTACCTCATTTGCGTCTAGAACAGTCACTGGTTAGCCTAGGCGTCTGCTGAAAGGTTAAATGGATGAATGAGTGAATTAACGAATGAAGACAACACTGGCAAAGACCTCCCACTCTGCTAGCTAGGATAAATGCTCAGCGGGGCTCCTTCGGCCTGTGGGGTCCTGCGTCTGCCCCTCGTGAGGGTGCTGCAAGGGCACAGACCTCACCTGGTGCAAGCTCCCACCTGACCCAACCATCCCCTCCCCTGCTCAGGGGTCCGTGCCTGTTCACACCCCACCGAGTGACCTGGAGCGATGGGCCCAACCACCTGGGCAGTGGCTGTCCACCCCTACCCACATGGCTGGGAGTCCCTTCCCCATTTCCGTGTACCTGGCCTCTTCCTGGGAGGGTTGTCTTCCAGCTATCGGGGGCTGAATTGCAGGAGGACTGGGAACTTGTCTCCCTCAGCCCCTGACTCACAGGGTGAGCTAGACAACCTCAGCTCCCGAGCCCCTGACTGGGGCCGCTCTTGGCTGTGACCATCAGCTCCAAATTGTGGGCCTGGCCTGATCCCATGCCCTCACGTGGCCCCGTTCTCCTTGGTCTCACTTCGTACTCCACAGCTCTGTTTCTGGGAACACCTCCTAACAAACCCTTTGTGTGTGGATTCTCATCCCAGGACCTGCTCCTGGGATCTCAGCCGAGGACACAACTTCCAGGGTCATGAGAATTCAAGTTAGACTGAGGGCATGTACACACCAGGCATTATGCTGTGTGCCTTCACCTACACAGTCCTCACAATGTTCCAAGGAAAGGACACCATGACACCCATTTAAAAGGTGAGAAAACTGAGGCCCACGGTCCCATGGTAAAGGACAGCACCAAACACTCAGATATAAGTGCTTTCCCAACGTGAATGTCCGTGACTTTTACCACTCTGTACGATGCTCCCTACAAAAGGTAGCAGTTATGAAATGCCACTCTACTTACCGGAAGGCACTGGTTCAGATTGTGAACACAGGTGTGCACATTCCTTTCCAACCAACACTTTTTTTTTTTTTTGGCTGCGCCACACGGCAGGTGGGATCTTAGTTCCTGACCAGGGATTGAACCCATACCCCCTGCAGTGGAAGCTCAGAGTCTTAAGCAATGGACCACCAGGGAAGTCCCATCCAATCAACACATTTTTAAAAACTTGGATGTATTTTCCCTTTTCACAATGAAATGGACTCAAAGTTGTGTCCCATCCCATCCCTGAAGAATTTACTACATGAGAAGAAGAAAAAAAATATCATTGCGTCGTATTTTTAACTGATCGCTTGCGTGTGCCTGTTTGGTGAGATTTATTCTCTCATTAATCACTGCCCTCCCTTCATTCATGTTAAATATAAAACTGATTAGGAAAGATCCCCATCATGGTTAAAAGAAAGAATTAGCTGCTACATCATGTTGCCCGCAGTGCGACAGAAAGGGGTGATTAAATTAGGAGTATTAAAACCCCATTAATCTGCGCTCAGCTTAAGCTCTGCTTGTTCATCTCACGGTGGTGCTTATTATTTCTGACACTGAAAGATATTTGAATTACCAGCTGCAACAAGGTCACTCACTGAAAGATGTCAGGTCAGCCATTAGTCAAAGGCGGGAGAGGCGACCAGAAGTGAGGGCTGCCCGCATGTCAAGGAGGCCCGCCCTCACGGGTGTCACTCTGAAAAGTGGGTGACACCTCACCTCCAAGCTGGCCAGGGGTACAGGCGCCCCCAAGGCCTTGACGCACTCCTGCTCTCTGTCAGCCTCCGTGGGACACCTGTGACTCTAGGGACCTGCTGGGCATCCTCTGGGCTGGCATCCTCTGCCCCTGCTTCACCAGGACCTCTGCCTCTTGTCTGTAGGTGCTTGAGAGCCCCACTCCCATGACAGCCATTTACTAAGCTGGCAAATGTCGCCTACTGGATGCTTGTACATGCCCGGCCTGTGCTGGACAGTTTCCACCTTTCATCTCATTTAGTCCGTCCACAGCCCTGCACTGTGGCCACCTCTGTCGCCACTGATCAGGTGAGGGGCTAAGGTCACACAGCTGGCAAATGGCAGAACTGGCATTCAGCCCCCTAAGGGGACACATTAAGCCGCTTTCTAGATAATTCTGCAACCTAACAGGGACTGGAGTCTACTGGGCTCCTTTTGAGAGGATGCTACAGTGCAAAGGTGAATGATTGCGGTCTGGCGTGCCGTCCTTGTTTTGCGGGATTCAACCATTAAATCAACAGCAGTCACACATCGCCTACCACCGCCAAGCAGCAAGCTGGGTGAGAGGGAGCCTCTCCCAGAGGCTGGCTGAGGCCCTGCAGAGCCGTCGCCTGGGGAACTGGGGACAGGTCACCAACAAGGGAGGAGACCTTCTTCAGAGTAAAAATTTGGCTTATCTCAGCCTCTAGCTGTCTGCGTCTGAATTTATTTCTTCTTCCCCTTTAATAGCACTTGCTGCTCTGCTACACAACCCACGTGACCCCAAAACCATTCATTCCCCTGGTCCCAGAGGGAGAGATAGGGAAGATCACTGTCCTGTCGGCAGCCTGCGTTGCCGTCTGCTGGGCCCGCTCTGCACTCCAGCTGCTCCCGTGGGACTGGACCGGACCAAGAAGGGGTCTCCCCATGGAAGTGGCTGCATCAAAAGGGCAAAGGTGAGCGCGGCTCGGGGAGGGACGCCAGGGTCATCACTGGGTTTGGGGGTGGGCACTGAGGTCCAGGTCGAGGATGAACAGGGAGTGGGAATCACTGAGGAGATACTTCCTGAGTGGATGGGTGAATGAATGAATGCATGAATGAGTGAATGAATGAACAAATGAATGAAGCCAAGGAACAAGGGCTGGGAGATCAGGACTAGTTCAAGGCAGAGAGTAAGAGAGATTCAGGGCCAGAGGCTCAGAGTCAGGATGGTACGCGGGGTGCGCCGGCCTTTCCCACCAAGTCATGGCCCCAGGGCTCTAAGGTGCAGGCCCCCGTCTTTGTCTGACCTTCCAGGCCCCAAGTCCTTGTCTGACCTTTGCACTCTTCTTGGATGCAAAGCTCTGCTGTCCTGACCCTCTGCTCAGGCCGGGAGGGTCTCCTCTTCTCACTTCCCTCGAAGTCTTCCTCTCCAGGGCCAGCCAGCGCTCGCTCACAAGAGAGCAGACTTCCTTCTCCTTTGAGAGGTACAGCCCTGCCCTGACCACCCCTGACCTTCTGTCTGCAGGGCCTAGAGGACCCCACTCCCGGTCCGGCTCCTGGCTGGCTGGTGCCTGGAGCAAGGCTATTGAATTGAATCCAAGTAGGACAAGTAGGACTGGAGACGCCCTGGGGTGCATCCCTGTTTCACTGTGGAGGAAAGGAACCCTGGTGAGTCACTGTTTTTGCCCAAATCCCACAGCTGGCTGGCAACCGGCTGCTTAGAAGAAATTCACACAGTTTACTTAAGAGCAGAATTCCACTTGGTAGAAAGGGTTTTCTCATAAGGGATGCCTGGAACGGCCCAGAGCTGGTTCCTGTTACACAGTGTTCTTTGTCTCATTGTGATGCTTACCAGATGTATCGGCAAGGGACAGACCCAGGGGAAGATGCATGTGGACTTGGGGACCAAGGCTTGTCCCATATAACCACGGTCACGTGCTGGCCACAGCGCCAAAGACAGTCCAGGACCCGTGAGCCAACAGCAGCCCTGGCCTCCAATTTTCCCTCCTAAAAGGCGGGGAAAGAGCTTCGCTTGCCCCCCTTGTTGTCTGCCTGTGACAGATGTGGGGTTGTCCCTACCCCGGCTGTGGCCCAGGAGCGCTCAGCCGGATTGCTGGAAAAACAAAGACGCAAACCTGGAAACACAGCCCATACTGCTAGTTGATTCCTGAACCTGGCTATTTATAGAGGCGGTCTGCAGCAGCCTGGGGCCCTCCCCATAGGTCTCCTCGGAACCACCGCGGAATCTACACGTGGAGCGTGTGACAGCTGGACAAAAAGTTTACTTGGCACACAGGCCCTGAAACCCAGGGCCAAGGCTGCCTGGCAGAGCGGAGGATCTGATTTTGTTTTATTTGCCGCTGGCCCGCCACGGTTAAGGGCACAGAGCGCATGTGTGTCGGCACCCGTTCTCCAGGATGAAGTTCAGAGCACGGCCAGACCTCAGACCTCTCGGAAAGCTGGCGTCGTCCAGACTCGGGAACAGGCCAGGCCGCATTTCAGAAAAGCAAGTTTAGGGCCCTTCATCTCCAGCACAAGGACCAGAAGGAGAATTTAAAATGATCTGAGGGCACTCGGTCTGATAGGTTTGTTAGTGGCATAAAAGATCCTGGAGAAAAGGTATGTCATGGGTGACATCTGGGAAAAGGACATTACAAGAATAAGAGAAACCTCTCAGAGGCTCGGTGTAGGGCCCAGTGGGAGGAGACCGAGCACGTGCAGCCCAGCTACCCCTCCACCCCCACCCACCGCCCACCCCTCCCCGGGAGCACAAGGCCGGTCTTGTTTTCTGGCCCTGAGACTGCACAGAGCATCACATCGTGGGAAGCATGAGGTGGCCAGAAAGGAAGGGCAAAGAAGCGCGGAGAGCCTCAGAGCAGGAACCCGCCCTCCCCGACCGCGGCCCAAGGCCCCTGCGTGGAGCCAGAACGAGGAGTAAAAGCAAATCGATGTGTAGCTTGCTCCTGGCTAATGATATTTGACGAGGATGGAGAAGTTAATGCTTCCATGTCCTTGGCAGGGGACGAGACCTGGATGGGCAGGGGCAGCCCTAGAAGGTGACGCTTGGGGTTTGAGAGGGGAAGGGAAGGATGAGTGCTGTCGAGTGGTAAAACGGGGACAGAGCTGCGGGAGTACTGGTGGCTTTGAGAGGACCCTTCACACGGTGGGGCCAAGGGGGCAGCGAGCAGGGCAGGGGAAGAGCTGTGAACACATCTGCCACTGAGGGAGCCTCACGCCAGCAGGGACTCCGGGACAGGGGAGTCTGTGCCTATACAGGGAGATATGTCTGCTGCTCGGGGATCTCGTAGCCCAGCCTGATGCTGGAAAGTCCAGGGGAAGGGAAGTGACCAGTGCAGGATAGAAAGTCCAGTCTGGACTGGAGGAGACCAAGGGACGTTTCACATGGGTCCAGTGCAGCGAGGGAACTCAGGCCCAGCAGATCCAGAACAAGGGCCTGCACTTCCAGGTAGAGGACCCAGACCCCAGTCCCCACCCTGCCATTTACCAGCTGGGTGACCTCCTTACACTCCCGGCCTCTGTTTCTGTATCTAGAAAATGGGGTCATTGTGAGGAGTGAGGGAGCCTGGCACAGAGCAGATGCTCCACAAAAGCTGGATAAGCCCAACTCATTTACATACCGGGGGGTGGGGTGCCATGCACCCTGCCTGAGGCTTTACATTTGGTTACAGTTAAAATTATATTTGAAAGTTCCAGAAAGATGAAAAACAAGATCCCCGAAGAAAATGGGAGACAGAAATCGACTCCAAGTTAGAAACAACTCTGGGAAGTATGCTCTAGATGGGTGTGGTAGGTCGAAAAATACCCACCTGCCCCCAAGATGACGTTACCCTATTTAGAAAAAGGATCTCTGCGGATGTGATTAAGGGTCTTGAGATAAGGCAATTACCCTAGATGATCTGGGTGAACCCTGAAAGCCACGGCAAGTGTCCTTATAAGAGCGATGCAGAGGGAGATTTGAAACAGCGACACACAGGAGGCTCTGTGTGTCGCTTGATGCAGTCACAAGCCAAGGATGCCTGGAAGCTGGAAGGATCCTCCCTCAGAGGCTCTGGAGGGAGCTTGGTCCTGCCTACACCTTGATTTCAGACTCCGGCCTCCAGAACTATGAAAGAATAAGTCTGCGTTGTTCTAAGCTGCCAGGTTGACAGTAACTTGTTACAGCAGCGAGAGGAAACTTACGCAAAAGGGGGAAACAATTTCATCTCAAGGAGTCATTCCCCAAATGGGACTAAGCAGGAGTCAGCGCCCATCCTGAGAAGGGAGAGAGTGGGAGGGGCTTTAGCAGCTATCTTCTCCCAGTTCACTCCCGCCCCGCCCACATCTCCCAGAGCGCTCCCCAAACTGCAGTTTTAGTAACCCGATCACCTGGTGAACTAGAGGGGACCACAAAACACACCCAAACGTGGGATAGGTCCAACCTGGGGCTCCCCTTCATTCTTGGGGTTTGGAGGTTAGAGCTTCTAGCTGTGCTCCCTTTCGTGATTCCTGGAAAAAGCCCCTGAAGTGAAAGGCCACGGAAACCTCCTCTGTCCAACCTGTAAACAGGAGAGGCAGCCACGGCCTGCAGAGGTCAGAGTGATCTGGTCTAGAAATGTGGAGGCCAGAGGAAGATGGGACGTGACCCACTCACCCTGAGAGAGACAGGGAGGCCAAGACGGGAACTAACTCAGCTGACATTGGCAGATGGTTGCCCCTGGGAATGTTAACTCCTTTGGGAGAAAGCATCTGGTATTCCCTCGCTACCTGCCTGTCCCCATGTGGCCCCATAGGTCAGGCAGGTTCTGTGATTGGTGAAAGTCTCCCCAGAGACCTGTTGGGAAAGAACAGCTGACTTTTGGAAAGGATGGTGGTCTTAGAGGTGGGAGAGTGAAGGTCTAGAGCTGCCAGGCTTCATCATGGGAAAAGAGCCCACCTGGGAATGAAGCTGACACAGAGATCAGAGAGAGACAGACAGCACCGGCTCCTGACCACATTGTTGGAGCACCAGGATCCAGCCATACCTGAAGCCATTGGAGTCAATGATGATTTTCCTTTTCCTTATTTGAGTTTGGTATTTTGGTTCCTTGCAACCAAAGGCCCCTGATTAGTAACAAGCCCCTGCTGTGTACTAGGAGCTCCATAGGCATCATTTGACTAAATCCCCTTGATAAGAACAGGATGGAGCTGGGGTCAGAACTCAGGCTTGGTCTAATTCAAAAGCTCATGGCCGTTTTTCTCACTCTCCAGATGTGGGCTAAGCTGAGAAAATAGCTAACAAGAGAGCAAGGCTGGTGCTCCCTTCTCAGCCTAAGCGGGACATCCTAAAATCTTAGCTTTTTCCCACTATGAGTAAGTGACTGTAGGTGATTACTGTTTATTCGGCATCTCTTTTACTTTAATGAAACACAATTCTGATTAAAACGCCAAGATCAAGTACAATCTGCCTTGATTTTTGGGTTTTTTGTTTGTTTGTTTTTTGCGGTACGCGGGCCTCTCACTGTTGTGGCCTCTCCCGTTGTGGAGCGCAGGCTCCGGACGCACAGGCTCAGCGGCCATGGCCCACAGGCCTAGCCGCTCCGCGGCATGTGGGATCTTCCCGGACCGGGGCACGAACCTGTGTCCCCTGCATTGGCAGGCGGACTCTCAACCACTGCGCCACCAGGGAAGCCCCAATCTGCCTTGAGGTGTTATTATCTCTTGCTGGTGGCTAACCCCGACATCTGGGTCTCTAACAGGCACCACTGCATACTTGGGGATAAGGTCCCAGATCCCAACAGAGCTGGCCTCTGGGGACCAGGCAAGTGGCATCAACCTTGCGCAGGAACAGTCCACACCAAGCTGTCTGAGACCCACGCACTTGAATGAGGGAATCCTGCCTTGCTTGGTGGGAAGTGTGGGTGCACCCTGAGCGGGAGAAAGGAGGGAAGTTTGCCCCCAGCAGATACAGTCCAAGAGGGAAAGCAATGTCAGGGATACAGCCCTTTAAACCATCCCGGGGCGAATCCTCCCACGACCATCTGGACCAGCAAACGTGTCTGCAGCAAGAGGCCACCGGAAGCACAAAGGACGTGAGCTCAGCGCCCAGCCTGGCTCCAGCCCCTGCTCTGTCTTGTCATCCACCTCGTCGGTGCCCAGCTCTCCTAGAAGGAGAAGAACATCTTTGGTAACATCTGCCCTCAGCGTGACTCTCTCCTGCAACCAAAATCTGCCTCAGCCCAGCCTGTCCCTGGATGGCACCGTCTCTGCAGCTCCCTCTGGTCCTAAAGCCCCTGATGACAAGACTCGCTTGCCTGACTTGACAACGCCGGGGCCACAGCTGTGCAGAGAGGCCTCCTGACAGCCATGGCGACAGGTTGGAGCTGGAACTCCGACTCCAGGCACCAAACTCGCCTGTGCCCAAGGCCGTGGGGGACGGCGGCCAGATCATCTATTTACTCCGTCACCAGGAGCGGATCCCAGAGGCGCTCAATTAACACTTGTTGACTGGAGCAGCTCCCGGAAGCTGCTTCAGCTTGGGGATCCGAACTGCAGCGCCCACCCTGGGGGTTAGAGCAGCCTCCCTCCAACTCAAGGATACGGGAAGAGACAGCTCCTGGTGATGCATCCTGACAGAGCAGTGGTCCCATCACCGAGGGGGTCATTCTTTGCTGGGGAATGAGAGCCGCATGGTATTGCCCAGGACCGAGACTCACCTGGCCTAGGATACAACAGAGCAGAGGGCGTGGCGGAGCCTCGGGAAAGGTAGAACATACTCTGCGACTCTGGGAAGGTTTGCTCCCAGCAGGTGGAGTCTGAGAGGGAAGCACAGCCCACTCTGCTCCAAAGCAAAAATGATCCCAGCATGCAACCCTGCCGGGAAGCCTCCATCCGGGGCCTCCTGAAGACTGGCTCATTCCAGGGCCACCCACCACTCCTGTTTCTCGTCCAGAGGAGACCACTGGCCCTGCTCTCCTGGGCAGCCTACATCTAGGCTCAAATCATAAAAACTATGCAGCATCTATTTCATGGTTTCCACCAACTGCTCACCTCTGTCTCTACCACCTGTCACCAGGACGCCAGGTCCGACGGCTGTAGGTGTCCCCCAGCTCAGGGAGAAGCAGTCAGAACAATGCCAGGGGACAGAGGGCTTATGTGACCGCCCACCCCGCCTGCCCCCACCACCCGGACCTGAGGACGTGTCCTGGGGAGAGGCAGCCGGAGAGAACCACAAGCCAAGAGACTTCATCAGCTGTCAACCTCAGGCCTGAGCCAGCCACAGGATGGACACTTTTATTGTGTGTTCTCTTTGGAGAAAGAGGAGGAGAAAAAAAGTTTTGAGTCTCATGCCTTTTCTACATTTTAAAAGCAAAACAAACAAACAAAAACACCTATGCCTTTGCTCTCTTTCTTGCCAGCTAATCTAGCTCCAGCTGGCTTGTTAGGCAGCGGGACTGAAGTCTCAAAAAGGGACCACGAGGGCTTCCCTGGTGGCGCAGTGGTTGGGAGTCCGCCTGCCGATGCAGGGGACGCGGGTTCGTGCCCCGGTCCGGGAAGATCCCACATGCCGCAGAGCGGCTGTGCCCGTGAGCCATGGCCGCTGAGCCTGCGTGTCCGGAGCCTGTGCTCCGCAACGGGAGAGGCCACAACAGTGAGAGGCCTGCGTACGGCAAAAAAAAAAAAAAAATAAAGAGGGCCACGAGCCTCGCCGGCCCTGCAGCAGGCCAGGGATGCCCAGTTCCCCAGCCCCACGCAGGCTGGCAGCGGGAGCAGGAGATTGTCACGCAGACGCGGCCCAGGCTGCAGGCTGAGGCATTGATGTGACCGAGGAGGACCTCCTGCACCTCCTCCAGCGACAGACGCAGGTACAGGCTGCTGCGGGCGAGGATATTCAAGGAGGGAATGAGTCTCCCTAGAGCAGAAAAGGTGACAGGGTAATAATCGTCATCTTTAATCAGTGACAGACAGAGCCAGGGCAGCTGCTTCCGAAATAAATGCTCCCACAGCGTTTATCCAGAGAGCTGGATGCCAAGCTGTTCATTTCAGGGTAAAATCAGTCTACCCCAAACTACAAACAACAGACAGGTTGCCACCACTGTTACTCCAGGCCTCCCCCACCAGGCGCCTGGTGAAACCTCAGCCCAGTGGGGTCAGAGGAACAGTTTTTGGGTTCATCCTGAAACAGCAGGGGTGGCCCTCTTTGCTGGTCCCCCTTCTGGGGTCCTAGCTGTGCTGGGTTCACTTTGGCCTGAAATGGAACAGCCAACTCCTTGCCTTGGGGGCGGGGGGATGTTGCTCTTCAGTACTAACTGCGGAAGTCCCACTGCCCGTGTTGTTACCGATAATTCTGCAGCTTTAGCTCTTGCTGTACTTAACCTCCTCCTGTGCGGGGCTGGGATGAGAGGCCCTGCAGCCACAAGCAGCTTCTAGGGCTGCCCTGGATTGGGTGGAACAAGAGCGGTCCCTGTGCTGAGTCCCCCCAGGAAGAGTCTCCCCCACGATGCAGGACACTAGAGCTTAATGTGGAGGCTGTGTCTCACCCTCCAGCTGCCCCCATCCTCCCCACCCAGGACAGGCTCAGCCCCCCAGACTTGAACCTGCACTGCCAGTGCCCCTTCTTGCTCAGCCCCTTTGCTGCCCTGACTGCTCAGAAAAGTGTTTCTGGCAGAAGAGGGCCTCTTTGTTACTGCAGCTCTGGTCACACTTAGGTTGCTGTTGCAAAGTGCCTGCCATTTCCTTTCATGGTGGTCCCTGTGGAGGGGAGTGGGGAGATGACACTCTCTGCAAAACCAATCCAAGCCAAATCCAAGCCAAGCCTGGTTTATTTTTTTTACCTTAAAAAGTGCAGCAGGCACACACTACCTTCATGGAGACACAGCGTGACCA
Source organism: Monodon monoceros (assembly GCF_005190385.1). Classification (NCBI taxonomy): domain Eukaryota; kingdom Metazoa; phylum Chordata; class Mammalia; order Artiodactyla; family Monodontidae; genus Monodon; species Monodon monoceros. The sequence continues at coordinate 28,757,685 of NW_021703786.1, forward strand.
GGATCTATTTCTTCCCGCTTTGCCATGTAGAACTGGGCAGAGAGACAGAGCAAGAGGAATGTGGGGACAATTGCATTAGGCTCAGCCCCAACTTGGGAAGGCAGGGCAGTGAGGTGTCCACAGCTGGAGGCACAAGGAAAAGCAGGTGCTTTGGACCCTGAGCGGGTATGCAGCAGAACCACCAGGCATGGTTGGAAGCAAGCTGAGGTGGCGGGACACCAAAGTAGGACTCAGGCTGCCACAGCCTGGCTGTGTGGCTTTGTTAAGTCACTTAACTTCTCTGGGCTTCATTTTCCTCTGTCCAATGAGGTGGCTGGACTTGACCTCCTGTTTTCTTTCCAGCTCTAAAATCTAATTCGATGACTAGGAATAGACAGAAAATAAGGATTATTAGAAAGAACACATGAGGCTGCCTGCTTATTTCTTTAAATCTTGCTCTCCCAGTGTGATCTCTTCATTTGAATAATTAGGGATATCTGTTTAAGTTATTATGCTGGTCATTATAAAGAGCTCAACTTTCAAACAAATTTGTTCTCTTTTTATTATCTTTGATCTAGTAATTCCACTTCAAGGAGTCTGAATAAAGGGTGAGGCATTGAGACAAAGACTCATATACAAAGATGAGCCATTTATCCTGACTAGCAAAGATAAAAAGGCAAAAATAACCCCCCAAATGGATATAACCAAGATAAATTATGACATAGCCATTAAAATGTTTTCAATGATATTCTAAAACATTGGAAATTATTCATAATATGAACACAAACACACCCACGTACGTGACAGATGCTGCTAATAGTATGCAGCCTTCTTTTCCTCTTGGAGGTTGCATTCAGGCTCAGCATCCTTCTCAACACAGCCCTCTGAACAGCCGCTATCAATCACAGTGGGCATGCAGGTGAAATCTACTAGTCTTCTCAGTATGAGATCCTGCCGCTATAAGGATAACAGTCAAGGTCAGGAGGAAAAAGGGAGCTAAATGGAAGTTCAGTAGCTCAAATCAAAGAAGGTCAAATGCAAGGCGGGTGCAGGGTTATGACAGCCCATCGGTGGGGACCAGAGATGGTCTAGGATGAGGAGAAGGCTATTGGAAGTTCAATACATGTCCTGCTGTGTTTCTCGGAACCCTCGGAGCAGAAAGTTGTGCTTTTGAGACAACAAATTTAAAAGCTTTTGGGTGTCCTTGTTTCCCCACTCCTGTAGGGGGCAGAGTGTCCTTCGAGATATAGCTTCTCGAGAACACTAGGCTCCCAGGGCCAAGTGGATGAAGTGGAGGGCTTTTCTCAGTTGTTTGAGAATTGATAGACTTTTGGGGGAAACTCCTTCAGAAGGTTTGCCCCAGATCTGCAGTCACCACATGACCAAACATTGCTGTGATAACTCAGGGTGATCCCGAGGGTCTCTGGGCTGCCAAATGGGGGACCAATGGTCAGAAAAGGAAGCTAGCAAGAGCAATTTTCCTAGTCCCTCCTCACTGAGGACTGATGCTCTCAGGACGGGGAGATTAAGAGGCTGAGCCATGGAGATTTACGGAGCTCGCAGGGCAGGCAGAGGTACTCCTGCTGCCGGGGGACCCCTGGGCCCCAACGCCCACATCTCAGATGAAGGAGCAACTTTTCCCTTCCCCCAACAGACACTCTCCACTACCCCTGTGAGACTGTTTGATTCCAAGGGCTGGATTTTCTAGATTAGGTCCTTTATTAACCCCAGGTTGGGAGGGGGGAAATGGGTGGAGACAAGAGGCTGCCTAGCATCTTCATCTCTTCTCTCCTGCCCTCCATAAATCCATTCCAAGTTGATGACATTTGCAGAGTGTATTTTCACGGGTCTCCATAATCCCTTCAGAATATTAAGGCTGCATTACTTTAGCTTTGGTTACATTAACTTCAATTTTCCTTATGAGTTAGTATTTGGCTAAAAATTAATATAGTGAAGTTGAAAAGAATCTTATCATAGGAAAAAGACTAATTTCATCTCTGGCTGCTCCGATCCCGGAGTACACCAGGGTTAATGTAATTAACTTACAATTTGAGCCCGGGTTGTGTACATACACTGAATCTCCCCGCTAGAAACGAGATTAGATTTTATTACTCTATATATCCTGGTTATCTTCACCGAGCCTGCTCGGTGCTGCAATGAAAACGCAGAACCATCTGGTACTGAGCCCATGCAGTTTATTTAAGGATTTAATTAAATGCTCTAAATGGAGAGCTTCTCTGAATTAACATTTTAAATGTGACTTATTGCAGGTTTAATATTGTCTTAATGCCAACCTGGGAAACTCCATCGTCAAGTTGTTGACGTTCAAATTGAATTCATTTGGGTGGCTCCAGGGGGACCCATTAATTAATCTAAACAACTAATGGCGATTGGTTCTGACTTTTGATGAAGATTATTTACTGAGACAATTTGCAATGAATAAAGAGTCACAGTAGGCAAATGCTTAATTGAATTCAAAAAAGTCTCATTGTGTTTAATATCAGGGATGCATCATGTGAGTAAGCTTTGAAATACCATGAACGGGGAGATTGCTTCAATCTTCTTAGCTGTGCGCTAATAACAAAGCAAATGGGTAATTACATTTTCCTGGGTAATTTGCTGCTTGCAAAAGGACAACAGGTCTGTCTGGCTAATCGCTTCCTTGGAAAGAAATTTCTGAAAGCATAAACTTTGCCCTTGGATGGCACGTGGCCCCACTGGTTGCCCGAAGGCAATGATGCCGACAGGTCTGGGCTGCACACAGCCGGATCCTCACCCTCCAGCTGTGAGGAACATGCCTGGCTGGAAAAGCCCTCCTCCGCACCGCACCGCAAAGTCCCTAAGTAGCCACCAACTTTCCGCTGCTTTTCTGCCAGACACTTGAGTGTCTCAGGTGATTCCTGATGAATCAAGCAAGGAGGAGCTTGCCCACCCCACCTTGCTCTGGTTTTCACACTCTGGGTCCACACAAGGCAGACCTCTGCTTCCCGGAAATTGCAAGGTTGTCCCAGTACAACCAGTACAACCTCCATCCTGTCCATCCGTCAAGGCCCAGGGCAGCATCTCAAGATCACTCCGCTCACCGTGCTCTTTCCTTCAGTTTCTCAACGTGCAGCTCAGGACCAGCAGCACCGGTCACCGGGCGTGTTGGAAATGCGGACTCTCGGGCCCACCCTGCCCCACTGAATCAGAATCTACCTTAAACAAGAACCCCGGGGGACCATGTGCATGTCCTAATTGAGACCCCTGATCCATAGCGCGTTTTCTCTGGGGGTATATGCCATCCGGTTGAATGAGCTTTTCTTCTCTCTGGCCCTGCTGGTGTCAGGTCCCTGGGACGAGGGCTCAGGGCTCTGCTTCTCTGGGATCTGCAGTGGCACCAGGGACCACGGAGAGCCAGTGAAAACAATGGAAGCCATTGGTGGTTTCTCCCCAAATCTCTCTTCAACCTGGCCTGGCGGGGGGGTCCTGAGAGCTCCCTCTATTGCACTGGGCACCACAGAGACCCAATCAGCCAAGGTCAGGGAGCACCTGCCCTCACCATGACCCCCTCTGAGCCCAGGGCTTGAGGGACACTCAGCAAATATCCATTGGGGTGAGTTTGCTGGTCGTTACTATGGGATGGTCCTTCACATCCACATCCTGACGGATGCAAAGAGTCCCCGTGGGCCCCAGTTCTAGATGACGGCCTGTCTTCAAGAGAGGGGACTTGTGTCCCTGAGAAGGTCCAGCCACTCCAAGTCTTGCCACTCAGATCTCTCGCCTCCCAAATGCAGGTTTGTTGATGTTTTCATGGAAAGGACACCTGGGTTCTGATTTCATAAAGCCTGACCTAAGGTGATCTTTACCAAACAAACCCATGATGCAAAGGTGATCCATGTGACAGAGGTTTTATTTGATGAAATGATGCACCCCCCGCCCCCGCCAGAAGAAGCCTCCTTCACATGCTTACATTTTGTTTCAGGCCACCAGTGGCTGAACTGAGAGCAGAAGGATATGGGGCATAAAGAGATAAATCAAAAGTGTTAAAAAGCCAAATGACAGCAAAGGAAACAAGAGAGAGAAAAAGCAACCTAAGAATAGGGGAGGATACTTGCAAACCACAGACCTGATAAGGGGTTAATTAATATCCATAATACACAAGGAGCTCCTACAACTCAACAGCAAGAAAACAAAACAAAACAAAAAAACCCACAAATAGGGGCTTCCCTGGTGGCGCAGCTGTTGAGAGTCCGCCTGCCGATGCAGGGGACGCGGGTTCGTGCCCCGGTCCGGGAAGATCCCACATGCCGCGGAGCGGCTGGGCCCGTGAGCCATGGCCGCTGAGCCTGCGCGTCCGGAGCCTGTGCTCCGCAACGGGAGAGGCCACAACAGTGAGAGGCCCGCGTACCGCAAAAAAAAAAAAAAAAAGAAAGAAAAAGCCCACAAATAGCCCAATTAAAAAAATGGGCAAATGACCTGAACAGACATTTCTTCAATGAAGACATACAAGCAACCAACGGGGACATGAAAAGGTGCTCAAATCACGAATCATCAGGGAAACGCAGATCAAAACCACAGTGAGCTACCACATCACACCTGTCAGGATGGCCACTTTAAAAAAGAAAGAATAGATAACAAGCGTTAGTAAGGATGTGGGGAAATTGGAACCCCTGTTCACCGTTGCACCCACCATGGAAAACAGTATGGCGGTTCCTCAAAAAATTAAAAATTAAACTACCAGCAATCCTACTTATGGAAATTAATCTGAAAGAATTGAAATCAGGACCTCGAAGAGATTGTTGCACTCCTGTGTTCATTGCAGCGTTGTTCACAATAGCCAAGATGTGGAAGCAACCTACGTGTCCATTGATGTACGAATGGATAAAGAAGATATGGTCTACTTACACAAGAAATAGTATCTGTTCACCCTTAAGAAGAAAGGGAATTATGATACATGCTACCACATGGATGAACCTTGAGGACATTAGTTGGAGTGAAATAAGCCAGCTTCAGAAGAACAAATACTCTGTGATTCCACTTATATGAGGGACCTAGAGTAATCAAGCTCATAGAAGCAGAAAGTCGCATTGGTAGTTGCCAGGCGGAATGGAGAGTCGCCGATCAAATAGTATAACGTTTCAGTTGTGCAAAATGAAAACGTCCTAGACATCCACTGTACAACTACAGTGCTTATAGTTAACAATAACATACAGTACACTTAAAAATTTGTTAAGAGGGTAAAAGAAAGAAGCCAATTGATAATAGTATTGCACCCATGTCAATTGCTTAGTTTTAGTGAATGTGCCATGGTTACTGTAAGATGTGAACAGGAGGGATGCTGATGAAGGGCGTGTTTTGAACTAGATCATTCTTTGTCGTGGGGGCTGCCCTGTGCACGGCAGGGTGTTGAGCAGCAGCCCTGACTTCTACCCACTAGATGCCAGAAGTACCCCCGCCCCCCAGATGTGACAATGAAGAATGTCTCCTTACCCCGCCAAATGCCCCATGAGGGACATCGCTGGTCAACAGAAACTCTCTGTACTATCTTCACACCATTCTATAAATCTAAAATTATTTCAAAATAAAAAAGTTTATATCATAACACCAAAGGTATGATCCATGAGAGAAATAATTAAGAAGCTGGGTTTCATTACAATTGAAAACTTCTGCTCTGTGAAAGACAATGTCAAGAGAATGAGAAGACAATCTACAGATTGGGAGAAAAAAATTTGCCAAAGACACATCTGATAAAGGACTGTAATCCAAAGTAAAGAAAGAGCACTTAAAATTCAACGATTAAAGAAAACAACAATCCAACTTAAAAAAGGGCCAAAGACCTTAACAGACACCTCATCAAAGGAGATATACATACAGATGGCAAATAAACATATGAAAAGATGCTCTAGAACATATTTCATCAGAGGAAGGCAAAAATAACAATGAGGTCTATCCACCTGGCCAAATCCAAAACGCTGACAACATCAAATGCTGGTAAAGATGTAGAGCAACAGGAACTCTCATTCATTGCTGGTGGGAATGCAAAACGGTACAACCACTTTGGAAGATGGGCAATTTCTTACAAAACAAAGTATACTCTTACCATCTAGCAATCGTGCTTTTTGGTATTTACCCAAAGGGACTGAAAACTTATGTCCACACACAAACCTGCCCACAGATGTTTGTAACAACGTATTCATAATTGCCAAAACGCGGAAGCCATCAAGATGTCCTTCAATAGGTGAATGGCTAAACTGTAGAACATCCAGACACTGGAATATTATTTGGCACTAAAGAGAAATGAGCCATCAAGCCATGAAAAGACATGGCAGAAACTTACATGCATATTACTAAGTGGAAGAAACCAATATGAGAAGCCTACATACTGTATGAATCATTCTGCAAAAGGCAGCTCTTTCTCTATGGAGGCAGCAAAAAGGCCGGTGGTTGCCCAGGGTTAGCTCATCTTGGAACCCTGTTTTCCAGAAAATACCTATCGGTATCCCACTGAACTTGGGTTTCACATAGCACATCTTGGGAAACACTGTTCTAGACCAGTAGTTCTGAACCAGGGACGATTTGTCCCCAGGGAACATCTGGCAATATCTGAGGAGCTTTTTGGTTGTCACGGCTGTGGGTGAGGGGGTGCCGTGGCACGAAGTGGGAGGGGACCAGGGATGCTGTCAACATCCTACCGTATACAGAGCAATCCCCACTATGCAGAACCATCTGGTCCCAAAGATCAACAATGCCACCGTTGAGAACCCCTGCCCCGAGGATCAAGGGAGTATTTGTACTTAGGCCGCAATAAATTCTGCTGACATAACTGCTTATAAAGAAGAGTCTCCACGGCCCGAGTGTTGTTTAGCCACAGCAACTGGCTTTGGGGGTTCCCTTTTAGCAGAGGTGGCTGTGACGGGCATGATGGAAAGAAGGGGAATCGGCCTAATAGGGCTTTGGAAACCAACGCCAAGTCCAAACTCTTGCAAAGCAGAGCTGCGAAGGGTCATGAAAAGTTAGAGGCATGACTGGGGAGCAGAGGGAGAGTCAGCGGGCGGGAAATTTGACTCTGCAGGCTGACACCCATTATTTTGTTTATGAAAGGGATTTCATTTGTCCCTTTTTTTTTTTTTTTTTTTTTTTGCAGTACGTGGGCCCCTCACTGTTGTGGCCTCAGCGAGCCCGCTCCGCGGCATGTGGGATCTTCCCTGACCGGGGCACGAACCCATGTCCCCTGCATCGGCAGGCAGACTCTCAACCCCTGCGCCACTGGGGAAGCCCCATTTGGCCCACTCTTATTCACAGGTGTATGGACCCAAAATGAAATAGCAGAGGGGAAATACGGAACAGATGTGAGACCACAGGAAACTCTGAGCAGATCTTTGCTCTCTCCACAGGACCTGCTAGCAGGTCCATGAGAGCCCTGTAGAGAGCCCAGCCGAGGGCCTCCCCGTCCCTGAGGGCGTAGGTGGTCCACGCACCGCGGAGCGCGGGCCCTGCCAGACCAGCACCTCTCCCATTTCCCTCCTGTGACAGCCCCGTTCCAGTGCATTAAAAGGAAGCTTTGCGTGAACTTCAGTTTTACTACATTTATCTCATTGCCAACCTTCAAAATGCCAAACGCTGCCACTTGCCCCGGGGGAAGTAATTTCATCTCTTACCCTGAATGTCACCCCAGAAACTCACTTCAAATGCCTCTGACTGATTGGTTTTTCCTCCTTCAGCACCGACTCCAATGCCAGGCGTCAGAGACAAAGGGACTCACCTCTGCCTCTCAGCGCTTTTGGCTTTTCCTTTACTATTAAAATCACAAGCTTCCACTTCCACGTCCTGAGAGAGACGTGGAAAATAATTTATTCGCAGAAAAAGCTTAACTGTGATACATCCTCATTATAAAATAGTATGCAGCCACTAAAAAAAAAAGCATTGAAGCCTATTTAAGGAAATGGAAAAATGCTCACATTATGATGTTAGCTGAAAAAAAAAAAAGCAGAATACGATATGATCTCAAGTTTGTAAAAATAAACAGGGAGAGAGTGAGAAAAAAAAAGCATAGAACAAAAAAGACATTATCTCTTATCTCCAGACAGAAAAAGTATAATTTGTTTACTTTTTTGCACTGTTCTACATTTTCCAATTTTTCCACATATGTTACTTGGATAATATGTAACTAAAAGATCATTTTAAAAAGAAAGCTTAACATTGTAAATCAACTGTACCCCAATAAAAATTTAAAAAGAAAAAAAAAGAAAGCTTAAATCCTATCTCTCTCTTCAGGCTTAGGGCAATGATGCTTTTATAAGTTATATCCCCACAAGAAGAGCCCAGCTACCTTCTCCCCTAATTTATCACAAAGAACCTCCCCCAGATTAGCCCACAAAGGACATCTTCACGGGACTTCTTTCTGCTAGTAGGAGTGGGCAGAAGGGGCCACTTGGGAGAACACACATGGCTCACTGCCACAAAGCCAGGGGCACAAAAGTACTTTAATGGCACAAACCCATTTCAATTACAGAATAAGAGCCCCATCCCACAAACTTTGACACCTATAGAGTCTTCCAGAACCCAGCCAGCCCTGCAAGATGCTAGCCAGGTCCAGGAGCATGTCCTAGACCTGATACCAGAGCTCAACAGGCAGGGAGAACGTATCTGGGTGTCCCGGTTAACGGAGCCCCCCTGAGAGATAAGTCCCCTGCCCGGGAGCGGGGGCAGGGTCGAGGGGGGCGGGGCCTGGCCATGGAGAGCTGGATGAGCCAAAGACGGCCCAGATCAGAAAGAAAGAGGTTGCTGTGAGCCACCTCCCTTCAGTCCCAGATCTTGGACTGGGAGTACCGGAAATCCACCTGCTGTTTGCTCACCACCCTTTGTCGCTTTGCACACCGGCTGGGGAGAGGGCAGATTCCAAGAGCGTTTCCCCAGCTCCAATCACCCAGCCCCTACTTCTTGGACACCTACAACCGTGTGGTGCGTACGTGCTGCGTGCTGGTATATGAAATACACTGCCTTTCTTTAACACAGCACTTCTCACACCTGACCGGCCTCAGCATCTCCCAGGAGGCTCGTTAAAACACAGGGTACCGAGCCCACCTCGTTTCCCATTCAGCAAATCTGGAGGGAGGACCCCCAAATCTGCATTTGTAACAAGTCCCCAGGCAGTGTGTTGCTGCTGCTGCTGGTCGGGGACCCCGCTTGGAGAACCACTGAAGAAACCCCAGTCCTCCAGGAAATCTCAGACTTGGACGGAGCGGGCAGGAGGAGGGTGTGCTCCCAAGCCTTTGTTTCTTGGGGACATGTGTGCCCAGAGATGGAGAATCTGCCCAGCCCCAGCCGTCTCCTTGGCAGCCAGGTTGGCTGAGACTCATTTGGAATTCAGGCTGCTCGTAAACACCTGCAGGTTTTGAGATTTTGCTGAGGTCCAGGGCTTGGGGATTTTGCTTGGGGAGTTTATCAGAGCTAAGTCAGTTGTAGGTAAAAAGAGGTGAGTGTGTGTGGTGGGGAAGCAGCAGGGGATCAGTGAAGATTAGTAAATTATTCACACATCTCTTTCTACCAGGACGAAAGCTCACCTTCCACTCAAGAATGCTTATCAACACCCTTGGATTTTTCATCCATTTTTAACGGAGGTAGAAAAAATATACATAATAATTTTTAATTAAGAAATTAAGCCATCCCCTTCCTAAATATTCAGTTCTGCATTTATGGCCTCCAGGAGGGGGGAAGGGAGAGTCCAACCTCCGCAGGAAAATGGTTTTCATCATCCACAAAATCCGATGCCCAAAATAGCCCCACTGTTGCCCTGGCAACTAGCATTTGCCCCCCCTTCTCCTCCCCCACCCCGCCCCATCCCTTTGCATATTGTTGCATATTTCTATCACTCTTTCCAGGCACAGTTCATAAACAGGATGGCATAATAAAGAATGTTATCACCAATGACTTACAGCCCAGCTGCGCCCAGCGAGATAGGAAGTGGCAAGCAAATACAATTTCATGCCGTGAGAGTAACAGATTGATTGGGTGCCCTTCAAATGTGATGCCACTTCTTTAAGTCAGTCCAAATTCAGAAATAAAGTTGGTCTTGCCCTTTTCCTGGCCGAGATAGACAATACGCGCAGGGATAATGCCTGGGGGTCTCATTAGGACTGGAACGATCTAGCCCCGAGACAGGGATTATTCCAACAGACTCTCAGCCCCTCTCCCTCGCTTCCCCTCCTCTCTCTGTCAAAGGGCCAAGGCCCGGGAATGTGGGCCTTTCTGAATTAATTATCCTCTCTTGCCACGGATAGCTCAGGCTCCGATGCCAGGGGCAGAGGGGGTGGGGCGGGGGCCGCAGCAGATGAAGGTAAGGTTTTCCCCGTATCCGTACCTGGTCTTCCAGCTTGCGGGGTAGCAGCGTCCATTGTAGCATCTCTCTCTTCACTGGTTAATGCAGGGAGAGTGGGCTCTTAGCACGACCCTCAAGAGCCACTTCTGTTCTGAGAGGCTTCTTTGAGGCCTGGGAGTTGGGGACCTGCCTCTCCCTCCCGCCACGCAGGGATGTAGTGGAGGAAAGAGGGAGTCCCCAGGGTACCAGGAGCCACTTGAAAAGACTGTAATAGGGGACAGGCAGTCTCGGCAGTCCCGAGATGGGGGTGATGATGGGAGCCGGCGGGGGGGGGGGGGGGGGGAGGGAGTCAGGCATCCAGGGTGGATCAGGGCCTGTAGGTGCCAGCAGTTCAGTGACCTCTGCCTCCTGGACCCGCCCAGCCCCCACTGAGGACCTGCGGTTCCCCCTGGACCCTCAGGCGGAGCTGGCTCAGAACTCCAGGCCATCCTGGGACCAAGCCAGAAGGAGAGCTCTGAGGAATGTTCCGAGGGCAGGGGCGATGAGCAGGCGAGAAAACGTCCACCGTCCCTCCGGGAGAGCTTAGGGGCTGCCTGGGACCCAAGCACCATCAAGACACCATTTACGGAGCCTGCCTGTGGGCCAGCCCTGTACCAGCTCCAGGGAGGGAACCAGGTAAAGCGGGCCACCCTCCTGGAGCCCACAGATGGGAAGAGACAGCGGCACTGCAGTCCCCGGCTGGCCGAGCATGTGTCCCATGTGCCCAGCTTCCTGGAGTCATTCTCCTTGACCCGCTGCCAGCACCCTCACCTTACTGGTTCTCACTGACGGGGTTGGCGGAAAGGTCTGGCAGTGTGGGCAGGTGCTTGTATGTGCGTGGGGTCGTGGGGGGCGATTAGCTGCGCGGGAAATGAGTAGGATTGGGGAGCTCGCCACTTTGCGTCCCCCTGGGTTCTTGGGTCTGTCCAGCCTGGGTCCCAAGATTCTCCCAAGGGAGCGTTTATCTATTACCTGACACCCTCCCCAAACCGCCACTACTGAGATACAGGAAGCAAGAAATTCTGGAGGAGAGAACAGCCGACTCTTCGCGCATTCACGGCAGCTCCCCCTGAGTCAGCCTCGCTCTTTGAGGCTACTTCTCAGGGCCTCGCTTGCAATTTTTTATATGTGTATTTTTAATTGAGATGAATTTTACGTAACGTAAAGTTAACCGTTTTAAAGTGAACAAGCAATTCAGTGGTTTTTGGTACATTCACAGTGGTGTGCAACCACTACCTCTATGTAGTTCCAGAACATTTGTATCACCCAAAGGAACTGCACCTACTCATCAAGCAGTTACCTCCCCCCCCCCCCCCCCCCCCAGTCGCTGGCAACCACCAACCTGCTTTCTGTCTCTGCGGATTTCCCTGTTCCGGGTATTTCACATAAATGGAATCACACTGATTTCGTTGACTTAGCATAATGTTTCTGAGCTTTACCATGTATCAGAACTTTATCCCTTTTTTATGGCTGGATACCATTCCATTATGTGGATGGACCACTTTTTGTTTATCCATTCATCTGCTGACAGACACTTGGATTGTTTCCACCTGTTTTGGCTTTTGTGACTAGTGCTGCTGTGAACATACACACATATGTATTTGTTTGAATACATTTCTTTTGTTCTCTTGTGTATGTATCTAGGAGTGGAATTTCTGGGTCTTAGGGTAATTCTGTGTTAAACTTTGTGAGAAACCACCAAACTGTTTTCCAAAGCGCCGCACCATCTTCCATCCCTGCCAGCGCTGTGAAAGCGTCCCAACTTCTCAGCATCCTGGTCAACACTTGCTATTACCTGTCTTGACTCTAGTCACCCTAGTGGGTGCGAGGTGGGTGGTTTTGACGTGCGTTTCTCTGATGATTAACGACGTTGCGCATCTTTTCACGTGCTCACCCGTCCCTACTTGGATGTGATATTGGTTTCTCTTTTTTTTCCTCCTTTGTAAAGAAGAAGCGTGGTTTTTCAATAAAGATTTTCACTCACAGGGTCAAGAACTACAAACTGGACCCTGGGGCACATGTGGCCCAGACCAGGGTCCATCGAAGAGAGAGAACTTTCTGCCTCTTTCCTCAGACCTTCCTGATCACAGAACCAGGACAGAGAACTGTAACAGAAGACCTGAAGGTTTTGAAAAATACTTAGCATCAAATTCTCTGCTGTTCCAGGAACCTCTTAAACCTCCCACTCATGAGCGTGAGAAGACACATCCTTGTTTTCTTCCAAGCTGAAAGGAGGTTTCTAGAGAGGAAGTTCCTTTTCATCTTTTTCACATGCAGAAGGAGGTTTGTAAATCCCATTTATTTTTCTCACCTTGATTACATTTCTGAGAAAAGCAAAACCAAAGCAACTTTGTATTCTACAGATGATGCAGGTCTTTGCAGAACAGAAAGTTCACTATTGACTTTTCCCTCTCCTAAAACCTTACACCCTGACGCCATAAAACATCTCTACAGGCCATCGGATGATCGGGCCCCATAATCTATGGGAACATTAAATGGAGGAAAATCGTGCTGAAAAATGACACTGGGTCTCTGCCCCTTCCCCCCTCGGTGGTGAGGGGGTGCTTCACTGCTCTGTGTTTTTGTCATCCAGGTCAGACACCTGCCTCCTCTTTGTCATTCTGCAACGTGACAACGTGACAAATGCCCCTGCACACTGACTCCCAGGGTCTTGCCTGCTGGCCAACACAGCCTCGCGTCCCAGGGAAGAGCCTGGTGAGGACAGCTTGTCCCCTCCATCCTGCCTCCTATGAAGGCACATCAGTCAGAGATTTCGCTCCAGCCCAGTGTCGGACGGGGGTGAAAAGGCTCATTTGAGTGGGTGGGCCACCCAGCTGCTTCCTGACCTTGGGCCCGTTATTTATTTTATTTTTAGTTTTGGCCACTCCGCGCCACGCGGCATGCGGGATCTTAGTTCCCCAACCAGGGATCGAACCCGCGCCCCCTACAGTGGAAGGACGGAGTCGTAACCACTGGACCGCCAGGGAAGTCCCCTTGGGCCCGTGATTAAAACAGGCAGGGACGGACTTCCCTGGTGGCGCAGTGGTTGAGAGTCCGCCTGCCGATGCAGGGGACACGGGTTCGTGCCCCGGTCCGGGAAGATCCCACATGCCGCGGAGCGGCTGGGCCCGTGAGCCATGGCCGCTGAGCCTGCGCGTCTGGAGCCTGTGCTCCACAACGGGAGAGGCCACAGCAGTGAGAGGCCCGCGTACCGGAAAAAAAAAAAAAAAAAGCAGGCAGGTAATCCAAGACACAGTCACATCCCTTCGTTTCCGCTAAAATGAGCCCCTTCACCCCCAGAACTGAGAGCATGTTTCCCTGCCACACTCCCCCATGGGACACAGAGTTCATTTGCACTGCTGCTTTGATGACGGGTGAGGGTCCAGGTACTGAGGAGGGGGCACAGGAGGAAGAGAGGGTGGCCAGACCAACCCCTCGGCTCCATCACAGAGGACCTACTACACGCCCAGCACCGTGCTAGGTACCAAGGGTAGGCTGTGCTGAGACTCCTGGAAAGCAATAGTAATTTATAAGGTGCCTACTATGTGCCAGCACGGTTATGCACGTCCCTGTGTGTCCTGATTGAATTTCAGCAAATAGTGATAAGACGCACACGTGAGAAAGCTAGAGAAAAGAGAGGTGGAGCAGAGAAGCAATGAGCGAAACTGACATCAGAGGCTGGGCTGCCCCGTAGTGATGGTCATGGTCGTTATAAGGACAATACTCTTGGATAACATGCACCTTGCACTTGCTGTGTGCCAGGCACGGCTCTGCGTGCTTCGTCTGTGTTGTCTCACTTAAGGCCGACAGAAACCGATCAGATGGATACCACGGTTAACACTGACTGTGTGGATGACGCCACTGAGCACAGTTTTGAGCATTTGTCCAGAGTCACAGAATCGCAAGTGAGTGAGCTGAGATTTGAGCTCCAGAGCCTGCGTTTTTAACTATGAAACTACTCTTCCTTCTGATGGATTGAGGAGAGGAAGTAGGGAGGGAAGAAGGAAAGAAGGAGGTCGCAGCCCGAGGACCGACCGTTTCCAAGGTGACCTCAGACCACGTGGCATCAAAGGCACTGCCGGTCACGGGGTCCCATCCAGCAGCTGCGGTGGGAGGGACGGGCCTGGCCTTTGAGAAGAGGCTCTGGCTGGTGACGGGGGCCATGGTCATCTCTACGTGGCCACAGCTTGTTCCAAAACCTGCTCTGACAACCCACACTTAGCCTGACGTCAGCATCTCAGGAAAGGAGAGCTGGGAAGGAGGTGGACCAGAGGCCTCCGGAGAAAGGTGGACACGGGCCCGAGCCTCGGACTGCAGCCCCCAACCGTCATCACTGTGAGTCTCGGACGCTGGTCAGCAGGACAAGCTACCTGGAGTAGCCACACGTGAGGGCATGGGGGGTCATGAGGATTCAAATGGACGTGCCTGGTCCCACCAGCCATCCAGGACCTCAGCAGGCACTGCTAGTGGCGGCAAACTGTTTTGGGTCCTTAGGGGGTAAAACTAAACCTTAGCAAGGTCCCAGGCTGCAGGGCGAGGGCTGTGGTGGCCACAGGGATGGGCCAGCTGCCTGTCCCAGAGGCTTTGGCCAAATAAACAGCCACCTTGGCTGTCCCCGGAAAGGCCACGTGACCATGCAGGGCAGATGTCATTGATGTTGTTGGAAAGGAACACAGTGTCTTGGGGTCAAAGAAGCGAGGGGCTCTCCATGGCGGAGGGGGACGGGAAGGTCCCACGGGACAGTGTATTTGCAGAGGGCTGTTGGGAAAGCCCAGGACTTCCACAGACCAAAAGGCAGGGGGTGGAGGATACTATGAGGGGAAGCCTAAGCAAGACCCAGGAGATGGGCACGCGTCCGCTACGGTGCCGGGGGCTCACCGGGCCCTGGCTTCTCGCCAGGGTGTGGGGCGGGCGGAGAAGGGCGGGGGCACCAGATGGAACAGGGGTGGGGCCAGTTCGTGGAAGGGGTAACCTCAAATGCAAGGCGGAGGGGCTAGCATTTGGTTCTGACCTCTGCCTCACACCCGCGGGGGGCGTCAGCCTGATCTGGAAGGAAACCCCTGACCTCTCCCTGCCTCTTGGGCCGGAAGCACAAGACGCCCACACCCGTGACCTGGTGACCAGCAGCCCTGCGGTTGAGGTCAGGCGGCAGGGCTGTCACCCTCCCGTGCCCTGGGGGAGCATTGAACCCTGAGCCCCAGTGCCACGTGGGCTTCCTAGGTTCCCCCGGATCCTGGGCCTGGAGGTACCCGTCCCCTGGAGGTACCCCGAGCATATGGGTAAGCGGCCTCCTGGACATAACCCTTCAGCTGCCTGGTCTCCTCCTTCCTCTGGCCTGATCCGTTTCTGGCTGCATCCATCTCTTTTCCTGGGACACAAAGATGCAGCCGTTGCTGGAGGTGGCTCAGACCATTATGAGAGCTGGATCTGTACATCTCTTCCCAACTCCACCATCAGTGAAGTCCTATTCCTAAGCTTGAAATTGGCTGTGGTGGGAGTATTTACACCAGAGGAATTGGCAAACGTCAAGGCTTCCCCCCCAGCCCCACCAAGAGCCAGTTGTTAGAGACTTAGCAACACGCCACCACACATACAGGATGCTAGCGAGCTTCCCACTGTGCCAGGCTCAGGGTGAGCAGAGCTGCTGATCTGGCAGGGCAAGGGAGAGACCCTCGGGCTGGGTCAGAGGGGTCTTCCCGGAGAAATGGTGTTTTGCAATCAGCCTGCATCTTTTTCATGGAAGAGCTTTGCAGGTTCTGATAATTCTTTCCTCTATAATATTCTGAGTCCCTGGAAGGCAGAAGGTCCTAACTGTGCCACTTTACTTCCCTGGACCTTCACCCCCATGTCCACAAAAGGGAAGACAGGGAGCTATACGAGTCCTTCTCAAACCTTAGCGTGCATGTGAAACACCTAGGCAACTTGCTAAATAAAAATGCAGATTCCCAGACCAACCTCAACTAACAAAATCCAACTCTTGGGAATTCCCTGGCAGTCCAGTGGTTAGGACTCTGTGCTTCCACTTTAGGGGGCCCGGGTTCCATCCCTGCTTGGAGAACTAAGATCCCGCAAGCCACGCAGCATGGCAAAAAAAAAAAAAAAATCCAACTCTCAGGAGGTGAGGCTGGGAATCTGCATTGAGTCCAAGCCCGGGACTCTCAAAACCACTCTGGGAAACGCCAGGCAGCCAGGCCTACGTGTCCCACCCCCCAGATCTCAGGGGAGTGATGACATGACCTGCTAGTTGGACATCCATGTGCATATTTGTTTTCTCTGCCCACAGACGCTAAAAGTGCAACAGCTGCCTACAGGAATTTGAGCATCTTTGGCGTTCAGAGGAGCAATGGCTTCTAAGATCCCCTCCAGCCTGCTGCTCAAAGATGTCATGACTAATTGTCACCATGCCCTTAGGATGCCATTAGCCACTCACGGGGGCTTCATGAGGACTTGTTGGCTCGTGTGCCATATGTAAAACACTTGGAAGGAACAAATAATTCCCACACAAACAGCAAAAGGGGAGGCAATTTTCATCAGCCAAGACACCATAAATCTTTATATGTTTTATGAATCTCACTTACATTTCTTGTCTGACTTGTGCATAAAACTTCTCCAGATTTATACAGCCAGCTGCATGTCATTCCCTTCCCCAGTGGGCTCTATATCTTGATGACCTTTTAGAAACCAATGACTGCTTTTCTGTTGTTATCCATAATTGGAAAAGCACTGGAGATAAGAAAATTTATGGCAATGAATGATCTACCTGAGCAAAGCTATAAAGAACGCTGGATATCTAAAAGAGGGCAGAGGGGACGGCCCGCTCTCCCTGCTTATCAAGTGTTATCTCCGCCAGCCAGGATCCTCTACAGCCGGGGAACCCACGGCACCCACAGCAGGCTCCGGAAGCCCAATGGGACTCATGCAGGGGTGGTCCAGGCACTCCCGCTAGAGACAGTGGTCCAGGAGCAATTCTATTTTCCGTAAGTGGAAGTCAAGAGATACAGTCTTCCCCCATCCAATTTCACTCCCATTTCCACACTGATATAGACTGTGTTTCCATGGCATTAAGAAATGGGCAAAAAGGGCAGAAACCTAAATAGACATTTCTCCAAAGAAGACCTACAGATGGCTTACAAGCACATGAAAAGATGCTTAATATCGCTAATGATCAGAGAAATGCAAATCAAAATTGCAATGAGGTATCACCTCACACCGGTCAGAATGGACATCACCAAAAATCTACAAGTAATAAATACTGGAGAGGGCGTGGGGAAAAGGGAACCCTCCTACACTGTTGGTGAGAATGTAAATTGGGGCAGCCACTATGGAGAACAGTATGGAGGTTCCTTAAAAAACTAAAAACAGAGCTACCATATGATCCAGCAATCCCACTCCTGGGCATTTATCCAGAAAAGATGAAAACTGTAATTTGAAAAGATACATGCACCCCAGTGTTCATGGCAGCCCTATTTACAATAGCCAAGACATGGAATCAACCCGTGTCCATCAACAGAGGAATGGATAAAGAAGATGTGGTGTATATATATATATATATATATATATATATATATATATATACAATGGAATATTACTCAATCATAGAAAAGAATGAAATAATGCCATTTGCAACAACTTAAATGGACCTAGAGATTATCATACTAAGTGAAGTCTGTCAGAAAAAGACAAATATTACGATATTATTATATGTGGAACCTAAAAAATGATACAAATGTACTTATTTACAAAACAGAAGCAGACTCACAGACATAGAAAACAAATTTATGGTTACCAAAGGGGAAAGGTGGGAGGAGGGATAAATTAGGAGTATGGGATTAACAGATACACACCACTACCTATAAAATAGATAAACAGGGGTTTATTGTATAGCACAGGGATCTATAGTCAGTATCTTATACTAACCTATAATGGGAAAGAATCTGAAAAAAGAATATATATATATATATATATATATAACTGAATCACTTTGCTGTATACCTGAAACTAACACAACATTGTAAATCAACTATAATTCAATTCTTAAAAATGGGCAAAAACTGAGGGGTCTGAGAGAGGGGGTGGGAGGATCACATCTCCTTGTTCCCATTAGTTTCCTGTTGGTTTACTGAGGACCTACTATGTGCCTCATGCTGTTCTACAGGCTGGAGACCTCAGTGAATAGAAAATTCTGACATGTGCTATAACATGGATGAACCTTGAAGACCTTAAGCTAAGTGAAATAAGCCAGTGACAAAAGGGCAAATACTGTATGATTCACTTATATGAGGTGCCCAGAATAATCAACTTCACAGAGACAGAAAGTAGAACAGAGCCTACCAGGGCTGGGGGAGGCGGATAGGGAGGGGAGTCAGTGTTTAATGGGGAGAGAGTTTCCATTTGGGAGATGCAAAGTCCTGGAGATGGATGGGGGTGATGGTCGCATAGCAATGTAAATATACTTAATGCCACTGAACTATACCTTTTTAAATGGTTAAAATAGTAAATTTTATATTATGTGTATTTTACCACAATAAAAAATTAAATAACACAAATTCAATAACATCACTTAGCCCCGTCCTGCAGTGCCTGCCCAGGAGGACACTTGGAAGGAAACCCAAACTCCTTCTGCTGGAGGACAAAACCTCAGAGACCTGGCCCCAACCCCGCCCATTTCCTCTCCTGCTTCTCTCCCCTCCCCCACCTGCTCCACCCCAGAGACTTCCTTTTGTCCCTTGAATGTGCCAAGCTTTTCCCTACCTTGCATTTGCTGTTTTGCATTTGCTGTTCCCTCTACCTGGAAAGTTCTTCACAGGGTTGGCTTCTTGTTACTCAAATTTCAGTTTAAATGTCACCTCCTCAGAGAGGCCCTCCCTGACTACCCTATATAAAGTAGCCCCACCCCTGCCACTTTCTAGCCCATCACCCTATTTTAACTGCACAGAACACATTTCTCTACCGGATAGTTTTCTTTTTTTAATTGATTTTTTATTGAGGTATAGTTGATTTACAATATTATATAAGTTTCAGGTGTACAACATAGTGACTCACAATTTTTAAAGATTATATTCCATTTATAGTTATTATAAAATATTGGCTATATTCCCTGTTCTGTACAATATATCCTTGTAGTTTGTTTATTTTCTACATAATAGTCTGTACCTCTTAATCCCCATCCCCTATCTTGCCCCTCCTCCTTCCCTCTCTCCACTGGGAATGACTAGTTTGTTCTCTGGGTCTGTGAGTCTGGGTTTTTTTGGTTATATTCACTAGTCTGTTGTATTTTTAGATTTAGATATAAGTGATATCATACAGTACTTATCTTTCTCAGTCTGACTCATCTCACTTAGCATAATACCTTCCAAGTTCATCCATGTTGCTGCAAATGGCATTATTTCATTCTTTTTTACGACAGTAATATTCCATTGTGTGTGTGTATATATATATATATATATATATACCACATCTTCTTTATCCATTCATCTGTCGATGGACACTTAGGTTGCTTCCATATCTTGGCAATTGTAAATAATGCTGCTATGAGCATTGGGGTGGGATATTTCTTACTGTGTGTTTCTTTTCTGTCTTCGCCAATCGGCATAGATGCTCCACGAGAGCAGAAACTGTGCCTGTCTGGCTGACAGTGCTTGGCACAAATCCAACAGAATTTGGAAGGGGGGATGGAAGGAAAGAAGGTGCTCAGAAATCACACACCTACACGCGGCCGTGGTCAGGGTCACGGTTAGGGTCCGGGAAGCTGGCCGGGAGATGGAGTTTTATGTGCTGGGTCTCAGACCTCGGAGCTTTCTGGCAGCCCTAGTGAAGCCTCAGCCGGCCCTCCATCCTAGGAGCTTGAGCTGGGCGGCCCCCCAGAGTTGCTCAGCTGAGTCAGGGTGGCCTGGCCTTTGTCCCCCTGTGCTGGCCAGGACTGGGATACAGGCTGCCCCAGGTAGGCCCGGGCCTTTGCAGAGGCCACTCTCCAGCTGAAGGCAAGTCCAGGAGAAAGAATCAGCTGAGAGCTTGAGCGGGGGAATGAGTCCCCGGGGCCTGGACCGCAGCATCTACTATACAAACCCACGTTCCCTGCAGTTATCTCCCCATCATGGGGAGGACAGCCTCTTCCCAAATATTTCCTGCTATGGATGCTTTCTGCCTGAGGCATGCAATGCAGTGAGGGGTTGAAGGAGGGGGTAAGGGATGGGGGGGGGCAGGATGGCTGCAGAGACCCCTCCTGTGCAAGTCTCACTGCCTGCCCCCCCCACCAGAGGATGCAGCTCTGGACCAAAGCCCCCAGGGGAGCGGGGATTCTTCCAGAATCTGACCTGTTTCATCTCCGCACCAGCAGGAGCCATTTTCCCATCCAAGAGCCCATAAACCTCCTCCTCAATCTGCTACCTCAGCAGATGCCAGCCCTGTTCATCTCCCTTCCCTAGGGGGTGGGCATTTCCGACCATCCCTTTGTGGGGTCCGAACCTGGGGCGGGGATGCACAGGGGGCAGTAGGGAGAGCACGGGGCGGGGGGTGGGGGGGTTGGTCAGTGACAGCTCTCTGTGGCACTTGATTTTCCAGTGGGGAGTGTGTGTGCATGCATGTGTGTGTGCGCGTGCGTGCGTGTGTGTGCACGTGTGTCGCTGCGGAATGCTGCCAGAGCAATTTGGTTTCCAAGGAAACGGTGTGAAGGTGCACAGGCTGTTGCCCACGCTCAGCGAGTGAGAAATGCATTTCTTGGTAGCCCCGGCTCCCAGCTGGAGCCCAGCCAATTACTGCCCACTTGGTGCAGCAGAACATGGAGAGGCTGGCCTACAGCGGAGCTGGAGAGGGGCCAGGGGCCGGGGAGCACTAAACCACCCCAGGGAGAGGGCCTGGCTGGGCCAGTGGGGCTGAAGGAGGGCTGGGTCACAGGACAAGGGTTAATCCTCAGCCACCAACCAACCCCCCCAGTGAAAGCCAGCAGTGCGCTATATCCACCCTCTCCCCGCCCCTCAGCCTCAGGGTTAGGGAGCCAGGCAGGCAGGCATCAGGCCATCCTGGGCCCCACTCCCCCGCTAATTATTTTCCATGATGAACATGATATTATGTCTTATACTTGAAGTAATCAATTTGGAATCACCACTTTGATGAGTTAATGGGCATTTGATGGGTGTCATTTGAGGCTCTCTCTGCAAAGTACAATTCTATTTTTAACAGTGGCTGCATCAGGTACACGGGAGGACAGGGTAAGCATGCACGGGCTCCCAGCTCCCAGGGGTTCTCTCTCTCTCTCTCTCTTTCTCTCCCTCTCTCTTTCTCTCCCTCTCTCTCTCTCTCCCCCTCCCCCTCTCTCTCCTCCTGCTTGCCCTGCTCACCCTGCTCCTCTGGGCTGTGGTCCCAGGGACTGGCAGTAGCCAGTGGAGTGGCTCCACTTCCTGTGCTCAAATCATGCCCCCTCCCCCAGCTAAGCCCTTGACGTGTTATAGAATGAATACTTGTGTCCCCCTCAAAATTCATAGATTGAATTGTAACCCCCAATGTGGTGGTATCAGGATGTGGGGCCTTCTGGGGGTGAGTGGGTCATGAGGGTGGAGCCCTCATGAATGGGATTAGTGCCCTTATAAAAGAGACCCCCAAAACTTGCCTTGTCCTTTCCACCATCAGAGGACACAGTAAGAAGACGGCTATGAAACAGGAAGCAGGCCCTCACCAGACACCAAATCTGCCTGCACTTTTGTCTTGGACTTTCCAGTCTCCAGAAGTATGAGAAATAAATTTCCATGGTCCCTGGTATTCTGTTATAGCAGCCCGAATACCCTGAGACAATGTGCCCACTGAATCCTCCAAACAACCCCAGAGGTAGTTTGGATTGATAGTTCCATTTCACATGGAGAACACCGAGGCCCTGGGATTTGAAGTCAGAGAGTCTGATCTCATGCCCAGCGGACGTCTGCATTATCCATCCCAGTATCACGACATGATGCTGATGAAATAAGCAGCAGAGAAATGTCAGCAGGTAGAACATTTTCATTGCAAAGACAGACCATAGGAGAATGAGAGGATAACTGTCAAACATGGTAAAGGAATGTGGAGAGAATTGGGTGGGAGGTGGACAAAAACTCGTCACCCACAGACATGCTTCGGATGTGCGAAGCTCAGCATCCAGTTTGGAATCATGGAGGGAAATATTGAAGAAGTAAATCTTCCAGGTGGGGAGCGGCAGGGGGCTGTGCTCTCATCACGGGCTCCCCCGCACTGGGATTTGTTCCTATGCACAAGTACTGCTTTGACTAAAAGACACCCTCTCAGCATGGAGAGATGGGACTGCTAGAAGCCACGTTGCCATTGGACGGAACGTGGATCTGAGCGGCCCAGGAAAAGGAAGTCTCATCTCCCCTTGGGGCACCTTGGATGAGCTCCCTTAAGACAAGCCTGGCTTCCATCTATGTGCTCTCCCTCATCCCACCTGCACAAGGTCACTGGACCAAGGCCATCTTTATGCCGGTATTGAATGGATGATGTGCCAGCAGCCCGGGGCCAGGGTACCACCCCTCTCACACATCACAAACTCACCAATGTCCACTCTCCTGAGGTGACCCTTCCCCGACTCCTGTGATCACCTGACTAGCAAACTTTGGTCTCCCTAACCTTAGTAAGACAGACTCCTATTGGTTGCCTCCTTGGTACTTATATCCCCTCTCCCCAACAGCCTCCACCTCTCAAGTCAGGGGTCTATGCCAGTCCCAGGAACCCAACTCCATTCCTGTGTCCAGGGATAACGCACATGATGTAGGCTAAGCCAACGAGTGTGTTTCCCATCCCTTTGCCACAGTGAGTGGTCCAAATATGGGTTCATTAACCAATGCAGCCTAATTAAAGCAAACTCAGAACCTTTACTTAGAATGTTAGAACAAGAGCCTCGCTCTTCCTTACTGGATATAATCAAGGAAGCATATGGAGCCCTGAGGAGGTGCCAGCAGCCATCTGGGACCTGCTGAAGGAAGAACTTAGAGATGAAAACCCACCTGCACGCACACACCCATGATAGCTGCCATGGTTTTCGTGCATCAGAGGGTCCTGGTTGCAGAACACACAGACCCCCTTGGGGAAAGTGGCCAGCAGATGGCCCCAATTCAGCCTGCTCCTCAAAAGCTGGGAAGCTCCCAGATCCGTTCTCTGTGCTCAAGAGCAGCAGGAGGCATCTAGACAGGCCGGAGCAGACAGGCCTCCTTAGGAAGAACTCCCATCCCCTGGCAAGGAGAGGCCAAAGGCTGCCCTCTCCAAAGCAAATCCCAGCCTCCCGATGGTTCCAGAAGTGGAGAACCAAGTTCTCTTCATTCCCTGCTTCATTTCTGTGTCCTCTGGCCACACCGCGCCGCTCTCCAGGGTACCTGAGCCGTTAAGCCTGCAGAGCTCGTAAAAGTCCACACTCAAGTGCTTGCTGGACACTGACAAGTTCACTGGGGTTTGCAGAACCCAGGAGAGCCGAAGCACAGTGAGATTCCCAGGGCGCCTTTCCAAGAACTGAGGTGCTGTCCAAGGGAGGAAAGGATCCAGAGAAAAGCAAGTTTGCACTTGGTGTTGTGAAATCTACTGGCTCTCACCCAAGGGCTGAGAAGATGCTGCAAAAGTTTGCAAACCCTCAATTCAGGATGTGACCTATAGGAAAATGTGCAGGAGGGTATGTGCAGACCCATCACTCCCGTGCTCACTGTTAGGCTCGCTGAGGAGCTCCATCTCCACTTCCCAGACACCCAGCTGCAGAGGGTGTGGCTCTCAGTGAAGCTGGCCACAGGGGCCACCAGGCTGGAGTGCTCTGAGCTGCCCCTGCGGGACTGATAGCTCTCCGGTGCTTGCTGGGTGAGAGAAAGGGCCTCTGTAGTTAGTACTGCCTGATGCATTTCGCTCAGTGGTCAAAGACAGACTCGCTCGTGTTCAATAGAGGCTCTAGGGGACCACAAGGAGGAACAGAGCAGGATTCAGAGAAGCAAGAGCCTCAGGAACACACAGTCTCCCAAGGAAGGAAGAGCAGGGAACCTGGGAGATGCAGTTGAGGCCATCAGACCCCCAATCTCCAAACGCGGAGACTCAACCTGCCATCAACATTTAACAGGTTAGAAAAATAAAAAGGCCATGTGGGGACTTCCCTGGTGGTTCAGCGAGTAAGAGTCCGAGCTCCCAATGCAGGGGGTCCGGGTTCGATCCCTGGTCGGGGAACTAGATCCCGCATGCATGCCACAACTAAGAAGCCACATGCTGCAATGAAGAAGATCCCGTGAGCCACAACTAAGACCCAGCACAGCCTAAATAAATAAATAATTTTTTTTTAAAAGGCCATGTGTTGAATAGAAAATTTAAACGCTACAGGTGTGGAACAGGTTATACTTGTAAAGAACGTAGATATCACTGTTATTGATTAGAGCTCGGCCATTAGCACCTTGCCTTATCCATGTGCTGCATTTCTTGCATGGTCTTGAGTGTTCTGAAGGAAAGGTAGAAAGTCCTCAGTAGAGTCAGGCTGGCATCATTATTACGAAAGCAATGCATCACCTGTTTAAAAGATTTTTCATACTTGCATATATGATTATTTCATGCTTGCATATATGACCTGGAAGCAACTTCTAACACATTTAAAAAAATATTTCATATGAAGAGTTTTGTGGGTTTTGAACTCACTTATTAAAGATATGAAATGTATAACGCTTTCCAAGATTGCAAGAACAACTGGTTGACATAAGGAAAGATAGAAATTAAACCACCAAATTTCAATTTTAAAAAACTTTACACAATTGTCAGATGGGATTGAAAAACAACTGTCTTGGTTTATTAGCTTCAGCCACCAACCCGCTTCTTCTGGTTGGATCTACACCTTTGTGAGGTGTCATTTTCACCTATGATCACCATGAAAAAAGTCTTCAATAAACAATTTAGAAGTAGACCTTCAGGGGATCCCCTGGTGGTCCAGTGGTTAGGACGCGGTGTTTTCACCGCAGGGGGCCTGGGTTCAGTCCCTGGTCGGGGAAGTAAGATCCCACAGTCTGTATGGCACGGCCAAAAAAGAAAAAAAAAATAAAGTAGACCTTCAAATCACATTCAGCATTAAGCCAAAGTTTTCCAAACAAACGAGTTATGGTTTATTTATTGTCCACAATAAATGTCCACAAGGGCATTCCCGTGGAGAAAGGACAGTCTTTTCAAGAAATGGTGCTGTAACAACGGGACATCCACGTGCAAAAAAGATGTATCTCAACTCATACCTTACACCATATATAAAAACTAACTCATAATGGAACACAAGCCAAAACTTCTAGAAGGAAAACATAGGAGAAAATCTTGGATCGGGGAAGATTTCTTAGATATAAAACAAAACGCACGATTCGTTAAGGAAAAAAAAGTGATGAACTGGACTTCTTCATAACTAAAATCTTCCACTCTTTGAGCGACATCGTTAAGAAAACAAAAAAGACAAACCTCAGACTGGGAGCAAATATTCGCAAAACACGTATCTGCTCAAGGACTCATATCCAGGATATTTAAAGAAGTCTCAAAACTTAATAATAGAAAGACAAAGAACCCACCCAATTCGAAAAAAAAGGCAAAAAGTTTGAAAAGACACTGCGGTAAAGTAGACACACAGATGGCAAATAAACACACGAAAAGCTGTTCAACATTATTAATTATTAAGGAAATGTAAATTAAGATCACAATGTGATATCACAACACAGATATTAGAAAGCCTGGAATTTTTTTTTTAATCTGACAATAGCAAAGTGTTGGTGGGGTTGTGGAACTCTCACACTGCTTGTGGGGATGCAAAACGGTACAGCCACGCTGGAGGACAGTGCGGAAATTTCTTATAAAGTTAAGCATATACTTATTATGCAACCCATACTGGAAACGTGTGTTCCCACAAAAACCTGTCTGTGAGTGTTTACTTCAGCTTTATTCATCATTATCCCAAACCGGAAACATCCCAAATATCCTTCAGATGTAAGAAACAGTAGTACATCCACACGATGGGATGCTGCTCAGCAATAAAAAGGAACAACCCATAAATGCCCACAACACAGATGACTGATTTTCAAATGTATTTTTAAGCGAGGGAAGCCAGACTCAAAAGCCTGCATACTGTCTAATTCCATTCATAGGACATTCTGGAAAAGGCAAAATTATAGGGAAAGATAACAGACTATTTGTTTCCAGAGACCAAGGGGAGGGCAGCTCTTGACTACAAAGGAACATGAGGGAAGGTTCTGGGCTAAGGGAATTAATGGTTACACATCTTAATTGTGCTGCTGGTTCCAACACATTCATCAAAGCTCACAGGACTGGGCTTCCCTGGTGGCACAGTGGTTAGGAGTCCGCCAGCCAATGCAGGGGACACGGGTTCAAGCCCTGGCCTGGCAGGATCCCACATGCCGCGGAGCGACTAAGCCTGCGAGCCACAGCTACTGAGCTCGCGTGTCACAACTACTGAAGCCCATGCGCCTAGAGCCATGCTCCGCGGATAAAAGAAGCCACCGCAACAGGAGGCCCGCGCACCACGGTGAAGAGTGGCCCCCGTTCACCGCAGCTAGAGAAAGCCCGCGCACAGCAACAAAGACCCAACATAGCCAAAAATAAATTAATTAATTAAAAAAGAAAAAAGCTCACAGGAATGTCTACTAACAAGGGTAAATTTTACTGTATGCAAATTAGACCCCCAATAACCCTGCCAGATAAAAAAAAAGAATACAGTAGGTCAGATTGACCACATTAAAATATAAATTTGTAACAGGAATATAACCAAGTTATTATCAATAAATATGGCATGTGATCAGGTCAGGGTGCTAACGCCGAGTCAAATAATTAACCTTAGCAATACTCAAGTAATTTTCAAAACGGTTTACCCTGCAGTTGTACTGTGTGGTCTCTACAGCCTCGCAGGCTTTCTTCTTTCTCACACGTGCAAATGTGGAAGGCAGGCGGGCTCTGCATTTGGAGACGGATGGCGGGGGCCGCAGGCTGATGTCCCGGAGCAGCATCTTTCGTGCCACTCCTGGCGGTGACGGTTTGTGCCATCCACTGAGACGGGGCGAGCAGGGGAGGAAGGGGCGTCTTCGCCTGCCAACATCCTAAACGTCATCCATCGGGCCAAGAGAGACCCACTGAGGTCCCAGGATTGGTGGAAAACTAGGTGAACAGGCTGGGGGCCAGGTGTGGAGGGACCAGGCAGAGGGGAAGGGGACACTTAAACAAGAGAGACCGTGGCTGAGAAGTGTGCTGGGGGGACAGGTGGAAGCCACCTGAGTGATGCCACTCAGCAGCCCGCCCCGGGCTGTCTCCTCCACCGGGATTTCACGAGCAAAGCGGGCTGAGTTGAGGTCTATCTACCACAAGCCAGTTCCCCCCACTGGGGATCATCCCGGCCCAGGAGCATATAACTTTGTGACCCTGTCACTCCAACTAAAAGGGGTCACCAGTCCTTTGACCTCCGTGTAGCTTGACCAAAGACAAATAAGCTCTCCTGTTTGTTTAAGGAAAATCTGCAAAGCCCAGAGCCCTGAAAGAGACCTCCTTCCTTCCACGTAGAGGAGCAGACTCCCCTACGGCCCAGGTGCCCGGCCAGGGTGCAGGTGCTGGGGGAACAGGCTGGAGGGAGACCCAGATCTCTGTCTGCACTGGGGGCCCATCATCTCCAAACACGGCATCTTGCTTTTATTAAGTGGATGCACATTCGCCTGGGGAGGATGTCTCTAACACTCACGGGGGTTGCCTGACTCACAGCAACCCTGGGTACAGGTGAGGCTCCAGGAGCCAACAGACAGAATGCCAAGTGGACAGACAGGAGCCCCTCCTGCCAGGTGGATGGACAGGAGCCCCACCCCAGGAACTTGGAACTGACGTTTCCTCCAGGAAACCACCCCACTTCACCCTGGTGGGTGTGGTCTGCTCCCCGCCTAGCTCCCTGTATTGTGTAATTGAGTCAGCATGCTCTAGAAACAAAACAGAATTTCCCTTCTGTACACGTGTGCCCTGACTTCCCAAGTGAAATGCAGACCCTTCAGGGGCAGGGAGTGTGTCTTGTGCAGCTTGGTTTGGTCCACGGTGTCCAGTACCCAGGTGATGAGCCGTCAATCATTTGTACTTACTTGATTGGATTACCAGCCAGGCATCGTTCTCAGAACGACGTCAGCGTGCAACAGCGTGTTGTAGGTACGTGTATTCACTTTCTATTGTTGCCATGAAAAAATCACCACAAACTTAAGAGGTTTAAAATAACATAAGTTTATTATCTTACAAATTCTTTAGGTTCTAGTTCTGACGTGGGTCTCGCTGAGCTAAAATCAAGGTGTCGGCAAGGCTGTGCCCCTTCTCGAGGCTCTGGGGAGAATCCATTTCCTTGCCTCTTCCAGCTTCTAAAGCATTCCTTGGGTCCTGGCCCCTTCCTCCTTCTTCAAAGCCGGCAACGTTGCATGTCTCTGACTCTTCGGTCGCCACATCTCCCTCTGACCACAGACAGGAGAAGGTCTCTGCTTTTAAGGACTCATGATTTGATTGGGGGGGCAGGAAAATCCAAATGACCTCCCATCTCAAGGTCCTTAACCACATCTGCTAAGTCCCTTTGGCCATATGAGGTGACATATTCGCAGGTTCTGGGGAATTAGGATGTGGACACGTTCAGAAGGCCTTTATTCCGCCTATCACAGTGTACTAGGAACAACAACAAAAGCGGGTGGGGCTGTTTCGGTGATCATTTAAATGTGACTCGCTCTGCTAATCCAAGTTAACACAATTGCAGGACTGTTCAGAGCCTTTCCTATGCATATGAGCTTGGGAAATTTCTTTTTTCTTTTTTTTTTTTTTTTTGCTGTACGGGGGCCTCTCACTGTCGTGGCCTCTCCCGTTGCGGAGCACAGGCTCCGGACGTGCAGGCGCA
This sequence comes from Monodon monoceros, assembly GCF_005190385.1. Lineage (NCBI taxonomy): Eukaryota > Metazoa > Chordata > Mammalia > Artiodactyla > Monodontidae > Monodon > Monodon monoceros. Next base: position 28,786,883 of record NW_021703786.1, read on the forward strand.
GCGGCCATGGCTCACGGGCCCAGCGGCTCCGCGGCATGTGGGATCTTCCCGGACCGGGGCACGAACCCGCGTCCCCTGCATCGGCAGGCGGACTCTCAACCACTGCGCCACCAGAGAAGCCCAAATTTCAAAGAAAGGCTTATAGTGTATGGCATTGGGCAGATTTATGGCTACACACCTGTGACCCCAGAATCCCTTTTTCTGCCAAAACTACTGGCACTCCATGACGGAGCTCTGCAGGTCAGTGGGGTTAGGAACACAGAGTGGGACTCTCTCACCCTTCCGGTTGCTCCTGTGCTCCCCTCCTGCCAGCCTTCCCAGGCCCAGTAAGATGTCACCCAAGGCCACATAGCAGCCGAGTTCTGGAACAGCCGGGATGGGAACTCCGGGTTAGGGTGAAAACAGTAACCTGAACCTTTAATTCTGACTGCGGGTCAGACTTAATGTGGAAGCGGCAGAAACGCTACTGCCTTGTGTTGTAGGCTCTGGTTGGCCCAGATGAGATGGTCTCCCCGCCACAAGCCAAGACTCTGGGCCTCTGTGTCGGTGACTCTGACACAAGGACTGCAGGGCTCCGGGGATTAAGCTCAGCTTCTGTTAAGTCCCTGACCTTCCGGATAACATCATCCAAACTAAACCGATGGGACATCTGTGGTTCTCCTCTGCACACAAATGCTTCTCAGAGTCCGCCAAGAAAGCTCTCAGCACAACTTCCCCATCTGCTGTCAGCCACTCTTCTTCTGAGCATCCGTGGGGGTCCCACCGTCTGGGGACACACTTAGGCACACACACACACACCTGAAACACTGGAGTCAGTGCAGCCGCCTCTCTGAAACACCAGGCTTTTGTCTGAACCAACCACTTCCGACCCTGGGGAACGTTGTAAAGACTGTGTCCTGATAATTTCCTCAAGGCCAGATTCTCATCTCTGTGGGACACCCAAGGAGATGCTCTAGAACAGGGGTCCCCAACCGGTACCGGTCCACGGCCTGTTAGGAACCAGGCCGCACAGCAGGAGGTGAGCAGCTGGGGAACGAGGGAAGCTTCATCTGCCGCCCCCCATCGCTTGCATTACCGCCTGAGCCATCCCCTCCCCCGTCCGTGGAAAAGCTCGTCTTCCACGAAATCAGACCCTGGTGCCAAAAAGGTCGGGGACTGCTGCTGTCTAGCCATTCAGGAAGCCTCCCCCTCTACATGAGGTCAGGACCACCTGTGACCATCTCTACTGCAACTGACCGCCCAGTCTTTTGAGTTCTTAATTGGCTGATACAGTTGTCCATCACCAACCCAGGGAGCCAATAGGGTGACAGTCTGCAGTCCAGGTGTGGCTGCTTTGGCTAATGGCTCCTGGAGCAAGTGCCCAGGACTCTACACAGACGTAGCATCCACACCTCTAGATATACGTTGGCGTGACTGTAATTCCTGGTGGAAGGAAAGTGCACGTTCCCTGACCCTGTTCGCATTCACCGAAGGAGCAAGTAACGTGGCTTCTGTTAAGGTCTTGGGATGCACAGGTGGTTTCACTGGCCTGGCCCTCAGTGAAGGGTCCATTTCTTCTCTGATTTTTTCTTTTTTTTAAATTTTTGGTCACATGACAGGGCATGTGGGATCTTAGTTCCCCAACCAGGGATCAAACCCATGCCCCCTGCAAAGGAAGCACAGAGTCTTAACCACTGGACTGCCAGGAAAGGCCCCAATTCTTCTCTGACTAATGAGGTCTCTCTTCCCACAGAGGGACTGCACAAGACACCTCCTATTTGCTGAGTGTTTGTATTCACAGTTGAGCAAAGAATGACTGAACCAACACCTCAAACCCAACCTCCTTTCCGGGGGCCAAGGCCAACAGAGTCCGAGTGGGAGAGACCTCACGCCGTCCTCATGGGTGTGGAGACACCTGCTCCAATTTGCACAAGTAGCCTCAACATCAGGAACAAACACAGCATCTCTGTTGCCTCGTCCTTCTCAGAAGCATCTTTCCATTCCCACCACATCCACATCCTGTGCGGTTTGCCTTTCAAAACTCAGGGGAGGGACTTCCCTGGTGGCGCAGTGGTTAAGAATCCGCCTGCCAATGCGGGGGACACGGGTTCGAGCCCTGGTCCGGGAAGATCCCACATGTCACAGAGCAACTAAGCCCGTGTGCCACAACTACTGAAGCCCGCGCGCCTAGAGCCCATGCTCCACAACAAGAGAAGCCACCACAATGAGAAGCCTGCACACTGCAAGGAAGAATGGCCCCCGCTCACCGCAACTAGAGAAAGCCCGCGTGTAGCAACGAAGACCCAGCACAGCCATAAATAAATAAATAAATAAAATTATTTCAAAAACAAAACAAAAACCCAGGGGAGGAGTTCACAGAAACTCCACTGACCTGGGCTCGGGGTCACAGCGCACCCTGACTCAGCCCCAGTAAGCCCGTGACCTAGGGCAAATCCTTACATCTCCCTGAGCCTCTTCTGTGAGGGGAGCGGGGTTAGGCTAGTTGGTTTCCATGGTGTCTCCCAGCTCTGCGGTCTGTGCATCCATGTCGAATACCTCTCTGTATATTCTCCCTGAGTCCAAATCTGGAAGAGAATGATACGCATGCTCGTGTTTTCCAAAGGGACACTCTCTCTCATTCCCCGGCATCCTTTTACACTGCGATTTTCTACCTGTATCTCCTAGCTCCCGGGGAAAGACTTGTTTAATCTCGTTGTATGGCATGGTGGTTATTAGCTGCACTTTGGCCATTGAAGAAATTCCAGCCATAAATAATAATGATAATTATAGAAATAACAGGCACAGTCCCTCCCCGTGTCAAAGCGCTGGCTGCCACTTTTTTTTTTTTTTAACGCCACTCTGTGCCAAAGGCCTTCAGAAAAGGAGTTAATTAATATCCCTTGCTGTGGAGTAATTCTCATTTCAACATGTGGCTGTCATTTCCCTGTCATCATAGCTGATTTATAACAGGGTTTAGTTAAATTCTCAGTACATTATTCAGCATCCCCCAAAGACAACACCAGAGAGGCCCAGGGTATTTAAAATGCCACCTGCTGAGACATATCACCTCTTCTTAAATAAATATGACAGTGATCAAACTTTGGCTAATTACAGTGACTTAGTTATTTGTTTGTATGTTTTAATATTTAATTGCTTTCATGTTCATCCAATTACCAAGCAACAGCAAATAGAAATTAACTTTTTATCAGCGTGTTCCCAGCCCAGAATAAGCACCCGGGAGCCTCTGTACAAGGGCAGCTACCCAGCCTGAGAGGATGGCAGTCACGGTCTCAGCTCAGTGCACAGGTCGATTAAATTAAGGGAGAGCCTTCCCGGCTTCTCCCCCAGCTCCCAGCCTGCCTGACTTCAGGAGGGAGCGGCTAACTCAAGACAGCAGTGTTATCTCCTGAACACAATCAGGGATTTAGCTCCACACTGCCACCCCATGGCCACTCCGCGCAATTGCCCCAGCTCCTTCAGACGCTTGCTTGGGACACAAGCCTCAGTTGGTGTCTTCAAGTTCCCACACCGGCAACCTGCGTTCTCCACACCGTGGGTGAGGTGTCTTCACGCTCCTCCAGTTTAGGGGCGGTTCGCTCCTCGTTAGATGTGCCAGCATCTTCTGCTACGCTCTGGGGACAAGGCAGCACCTGAGAACATGTCAACTGTGTGCCCTTTATACCACGAATTCCAGCAGCCGGATGCACCATCAACTAAGAGTCGGGAGCCAGGATGTGCACACAGCTTATCACAAGCCGTGCTCTACCAAATGCTTAGTCAGATCCCAAGACAGCCTCAACCCCTCTGGCGTTATCTCCAAAGTTCCCACTCGTTCCCTCCAACACATCATTGGACACTTCCACATTTGCTTTTCTCCCAAGCCTAACCTCGGCATCTCAGAATCTCTGCAGAATATATATTTTTTTAATGGATGGAGAATTAAGCCCTTTCTGGAACTCTTCAGTGATTCCAAATTGGATAAGCATGGTCTACCTCTAACCTAACCCCACAGTCTCATGGGATGCTGGCTTCAAACGTTCAACTTTCCAAATTAAAAATAATCTTTCCAAGGACTTACATCTTATCTCCCCAGCTCAGCTGTAAGCTCCTTAAGGGGTGGGCCCAGAAACTAGCAGAGAGACTAAACCACGGTAAGAGCTAAAGAAAGTACCAACAAGGCCTTCTGTTGAATGGCCCAAGAGTGGCCCTTGCAGAGCGTCTGGCTCACAAGGGGACAGACGGGTGTCGTGTAATGAAATCCATGTGTTCTTTGAGCAAATAATGCCTACTATGCACTAGGTGTTGGCTGTATAATGGTGACAACACGATGCAAAGTCCCTGTCCTTGGTGCTGGAGTCTGGAAGGAAACATGAATTATTGAGTGAGTTGAGGTGTTTTTGAGGGGCGGAGGGGGTGATGAGTGCAGCCAAACGAGGGGAACCTGGTCTGAGGAGCCAGCAAAATCTTCCCAGGGAAGCCATGTGTGAGCTGACAGCTAGGGAAAGAGAAAGAACCTTTTTCATTCAGCGAAGAATAGGAGGCCTTCTGGTTTATGCAAATGAGCCCAGTCCAGAAGGAAGGATTCTAACTGGTCCCAGCAGGTGTTTCCCTGGTCACGGTCAGCACAACAGTGCGACAGTGAAGCACCTGTGTGAGCGTCTCCCTCGGGGGTCCCTGAGGCCCACGCTGACTGTCACACCCACTGTCTTCAGATCCAGGAGATTTTTACCTTAAATTCACATCGAGTCCTTATTTCCCTTTCCTCTCAAACTAATTCCCCTTGACAGGCAAGTCCTTGGAGAAAGCAGCAAGGCTTCAAATCCCATGGCTTGGCTGAGAACTACTGAGAAACCAGGACAGGGAGAGGGCAAAGAACACAGCGCAGTGGATGGAGATGAGGCTGGGCATCAGGGGCAGGTCTGGACCGCAGGTTCACACAACAGCGCTTGCTTGTGGGCACCTAGTTAGAGTTCAAGGTCAAATAAGGGCTTCAGGAGCCTAGAAACTCTAGCCTGGCCTTCTCCAGACTCTGTGTGGTCCAGATGATACTCTCCACTGACCCGGAGCGCTTGGCTTTTTTGGAAGGCCATACAGTGTGGCACATGGGACCGGTTGTCCAATGGGCTGGGCTTTAATCCCAGTTCTCCCACTTCCTAGCTATATGACCTTGGGCACTTACTTAAAATAGACCTCAATTTCCCCATCTGTAAAATGGGAATAATTCTAGGACAAAATCTATAGGGTTGCAGGAGGATGAAATAAGATAACCCATGTAAAGAGTGTGATGTAGTGCCTGATACTAGGTACTAGTTCTTTGAATCACCCCAACCACCCTGTGTGGTGGCCGTCATTCCAATTTCAAGGTGAGCAATGAGAGATCAGAGCCCATATCAGGCAGCTATGCAGTGGGAGAGTAGAGTTCAAACCCAGACACGATACACCCTCAGATGGGCATACTTGCTTTAGTGCACACCAGTGGTTCTTAACATGGCTCTGCCATGGACCCCTTTGACATCTGGTGAAGCCTATGGACCCATTTAAATGTATAAAATTAAATACATAGAATTATAATGGTAACCAACGATACTGAATACCAGTTCTTAAAATATTTTTTAAAAAGCAAGGTATTATATGTTCTTCTTTAGTAATGCATTAAATAAAGCAGAGCTGCTGGTTTAAAAACACCATAGTTTCTTAGTAATGACGAGCGTAAGAATATTTTGAGATATCTGCAACAATTTTAATATAGTGGAGAAATAGCTGTGAACGCCATGGTGCTGTGTTGATTTCCATTTACAATTGACGGAAATGCTCGATTTCAGAAGTTTCCTGAAACTAAAGATGTAAATTTGCCTCACCCAAGCTCCTGGACTTCCTGAATTCTTTCTGCAGACCCTAATAGGTCATGAACTCCAGGTCAGGGACCACAGGTCTCTATTGCTTCTCAATGAACGTCAGCTACTATTCTTTGGGACGTGGATTCCCTTTGAACTTCTGCTGAAGACGACTGACTTACTTCCTTAGGGGAACATAAATGCTTGTCCATGTGCGTGGACACAACATTTGCCAGACAATTGCAGGTGGTCCCCAGACCCTCAGACTCCCCGCTCAGACCCCAGAATAAGGAGCCCTCCTCCTTAAACAGACGTCAGTGTCCTTCTCCACACAGCAGCTTCCTCCAACAGGAAAATTGTCATGATATCCCCAAGCATACACAGTACTTCGAAAGAAAAGAAAAAAGCAGTGAGCAAAACTGACCATTTGGGAGTAGAAAGAAAACATCTTTCTTAGCCATCCAAGTCAGCAGGCAGCTTCGATCCATCACATCCCATTTCCAGGTCTGATTACTTCACAGAGTCCAGTTCGCGACAAGACACGGGGGTGAGGCCAGCAAAGGGCTGGATGTGGGAGTGGGGGACATGACAGAGACGCTGTTGGATTACACTAATTACTAATAATGGCCCAAACCAGGAACCCAACCACAGGTCAATTCATTTTTAAAGCCATATAATAATGCTTAGAATCGGGAATTAATTTTTATAGCCACTGGAGCACTGGAACTTCCACTGTAACACAGATTTATTACAAATTACATTTTCTCCTCAAGTGGTTAATGTAAAGACACAGCAGAAAGGACTCCTCAATCAGACACCCCCTCAAGCTAGGCTGGAACCCAAGGGTGGGTGTTCAAGGGGCTGCTGCCCCTACCCCCAGACCACGCTCCCCAAATGGCACATGCCACTCGCCCAGCTCAGCACCCCCTGCTCCAGGGGGATGGGAGCAGCAACCTCCTTGCTTCCCGGAGACCAGGGCACCGTGGAGGCCACGGCCCTCTGGTGCTGTGTTCTTGGCTGCCTCATACAGAGCCTGGAAGGGGAGCGGCCGGGGGTGGTGAGTGGTGCCAGCGCCTACGGTTCTCCAGGCTCCGACTTTCAGCCCAAGGAGTTTTGTGTTCAGAGAATGTTTTGCGTTCAGAGATAAGAATAATCTCTGCCCACAGACTCCCTGCCTTTTCAGACTAGCCATTGTCAGGTGGGGCAGCTATGGAGACCCCGGCATCCTCAGGTCAGATTTCCCTAGCTCCCCCTGGAGAGACCCAAGCCACGAGTTTCCTGGGAGGATCCCGGACAAGGTTTGGTATCGGCACCCTCACCCGGTCCAGCTCGCCCTCAGGCCTCCCTATTAACCACAGCTGTGCACCAGTCCGCAGAGATGCGTTTAGGGGCAGCATCCGGGGCCCTACCTTGCTGTTCCTGTTTAGCAGGCTGGCATTGGGCCCGGGAATCTGCATGTGGAAGCCCTTCTTCTGGTTCTGACGATAATCCTCTACAGGAAGCCCGTCTCTCTGAAAGGATCTCAGAGCTGCTTCTACCATGCACTCCCCAGGGTAAGTGTAAAGATCCACTTTGAACCCTGAGTAAACCGGCTTTTGGCCCTGAGGAACAATGAACTCTGATGTACCAGGCACCTGGGAACAGATCGCGGGTGCTGAGTGGGCAGGAGGGTGTCAGGGACTCCTGGGCTTCTGAAACATCAAGGTCATTTCCTTCCGAAGACTACAGGTCCTTAGGAGCAGAGCTGCCAGGGGCTGGCTCTTGTCCAGACCCTGACCGGCAGCAGGGAGGTAGAGCAAACCCCGTACCCAAGCACAAAGGGTCTCCGGACCCCTGACCTCACTCTCTCCCATCCACCCATCTAGCCACCCCTCCCAGAGATCTCACTAGATAACTGACCTAGGGTTTTTTTTTTCCTTTTTTAAAAAGTTGTGGTAAAATATACATGACATAATATTTAGCATGCTAATCACTCATAAGAGTGCAGTTCAGGGAATTCCCTGGCAGCCCAGTGGTAAGGACTCCGAGCTTCTACTGCAGGGGGTACGGGTTCGATCCCTGGTGGGGGAACTAAGATCCCACAAGCTGTGAGGTACGGCCCCCCAAAAAAGTGCAATTCACTGGCATTAAATACATTCGCGATGTTGTGTCACCATCACCACTACCTAAAATTTTCTCGTTATCCCAACTGAAAGTCTGTCCCTGTTAAACACTACCTCCCCTTCCTCCACCCCAGCCCCGGGAACCTCTACTTTACTTTCTGTCTCTACGATTTTAGCGACTCAGTTCCTTTGTATAAGTGAAATCACCCAATATTTGTCCTTCTGTGTCTGCCTTATTTCACTTAGCATAATGTTTTCAAGGTCCATCCATATTGTAAATATGCTAAAATTTCATTCCTTTTTATATTTGAATAGTATTCCATTGTATCTATAGACCACATTTTGTTTATGCATTCATCGGTCAATAGACACTTGGGCTGTTTCTACCTTTTGGCTACTGTGAATAACACTGCTATGAACACGGGTGTACAAACGTCTATTCAAGTCCCTGCTTTCAATTCTTCAGGGTATATACCTAGGAGTAGAATTGCTGGATCATATGGTAATTCTATATTTAACTTTTTGAGGAACCACCAAACTGTTTTCCACGGGAGCTGTACCATTTTACCTTCCTACCAGCAATGCATGAGGGTTCCAATTTCTCCACATCCCTTCCCACACTTGTCATTTTCTGTTTTGTAAATAGTAAGTCATCCTGGTCAGTGTGAAGTGACATCAAATTTTCATTTCGATTTGGACTTCTCTAATGACTAATGCTGTTGAGTGACCTGGGTTTCATTGTGATGAGTTTGACTTTGGGAGTATTTGTGAAAGCCCCAGAGGTCCTCAGAGACACCTGGCTGGTGTGATGGTCAGGGAAGGACTTGCTTCCTGGCCTTCGAGATGCTGTCAGCTGAGCCCACCTGTGGGTGCTGGGCAGGCCACTCCCAGCCTAGCCTGCTGCCTGGCCACCTCTCCTGCCCTCCTTGGGACTAGGGCCAGACACTTAGACACGCTCATCTTGTGAGACTTTCCAAACCCACTCAGGAAGCCTTCAGTTAGATTCCCCCAGGTCCCAAACTGGAAGGAGTGTTTTTCTCCTTTACCTAAAGGAGTGTTTTTCTCCTTTACCTAAAAAGGTCTAGTTAAGAAGTAAAACTTTGGAGGTTTTTTTTCCTGCCTGCTTCTGCTGTTAGAGAAAAAAATTTCCCCCATTTCCTTTGACGTTAGCATTCCTGGTTCATATCAAAATCACTCTGCCTGTGAAAGCCCAGGTAACAGCACCTCACCTGTGCTCCCCCCGACACACACACACACACACACACACACACACACACACACACACACACACAAGCTCAGCTAGCAGGCTGCCAAGCAGGAGGGCATTCCCTCCAGTGGGCTGTGTGTGACCTCAGCCATCTAAAGTACATCAAGGAATTCATCCTTCCAAGATATCTTAGAGATACGCTTTCTTAATGAAAACAGCCATCTCTGACTTACTTGGTAAGTAGATGCGGGCTGAACATTTTCTTAAAGCAAAGTTTCTTGACACCTATAGCACTGGTGCCTCCCTAGATAGATGACCCCATTGTCAAATGGCTTCATGTCTCAAAATTCCCAACGTGGAATTTTTTGGAAAAGCACCACATAATATGTGAGATATAAAAATCACAAACGCCTGACCAGGGTCACGTTCCTGAACTTCTCTGCCTCTCTCTCCCCGTCTGTAAAATGGGCATGATGTGACCTCTTTCGTTTCCTACAGTAAGCATGGGCGGAGGGCAGATGTGCTGAACGGCCAGGGCTGTGGAGATAGTGGGATCCACTTCCCCAGCTCTCAGGTGCTCTGGAGTCTAGGGTAAGAGGTAAGGGCACAAGATCCCGAGTGGTTTGGAAATTTGAAGGAAGGCAAGGGTATCTCTGGATGTGGCACCATCATGGAATCCTCCGTGAGAAAAGGAGGGAGGTTGTGAGGACCAGTTGAGATCATGTGATTCTGAAAGGCTTGGAGATAGGACTCAGGGCCGGCTGCCCCAGGCCCCCAGAGCAGCCACGCTTGGCTGTGTCTCACAGGCCCCCTTCCCTCTCCAGTGACCACGTGGATGGCAGGGCCACATCCTCTGGTTCCCACACTGGAGGCCCCATCAGGAAGTGGGTCACAGACACAAAAAGCTGCTTGAGGAAGGACATTAACATTCTCAACTGCTCCCCAGGGTTTGGGAAAACAAAACATTGCGTGACGGGGTGGGGGTGGGCAGGAAGCAGGTCTGTCCTCTATCAAATTCATTCCTCTGTCTTTTACTGGAATAACTTCATTCCCATTAGTAGCTATAACTGACAGTGATGTGACATTATCATAAAGGTAAATACATAGCTACAGCACGCGGCAAGTTTAAAGGCTGACGATTTATGCAACCAACTGGCAACCCCCTCTGACAGGTGGGCAGATTCAGAATTGCTTTTTAAACGTGTATTGAAATGTTGATCTGTTGGGTTGATACCATTTTTTTTATTCTTAGATTAATTAATTAATTTATTTTTGGCTGCACCTCGTGGCATGCGGGATCTTAGTTCCCCAACCAGGGATCGAACCCGTGCCCCCTGCAGTGGAAGCGTGGAGTCTTAACCACTGGACCGCTGCCAGGGAAGTCCCTGGGTTGATAACTTTTTAAAAGGCCACATCTTTAAGGAGCCGTCGTTAAGGGGGAGCTTGTTGGTCAGGGGCGTGGGGCGTGGGGCGTGGAAACTGTTCCTAAGAGCATCTTGGTGTCTCCCGGCCACACATTTGTGAAGCGCTTCCCCTCCGATCAGAGCAGAGGTTTTTAGGGACCTGGAATGTGTCTTTAGAAATACATTTTGGATTCATTTTTTTTCAACAGATTCTGCACATGTTGGCTCAGCCACCATGACAAAGCAGCAAGACAGGGCAGCTCAAACAACAGAAATGTATTGTCTCACTGTCTGGAGGCTGGACCAAGGTCACGGTGCCCTCAGGGTCAGTTCCTCTGAGGCCTCCCCCCTTGGCTTGTTGACTGCCGTCTCCTCCTTTTCCATGATCCTCCCCGTGAGTGTGTGTGTGTGTCCTAATCTCCCCTTGTTATCAGGACAGCAGTCCTATTGCCTTAGGGCCCACCCTAAGGACCTCATTTAACCCAATTACCTCTTTAAAGACCCTCTCTCCAAACACCCTCACACCTGAGGTCCTGGGGGTTACAACATGAATATATGAACTTGGGGGGAACATGGCCCAGCCCGTGACAGAGTCCTTCTGCAAACATGCGTTACTCAGGGAAGGAAGGGTTTCCTGGGAATGGTGTGGGGCACAGTTCCGAGAGCTCTCCTGGTTTTGACCACTGGCTTTATTTATCTTTAAGTAGAAATATGCCAGAGGGTGATTTTAAAATAATAATAAATAAAATTACTGCCTCAAAGGAAGAAGGAACATTCCAGAAAATCCCCGTCTTGGAGGACTGTCCTGATAAGAGAGGCAAGCAGCTGGTTTCCAGAGTCAACCTTAGACGCCCCACGAGGTGGCCAGGAGGGCAGGGGGAAAGGGAAGCCTGGCCGCAGAGAGCAGGAAGCGGCACCCCCAGGCCAGCCCTCGCCCCCGTGGGCAGCCCCTCTGCAGCCTCGTGAGCAGCCGTCCCTGCTCCTGGGGGCCGTTCTCCTGCTCTGGGAGAATTGGCGGCTCTTCCCCGCGGGGATGCAGGCAGGAGACCAGTGCCCATCTGACATGTGTCAGGTCAAATCACCAGCTCTCCTGAAAACATCTTCCTCATGTGTCACCCTCGCCTCCAGCCACCCCACGCCAGCAGTGGACAGACAGACAGACAACAGCCCCCCTAATGATGCCAGGCAGGCGGCCCCCACAGCACTGTCCTCCTGGCCCTCCAAAGACCAGCAGAATAGTCACCACAAAAGGCGCGGTCCCTGGGGCCCACACCTCCACTTTAGAACAAAGCGTGGCTGAAAGCGGGGCACCCAGAGCGGCGTGGCTGGAGGGCTGAGGACCCTCCCTTTCTAGCCGGCCCATCACTTCCAAGCTGCAGAGAGAAAAGGAGGGACCCGCTTCCCAGGGGACTGCATCGTCGCAGCATCTCTGAAGCCCCGGTCCACAGTGGCCCCTACCTGTGTGTGCAGCCCATGGCCCTGTTTCCTGTATCATTGTCACTGAATTTATTCTATTTATTATCATCGCTGCCACCTTGGCATTTCAAACTCTGCACCAGGACAGAGATGCGTGCTCCAGCCCCTGCGTGCGTGCCCCCTGCCCACTCCCGAATGCTCTCTGCTATTGTATGAACTGGCTTTTCAGAAGTTTCCTCAGCCGGGCCCTGGCCCTCGCACGGGCAGCTGGAGGGGCATCCAGGTGCTCTGCGTCCTGGCAGCTGCTACGGCAGGGCAGGTGGGCAGGCCTTCCTTCCCAACAATGGTCCCTCTGTCCCCCATCCCTTCTCTCCTTTGGGGGCCCTGCCCCCTGGGAAGCTGTGGGAAAGAGGGTGGTGAAATGAAGGGGCAGAGGGAGGGAAGAAATAACAGCTCACGGGCACCAAGCGTGGCTGCGTGTACAGCGGGTGGAGGAAAGAGGGGCGCCCCGAGTACCCAGGACAGGCAACTTGGAGGCCAGGGCGCTGACACAAAAAGCTTTGCAAGAAGTTAAAAAGCAGAGGGGAGGGAAGAGGGAAGGGCTTGCAGGGTGGGAAGTGGGGAAAGAAGAGGAGATCCTCTCTGGCCACACTGAGCCCCAGAGAGGAGCAGAGGGGCAAACCAAGGCAGGGCCCTGGCATTGCCCTCCCCACCCCCAGGGAGCTTGCCCACAGCCTGGCGCACCTGCCTCTTGGGCGACGACGGGGCACGCTGCCTGGCCACTGCCACTCAGAGTGCCACCCTCCCAGCTTTTGTTCTTCTCTTCCCAAAGTAGCCGTGCTTTGTTCTAAAGTGGGAACAAGGGCTGCAGGGACCACGCACAGGACAGAGGGTCTTCTGCTTGGAGGACATCGGGAAGAGGCTTGGTTGAAGCAAGAGCCCTTGACTGGCCCCTCGGGTTCCCCCCAGACTGTGCACACACTCACGGGCACGACTCAGGCTCTGAGCAAAGCAGGGAGCGAGAGCATTGATGCTCCGGTGCCCAGATGCTGCCCCTGGGCACACAGACGGGCCTCGCCGTCCAGTCGCCCTCAACAGCCCAGCCCACACCATGCTGGTCTTCTAAGTTCATTTGCCTGCAATTAATTATAAAGCAAAATCTAAACCCTGAAGATTTTCCCGTTATCCAGCGGAGTGACAGGCACAGAGGAGCCCTCAGGCTGCAGTGGAATGTAAACAGTGGTTAAAAAATACCTGTGGCACGACGGGGAGGGCAGGAGCAAGGTGCAGGGCCGCCCCAGCCTCAGAGCAGCTCCACCAGAAACGGCCGCGTCCCTGCCACGCCCGGCATTGCAGCATCCCGGGGCCCGCGGCTGGCTGCCGGCTGCTGACTGCATCCCCAGGAAGGACCCCAGGGTGGCCACGGCTCCAGGGGGAGGTTGTGGTGCTTCCGAGCATGGGAGGCACTCACGGTGGTAAACATTTCCGCGCCCTGAGATGGGGAGGCTTGGGGATGTGAGAATATTATCACAGGGGCTCATTAGCCTCGAGCCCAGATAGAAAGCCAGAGCCTGTGACTGCTCTCTTGGTAGGATTTCTTTTTAATCCTTGTATATTACAAGAACACGAATTAAGCTCTGATGAATGTGATATTAATTAATTACATGAAAATCCACGTGGGAGAGGGATGCCCCGCAGATCCCGGGGAGGAAGGAATGCTGCATAAACGTACTTATTGTTTCTCCCTCAAGAACGTGGAGGCCCATCGCAGGCAGCAGATGTGGCTCCACAGGGTTGAAAGCTTCTGGCTCCGTTACAGAGGAGGAAAGCGGGGGCACCGGGGGTGACATCCACGTGGAGGAGGGGGGAGGGGAGGGAGGACCCTGGCACAGGCTGTCATCTCCTCTCACTGCCAGCATGGGGTCGACATCCACTTCATATGTCCTAAACCGGCTGCTCCCAGCCCTGAGCCCTGCAAGGCTCAAGCAAGTAGGGTCTTCACTGCTTTTTAAGAGCCATTTAGAAAAATCTGGCTAGAGGAAGATGGTTCTCCAAAATATTTTGCAGGGGCCTCTTAAACCTCCCTCTCCAACTCTGAGTCCCTGGGGTCGGGGCAGCTGCCACAGAAACCTCCCCCCGCCCCCAAAAAAAGACACTTCTGAGGAGAAATGTAAGACTGAACTTGAAAATCAGGAGGAGGACACTGCAGCCTGGGTTTTAAACTGTTCGGCTGTCAGCAGCCACTTCCCAGGTGGCTCTTGGATACTGGCACTCCTCCCAGTACCTCCAACTTGAGCACCTACACCTTCAGGAGATTTCTTCAGGGAGCTGAGCAGACCCGCGGGGCGGGGGGCCCCCAGCAGGATCCAGGCCAGACGGGGAGAGACACGGCAGGTGCAGAGAAGGGAGCCAGAGGTCAGGTCCAGAGACCCCCGCCAAAGGCATGAGCTGTGGGTGTAGGCAGTGGGGTTAGGTCCGTCTGAATTAGGTCCACCTGGAAGGTGAGGGAAGCAGCGGGCAGCAAGACTTGAGTTCAGGGGAGGGGAGTGCCTGCAGCAAGTACTGCTTTGACACAGCTGGAGAGGTTCCCCGCTTGAAGGGACTCTTGCATTAACGCTGTCCCAACCGTCACTGCAGGGACAGGCCTGTGGCTGCAGGTGGAAACTACTGAGTCACCAGGTAGGGGCAGGGAAGTAAGAGGGAGGAGCAGAGCACACCGGTCCCCTGTAATCCTCCCTCCTCCTCTTCCAGGAAGCCCCCTCGGCTTTCCCTCTCCTTGATATGAACATTGGTCAGATGCTGGAGTCTAACATCATGCTTAGGTACGAGGTCTCTGCTTTATTTAATATTAGGGATTCCCTATAGACGGAATGTCTGTGTTCTCCCCAAATTCATTTGTTAAATTCCAGCGCCCAAGGTGATGGTATTAGAAGGTGGGGCCTCGAGAGAGCACCAGGTCATGAGGGTAGAGCCTTCACAGATGGAATTAGTGTTCTGACAAAAAGGACCCCAGAGAGCACCCTTGCCCCTTTTGCCCTGTGAGGACACAAAGAGAAGGTGCCTTCTATGAACAGTAAGCAGCCTCTCACCAGGCACCAGATCTGCCGGCATCTTGTTCTTGGACGCCCAGCCTCCAGAGCAGTGAGTGGGGTAAGTGTCTGCTGTCCATAAGCCACCTAGTCTATGGCATTTTTACTAAAGCAGCCCAAATCCCTAAGAGGGATTCTTTCTGCCAGACGGAACCAAGGCTTAAATGTTCTGCAGCACCATCCATAAAATGTCAGACGTTGCGTGTGTGTTCACAAGCCATTTCCCTTACTTCACCTGGGCTGGGGACCCAGGGAAACTCAAGACACATCTGGAGGTAAAGCAGATCCTATTATTCTCTCCAAAGACCAAAGGAGAATTTTTCTGCCAGTTTGCGCTGGATATTCTCATTCAGCACCCATTCCTACCACTTTGTGTCAGGGGAGATAGAATGCTAAAAGCCACATCTCCCAGACAGCCTGGCTTTTGTAGAACACCAGATTAGGGTGATTTAGGGGCTGCCAACAGATGCACTTGTGTAATATTTGAACAGAGAAATCCTAACTCTTTTCTGTGGTGGTGGAGATTCATGAGTGAGTTTCTCGCTCCCGAGCCCACCTTTCACTGCCTGGTCTGAAGCAGTGGTGATGCCAGGACCTCTGGATCACAGCTGCAGTGCACGAGCTTGAAATTAGTGATGCCCCCTCATTCCCACTGTTTCCACCTTCCATTAATCTTATAAGCACCTACTTTCCCATATTCAATCCCTTTTGGCTTGAAACACCCAGAGTGGTTTCTGACTTTAAAGTCACAACTTTTAACAGTTCATCAGTAAGTACAACACTTGCTGTCAGTTTGGGGTAGACCACCATTATTATTAGATTAAGGCTTCATTATTATGATTCAAAAGTGGCCATTGAATTGTACCATGTACCTTTTCTGTATCTGTTGAGATTGTCTAATCCTATGGTGTTTAAACCTTAATCTGTTGGAGGTACTTCTGGGCTAGGGTGGGGTTCTGGGCTTTAAGTAGTAAACCAGACAAAATTGTCAAAAAATCAACCTTTTGGGGGCACTGGGAATCAAGTAAAGACAAACAATAAGCTGAGAAGCTCTTGTTCTTGGAAAACTGCTAGAGCTTCAGGTGAGAATAGCAAGGGCTGTGGTCTTCTTACCTAGGGCTGACCCCACCCTCCCTGCGTGAGGTGAGCAGTACAGCTGTATCAGGGGTGGGGATTGATTCGGGACAAGGGGGAAAACCACAGTTTTGTAATGCATTCTGAGCTGAGACAAGCAGCAAACCAGGCAGAAATTTACCAGGGAGAACCTGGAAAGGAGAAAGCTCTGCGAGCCCTGAAATCAGTTTTCCAAAATACCTGGCTGAATGGGGAGGAACGTGCACGCAGGACACCTGAGGGAGGCCAGAGGGAGGCCGCCATAAAGGACGAGCCAAGGGAGGCTGGGCTTTGAGTCCACTCCAGAGGGAAGAGGCTTAGGGCTCCGGGTGTCCGAGCACGAACTGTCAAAATCATTGGCTGGGGCTTCCCTGGTGGCGCAGTGGTTGAGAGTCCGCCTGCCGATGCAGGGGACGCGGGTTCGTGCCCCGGTCCGGGAAGATCCCACATGCCGCGGAGCGGCTGGGCCCGTGAGCCATGGCCGCTGAGCCTGCGCGTCCGGAGCCTGTGCTCCGCAACGGGAGAGGGCGCAACAGTGAGAGGCCCGCGTACTGCAAAAAAAAAAAAATCATTTGCTGCCCACTAAGCAATGCAGACTCAGGGGTGACTCTGAGAAAGGCAGGCTGAAAAGCCAAAAATGTGAGAACAGACATGAGCAGCCACACACCTGGGGGAACAGATCCTATAGGTGAGTCAAAAACAAAACTCAGAAAAATAAAGAGATCCAGTGGTTAGGACTCTGATTTCACTGCCATGGGCCCAGGTTCAATCCCTGGTTGGGGAACTAAGATCCTACAAGTCTCATGGTGTGGCCAAAAACAAAAAAAGAAAGAGAATCCAGAGTTACTGCACTGTATTATTTTAAATGTCCACTTTTGATAAAAAATTATGAGACCTGCAAACAAACAGGGAAGCACGAGCCACATCCAGGGAAACACAGCAGTGGCTCTGTGCCCTGACGCTGCGGTTAGTTTCCAGGCAGCTCTTAGAAATCTGTTCAAAGAACTAAAGGATAGAGAAACTGTTAAAATGACAAATTGTATGTTATGTATCTTTTACCACTATTTTTAACCTGAATGTGGGAGGGAAAAAAAAGAACTAAAGGAAACAATGTTCAAAGAATTAACGAAAACGTGATGACCACTCAACAAATAGTTTTAGTAGAGAAATAGGAATGATCATTCTAGAGATTACAGGTAAAATAACTGAAATGAAAAATTCCCAAGATGGGCTCAACGGCAGATTTGAGATCATAGAAACGACCAATAACTACCTAGAGATGGAACTGCTGATTTACAGAGCAGGCGTATGTTTCACTCCATTAAGGAACTTTCAGGAAATTAGGAGAGTTCTGCTTGTTCCACATCTTTGCCAATACTTACCATTATCAGAGCCTTAATTTTATTGGACGTGAATCAGTATCTCCTTGTGGTTTTCACTTACAATGTGATGGCAAATGAAGTTGCCCAGGTGTTGACGTGCCGACTGACCTGTACCTATAGCCTGTTATCTTCTTTTGTGTAATATTTACTTTCGTTGCTTTGCCCATTTTTGAATGGATTGTTTTTTAATCGAATTTTAGCAATTCTTTATATATCCTGGGTTCAAGCCTTTTGTCAGATGTATGTTTTGCAGACATTTTCTCCCAGTTGGTGACATGCCTTTTCACTTTCTGAGTGACATAGCATGGACTGCGTAAAGCAAATATAATTAGAAATTTTCAAAATTGACAAAATCGTAATCACAGTGGGAAACTTCAACACACATCTCAGGAATGGGCAGGTCAAACGTACCAAAAATAAAATAACTCCATAAAGAATTTCAATAGCGGCTATAACCAGTGTGAACATCCCATGGCAGCTGCTCTGATAGGCTTCACGAATTCTCAGTCTATACAGAGGTGCCCAGTCATCCAAGACCCAAGGGCTATTTATATCACACTCCCACAGAATAAATCTCAATGTCAAAATACGAGTTTAAGCCCAGTTTGGCAAATTCTTCTTCTTCTTTTTTTTTTTTTTTTTGGCTAATTACTCTTTAAACGAGACCATCCAGTGCAGTAAGAATATAGGAAGATGATCTGTCCTATCCATCTTTGGCATATATATAGATCCACCCTTTCGGAGGATAACTTGGCAATATATATCAAAATTATAAATGCATGCCCTTTGGCCCAGTTATTCCACCATCTGGAACCTATGGTGCTGAAACATTTGAACACCTGTGCAAATATATGTGGTCAAGAATGCTTTTGAGGGCTTCCCTGGTGGTGCAGTGGTTGAGAATCAACCTGCCAATGCAGAGGACACGGGTTCGAGCCCTGGTCTGGGAAGATCCCACATGCTGCGGAGCAACTAAGCCCGTGCGCCACAACTACTGAGCCTGCGCTCTGGAGCCCGTGCTCCACAACAAGAGAAGCCGCCGTAATGAGAAGCCTGTGCACCGCAACAAAGAGCCCCCGCTCTCTGCAACTAGAGAAAAGCCCGTGCGCAGCAACGAAGACTCAACGCAGCCAAAAATAAAATAAAAAATAAATAAATTTATTTAAAAAAAAGAATGCTTTTGAAGGTGACATTAGGTGTGGCAATGCAGGTAGCAAAAGTTTTGCAATCTGGTTCCAAGCAAGATGTCTCCCACCCATCTGTGCACCTCCTCTGGTGAGCTCCCTGACATTCCCTTATGCCCACTTCCAGGGAAAGGGCAGCCCCAGTCATGGAGACTGGTTTGACTATTTTGTTAAATGTTCTCTGAGCTGATCGCAGTAGAATCACAAGAAGTACACAGCGCACAAGAAAGATTCCTTCCGTATCTGTTATGAGCCCTCAAGGCTTTCACAGTATGATCCCTGCCTATGTTCTGTCCCCCGCCCACACCTGCCAGCTTCCAGCCGCCCCTCCAGCTCCATGGAATTCCTAACTCACCTTTGATCCACTTGTGCTGCTTCACGCCTTCAGGTCCTGAGGCTCACCTTCCCCTCAACTGAGCGCTCCCACCTCCCCTGCTTCATCTCTTCACCCCCTATCCATCCTTCACAACCCAGCTCCTGCATCCCCACGTCACTGCTTTGCACAGCACAGCTCCACCTGATTTGGGTGCCATGCCCTCAGCTCCTCAGTCCTCTATGCCAACTCCATCTGGAACTGTAGTCATGATACAGTCACCTGTCTTCCTCACCAGACAACAGAGTCCCATCTTTTATGACTTAGGCTCCCCATAGGGATCATAGTGTCTGGCACATGGAGTTTCCCCCCCCAAAAATATTTCTAAGATAAACAGCGGGGCTTCCCTGGTGGCACAGTCGTTAAGAATCTGCCTGCCAATGCAGGGGACATGGGTTCCATCCCTGGTCCGGGAAGATCCCACATGCCACGGAGCAACTAAGCCCGTGTGCCACAACTACTGAGGCCCACGTGCCACAACTACTGAGCCCGAGCGCAGTAAGTACTGGAGCCCGTGCACCTAGAGCCCGTGCTCAGCGGCAGGAGAGGCCACCACAATGAGAAGCGCCGCAACGAGGAGCGGCCCCCGCTCGCCGCAACTGAAGAAAGCCCGTGTGCAGCAACAAAGACCCAATGCAGCCAAAAATAATAAATAAATCTTAAAAAAAAATTTTAAATAAACAAATAAATAGCTAATCACATGAATGCAGAGAGAGTAGCAGGAATTCCCTACAGGTCAGTGGTTAGGACTCTGCGCTTTCACTGCCGAGGGTGCAGGTTCAATCCCTGGTTGGGGAACTAAGAACCCGTGGCGCAGCCAAAAAAAAAAGAGAGAGAGAGAGAGAGAGAGAGGAAAAAAAGTGGGGCACTCAGTGCGTCAGGGAGCAGTAAAGGGACTGGCTGAATAATAGAACCTGGGGAGATGGGCAGATTACACCTTTCAGCGGGCTTCCATCCACACCGATGATCAAACTAGGTGAATTCAGAGCTTCGGAGGAAGGCACGGTTGCAAAGAGCAAGTTCGGTTTCCTTTGGGAGCTGCTGAACATTCAATTAACCTTTCTAATCTCGGAAAAGCAGCACAGACCCCGATCTGCACTTTTGTGTGGTCTGCAGCTGACTGGGGGTGGGGATGGCAAATGCCAGCCTTGGTTCGGAGCGTTAAAGAGAAAACTATTAAAGCAGCGTATTTTTTAGAAGAGCGAGTACGAAGAAGAATTACAAGAACCCCCTAAATTACAAGTGTGGGTTACAGTAATTGCTAAATTACAGAGTTCCAACTTTATTAGACACACACCCCCTCAGCTTCCACAGTTTTCAAGGGCTGTCTCGAGATGACAAAAGCCAAAAAGCTCGGTGGGAAGTCTGGCAGGGAGCTGAGTGGGGCTTCGGGAGCCCCCATTACGGGCAACGCTGGAATGCAGAGATGGGCCAGGACCAGTGAAGTTTCTGTTCTGTAATAGCAAATTCCTGTGGGGGACAGTGCAGCCTGCGCTGGGGATTGCAGGCAGAACTGGGATGTTGGCCCTTTTTGACTACAGTAAGTCCCCTGCATACGAACAAGTTCCATTCCGAGAGCGCGTTTATAAGTTCAATTTGTTCATAAGTCCAACAAAGTTAGACTAGGTACCCAACTAACACAATCGGCTATATAGTACCGTACTGTAATAGGTTTACAATACTCTTCACACAAATCATACATAAAAAACAAACACAAAAAATAAAGAGAACATTTTTAATCTCACAGTACAGTACCTTGAAAAGTACAGTAGTCCCAGCTACATCACCGCTGCTTTTACACTTGCTTCCAACATCCTGGGCTTGAAATAAAGATACTGTACGACTGTACGCACGTGACAATGCGCGCCGGACGTGTAAACTAACTTACGTGATTCGACGTGCGAAGGCACGTTCGCACCTTTGAAAGTTCGCAACTTGAAGGTTCGTATGTAGCGGACTTCCTGTACGTGGAAGCAGCAGTGGCCTGTAGCCAATTGATTTGGAAATACTGAGAATTTTTCCAGGGTCTCTGAAGGCACTGGATTCAGGCCGGTCTCCATCATTATTTTCAGCATTCCCACCTGTACCATCTAAAGTTTCAAGGATAAGTTCTCTCCTCCCCTGAGAATTACCACCCATCTCTGCACACCAGCGGTCTCCTGTTGAATATCACGTCCCCCCTCCACATACCATGTTCATATCCTCGGCGGCTCCAGACACACCAGCTACATACAGGTGTGTCCCGCCTACATTGTTCATATAGACACACATTATGCTTTTCATGCTGTCTCCAAGCGCTTAAGGGAAAGACCTGATCTCACCTTCAAAACATTTAAAGTGAGTGGGGAGGTGAACCTAAAACTTCGTCAAAGCCCAGACGCAGCTCACCTGCATATTAGATTGACAGCCCCTCAAAGTCATGGCCTGATGGAGGAAGGGGCAGGTTCTTTTTCCAGGGAAAATATATCTATTTTACATACTACTGTTTTTTTACACACGATATATGGAGTAAATAAAAAATGACATGCAGGGAAGTCCCTGGCAGTCCTGTGGTTAGGATTCCGCGTTTCCACTGCAGGGGGCATGGGTTCGATCCCCGGCCAGGGAACTAAGATCCCGCATGCCACCTGGTGTGGCCAAAAAAAATAAATGACATGCAAGGAAGCAGGTCACATGTGGGAGGGTCGGGGAGAGGTTCGGGTTACAGCTGCTCCTGAAGGGCTGCCAAGCGGAGCCCAGCCCCACACTGGGTCCTTGCCTGCTTCTCAAGACTAGCGCCTACACGTCGGCCCCCTCTAAACCATCCTAGCCCCTAAGGAAGTGGCCTTCTAGGCACCTCTAAATGAAATCCTATGACGTTTCCACGGGTCCAACAGGCTTCTGCCCTCATGAGGCGTCTGCTCTAGTGCAGGAGTCTCGGGGCCTGTGATGAGTGTAGCCGGCCGGTGTCCCCCAAAATTCACGTCCACTGGAATCTCAGAATGTGACCTTATTTGGAAATAGGGTCATTGCAGATGTACTTAGTTAAGTCAAGAGGAGGTAGTACTGGATTCGGGGGCCCTAAATCCAACGACAGGTGTTCTTATGAGAAGAGGTGAGACACACAGCGTAGACAGATGCAGAGACTGAAGCGGCGCTGCCACAAGCCACATGATGCCAGGAGCCACCAGAAGCTGGAAGAAGCAAGGAAGGATCCTCCCCTAGAGCCTTCGGGGCGGGTGGGCTGGGTAGGGACAGGCAGGTGGGGGGCTGGGCCCTTGTGCCCTCCTTCCACCAGGCAGCTCAGTTCTCTTGTTTTTTTTTTTTTTAATTGAAGTATAGTTGATTGATAATATTGTATTAGTTTCAGGTGTATAGCAAAGTGATTCGGTTATACACACATATATCTATATATATGTGTGTATAGTATATACACACATATATAGATGTAGGATATAGATATATCTATATTCTTTTTTTTCAGTTCTTTTCCATTATAGGTTATTACAAGATAGTGAATATAGTTCCCTGTGCTATACAGTAGGACCTTGTTGTTTATCTAGTTTATATATAGTAGCGTGTATCTGTTAATCCCATACTCCCATTTTATCCCTCCCCTCCCTTCCCCTTTGGTAACCAGTTTTTCTTTGTCTGTGAGTCTGTTTCTGTTTTGTAAATAAGTTCATTTGTACTATTTTTTAGATTCCACATAGAAGTGACATCACAAGACGTTTGTCTTTCTTTATCTGACTTACTTCACTCAGTATGATCATCTCTAGGCCTAACCATGTCGCTGCAAATGGTGTTATTTCATTCATTTTTATGGCCGAGTAATATTCCATTGTATATATATACCACATCCTCTTTATCAATTCATCTGTTGATGGACACTTAGGTTGCTTCCAGGTCTTGGCTTTTGTAAATAGTGCTGCTATGAACATTGGTGTGCATGTATCTTTTCGAATTAGGGCGTTCGTCTCTTCCAGGTACGTGTTATATATATGCCCAGGAGTGGGATTGCTGGATCATATGGTAGCTCTATTTTTAGTTTTTTAAGGAACCTCTGTACTGTTTTCCAGTTCTCTTGTGTGTTATAACCAGATTTGTGGGTTACATTTTATCTTATTTTATCTTTAACTTTTTAAAATATTTATTTTATTTTTGTTTATTTTATTTTTGGCTGCATTGGGTCTTTGTTGCCACGCGTGGGCTTTTCTCTAGTTGCGGCGAGCGGGGCCTACTCTTCATTGCGGTGTGCAGGCTTCTCATTGTGGTGGCTTCTCTTGTTGCAGAGCATGGGCTCTAGGCACGCGGCTTCAGTAGTTGTGGCACGTGGGCATCAGTAGTTGTGGCTCATGGGCTCTAGAGCGCAGGCTCAGTAGTTGTGGCACACGGGCTTAGTTGCTCCGCGCCATGTGGGATCTTTCCGGACCAGGGATTGAACCCGTGTCCCCTGCATTGGCAGGCAGATTCTTAACCACTGAGCCACCAGGGAAGCCCCACATTTTATTTTAAAACCCAGCATTAGATACAGCTCAGGACAAGAGAGACTGCCCACACACACCTTAACCCGCACCCAATACACACTGTCTTTCCTGCACATACATGACCTTATAGTCACAAGAGGCCAAACCAGCCAGCTCAGCGTCCCCCAGGAGCCCTCTGTCATGTCAGAACCCAGACCTCCTCACCCCTCTTACCAGAGCTCTTTCACAGAAGTCACACCCAAAACTTGGTTCGCAACACAAGACACAGGACACCCGGTTAAAGTTGAACTTTGTACACATAATGAAAAATAGTGTAGTGTAAATCCCCTGCAATATTTGGAACATACATATACTAAAAAAAAGTAAATAATAATAATCATTTGTGACTTATCTGAGATTCAGATTTAACTGGGCATCCTGCATTTCTGTTCACTGAATCTGGCAGCCCTAGGAACTCGGCTGGGAGGTGCCTATTCACCCCCCACCCCTCACACCCCACCCAGTCACCCCTCCCACTCCCTCAATCTCTCTGTGCCTTCCAGGGACCCCGTGGTTTGGCCAGCCCTGCTCTCAGCAGCCTCTCCCAAGGCCCTCATGGATTTGGGCTGCTTCTTACTCCGGGACAGGCCCCCCTCCGCTCTCACACCACATCCTGCCGAGGTGCAGGGGCCCCCTCCCTGCACCCCCATCACCCAAGGAGTACACCTGGAGCCACACCCGCCGCTGAGAGACGGGCCTGCTCCAGGCCCAGTGGGGCTGAGACACAGACATTTTGTTTTAACACTCATTTTGCAAATTGTGGGAAACTACACATAACATAAAATCTACCATTTCAGCCATTTAAAACTGTACAGCTCAGTGGCATTAAGCACGTTTGTGCTGTTGTGCAACCATCACCACCATCCTCCTCCTGAACTTTTTCTCTTCCCAAACTGAAGTTCTGTCCCCATTAAACACTCCCCCTTGCCCGCTGCCCCAGCCCCTGGCACCCACCATTCTAGCCAAGGATGTTCTGAGGGTAAGAAATTCTGAAGATGCCCAGCCAGGACGAGGCTGAGAAGGATGCCATCTGGTGCGCATCCCCAAACCCCACCCCCCATGGGGCCCCTGATGGGAGGAGGCAGAGGCTGATTCTAAGTGGTACCCACACTGGCTGGGCCGGCGAAGTCACCCCTGGGGTTTCCTGAGTGTCCTGGCCCTAGACTCAGCCCCTCCTGGATGGCGTCCTTGGCATCCCTCCCACGTGGTCACTCCACATGGCTGTGTCCTTCAGGGGACTTAATATTTTTCCATGGAACGGGCTCTGATGACGTTACTAATCAGGGAGGTGGAGAGGCCGTGGCTGTTCTCCATGTGCCGGGACTGCTTGATGACTGTGCCCCTGCTACCCAAGAGCGGGGAGGGGAAGGGGGGAGGGGGGAAGAGGGGGAGTAAAGGGGAGGGGTGGTTGGAGAGGAGGCGGCGGCGTTGTGGGCGACGGGCAGCAGCAGCTCCCTGGCAGGGCAGACTCTCCAAGTAATTAGTTTTTAAATCATGCAGACGGTTCAAGACCCACTCACTCTGCAGCTTTAATTATTTACACTCCCTTTTTAGTCTCATTATTTACAGTCGTCCTCTCTGAACTGGAAGGAAGATGTTTTCTCCGCCAGCGTCTTGGCATTCCTACAGCTGTGATTTCTCCAAGGCCCAGCGGAACCCCCTGCTTGCCGGGGAAGCAGCGGCTGCGCAGCTGGACAGCGCTGCCCACAGGACCCTCAAGGGGCTGGCCAGGCCCCCGAGCGTGGAGGATGGCCTGTAGCAGGCGTGGCCCCGGAGCCAGTCCTGGGAGCGTGGGGCAGAGGCTCTGGCTGGCCGGACCTGTGAGAGGATGAGTCCCACCTCCAGGGTTGCAGGGAGGAGAGCCTGGTGCAGGCGGGCGCTCACCCTGCAGTGCTTGGCCTGGGAGAGAATCGGCCCCCATCGTGGCCTGGCCCCCGACCTCTCCCCACCTTCCAGCCTCTCTGGCCTCCTGGTTCCTCCAACTCTGAGCTCCCTCGTGTCTCAGACCTTTGCACAAAGGAGGACCTTCCTGATGCCGCCCCAGAATGGGTTGGGTCCCCCCATTATATGACCCTGCAGCCCCGAAGTTCTCCATCCAGCACTTAGCACCACGGACAATACATAACCATCGGGCCCTTGGGGCCTTCTTGTCTGGCATTTTCCGGATGGCCTATGTTGTACGTGCTAACTCTGTAGTCAGAAAGTAGTGTTTACAAATGGGAGGGGCGCACCCATAAATACAGATCCGAAAGGAGAGCCCCGAGTTGGCTGATTTCCATCTGGCTTCCTCCCCAGGTGGAGCCTACCTGCCTTGGGTCCGCGCCGGATGCATATGAGGCAAAGTAGGTCTGGGCAAACCCAAAGGCTACCTGTTGATTTTCTGACTTGTCCAAGCACTGCAGCCCAGAGCAGGGGAGGAGGTGACACAGGACACCTGGGCCTTGCAGCCCCATTGGGACATCCCAACCCAACCCCCCCAACCCCAAGCAGGTGCTCAGGCCAGCAGGAGGCTGTGGCTCATCCCCCTGGGACTTCTTGGCGACAGCCCAGCCTGGATCTTGAGGTCCTTTAGGAGCCCCTTGGGCCAGAGAGCCTGAGGCCGGGGCTCCAAGGGTCAGGAGAAGGTGGAGCGGGGTCTACGCAGGGACAAACTCGTTTAGTCTTCCCAGGATCTCCCTGGTTTTAGCGCGGGAAGTACTGTGTCTTTGGAAACCCCTCATTCCCAGGCAAACTGGGACATTCAGTCACCTGGATCTACAGCAGGGGATTTGATTGGTTGGGTAGAAAGCAGGAGAACTCATCACTGGGCCTTCCTGGGCTACCCTTGGATGGGAGGTGCAGATGAGCTGGGCGGAGGTGATGGCCCGGGCCCTTCTTGGTCCCGGAGTCAGGCAGGCTATCGAGGTGACAGCAGTGTAAGGGTCAGGGAGCCGGCTGGACATGGTAAGCAGGCCCCTTGGAGGAGGTGCACGGCTTGGAGCCGGTGTCAGCCCCGGAGGGTCAGGGCCACAGAGAGAGAAGCTGCTGGACAGGCATGGCCAGCAGAGGCGGCAACGGGGATGGTTTTAGTCTGGAGGAGGAATTGGGGCTTCAAGTGCAGGAACTGCCAAGAGCTACAGACGAGGAATCGAGGGATTGGGCAAAGCCGGCAGAGCCAGGAGCGCCTTCAGATGCTGGCCAGCAGGGTCGCAGCCCCGCGCGTGGGCCAACCCTCCCCTCCCCTCCCCTCCCCTCCCCTCCTGAGCCCACAGCAGACGTGGGCGTCGATGACATGCCTCGGATCCTGGAAGTAGAGGCTCCGTGTGGCCACTGCCCATCGGCTCATCTGGAGATGAAATCCACTTGTCTTCTCCAGAATGAGCCAACCTGCCTGACAAAAGGGCCCGGGGGGCCCCGAGGGGCTGAGACAATCCTGAGGCCACCCGACTCACTGGTGGCAGAGCCTCGAGCCCAAGTCACCAGAGTCCCAATTCAGGGCTTTCCTGCTCCCCACCTCCGCTGCCTGCCTCGTCCTGAAGCCTGAGACGGGGTAGGGGCAGGCATGGGGGGTATCGTGGGTTGAACAGTGACCCCTGACTCCCCCAATTCATGTCCACTTGGAAACTCAGAATGCGGCCTTATTTGGAGACAGGGTCTTTGCAGTTGTTAAGATAAGGACCGAGATGAGGTCACCCTGGATTAGGGTGGGCCCGAGATCCAATGAGAGACAGACAGACACAGAGGTCCCGTGAAGGAGGCAGAGACTGGAATGATGCAGCCACTGAAGCTGGAAGAGGCAGGAAGGCTCCTCCCTGGACCTTCAGAGGGAGCCCGGCTCTGCCCACACCATGACCTTGGACGTCTGGCCTCCAGACTATGAGAGAATCCATTTCTGTTGCTTTAAGCCCCCCAGTTTGTGGTGATTTGTGACAGCAGCCCCAGGCCACCCTGCCACGAGGGAGAAAGGGGCTGGTGAGGCCTGTGCACAGCTAAGGATCTGGACCCGGACCCCCAGCCTCGCTCCCCGGCCCTCAGGACGCAGAGAAAACCTCGCACGGCAGACTCTTATAGTCTAGTCTTTTGGGGGCCAAGTTCTCTTGGAATAAATTGGTATGAAATTATTGTCAAATATCGACCAGCTCATAGAGCTCCCTGCAATAGATTTCAATTTTAACAAGAAAAACATTTCCAGGGATACAGTAATAGAAACAGCTCACAGCACTGCCCTGTGGAAACCCTGCAAAGCCTTCTTGTAATGAATAAATTAAGATTCTCTGTTCTCTTTTCAATCATCCCCTTAAATCAGTGCTTCTAAGTCCCTGAAACCTTTCTTCCCCCACCCCACCCCGCCCCGGGGAAAGGAGATTAAACAGCTCCCCAGCGATCACTTTCACGCTATGTCCACAGTCATCTGCTCTTCCAGGGTCAGAAAAGAGAAAAAAAAATCCCCACTCCAGAGCCTCCTGGGTTTGCATTTGGAACATTTATTTCAGGAAATACATTTTCAACACTTTGTTATTTATACAAAAAGAGACGAATTTCTCAAGAGGCACATAGCGAAAGGCCACTGTGGAACAGATCCCAGGGAAACTAACAATGTTTCAAAATCTGGCTACAGACAAGGAAAGCGAAGGCATCCCGGGACGGAGGCTGCGACCCCGACGCTGGAGACAGACGCGTCCTTCAACATCTTAGTTTTGGCAAAAATGGCAAGTCGGCAAGTAAACTGTTTCGCTAAGGGGTCCTTCCTCTCTTGGGTGGGGAGGGAGCAAACACGCAAAGCGACGACACTCGCACGCACGCGGACATGTGCACACACACGCACGCGCGCACATGCCAGGTCAGTCTGCACCCACTCCTCCCACATTTCTCACCAAGCCAGGGGTCTGCAGATGGCCGTGCATCTCCCCGTGTCTAAGCTCACAGGCCTGAGCCGTGCAGACGTGAAGCCCGCTCTGCAGCCCAGCAGTGGGCCATGCACACCTGACCCCTGGCCAATCCCTCCTTGGGGTCATTACGATGGGCTCCGGGGTGCGGGGGGGAGGTGAACAGAGGCCCAGGCAAACTTGGGGCAACACAAAGTCGGGCTTGCCTGGCCTCCCACCTCCCTGGCGGCGGCGTCAGCACGGCCTGGGCGGGAGGGCCGAGTGTGCATCTGGGGTGCCCAACTGGGCATTCACTTAACCAGAGCATCTCGGGCCCAATGGATGTCTGAACAGACAGACACAGGCTTCCCCAGTCACACGGGGTGGGGCAGGGCAGCCACCAAGGCCACAAGGGCCACTCTGAGCGTCCCCAGCCATGGTCCCCGTGGCCCACTTCCTTTGGGCACCTGCCAGTACCTCCTCCCTTAGCTTCTGCTTCAGATTCTCTCACCGGACCTTCCCCAAAACTCAGGCGGGTGGGGTGCACCTTTCCTCTTCCTTTGAATCCTCAATCAAATCCCAGTGGGGGGTGGGTGGGACACGAGGGGAGATGAAGACACACCTCCCTCTCTCCAACTTGTCCCAATTTCTCGTCCAAGGGGACAGCGGGGGAGAGCTGCTGGCTCGCGAGGACGGCTGAGATAAAGGCACTTCCTGCTCCAGGACAGGTGCGCAGGCAGGTGGGCGGGCAGCAGCCAATGGCCTCGCTGCATCTAAAGCAATTGGCAACTTGGGTCTCGTGGAATGAACTGCTCTCCCCTGGGGCGGGGTGGGGTGCTCTGAGTTACGGCCAGGGCCATGTGGGGAGGCAGGGGCAGGCAGGGGCTCCAGGTCCACGAGGATGGCTCCATCCTCCCACGGGCACCACCCTGCCACGCCGCAGAGGCTGTGTCCGAGGGGCACCAAGAGCTGGAGGCCACTCCTCCGGCCCCGGGGCAGGGTCAGGACTGAGTCAGTGGTCCTCCCGCCCCTCCTGGACCTCAGGGACGGCCAGAGAGCCGGCCTCCACTCCGAGGACCCCCCCAGCCCGGGTCCCCATAGTCAGCGGGCTAATGACAAACATACTCAGAGGACACTCGTCATCTTGTTACTTGGCAGGTGTAAAGGGGCGGAGATGGAGGACACATGGAGAAAATTATATAAAATAAAACGGGGCAGGTGGGTGGGGGGAGGGTGGGGGGAGACGGAAAAGACTCGGGGCGGGGTCCCGGGACAGGCGGTGTCTACATCTCCTGGGCTTCTGGAGCCTTCTCCTCGACACCATTGGCCACAGCGCTGCTGCCCTCATGCAGACGCTTCACGCGATAGGCTTCGAAGTGGATGGTGCTGGTGATATCCTTGATGTTCTGCATGTGTGTCCTGGGAGGGGCCGGCGGGGGGGGGGGTCTCAAGGAGGGCCACGGGCGAGGGCAGGAGGCTGGCCTTGCTCACTCGGCCTGCCCTCCCCACCCCCAATCCCCACTGCTTGGCTCCCCGGGGGTCCCCCAGTGATAGACCAAGATAGACCAAGCCTGGGCAGGGGTGTGTGGCGGGGGGGGGGGCGGTCTCCAGGGCAACCCCAGCTGCTCTCGGGACCATGTGTTCTAACATGTCCCCCTTTCTCTGTGTCAACCCAGTGGCCAGTCCAGGGACAGGGGCGAGTGCAGAGGCCCCTGGGCAGTGCGCAGGGCTGGAGCGTCCCTGCTCCAGTTTAGAAGAGCCAGGCCGGCAGCCAGGTGTGCTGGCAGGTAAGGGGCAGCGGCTTGCGGCAGGCGGCTGGGGTTGGGGACGCTGGCACCCCGCTAGTCCTGTGTTCAACCTTCCCTTCTCTGCAGCTCAGCAGGAGAGATTTGGAAAGGGCGTGTCAAAAGGGCCCAAGGTGGGCGTCCTTCCTCAGCCAGGCTTTCCAGCATGGCAGGGCTGCTCCTGGAAGCCAGAGCCCCCCAACCTGGAGGCCGCGAGAGACGGTCCCGTTCCTCCTATTGACATTGTCCCTAGCATCCATCCTGCTGGCTGAGAAGCTGGGAGCCCCTGGTACCCTGGTGGGAGCCCCTACCTTCTCTGTTCACCTGCCCAGGCCCAGACACACCCACCTGGCACCCTCACGAATGGGCGGAGGACGGGCTACTCCTTGCCTGGGCTCAAGGAAACTGAACAGGGGCCTCCACCAGTTCAGAGGACGCGGGGATGGGAGCTGGGAACCCCCCAACACACGCCCAGCGTACGAGACCTCCGGGGGCCCTGAATCTAATGGGCTCAGGCTGTGGCGATGCAGACTCAACCCTTTCCAAGTAGAAGCAGAAAGGAATTTCACTTCTTGCTTCATTTCCAAGAAGGTGTTTTAGAAAATGGGCCTCCGAGGTCCCTCCCGGGAAGGCAGGCAGATGCGGGGGGCCATGCCGGCTGCTGCTCAAGACCTCCGCCCGGTCCCACCCCTCCCTCGGCCCCGATGGAGGCCCCTCCGGCGCTGTCAGCACCAGCCCGGCTCTCACCTGATGAGGAGGTCCCGCAGGTAAGCAAACTCACAATGCGTGGTGTTCTCGACTGCGGAGAGACAGAAGGGGCTTTAACGTCAGGCAAAGAAAGCCCCGTTCCCCCAATGCTGGGCAGGCAAGCGGAGGAGGCGTCCACCGCGCACAGGGGAGCCGTGGGCACCTTGGCTTCTGCCCTCCGGAGGGTTCTGCTCTCGCAGGGAGATGGCGCCGTAACCCGGCCAAGACGGCCGCGGTGGGGGGAGCGCAAGGCTAAGCAGGCGGTGGCGGTGGGGCGGCTGCTATGCCGGGGGGACGGGGGGGATGTCCCAGGGGAGACCGGAAGACGAGAGGGGGGCTGGGAACGGAATGAGGCAGGAATCAGGGCTGGGACTTCTCCCCCACGTGCTCAGGACACACACAAGGACAGTCGTGTACAGGCCAGGCACCGGGGGTGACTGTTAACACTGAGCTCAAGAACCAGCAGAACTGAGCCGTACGCCGCCTGGGGAAGGTGCGCACGAGGACACACGAGAGCCTCCCAGACCGACAAGCTGCAGAGCAGCGGATAGCTCTGGGGACGCGGGAGGAGGGCAGGGAGGGGTCCCCGGGCCCCCGCGGGTACCCTGGAGCGCGCACGTAGTGCCTTGGGGTTGAAGCTGGCGGTAGTTACCGCCACGGTCCAGAACCACGTGGGAACACTCCGCCTGCTGTGCGGCCAGCAGGCGCTAGCACACCTTTTAAAGGGTGGTGAGTGGCATCACTTGGACTGAGGGAGGTGGGCAGAGAAGGCAGAAGGAGAGGCTATTCTCTGCTGTTCTGTGGAGGCGTCCAGCCCGGGGGACTTAATCCGACCTTCACACACCCTACGGGATAGCGACTAAGGTTCCTCTTCTGTGCTTGTAGGGAGATGGGGCTCAGAGAGCAAAAGAGATCTGCCCGCGTTCCACAGCCCGTGAGGCCTGGCTCCCTGGTCCAGGCTTCCCCATCCCAGAGCAGCAGGGCCTTTCTGAAGCTTAAAGGGTTGGTGAGCTGGCAGGCAGGGCCTCCACTGCTCCTATTGGATTTCACTTGCCTCTTGCCTGGGCTCTGCCCTCCACACCCCTGCCCTCCTTTCTCCCTCACCCCCCGCCCCTGCAGGGCTGTGCCCACACTAGAATCTTCTGCCGGCTGTCTCTCATGCAGCCTTTTTTTTTTTTTTTTTTTGCAGTACGCGGGCCTCTCACTGCTGTGGCCTCTCCCACTGCGGAGCACAGGCTCCAGACGCGCAGGCTCAGCGGCCATGGCTCACGGGCCCAGCCGCTCCGTGGCGTGTGGGATCTTCCCGGACTGGGGCACGAACCCGTGTCCCCTGTATCGGCAGGCGGACTGTCAACCGCTGCGCCACCAGGGAAGCCCCTGACGCAGCCTTTTAATCTAACTTGGAGAAGCAGTGAGAGCTGGTGGGAAGAACAGAGCTCTGAACCTGGAGTGAGTGTGTTTCTGCCGCTTCCTGGCTTAGGTAAGTTATTCTGGCTTCTCTGACCCTCAGTTTCCTCATCTGTAAAATGGGGATAATAATGCCACCCACCTCTCAGGGACACGAGAGGATTAAATGAGTTAACTGTGTGCTTTATGACACCTGCCTACCTCTTAAAACATTTCAGGAGGCTTCCAAGGATGAGCAAAGTACCTCAGGACGCTGCTGTACACCAAGTCAGAGGAAGAACAAAGAACCAGGACTGGTGGGGGTGGGGATGAGGAGAAGCACTTAATAATTCTGGCTGAGGGCCAGCACAGAGTGGCCAGCTCTCTGGCCAGCTCCCAATTCACAAGGTCCCAGAGATCAAAAAAAAAAAAAAAAAGTCCACCAGGCTCTGGGGAAGTTCAACTATTCTAAGATAGGGCAGAAATTCACTCTAGGGCCTCATGAAGGCTGCTGGGATGTGAGAACCACCACCCCACCACTGTCTTTACAGGCTCCATGGGGCTGTTTCTCATCACCACCCTCAATGTGAGCTGGTGGCACCACGACAACGCACAGGTCATTCAATGCATGGTATCCGGGCCAGAGCAGGAGAGGGGGACACGGATAACCAGCCTCGCTCATTTCCTGACAATTTCCTTTACCGCCTGCCTGCAAGGCCCTAGCTGGCCGCCAGGGGGCAGCAGAGGCCTGTCAGCTGCCGGGCTGCCCTTCCCTGCCCCTCCCAGGTCCCCATTGGCCTTTTCTTTTTTTTATTTTTTTGGGGGCTGCGTGCCGGATCTTGGTTCCCCGACCAGGGATCGAACCCGAGCACCCTACAGTGGAAGCGCAGAGAACTACTGGACCACCAGGGAAGTCCCCCCCGCCCCCATTGGCCCTTTCTTATCCCGAACTTCTCCACCCTCCAAAACATACCTTCACAAAAAGGTTCCTAAACAGCAAGATTTCAGGAAGAGAGGAAACGGAAGAGGTGGGGCCAAGGCGGGATGAGCCCAGGGTGCAGCCTCATTGAGACGGCCCAGGTGGGTCAGGCAGGTAAAGGAACTTAACAATTAACCCAGGTAAAATGAGCCAGGCTGGGAGCGCTCCATTGTATCGTTTTCCTTCTATCAGTTACTTAAAAGTATCTGCTGGCCCAAAGCTCCAATGGTCCCTGAGACATTCTCTCATTTTATTAAACTCTTGGCACATGGTACCCACTTTACAGGTGGTGAAAACAGGGGCCCTGGGGGATGCAGGGACATGCCCAAGGTCGTGAGCTGGGCGTGGGTTGGGGTGGCAGCAGCTGGAGCTGAAAGCAACTCCTGGATTTTCTGCTTCCTTCTCTACGCTGGGCCTTTCAGCCAAGTGAACAAGGAGCAAAGTGGCCTATTTTACTCTGTTCTAAAGAGGGAGAACGGAACGGGGTGGGGGGGTAAAGAAATGCCCAGGTCCACCCCACCCAGGGTCATGGCCACCGTAGTGGGTTGGATTGTGTCCCCCAAACAACGTCCAACTCCCAACCCTGGGCACTTGTGAATGGGACCCTATTTGGAAAAAGTCTTTGAAGGTATAATTAAAGTAAGGATCTCAAGAGGGGGTCATCCTGGATTTAGGGTGGGCCCTAAGGCCAGTGACAAGTGTTCTTATAAGAAGAGGGAAAGAAAGACACAGGCACACAGAGGAAGGCTGTGTGAAGACAGAGCAGAGATTGCAGTGATGCGTCTACAAGCCAAGGGATGCCAAGGACAGTGGGCAGCCACCAGGAGGGCGGCAGGGAACAGATTCTCCCTCAGGGCCTCCAAAACTCGGAGGATAAACTTCTGTTTTAAGCCACCCAGACTGTGCTGGTTTGTCAGAGCAGCCCCAGAACACTAAGACTGGGATCCCAGGAACTTCTGGGGGTGGGAAGTGGGGAGGGCATCTGGCTCTCAGCTGGACAGAGCTATAGCCCAGCCCTTTCCTAAGCCCAGAGAGGCGGGGTGATTTGTCCAGAGTCACACAGCACGCCTGTGAAACCCCAGCACCAGGACCTAGAACTTGACAGTGCCCGTCATACCTCCTTCCTCCCTGGATATTTCCCCGCCCATGGGAGATGGGAGTGGAGGTGCAGCTCCGTCAGCTAACGGCTGTGGGCCCTAGACGAGCCACTTGCCCCCTCATTTCCCCCTAGCCGAGCGGTAACCATGGGACCCCTCGCCATGGCTAGGTGGGCAATGCAATAGATGAACGCAGCTCCCAGTCAGCAGAAGCAGCTTTTATTCTGACCTGTCTGGAGGCCCCAGACATCAGCTCAGTGATTACCTTCAATGGTGCCCCATTTGGTTTTCCTTCCAAGGATCCTCTTCCCGTTCACTTGGTACTCATGGTCACTGCCCACCACGGCAAACGGGATCATTTCCTGGGGGAAGGGCAGGCAGCATTGGTCACGCGAGCGTGCAAAGGCCAGTCCACTCCCTGGGCCCCTGGGTGGAGCTGCCCGGAGTCCAGGCCCCCAGCACTAAGACCCTTGGCCTGAGAAGGTTGCATGTGAACACTGGCACCGACTCCTAGCCCAGAAAATAACGTTCTCATGGCTCAAGGCCTTCCCACCCGTTTCCCAGCACACCCTGGATGGGGTGGGAAGACCCCCACCCATGTCCTCTAGCAGGAAGTGAGAGGCCTCTGGGAACAGCATCCTGGTCGGTCCACTCACTCGGAATTTCTCGTTCACCAGCCGGTCCTCTGAGTCCTCGTCAAACTCCTTCTGGGGGTACACGTCGATGCCGTTGGACAGCAGGTCTGCGGTGATCTGGGGTCCAGAGGGGAGAGATGCGGGCACCGTCCACGCAGCAAGCTGGACAAACCCAGCTTTGGGGGATCTGCTCATGCCACAACCTCCACAAAGTGAGTGGCCCCAGGCTCGGGATCAGGGGTGGGCTCTGGGGGGCTGGTGACACTGCTACTCTTCAGTTCTTGTGCCTCCCGAGTGGAGGAGGGGCAGCTGCAGACCTGCCTGCCAGGAGAGACCACAGCCGCCCAAGGGACCCGGGTCTCTGTCCCGGGTATCTCCCTGTCCTTGTCCCCCAGCTCATCACACCCCGAAGAAAATCACTCAGGGTTGCGAATCCTCCCCTCCCTGAGCTCTACCTGGAAAGCCTCTCACTGCAGCTCACCATCCTGCACAGGTGCACCTGCTTGTGTTAAACCGTCACCACCCTTTGCAGCGACAGCTACCCATATGGATGACGTTCAGTGATAACATCCCAGTGAACAACTGTCACTTCTGCCCTGAGCGCAAATGCCTGTGTGCAGCTTTGGGAGCTCTCTCGTTCCTTTTTCCTCCAGACACACCCATTACCAGGACACCGTCCTCCCCGAGCATGCTGGGAAAATCCCTGGCACCTGGGCTGTGAGCGGAGGCCCGCGGGGTGGTTTGGTGGGGGGGGGGGGGGGGGGGGAGGAGGGCGGAGCTTTGGGGATTAGACTGAGGGGCCTCCTTGCTCACGCCCACTGAGGCGGAGGCTCTGCGGGGGCCCAGGCACCTGGGTTTTTCAAGTTCCCCAGGTGGTTCTGACGTGCGGCCCTGTTCGGAAGAAGAGGCCCAGGGCTCACCCTCCTGCTCGGACAGCGGCCCAGAGCGGGACAGTGGCAGAGAAGAAAGCGGCCAGCTGTCCCCTGGCGGAGCCCATCCCTTCCGGACCATCTCTTCCATCTAATAAAAACCTGGCCTGTTCTGTCTGACTGGCCCTCACCCGCCTCGCTCCCACAGAGGGGCAGGGGGCCAAGGAGCTGGGCAGAGATGGAGCCCTACCCGCTGTTTGAAGTAGACCCTCTCCTCCAGGGTCAGCGTGTCAGCCTTGGCGATGACCGGGACGATGTTGACCACTTTGCTCAGGCGCTTCATGAACTCGATGTCCAGGGGCCTGAGGCTGGAGCAGAGAGACATGGCTGAGGGTGTGGCTGGAGGGACGTGGGAAGTGGGGGGCAGGAACGAGGGACAGAAAAAGGAAAAGGGCTCCTGGGACACACTGAGTCCGGGCAGCAGGGGGCGGAGGGGCAGGCCTG
This sequence comes from Monodon monoceros, assembly GCF_005190385.1. NCBI lineage: Eukaryota > Metazoa > Chordata > Mammalia > Artiodactyla > Monodontidae > Monodon > Monodon monoceros. The sequence continues at coordinate 28,823,315 of NW_021703786.1, forward strand.
CTCCGAGCACCCTCGTGCACGAGCTCCCAAAGCCCCCAGTGTGTCCACTCGGAGAAGTGCTGCCCCTGCCACCGGCTCAGGTGGCCATCGTGCCGTGGGTCCTCGATACGGGGGAGAGGAAGGAGGGATGGGAGCTCACTCGGCCCCAACTCCCGGGACGGGCTGGGAGGCTGCTCTCTGGGGCGGTCCCAGCCCCCCGCCCACAGGCTCCAGTGCGCCTGAGATCTGACGTGGAGAGAGGCTTACCCTCCAGCCCCTCCCTGCCCCCCACCGACTCGAAACCTCTTCTCAGCAGGTGTGTGGGCAGGGCCGCAGGACCCCCGAACGGCGGGCAGCACGTCCCCACCATGAGCAGAGCTGCGTCTGCTCTCCTCCCCCCGTCAAGGGTCAGTCAGTCGCAGACATGGGGTGGGGCTGAGGCGGGTTCCGGGAGGAGGTCCGAACGAGGAGGGCGAGGGGCCACCCCAGCCCCACGGGCCCGGGACCCGAAGGAGGGGACGGCGCAGCGCCCAGCTGGGTCCCTGCGGAAGCAGCAGTGCCCACCCTCAGCTCGCCGGCCGGCGCTGCTTCCCAGCGTCGCCCTCAGTGGAGCAAAGCCTGGACCAGCTGGACCAGCTGCCGTGGGGCCCGCGGCTGAGCCCGCTGTCCCCCAGAGGGAGAGGCTCGGCCACAGTCCCTGCTCTGGTGCCGGGCCTGCTCACCCCTGAGCTGACCCTCGCTGCGGGCAGCTCGGGGACTCGGCCTGCTTTCCCACAAAGGCCCCGGCCGAGGCCGGCCGCCTCCTGCCGGGCTCCTTCCTGGACGTGCCTTCGGGGCTGAGGCCCCCAACCCCTGGGCTCCCTGCTCCGAGTAGAACCGAGGGTAGAACAGCCAGAAAGAGCCGGAGCCTCAGGCCGTGGCGACCAGCAGGACGCCTGGCCCCAGCTCTCCCTCTCCGTCCACCCACGCTGCCTCCCCACCCCACTGCACCTGCTGCTCGCTGGGTGCTGGGTCCACCTCCTCCCCACGTCCTGACTCAGGACAAGCCCGAGGGTGTCCACCAGCGGGCAGAGAGGCACCAAGGTATCTGGTGCAGACAGAGCCGCAGGGAGCCAAGGACAAAGGGTCTATGAGGCCATCAGGAGCCCAGCTGCCCTACAGGGAAGACCACCCTGCTCACAGGAGGCAAGGAGACCCCCCACCCCGGCTCTGGGGCACCCAGCGCAGGCCAGCCTCGCTGACCCGTGTGTGCACCTCTAGCTGCAGACAGAACCCGCAGGAGAAAACAGCTCTCACCAAGGTGGCCTCGACCGACAGCCCTCATCCAGCCCTGCCGGGGGCCAAGCCCATTCTCTGTGCTTTAAACCCTCCTGGTGGTCCCTGCCAGGGACTGTTATCACACCATCATCACCCCCCTTAGGGACCGGCAGCCACCCTGGAAGAGCGGGTAAGTGCTAAGGACACACAGCCGGAGTCTCAACCCGCCTGCCAGGGGTACCCGAATGGCCGGCCTGAGAAGGCAGGTCCCAGGCCCCGAACCACCCTGGGCCCGCCTGGTCCTCCACCCTGCCAGGCAAGCTGGATGGTGGACAAGTGGGTGGGACGTGGTACGGGGGCAGAGGGAGACTGGGGCACATAGGCTGCTGACCACGGCCCACCCAGCCCTTCTGCACGCAGGGCAGCCCAGCCCCGGGCCTCGGCTGTGTGCACCTACGAGTGGCCGGTGGCGGGGATGAAGTACAGGCAGCAGTGGACGCGCGTGTCTGGGATGCGCTTCTTCCGGTTAATGTTGACCTCCTCCTGCAGGTACTTCTCGTACTGGTCATTGATGAACTTCATGATGGGCTGCCAGCTGCATGGAGAGGCCCCAGTCAGCCTGCACGCGGGACCCCCACCACCCAAGCTGGGGGGCATGCCTCCATCCCCACCCGCAGGTCCGTAATTCCCCAAATCCCAGCCCAACGCCCGTACACGTGTGGAGGTGTCTGACATTCTGAGCAGAGACCCGCACTAGCCTCCCATGCTGAACTTTGACCTCATGGGTCGGGGGGAGGGGTAAGATTCCCAGCAGCCCCGTTAGGGCTCTTCCACCCGGGGAAGCGGCCCCCGGAGCCCCTCACCAGTTCTCATTGTTGATGTGGTCCCCGAACCCCGGCGTGTCGATGACCGTCAGCTTCATGCGGACGCCCTTCTCCTCGATATCTGCACAGAATCCCAGCCCCACCGAGCTCAGGGGGAGACCCAGGGACTGTACAGACACCCCGGCCAGGCTCCCTGACCACCCTGCCCCAAAGAAGCCCACTTGGGGCGCCCGCAGGGTGAAGCCAGGGAGATGACAGCCTGCAGCAGTGAAGTCCGGCAGAGCTAATGACACTTATCCTGGGCACGCCCTGCCCATGATTTTTGGTGGAAAACTCAGCTATCTCCAGGGGGCTCTGACCAGGGCCTGCAGGGGTCCTGGAGAGCAGCCCTGACCCTTCACCCTTCACCCTGAGTCTCAACGTGCCCAGAGGTGTTGCCGAGAGTCACCAGCTCAGGGGACCTGAGGTACCCGATTTGGCATCCCTCCGCCCAGCCCCCACCCGGCACTCACCGTGTGTGATGGACTTGATCTCAATGGTCTTAGGGATGCGTTCCTCCGAGGTGGGCTGCACTGACTTCCGGCTGATTTTGGATTTGAAGAGGGTGTTGATCAAGGTGGACTTTCCCAAGCCACTCTGCCCTGGGGAGAGAACGGGGCTGTTTGGCGTGGCGCTCCAGAGAGGGCAGGTCACGGGCCTGCGATGCAGTGATGCCTGGGCATCGCCCCCCAGCACACCTTGGTTGGGGGTGGGTCAGGGGGAGGTCAGGAGGCAGGAGTGTGCCTGGGTGGTGGCCGAGCTCTCACAGTGCGTTGTGGCAGAGCAGGACACGGACCCCTCGCCTTCTGACCACAGGGATGGTCAAACTGCCCCATGAGAGGTCCTGGGGTGCCCGGGAGGAGCTGAGATGCAGAACGGTGTTGGGGAGGCAAAGTGCGGGGCTGGCCCCTCCAGTGCAGATCCACTCTTAGCTGTTGGGAATACTGGGATCGACATGGGGTTTGAAGGAAAAGCCCTACAGAGCCCCCCACCCTGGGACCTCAGGATGGAGGGTCTGCATCCCCCAGGGCCGGGCTGCCCACACTGTGGGGCTCCAGTCCAAAGCCCTGGGGGCCGGGCTCCCCGCCTCCCAGGATCATCTCGGTTGAAGAGTCGGCACACAGCACACACAGCCTGCAGCCAAGTGACCGCCAGGCTCCATAAAAGGCCACTGCTGCAGTTCTTCCTGGCACAAGAGGTCTGACTGGGCCCCTGGATGCTGGGCAGCTCTGCCTCACTGCCAAGGGCAGGGACAGCGCTGACCAGTGCCCACATCAACAGACCTGGCAGCTGAGGGGCCGAGGGGCCAGTGAGCCCCTGGGGCATCAGCCGCCCCCCGGTGTGGCCCCAGAAGCGATTCTGGCCTGGCTGTGAGCCCAAACCTCACGTCACCCACAGTCCCCTCCCACAGCAAGAGGGACGAGGGCAGAGGGCACAACAGGGAGGGGACCTGGACTCAGTCGTGACTGGAAGGCCCCCCCTCCTGCTCTAAATCACCCTGAACCTAGGGTCCGCCTCGCTGCTGCTGCCCCACGTCCCGCCCACGCAGCAGCCCTCGCTGTGCGCCAGGCACTGTCCTAAGAGCGGCAGTTTAACCCTCACAAGCAGGTGCTGTCATTAGCCCATCAGACAGATGAGAAAAACTGAGGCCAAGTCCAGACTGAGGATTAAAAGCAGCAGTCCAGCTCCAGGGCCCCAGCCAGGACCTTCCACATCGGGGGTTAATAGCGGCGATGGCCACTGACGCTTATAAGATGCCTACTACGCACCGGGCACACCTCAGCACCATGCACACGTGCACGCGCATGCACGCACCCGCACATGCATGCACACAGGCTCACACACTCCAGACTTGCAGCCCCATCACTTTGCCTCTGCGCTGAGCTGGCCTTAGGCCATGGTAACCAAAGTTATTTTTAAAAATTCAATCACACTGATTTTCCAACTCTGATAACCTTTCAAGGAAAAGTGTGAATCCCCCAGAGGGTGGCGTCGGGAATCCCTGGCCTGAGCTGTTTACCAGCCCGAGGACTGGCCCTCCTCCTCAACCATCTCCCCTTCTGCCCAATGGTTTTGTGTCCCCACCAAGCTCAGGCCAGGGGCTACATCAAATATTCCAGCCATGGCCCCTGACACCTGGGAGATGCCAACCAGGATATTATAAAGTTTATCCTGTAATTATTATTTTTATTACCACCATCCTCATAATTGCTTCTGAAATCTTCTTGAGTGCCCATGACCATGCCAGGGACCGAACACGTTCTCCCATGTACCCCTCCTGGCCCTTGGGGGCCAGGACTATCCCATTTTATGGATGAGGAAACTGAGGCTGAGACAAACCCCAGGGAAGTCTGGGCAAGCAACAGGCAGCTCAGCAGGGGCAAGGCTGGGATTCTCCCCCTGTCTGCAGACCCCCCACAGGTGCCCTTCCACCCTGGCTGCATCTTCTGCGGGGGCACTGCTGTGGGAAGGAGGGCGGAGGCGTGGAGCCTGGATTGTGAGCTGAATGACCTCATCATGCCCTCCTGTAAAATGGGCGCTCCCTTCACAGGGTTACTGTGAGGACTGAACAGGACCTGAGAGTCTTCGGGAACAAGGGCTGCCCACTGTTCCCCCAGCCTAGCCCCCCAACCCTGTCTGGGCCGGGCTGATCAATGACCACCCCCTCCCCGTGACCATACATCCAGCTCTGCAGAGGCCGCAGGGGAGCCTCCAGCCAGGCCTGCTGGGTGCGGGGCTCAGCCCACCCAGGGCTTGAGCCACAGCGATGGGGATGCCTGAGCAGAAGGTAAAAGCAGAAGGTGGAGGCCACTGGTCAGAGAGCTGTCGTCGCCTGAGCCCCTGCCCGGCCCGGGGCCGAGCTGTCTCCGGGGTTCTTAATGTAATGGGCAGAGGCCCTGCTGAGGAGCTGATGGAGGCTGAGACCCTCCTGGCGGGCACGCGTACACACACACAACGCCACTCGCAATCTGTTCTGCAGGCCAGGTCTGTCGCCCCCGTTTTACAAGAGAAGATGCCCCGGAGCCTGTGTGGCTGGCCCGGGGGCAGGCTGAGCAGTGGTGGGGACCGGGGACTCACCGACCACCATGATGTTGAACTCGAAGCCCTGCTTCATGGCCTTCCTGCGCATCTGCTCCAGGATGGAGTCGATCCCCACGTAGCCGAAGTCCACGGGGGCCTTCTCATTCCTCTGCGCGGGCGGCTGCTTGAGCCCGGCGTCTCTGGGGGTGTCGGCCATGTCGCCAACGCTGCCGGGAGCTGCCTCGGTGGCTGCGGGACGACGAGCGGGCACGTTAGGGGGTCATGGGGGGCACGTGCAGGCGTCTGCTAAGCCCCCACATCCTCAGGCGGGGAAACTGAGGCTCAGCTGCCCGGGAGACCCCTGAGAAATGCCCGGAGCTGGAGCCGGAGGCCCAGGTTGTCCTGCAGCCACTCAGCTTGGCCCACAGAGCCTCGCTCCAGATCTGAAGCCGCCAGCCCTGCCTAGGCTGGGGCCCTCCCCTCCAGGGCAGGGCTGACCCCTGAACCCTCCTCTATCTCACCTGAGCTGCACCCAGGAGAACTAGCCTGAGCACGGCGGGGAACGCTCTTTGCCCCCCACCCTCCTGCCCTGCCCGAGGCACCCAGGTGGGCCCCCCCATCTCCTTCACCTTTGGCCCCAACACCTGCTGCAGCCTGACGGCCGAAGGGGCCCTGGGGGTCAAACAGCCAGTGTTTGGGTGAACCCATGAGCCAGGACAAAGGAGAGGACAGCCCTCTGAAGGAAGGATGGAGGAGGCCTGGCACTGGCTCAGTCCCAGGTACCAGCCAACAGCCCTGGGGCGGCAGGAGTGCTGGGACGAGGGGCGTTCTCTCGAGGCAGGAGGGCTTGGATGCAGTGCTAGCTCCTCCAGGCCCAGCGTTCCTGGGAGATGGCAGGAAGGAGAGGGCCCCGGGCAGCACCTGGGGGCACTGCCCCCCGCCTCCCCCCTCCTTGGACTGGATCCAGGTGGCCGTCTTCTCTCTGGCCACCCAGCACCTGTGGGCCTCACACCCACAGGCCAGGAGGAGGTTTTGCTTTCATGTCTGCGGGCGGGCTGAGCTGCTCGAAATACCTCAAGCTTCTGCGGTCTATAGGTTAGAGCCTTCCTCCTTTCCTCCCGTGCTGCCCTCAAGAATCCACATGCCCAGGTTGGAGGTCTGGGGGTGGGGGATGCCCCCCAGAAGCCCCCCAGTGGGGACCTGAGGTGCACCCGGCCAGCAGGGCTGGTCAGGGCGCTCAGGACGGTGCAGCGTCCCCACCAGGGTCCGGCTGGAGCACTTTGGCCGCGTCCCACTGAGCCCCCGACGTGGCACATGCCCAGGCCACACCCTCCCCGGCTGGCCCCCCAGCTCCCCTTCCCTGCCTCCTTGGGTCCAAGCTCTTCCCACTAAGAAGCATTTTCGGCTTCATCCTACCTCCCAGGAAGGATCACCGTCTCTCCTCCTGGGGCACCCTGAGCTCATGGGAAGCGACCGCACAGCGAGTCCAGATGCCTCCCCCGCCCCGCGAGCCCCTCCCGCCAGCCCTTGGGGAGAGGCTGTCGGTTCCCTGGGCATCGGCTCCGGGTGCCCCATGCTCCACGGGGCGTGCCCCACCGCCAGGGTGGGCAAGCAGCCTTCCCAAACGTGCCCTCCTGCCCACCCCCTCCGACCCTGCCCCAGGAAGCAGCAGGACACAGGTCGCCAGGTCAGGAAGGTCACTGCTGGGCTTTCAGATAAACTGCCTTTCCACTTCCCGGGGAAAAAACCGGACTCTACCCCGTCCCCAGGCTCGCACCTCTGCAGCCACATCTGTCTTCAGGAGCCGAGATGGGGGCCAGCACCCTCTCCTCCCACGCCCAGGCCCAGGCCAGTAAGACAGGAAGGATGACGGGCACCGTGTGCTTACAAATCCGAGACATTGGGGTGTTGCTGGTTCACCCTCAAGTCAGCCAGTAACTTCCCCATCTCCTCTGCCCTTGACCAAGCACAGTCGTTTCTGCTTCCCACAATGGGGGTGCTGAGCAAGGAACATAACGCAGATAAAAGCGCCAGGGGTTGCCAGGGGTTGCCAGGGGTTGCCAGGGGGCGCACGCATCTCTCCTAACAGGCTGATGCTTGAGGCTTCGGTTCCAGGTCCACCCCCACCACCGCCCTAGGCCAGGGAAAGGCGAAGGGCCCAGGGGGGGTTCGACCGCCATTCGCGGGCCTCCTCCCTGCATGGCCTGGAAGGCCTGTGCCTCTGTTCCCTCTTCAGAAACACTCTGCCCCGGGCTCCGGCATCTTTAAATAAACAAAGACCAGAGCTGCATCTGGCCTGAACGTGTGGCTTTGGGGCTGTTTCCTGGAGACAGACGTGGGGCCTTGTCTTTCAGGACCGCAGTTCAGCCCTGCCCCACGTGACCGAAAATTGCTTCCATCTGTCTGCGGGTCTGGGAGCCATTCTGCCCGGGACTGGGCCAGCCCCCCACCCCACCCCTACATCTCCCTCCATCCCTCACCCCCTCCCGAGCAGCACAGGGGGTGGGGTGGGGGCGTCCCCTGAACCCCCTCACCTCCCTCCACGGGCCCTGGGAGCAGCAGAGCGAGAGAGACTCCAGCCGGCCCCTCCACAGGCACCAACAACCACTGCAGAAACTCAAACCAAAGCAAACATCCTGCCCACCAGGGCCCTGCTTGAGAAATAATCACAAAAACATGACAAGCACCATCCTTCCCGCTGAGGGAAAGGCCTGGCCCTTTGCACAGGTGAGGGTACATTCCTGCAAGGTCCCTCCTCCTCTGGGAGGCCCCCTGGTGGGCAACCCCAATTGTGCCCACCCAGATGGCCCGCAGACACGGGACCCTCCCTCTATGCCCACCCAGCCAGGAGGCTTCGGGGTTTGCCTTCAGAACCGCGCGGGCGAGAGTAGAGGCCCTGGCAGGCCAGCTCGCCCAGAGACGCTGTCTGCGTGCGACCCCTTGCAGGCCCCTGGGGCTCCAGCCAGCTGGATGGGACGACGGAGACCGGCGACTCCAGTACCATCCAGTGTGGCAGCCACGTGTGACTTCTCAAAAATTGTGATAAAATGTACATAACACAAAATGTACTGTCTTAACCAATTTTAAGTGTGTAGATCAGGAGTGCTGCAAAACTGAAACTGTCCTCATTAAGCACGAACCCCCCAGTCCCCACTCTACTTTCTGTCTCTATGAATTTAACTACTCTGGGTAGCCCATGTTAAGTGGAGTCATACAGTATCTGTCTTTTTGTGGCTGGCTTGTTTCACTGAGCTTAATGCCCTCAAGGTTCATCCATGTTGTAGCACGTGTCAGGATTTCCTTCCTTTTGAAGGCTGAGTAATATTCCACTGTGTGCATGGACCACAGTTTGCTTTCCCATTCATTCCTTGATGGATACTTGGGTTGCTTCTATGTTTCAGCTCCTGTGAATAGTGCTTCTGGGAACATGGGTGTACAAATATCTCCTCGAGACCCTGCTTTCAAACCTTTCGGGTGTAAACCCAGAAGTGGGATTGCTGGGTCAAATGGTAATCGTGTGTTTAATTTTTTGCAGAATCACCAACTGTTTTCACATGTGGCTGGCGTGCTTGAAATGCACCTGGTCCAACGGAGGATCACAATTTTTTATTTAATTTAATTTTAATTAATTTCAAATAAAGAATGGCAACTATACTGGACAGCACAGAATTCTTGTTCAACCTACTCATTTTACAAAAGAGGAAACTGAGGTCCCCAGAGTGATTTTTTTCTGAAATGCATTGGAAGCGGTCTGGCCAACCTGAGACCTTCACTGAATTTAAGCAGCCCTGTAACTTCACATTCACTCCTGCGATATTTGATTAACATCCATGTCCCCCCACAGATCGTGAGCTCCAGTGACTATGGCAGTGATATGTATGGATCCCCACTGAGCCTCCAGAGACCTACAAGGAGGGGACACTCAACCAATACTCCTGAATGAATGGGGTCTTAGGAGTCTCCCCTCAGAGTGGGGTGGGGAGCACAGGGAGGAGGGCTGTGCTGCCCCAGGCTGCCTGCAGACCCTCCACGGAGGCCAGACGCCACCTCCTGACCCGCCCCCCAGACCTGTGTCCAATCCACCTCCTCCAGTGAGCTGCCTGCGGCTGAGGCCTCACCCTCTTCCCCATGGCCCTGTTATCTGTTTTTGTTTCACACCCAAACTTCATCAAATGCTATTAATAGGAAAGGGAAGTTCTTACCAGAAAAATAAGAGGTTTCACATTTATGTCCAAGGTGACTCTCACTTCAGGCAAGTAGAGCAAGAGGGAGCCCTGGTCTTTAAATGTGGAAAGCTCACGCTCAGAGAAGTCAAGTAACTTATCCAAGGTCACACAGTACGAGCTGCTGCTACTTTTCACTGCACCTACTTGGGAAAGGGGATGGTGGGGTGGGGAGGCGGTGTGTGGACCACCATATCCCCTCCTTCCCAGAGCCACACTCTGAGGAGGAAATGTAGGTTTGTGGTGGGGGTGGTGACCCCTGGGGCAGCCTCACCCCTGCTCCACCGGGTCGGCCACTCTGGGTCAGTCGCTCTCTCCCCAGGCTCCCAGGCCCAGGGCAACATCCCTGCCCACCACAGCACCACCCTCCTCTGGGGAAGAAAAGCCCAAGTGACCACCTGGGGTCGGGGTGTGTGTGGTGACCTTAACACGCCAGTTTACGCCTTCCCTCCACTTCCTACTCACTTTCTTTACTGTAGTAACAGACACAACGTACAACCTTGACCGTTCTGACCATGTTAAGTATTTGAGTCCGCGTCATTAGATACATTCAGGATGGCATGTAACCACCACCACTACCCACCTCCAAACGCCTTCATCATCCTGGACAGAAGCTCTGAGCCCATCAAACACTAACTCCCCCCTCCCCCTATAGCCTCTGTTCTACGTTCTGTCTCTGTGAATCAGGCTCCACTAGGAACCTCATAAAAGTGGAGTCATGCTGTATTTGTCCTTTCGTGTCGGGCTTCTTTCACTGAGCATAATGTCCTCGAGGTTCCTCCCTGTCGCAGCCTGTGTCACAAGTTCGTTCCTTTTTACGTCGGAATAGTACTTCATTGTTTATCCATTCATCTGTCCATGGACGCTTAAGGGGTTTTCACCTTTTAACTATGATGCATGATACTGCTATGAACATGGGTGGACATGTGTCTGAGTCCCTGCTTTCAATTTTTCTGGTATCCAGCTTAATTATTAACAGAACCCAGGTGGCGCTCAGAAAGGCTGCAGTTTGGACAATAGGCGACACGGTCATCCCGCAGTCAAAGTGAGGTGCAGCGCCCCCCTCAAGGCTTCGAGGCCAGGAACCAGGGGCCTCAGGTTCTCGTCCTGGCTCCACGTGGTCCTTTGCAGGTCCCTCCAGCCTGCCCTGCACTCCCCCCCCAGCTCCTATCCCACAATCTCCTCAAACCCGAGGCCATGGCTCGCTCAGCGGTACCCCCAATCCTAGCCCAGGGAGTGGCAAAAAGTAGCTTTTCGAGAAATACCTAAAAGGTCCACCCACAGATGAAAGGATAAACACAATGTGGTAAATCCACACAATGGAATATGAGTCATAAAAAGCACTGATGTAATTAGAGAAATGCACACCAAAACTGCAATGAGATATCACCTTATACCGGTCAGAATGGCCATCACCAAAAAATCTACAAATAAATGCTGGAGAGGGTGTGGAGAAAAGGGAACCCTCCTACACTGTTGGAGGGTTTATCAATGTAAATTGATAGAGCCACTATGGAGAACAGTATGGAGGTTCCTTAAAAAACTAAAAATAGAACTACCATATGACCCTGCAATCCCACTACTGGGCATATACATACCCTGAGAAAACCGTAATTCAAAAAGAGTCATGTACCACAATGTTCATTGCAGCTCTATTTACAGTAGCCAGGACATGGAAGCAACCTAAGTGTCCATCGACAGATGAATGGATAAAGAAGATGTGGCACATATATACAATGGAATATTACTCAGCCATAAAAGGAAATGAAATTGAGTTATTTGTAGTGAGGTGGATGGACCTAGAATCTGTCATACAGAGTGAAGTAAGTCAGAAAGAGAAAAACAAATACCGTATGCTAACACATATATATGGAATCTAAAAAAAAAAAAAAAAAAGGTTCTGAAGAACCCAGGGGCAGGACAGGAATAAAGACGCAAATGGACTTAAGGACACGGGGAGGGGGAAGGGTAAACTGTGACAAAGTGAGAGAGTGGCATTGACATATATACACTACCAAATGTAAAATAGATAGCTAGTGGGAAGCAGCCGCATAGCACGGGGAGATCAGCTCGGTGCTTTGTGACCACCTAGAGGGGTGGGATAGGGAGGGTGGGAGGGAGACACAAGAGGGAGGAGATATGGGGATATATGTATACGTATAGCTGATTCACTCTGCTATAAAGCAGAAACTAACACACCACTGTAAAGCAATTATACTCCAATAAAGATGTTAAAAAAAAAAGCACTGATGTCTTAGATGAATGAATAAAGGATACGTAGCATATGTATACAATGAAATACTGCTCAGCCATAAGAAAAGAATGAAATAATGCCATTTGCAGGAACGTGGATGGACCTAGAGATTATCATACTGAGTGAAGTAAGTCAGACTAAGACAAATATATCACTTTTACGTGGAATCTAAAAAATTGATACAATGAACTAACTTATTTACAAAAAAGAAACAGACCCATAGACATAGAAAACAAATTTATGGTTACCAAAGGAGAAAGGGTGGGGGAGGGAAGCAGGGATAAATTAGGAGTTTGGGATTAGCAGATACAAACTGCTAATAAATAAAATAGATAAACAACAAGGTCGTACCTTAGAGCACAGGGAACTATATTCGATACCCTGTAATAAAGTAAAATGGAAAAGAATCTGAAAAAGAACATATATATATATGCTAAAGAGTATATTTATATAAAAACTGAATCCCTCTGCTGTACACCAGAAACGAACACAACATTGTATTGTAAATTAACCATACTCCAAAAAAAAAAAAAAAGCACTGATGTCCTGACAGGCTACAACAGGTGAACCTTGAAAACGTTACGCACAATGAAAGAAGCCAGACGTGAAAGGCCACATACGGTGTGAGTCCATTTAAATGAAATGTCCAGAAGAGGCAAATCCATAGAGACAGAGAGCGGATGCGTGGCTGCCAGGGGCTGCGCCATCATGCCTATGGGATTTCCTTTTGGGTGATGAACACGCTCTGGAAGTAGGTAACGATGACGGCTTTTCAACATTGTGAAGAAGCGCCACTGACGCACACGCTCAATGGGTGAATTGTATGGGGTGGGGATTATATCTCAATGAGCTGTTATGTTACGACAAAAACGAAGACGCTGCTGGTAGAGATGGATTGAAAAGAACCCACTGTGCCCATGAGTGCCCACCAGCCAGCTGTACGACTGGAGGACAGCTGAGGCCCAGACGCCCCCACTCAGGCCTGAGGTTGTTGCGCACCCCCCGTGCTGTCCGGCCGTGGAAGCATCCCGTCATCTCCCAGCAAGGATGTCCAGACCAGCCAGAGGAAACCTTGGCGCTTTCTCTCCGCAGGCCGCCATTTTGAGCCCAGGCCCGCGTCCCTGGTGGGGAGCCCTTGTCCCCACAGGCTGGTGGCAGCTGGTCCCGCCGCTGATGGGGCTGCCCTCTCCTCGCCCTCTCCTTCCCCACAGGGGCCTGCTGGGCCGCCTGTTCTAGGAGTTGACGGTGGGGGTCTGTAAGTCACCAGCGCCAGCTTCGGACTTCTGCTCCAAGGGAGAAATTCTCCCCTTGCCCCCAGGGCTGGGATCGCTGTCTGCGGCTCGCCGGGACCGGGGCGGTGGGACACACGTCTGGCTGGGAGGTACCGCCCAGAGAGGAGCCTGCTCCCAGGTGGGACGCCTCACAGGGGGGTTCACACTTCATCGCAGCCCCAAGGCGGCCGTGGGAGGTGGTTCGGCATGGCAGGCTTGCAACACCCAGGGGTCACCCTTCTCCGCCCGCCCCCTCCCTGTTTGTCCTGCTGCTTGTCCTGCGGCCCAGAAACGTCCCCACAGGTTCCATCCTCCCCGAGCATCAGCCCCATCTGCCAAGTGCAGAGGTGGCTCTATGGGAGCAAAACGGCCCCTGGGCCGCCCAGCCAGAGGGGGCAGCCACGTGGTACCCGGGTCACAGGCAGGGACACAGCCCAGGACAAAGCTCTCAGGGTAAAGCCAGCTCAGGGCTCCTGATCTCACCCCGCCCCTCCCCAGGCACACCGGCACCAACACCCGCACAGGCCTTGCTCAATCACCGCCCACAGTGGCCGAGCCAACCTGTCTACAGACACCCACGAGGCCACCCAACAGAAGCCAGTGTCACCAGGCAGATCCAGATGGACCCACTCAGAGGTCTGAAGTTGGGGGTCCTAGGGAGCCGACCACCATGTACTCTTCCTGCAGGAAACTGTGTCTCCAGCCAGTACCCCACCCTCAGTGAAGCCTTCCTTCCCCGTCCCACCCTCGCCCAGGTGCTCCTCGCAGCCAGGCAGTCTCCCAGCTTCATCTGGCAGCTATGCACACAGCAGAGGGGCCCCCATCCCCAGCGGCCCTGGAGTCCACCCTCTGGGACCACGGGGAAGGCAGCACTGCAGGCTGAGGGGACAGCCACAGCCCCCACCAGAGCACCTGAGCCCATGGCCAGGACCAGACAGCAGATGCTCCTTGCCCCCTGCAAAGAGGCTTCTTAAAGATGGGCATGTCCCTGATGGAGGAAGTGCCAGGGGGACAGAGTGACAAGAGCTGCCCCTTCCTTCCCTCCCACCTCCCTGGGTGCTGCACAGGCCTGCAGGGCCCGGCCTGGCACCCAGATTAGCCGGCCTCACTGCTCTCTTGCTGGGCCTGCGCTCCACTTTATACAGTCTCCACAATGATAACCGAACAGGGCTTCCCTGGTGGCACAGTGGTTAAGAATCCGCCTGCCAATGCAGGGGACACGGGTACAAGCCCTGGTCTGAGAAGATCCCACATGCCACGGAGCAACTAAGCCCATGCGCCACAACTACTGAGCCTGCGCTCTAGAGCCCGCGAGCCACAACTACTGTGCCTGCGTGCCACAACTACTGAAGCCTGTGCGCCTAGAGGCCGTGCTCCGCAACAAGAGAAGCCACTGCAATGAGAAGCCCGTGCACCACAACGAAGAGTATGCCCCGCTCACCGCCAACTAGAGAAAGCCCACATGCAGCAACAAAGACCTAACGCAGCCAAAAATAAATAAAAATTAAAAAAAAAAAGATAACTGAACAGTGATGTGTGTGGTTTACTTTAACCATGTGTCCCCCCCACGTAAGATTCACGAAGCCACAAACCTCAGCCATTATGCTCACTCCTGTGCTGCCACATTCGGAGCAGGGCCTGGCACGTGGCAAGTCCAAGACTAAATGTTTGCTGAGCAAACGAACGAACAAACAAAGGAATGACGCAAATCACAACAGCCAGCGTTTGCTGGGCTTGCTCTGCACCAGGCGCTATTCTAAACGCCTTCCGCGCACCAACTTGGGGAACATCACGACAACCCTATACGTCAGGTATTGTTAGTTTCCCCATTTCACAGATGAGGAAACTGAGGCCTACAGTGCTTTTGTCACTTATTATGGTCACAGAGCTAGTGAATGGCAGGCAGGGTGACTCCACAGGCCAAGAAAAGGCTAAAAGAAGTATAGGTTTCCTACAGCAAAGACCCAGAAAGTGCCAGGTGCTGGGGTAGCGCTCTGAGGCCTCAGGGCTCCAGCGCTTCCTTCCTTTGGGTGCTCTCCCCAGGAGCTGCTGGGAGGGGATCCCACCCAGCCATCTGGAAAGGCCTGTTGAGTGCATTAGCATCTTAGTCTCCATAAACTCCTGAGAAAAGGAGCCTGCAGGCCAAGCCTGGCAGGCCAAGCTCTTCAACTCCAGCCGCCAGGCTCAGCATGGGGTCCAGGATTCCAGGGCCCTCTCAGGATTACCTACAGCTCCCTCAAGACACCGGTGCTGATGAAGGCAAACCCTGGCACATCAGAGGCCCACACACCTGGTGCCCCAGCCAGAGGTTCCGGGTGGACTGATGCCAAGCACATATCCAAATGCCCATCCTCATTGTAAGCCTGCACCTCCGCGAGGCCCCAGGGCCCCAAAGACGACTCCCCACTTCTCGCACACGTGACTGAGTTGACGGAGACACTGTTATTAACCAGCTCAGGAAACGCGGGTGAACGAAAGAGAACAGGACAGCGATGGGTCTGGAAACCAGACACATGTACAGAGGCGGGGAGACCTTGGAGAAGAAACTGCCCTGGAGAAGATGTCAAAGATATGGCTATAATAACAATCTTGAGAAAGAAGAACAGAGCTGGAGGAATCACACTCCCTGACTTCAGACTATACTACAAAGCTACAGTCATCAAAGCAGTACCATACTGGCATAAAAACAGACACATAGATCAATGGAACAGAATAGAGAGCCCAGAAATAAACCCACACACTTATGGCCAATGAATCTACAACAAAGGAGGCAAGAATATACAATGGGGTATAGAGTCTCTTCAATAAGTGGTGCTGGGAAAACTGGACAGCTACATGTAAAAGAATGAAATTAGAATATTCTCTCACACACCATATACAAAAATGACTCAAAATGGATTAAGGGCCTAAAAGACCGGAAACCATAAAAGTCCTAGAGGAAAACATAGACCAAACATTCTTTGACATAAATGGTAGCAATGTTTTTCTGGATTCGTCTCCTAAAGTAAAGGAAATAAAGCAAGAGTAAACAAACGAGACCTAATTAAACTTAAAAGCTTTTGCACAGCAAAGGAAACCATCAAAAAAAAAAAAAGAAAGAAAAGATAATCTACTGAATGGGAGAAAATATTTGCAAATGATAATGACATATAAGGGATTAATATCCAACATATACAAACAGCTCATACAATTCAACATTAAAAAAAAACCTGATTAAAAAATGGGCAGAAGAACTGAATAGACATTTTTCCAAAGAGGAAATGCAGAGGGCCAACAGGCAGAGGAAAAGATGCTCAACATCACTAATCATCAGGGAAATGCAAATCAAAACCACAGTGAGGTCCCACCTCACACCTGTCAGGATGGCTGTCATCAAGAGGAACACAAATAACGAACGTTGGCGAGGATGTGGACAAAAAGGAACGCTTATACACTGTTCATGGGAATGTAAACTGGTGCAGCCACTGTGGAAAACAGTGTGGAGGTTTCTTGAAAAACTAAAAATAGAACTACCATATGACCCAGCAATTCCACTCCTGGGTATATATCTGAAAAAATCAAAAACACTAATTCAAAAAGATACATGCACCCCAGTGTTCAGAGCAGCATTATTTACAACTGCCAAGATATGGAAGAAACCTAAGTGTCCATTAACAAATGAATGGATAAAGAAGATGTGGTGCATATGTATGTGTGTGTACACACACACACACACACACACACAAAATGCAATACTACTCAGTCACAAAAAAGAACGAAATTGTGCCATTTGCAACAACATGGATGGACTTGGAGGGTATTATGTTAAGTGAAATAAGTCAGACAGAGAAAGACAAATAATGTATGATATCACTTAAACGTGGAATCTAAATATACAACAAACTAGTGAATATAACAAAAAAGAAGCAGAAACAGATACAGAGAAGAAACCAGTGGTTACCAGTGGGGAGAAGGAAGGGGCAGGGACAAGACAGGGGTAGGGGATTAAGAGGTACAAACTCTTACATATAAAATAAGCTACAAGGATATATTGTACAACACAGGGAATATAGCCAATATTTTATAACTATAAATGGAGTATAACCTTTAAAAACTGAATCACTATATTGTACACCTATAATTTATATAATATTGTACATCAACAATACTTCAATTTTTAAAAATGGCTATAAACGATAATGGTTGAAAAAGATCCTGGGGTCCTGGTGGACCAGGACCACAACAATGATTCATTCAACAAATATTTATTGAGTACCTATTACTTAGTAACAAACAAAAAGAAAACACTAGAGGCTTAAAAATCAGTCTGAATGAAAACAGTGGTGGCACATAGGAACATGAATTTCATTTATTCAAATGTTTATTAGCCTAAAACTTCCAGGCAGATTCACAGTAGTCCCTTACATGCAAGGAACCCAGTCTGGCACAGCAATTCAGGACTTTTGTGTATGTATCACAAACCTGTTTTAGAAGCTGTTGAAAGGTAAGGACACTCTCCCTAAAAAAAAAATACACATGAAGACAGACACATGCAAATAAATTTGGACAATCTGGGGGGATTCATCAAAGAACCCCTAGCTTTCTTTTATTTTATTATTTTTCTATTTTATTTTTATTTGTTTTTGGCTGCGTTGGGTCTTTGTTGCTGCAGGTGGGCTTTCTCTAGTTACGGCGAGCGGGGCTACTCTTCATTGCGGTGGCTTCTCTTGTGTGGAGCACGGGCTCCAGAGCACAGGCACAGTAGTTGTGGCACACGAACTTAGTTGCTCCGTGGCATGTGGGACCTTCCCGGACCAGGGCACAAACCTGTGTCCCCTGCACTGGCAGGCGGATTCGTAACCGCTGCACCACCAGGGAAGCCCACCCTAGCTTTCTTGATGAAATTAATTTGGTCTAATGAGAACTTAGAATTTAATCACATTATCTCTGAATTGAACTTCTCAACATACAAAGATGTTCTGGGTTCCATGGTGAGAGAAGGGTGAGAAAGAGTTTAAGAAAATGATCAGGGAGGGACTTCCTTGGTGGCGCAGTGGTTAAGAACCCACCTGCCAATGCAGGAGACACAGGTTCGAGCCCTGGTCCGGGAAGATCCCACATGCCACGGTGCAACTAAGCCCGTGCGCCACAACTACTGAGCCTGTGCTCCAGAGCCCGCAAGCCACAGTCACTGAAGCCCACGTGCCTAGAGCCCCGGCTCCGCGACAAGAGAAGCCACCACAATGAGAAGCCCGCACACCACAACGAAAAGTAGCCCCCGCTCGCCGCAACTAGGGAAAGCCTGCACGCAGCAATGAAGACCAATGCAGCCAAAAATAAATAATAAATAAATAAATTTATTTAAAAAAAAAATCAGGGAATCCCGTGGCGGTCCAGTGGTTAGGACTCTGAGCTTCCACTGCAGGGGGCATGAGTTTGATCCCTGGTCAAGGAACTAAGATCCCACAAGCCACGTGGCACAGCCAAAAAATTTTTTTAAATAATAAAAAATTTAAAAAATGATCAAAGGCGGGAAAAGAGGCTATGAACAGCTGGTCTCCATCCCTGAGCCGGAGGAGAAAGCTGCGAGCGGGGGGTGGGGGGGGTGGGCAGGGATGTAAGGGGTGCCATTCTCTGCAGGGCTTTGAAACAGAATCTTTTCCCATTTACCGGATTGCGCTTTTCCTTGTGTCCCCGTTAAGCCAGCCAAGCCACTACAAACTCCCTATAAATGTCACAGGGGAACTTCCTGTTCCCTTCTAAAGATGGAAACACTGACTATAAACGACCGAATTTTGCAAATTTGTGCAGTCAGGGATCAAGGCGTGAATTTTTAAAGTGCACGTGGCTCATCTAATTTGGTAACTAATTCCAAATCGAATTACACTTCACACTTTGTACAGGGCAGGAAGCGTCTCCCCGAAGTCTGATCGGTAAGCGTGAGGCCAGAAATCTGAGACTTTGCCCTCTGGCCTGAAACCCAGCTTAGAAATCCAGCACAAAGGTGAAGGCCTCTCCAGAGAAAGACAGGGTTTTGCAAATGCAAGGGCTGCATCTCTCCCCGTTGGAGCCCCAGCTCTTTCCCAAGAGGAGACCCAAAATGAAACTGTAGTTTTACGGTTTCTGTGTGAGGAGAGATTGGGTGGAAAGAGTTCCCACGACCCTGCGCCCTTTGCAGGACCTGGGAGAGGTCACGGCAGGAACAGCGCCGTCCTCACCCGATTCTATTCATTCAGGGGCCCAGGCCGCCCCAAAGTCCTGGAGGCGGGGCGTTCTCCACTCTTACTGCCTGCCCCTTTCTCTCGCCAAACCCTTTGAAGCAAACTTCTTCTCTTTTGTCCAGGAAAGAATCTCAAGAAGCTCTTCATTTCTGCCAACACGGTTTCAATTGGCGTCGGTCTTTAGAGCCAGATTTGGACAGCGTCCAACTCTGAGCCCGCCCCCCTTCTGGAAGAGGCCCCTTCTGTTCTCTCATTTCCAGCCCGCCTCCCGCCTCCTCTTCCAGCAGAGCTCCTCACCCGGGCTCAGCGGCCTATTGAGACATCAATCTTTGGTCAGAGCAGGCTCCAACCTGCACTCCATCCCATTCACTTCCTAAAAAGCGGCCTGCAGTGAAGGCCAGGGAAGAGGCCTCCGACTTCCTGTGTCAAGGGATTTATCTTTCGTTTCCTGTTCCACCGCCCACTCACCTCGCAGGATCAGGGAATGTGCCCCTGAGCCGCCTCCCACCCCAGGGAACCTTCCAGCGTGATGGGCCCCTGCCCCAAGGCAAACGCAGAATCTGGCCCTGGCCAGCCCGCCCACCGCGTCCAAAGCAGCCGGCCACAGAGATTCCTCCATTGATTCTTGGCAAATGCTTGCCAAGTTAAAGAGAGAAAGAAAAGATCTCCCCCCTCTGATGGGTGGAAAGTAGCCATTTGTCACAGGGTGGAATTTCCTCTTATCAGGGATGTCCCCCTAAGGGGGGGAGGGGCAGAGCATCCCTCCCCCAGCCCCCTCTGCTATCAGCAGGGCTGTCAGCAGATGCACGCCAGGGCTCCATGGCTGGGGAGGCTGGGGGCGGTGGGGGCTCCACCTCCCGCAACTGATGGGATCATTTAAAATAACACGAACTAGACAGGGGTCTCTGGGGCGCAACAGGGCGTCCCGCTGCCAGGGGCTAAGTAGGAAAAGAGCTTTTCCCCTCAAAGGTATCAAGCAATGCCCTTCTCCTGTGCAGATCTGTCCACTCAGGCTCCGGGATGCTGCCTAAGGTCTCCCCGGGCCCTGGTCCCTTCAAAGAGGCAGGGGCTAAAGGCAGGGCCAGGGAGGGGGACAAGCGGGGAGGGGGGAATTCCTGGGGCAGGAGTGGAAGCCTGACCCATGACCCTTTAAGGAGGCAGGACACTTCGTACCACTGGCTGGAGGGTCTAGGAATGTTGGGGGGGGGCGGGGAAGAAACGAAGGGTCAGCAGCTCTGGACCATTTAGAATGATGTCAGCCATCCAATGGCAGCCCCAGCTCCGGGCTGATGTGACTTGGGGGGAGCTGGAGTCATGTCCCCCCCACCACCACCACCACCCCGGCCAACTCCGGGCAGCAGGTCAGGAAGTGTGCTCATGGCCAGGGAACCTGCAAGGCCCCTGACATGGCTCCCTCCGCGTGAGCTCTGCAGACAGCCCACCTGGACTGTGCCCACCTGCCTGCAGGGCTGCTCAGAGCCCTGCCTAGCGGGAAGACCCCACTGCTCCCCGCCCCACACAACCTCGAGCCCCTGTTCTCCCAAGGGAGCCACTCAGGGGAGCGGATGCGCCAGAGCAGGCCTGTGAAATCTTAGGACACACCCTAAGCCACGACTTCAAATGCTCTCTGAGGTGAGGGTGAGGATGGATGGCCCGCCTATCCAAGCAGCCTCAGAGACACACACCTCCTCCTACCCCAGGCTCACTCCAGAAAAAAGCAGTGTGTGTGGACAGCTGCCTGGACACCCCTTGGGAGACATGCTCATCACCCCTGAACCACTGCCCGGGGGAGAAGCTGGCTGCGGGCAGGGTGCACAGACACCCCTGAGCCCCCTGCGGGTCGGACACCAGAGTGAAGCAGGAAGGGCCCAGCTGCTTGCGGCCCCTGCGTGCCCCCGCTGTGCGTGAAGCTTGGGTGCACCTCTGGGCTTGGGGCTCTGGCCAGATGGAGCCGCCCACGCTCTGAAGAGCAAACGCACAGGGGTCACCCCTCACCCCAACTCGCAGGGATGCAGCCCTGACCGCCCAGCTTTTCCTCTGCTGATTCTCCTCTGTCTCTGGTTATTGGTTCCCAGTGGCCTCGCTGGCTCCTCCTCTACCTATCGCCCATCCTCTGGGCATCGAGTGCCAAACTCTGTCCAGATTCATACACCAGTGCCAACCTGACCGGTGCCCTGAGTCCATCATGACTCAGCAGAGATGTCCCGCTATGGCAGGCCCCCTGCCCAGAACTGGGTACCTGTGGCCCCTGCCCTAGGGAAGTCTAGATGTCTCCCACCGAACATGCCCCAGACTGAACTCTGGACCTCGAGCCTACCCTCCCCACCCCACCCCCTCCCCAGTGAGTAACGGCATCTCCATGCATCCATTTATGACAGCTAGAAATCCAGGGGCCAGCCTTGGTCCCCCCGCCGCTTCCATCTCCCCAGATCCAATCATCCACCCCGAAGTCCTATCAATCCGAATCCAACACACATCTTGCAGGCAGTCGCCCCGCCTCCCTCCCTCCATGGCTCCCACAATCCAAACCGTCATCGCCATCAAGTGCCCTCCCCCGCAGTCCATCCTTCTCAAAGCACCAGGAAGGCCTGTTTAAAAGAAATTAATTGCATCATCCCCCTGGCTTGAAATCCTAACTAGTTCTCCCTGCACCTGGGAGAACACAAGATCCCGGGCCCCAGAATCCTGGGGCTGGGATCCTGTTCCATCCCAGACTCCCTGTGTGACCCTGAGCAAGTAACTTAACCTCTCTGTGCCTCAATTTTCTTCCGTGTGAGATGGGATAACAATACTTGCCTCGTAAGAGTACTATGAGGACCAAACGAGATATTTACAAAGCACAGAGAATGGTGCCTGGCACTGCAAGTGCTCTAAGCATTTGCTAATCAAATACAAGCACATGCCCACCTCTCCAGTTTTGATATGTGCACCATCTCCCTGGCTCCTTTCTGCGGCTCAAACAAGGTTCCTCAGAGAGGTTCTCCCCCAGCACTGCTCAGGGGGACTCCCGCTGGGTCCCGTGGTTCTCTTCCGGAGTGGTCCTGCGCTCAACTTGAAATTGCAGGTTTTATCCTCCTCTATTGAACGCCTGGGTCTGTCTCCTTTGCTGCTCACAAAACCTTACACATTCGAGCGCCCAGTAAGTAAGATGTTGAATGAATGAATGAATGAAAGGTGAGCTCACTGCCCTTTCCTCCTGCCCTCCTCTCTTCCCAGAGCATCGCGGGGCCGGCCACTGCTCCCGGGTCAATCCAGGTGGCGCCTCTCCAGCCCTGGCCCCTCCACGAGGTTCCCGCAGTGCTGGCCCGCATCCTTTCCCATGGGCTTCCCCCTCATTCGGCTTTCAGTGTGTAGCAGCGTGTGAATGAGATGTGAACAATTTCCGGTTTCCGTCCTCCTTCTGCAGCCACAAAGCACCTCAGCGGAAG
The DNA here is from genome assembly GCF_005190385.1 of Monodon monoceros. Lineage (NCBI taxonomy): Eukaryota > Metazoa > Chordata > Mammalia > Artiodactyla > Monodontidae > Monodon > Monodon monoceros. The sequence continues at coordinate 28,845,811 of NW_021703786.1, forward strand.
GATGGACGGACATCCTGGGACAGCTCCTGCCCATTCAGGACAGTTTGCTCAGGAAACAGTGAGTGGGGGGATGGGGGCGCCCACTGGGGCGGGGAGACTGGGTGGTCCCTAATCCCTACCACCTTCCTCACCCACTCCTAACTGGGGCTTCAAGGCACGTGGGGTCTCTCCCAGAAGCTTGAGGCAGGCAGGGCTGGTGTGCAGGGGGCTCAGCTCCGAACACCTGGACCCACCCTGGGCTCTGTGCTGACTCTGAAACCTCAGCCACGCTGCACCCATGCTGTAGCTGGCCTGGCCTGCCTGGCCGCGGCTTTGGCGAGCAGTGGGTCCCCTACGTGGAGTGGACAGGCTACCAGTCACTAGGTATCCATTAATTTGCTGTCCAGCAGTTAAATGTGACGTATCACCAGCCCAAACTTAAGAGTGATTTGGCCAACTGCCAAAGGGTATTAATCGAGACACAAGTAGGGGCCGGGATGGACCATCAGAGGAGGGCTGACCCCTGGGCTGGCCTGCGCACAGCACTTTACAGTTTACAGAGCGCTCAGATTTGCTTTATCCTTCCCTATCCTCATCCTCACATCCTTCCTTAGAGTCTACATTTCCTGCTGTAATTAGCTGAGACTTTTGACATCAGACCAAAATAACAAGAGCTACAGTAACAACACGTTCTCCTACAAGTTGAGACGAAAGCTAAAGGAGGGAGCACGCCTGTCTCCCGGGCCTCCCACACTTGTTGGGACCCAGCAGGCTCTGCCCTGCCCGCAGGCAGACCCCAACCCACCCCCCACACCCTCCGCATCCAGAGGGGACCTACTGTGGATCGAAAACGCCCGGCGTCTTCCACCAGATCGATCTGTGCCACGGTCAGCACAGAACCGGGAGGCCCCCGAGGGTGGCAGCCTGTCCCCTCCCAGGTCTCCCCAGCCGGCGGCTCCGGGAAGGAGCCACATTCATATGGTAATTTCTGCCTGAGAACTGGTGAGAAGCAGAGGTCCCTCCAGCTGCCGGGCGGGGAGGCCCAGAGGAGGAGGGAGGAGCCCGGCCGCTCGGCCGCCTTCCCGGTGGGCCCTCCCCGGCGCGCTCCCGCTCGGCCGCCTTCCCGGTGGGCCCTCCCCGGCGCGCTCCCGCTCGGCCGCCTTCCCGGTGGGCCCTCCCCGGCGCGCTCCCGCTCGGCCGCCTTCCCGGTGGACCCTCCCCGGCGCGCTCCCGGGCTGCGAGGCTGAGAGTGGACGCAGCGGGCGCCCAGACGTGTGCAGGGGTGGCCCTTCCCGGCTGCACTTGTGCGGTGGTTTAAAAAGACAACCGACATGCATTCTCTCTACGGCTTACCTTTTCTGCGTGTGACGCACAGAACATCAGAAACGCTGTAGCATGTAGCTCCTTGCAGATCTGGGAGAACCGCGGCCACCCTCACCCCTCCTTGGATCCCAGAGGCAGCCCCCCACCCTACATTTCCACCCTCCCAGGAAGGAAACGCCTCCTACCCCCCCCCACGCCCCCTGGGGGCCAAGGCTGGTGGAGAGAGGGGCAGGTCCCCCCGGGGGAGGGTACGCCAAACCCACCCACTCCTTCCATCGACCCACTTCCTCTCACACTGCGACTAGCTCACTGCTGCATGCTTCCCTGTCTCCCTGGAAGAGGACACACAAGCCTTCCATTTCCCCTTTCTGCCTTGTTCTGGGCCCCATGCAGGCAAAGGAAACTAGAAGTCAGCGACAGGCCCCAGCTGCGGACCCAACGGGCTTCTCTGCCCCCGCCCCCCCCAACTCATCCATGCATTGATTCCACGTCGATTCATCCTGTTCCACAGATCTTGGCTCTCGACTCAACAGTGAAAACAAAAGAACCCCCAGCAAATTTGCACAGACACACAGATTCGAGACATGATATGCAAGATGCTCACAGCCACTGGGGGTGGGGCCCGAGGGACCAACAGGGCACCCCCGACTCAGTGCTGGTGAGCCAAGCTTTCCCAAGTGACCCCAAGAGAAATGAGAACACACGTCCACACCCAAACCTGGACACCAATGCTCACTGCAGCGTGATTCAAAAGAGCTACAAAGTGGACACAGCCCAAATGCCCATCAATTGATATAAAATGGAATACTATTCAGTCAGAAATAGAAGTGGGACATGGACGTGTTTACATATGGATGAACCTTGAAAACATGACACTAAGTGAAAGACGCCAGACAGAAAAGGCCACCTACTATACGATTCCACTTATATAAAATACCTAGAATAGGCAAATTCATGGAGACAGAAAGCAGATTCGTGGTTGCCAGGGGCTGGGAGCAGGGAGTTGGGAATGGAAAGCTACTGCTAATGGATCTCTTCTAGGGGTGATAAAAATATTCTGGAATTAGTGGTGACGGTTGCCTAACTTTGTGAATATACAAAAACCACTGAATTGTACACTTTAAAAGAGTGAATTTTCTGGAAAGTGAATTCTTTCTCAATAAAGCTATTATCAACAACAAGAAGGCTGATGGCTGAGCTCCCCAGGGAATCAGAGCAGGGACTGTGTCCTCTGGTCCACGGCCAGCCCCCAGCACTGACCCAGCATCTGGCCTGCGAGGCGCCCCGCCCCCTTACAATTCCGCAGCCCAGGTGACTTCGGTGACTTCTATACCTGCCCAGCCTGCTCCTCAAACCACCAGTGCTCATAAGGACGTGAATTTTTAAAAAGGGCCCTCGGTGTCATGGGCTGGAACCTGTCAAGTCACAGAATGACCCGGGAGCAGGCCCCTTTTACAGACGGAAGCCGTAAATCTCACCCTGAAAGGAGGGGGAAGTGGAGATAAAAACAGCCCATAAGCAATCAGAAAGGTTGAACTTGGCTCATCCTGAATCCCTGGGCAGGAGGGACAAGAGGGGAAAACCTCTGCTTCCCAAGACACCCACTCAGACCCCTTCCACATACCTGAACCAGCGGGGGGCAGCGGCCCCCCCGGCAGCAGGACTCAGGCCCGGCACCCACCTGCGGCCCGGCCCGACCGGTCAGGGGCTGAGTCTGGTCAGCACCTTCAGCGCAGGCCCGGAGGAAATGATGGGGGGAGCCGGAGCTGCTGGGGGGCCACTGCCGGATTTCCTGGGCCCTCTTGGTAGGACCCACCCCAAATCTGCTGGAAGCCCAAGTCCTCTTCCTCCCCTTCCCAAACCCTAAGGATGCCAAACAAGCCACGACTAGAGAGAATTCAGTTCAGTCCCACTTTTACAGGGTTATTAGCACAGGCCGCAGAGGGAGACGGGCCTCTGCGTTGCTCAAGAGCAACTTTAATTATAACTTTCGCACTCGGGTCTCCGGGTGCCCCGTGGTGTGAATCAGCTCTTTTACTCCCCAGCCGTCGTTGGAGAGCCCCACGTGGAGCCAGCTCAGGGGGCACCCACGGAGGGGGGTTTACCTCCCCTCCACCCACCCCACAAAACCGGAGGACCAGCCCCCCCCATCCCCAGCTCACATGTCTCCCCACAACCCGACGAACTGGCAGCAGGCTGAATGCAGAAACTGAGGTGCACACAGAGGTCTCCTGTCCTTCCCTCCGTGGCCCACGGGGGACCTGGCGCCCAAGCACAGTGGCACCTCTTCCGCTCAGGATTGTTGAGCAGGTGCCCCCAAAAGCACTGGTGGATGAACGCACGAGGGAGTGAAGGAGTGAATGGGGACAGAGGTGGCTGCTGGCGCATGGTGGAGGGGGGTCCCAGGAGCCTCGGGGAGACGGGACCAGGCCATCCAGTTTCACAGCGAGCCCTGGAGGAGGCTGGGGAGACAGGCAAGACTTTGGAAAGATGGAAAAGGAACTTTGTGTCAGGCAAGGAGGAGGCGGGCATCTGCTGAGCGGGTGCCGTGCCGGGGTGGCCCTGCCGGAGGTGGGCGATTTGAGCAGAAGCCGCCACATCGGCCCTCCCCCCGCTGCCACCTGGACACGCAGCCCCACACTCCCCGGGTCCCCTCCTCTGCCCCGACCTCGCTCCTCACTAGCACTCCAGCCTCAGAGGGTGGCCGTGGAGGCAGGGTGGACGGCAAGCGGCCAGAGACGATGGAAAGGCCCCTTCCCACCTGCCCTCAGCACCTCCCAGGCAGCAGGTGACACAGTGGAGATCCTTCTGTTTTCCCACTTTTTTAAACAGCTACACTTAAACCAAGGGTAAACAAAAGCCTCGTAAAACGTGTTCTTTTTCCCATGAGGAAAAGTCTGGGAGGATGACATTTTGTCGTGGACACGTCCCGACCTACCGTTCACCTCGGCCTTGGTCCCCACCTCCGTCACGTGGGGAGGGAGGGAGGGAGGCAGCTCCAGCAGTTGGTGACAAAGGTCGCTTCAATGAAACTCCTCGACATTAAGACTGGGGGCCCCGGGCACCTGGCCAGAGTAAACCTGGCCAGACAGTGCTGGTTGTGGGGTTTGGGGCCTGGAGACTGACTGCAAAGCCACTGGGGTGACCGGAGTTACATCAGCAGAGCATGCGGTTTGCAAAGTGGCCGCAGTGCCTCTGCTCCGTGCCCTCCGTCACCGCAGGGCCGGGGGCAGATGAGTGAAGCCAATAGGTGGTGCATTGCCCACCTGCTCCCCCATGGGGTCTGTGACACCCCCTCCGCCCTCTGCACCCCCTGCCCACCCTTGGCCCCCACCGACCCCCAAGCTACAGTCAACAACGATTCTCCCTCTGACTCAACGGGGCCGCTATCCAGTGGCCATTTGTCTCCGGGGCCCACAACTGACCCCCAGCAACGGGCAGCTCTTCCTCTGTCCTTAGAAGACAAGGAACAAAAGACTGGGATCCTGTCCTCACTCCCCTACGGCTCCCCCAGCACCAGAGCATGTGGGCAAGCCTGGGGTCATCTGGTCCAGTCCCCTGCCCCAGGAGAATGTATTCAAATCATGGAAGAAATGCTGCTCTTTGGTCCTTTATCTTTAAAAAAAAAAAAAAAAAGGCTCCAAGGAGAGCTTGTATGAAGAGAGCAAAACAAATGTCTGTTCTTATAAGGCCCTCTCGAGCTTGTCTCACAGAAACCACAAGAGTATTTGGACAAAAGATGAAACGCTGCAACCACGTGGTGCGTGCATCTATTCCGACAGCAACCGAGCAAGCACCTGGGGCGTCCAGGCCGCCACAAAGACCAAGAAAACACAACCCAAGTGCACAGTCCAGGGAAAGACACACGGACAGGACGAGGACGTCCCCACCTGGTGTGGGATGTCCTCCATGCAGGAGGGAAACTCACTTTCCTGCTCCCAGGAAAGGAAAACCTTATCTACTGTCAGAGCCCGGTGACAGGCCTGGTGACAGGCCTGGGAGATAAGATAAGCGATAAGGATCTGGGAGGTTGGAGGAGGTACGGGCACATTCCACCAGGGACACCAGCAAGGGCGCTCTTCCAATGCCATGGGAGTGACTGCCTCACTGGGCACTCAGTGCCTGGCACTCACAGAGCAGGACAGGGGCTGGCATCCCCTCTGGGGGACATGGCCCCAGAAGGGGGTGCTGCACACCAGGCGCAAAGGAACAGAGGGCGGGGCACCCCAGCGGCTGGTGGACCTCCTTCCCTGTGGGGGTCAGCGTCGGTGACTGAACCCCAACCCGGAGCTTCCGAGGGCGGCCTGGGTGCTCAGGAGCTGACCTTTCACCCCACTCCCAGCTTCAGGAGAGCGACAAGAGATTTGGTGTTTCTGCTATGATCCGGCTACCAAACCCAGATTAAAGGGTTTAAAAATCGCATTTAAGCTGGAACGGCCTCCCTCCAAACCAAGGCCCAGCCCCGCACCCCAGAAGGGTGGGTGGGGTGAAGCTGAGTCCAGATGAGGACAAGTGGCCACACAGGCCCCTGCAGAGTTGGAATCAAAGCTCCGTGGGCCTCTCGGGATTCAGCCCTTCTCCACAGGACACAGATAAAAAGAGAAGAGAGTGACAGGCTTGAACCCCACCCATCCACCCACGCCCAGGATGAGATGTTCCACCCGCCACCTCTGCCAGCCCCAAACAGGGCTCCTGGTGAGCCCACTGGGAGGTGGGCCGGTGGAGGGCTCGCCAGGTGGGGCAAGGCACCCTCCCGGCTGTGATTAGACCTGCACCGTCGCTGGGCCCCCAGCCTGCTCACCCAGCAAGCTCGCCCTCGGAGCTGGCTGTGCCCGGCTGCCACCTCAGGAGCGCTCCTGGGAAGGCGTCAGAAGGCTCCACTGAGCTTCTGAGAACAGGTCCCTACCTGTCCCAGGAGCCAGGCTGGCACGCAGTGAACAAATCAAAGCCCGGTGCTGGAAGGCAGAAGTCTGGGAAGAGAGTCCCGGCCAAGGGCTATGAGTTCTGCTGGAGTCATCTTCCCCGAGACTCCCCTCCTGTGGGGAGCTGGGCCACCGGGATCTCAGCACCAGGCCACATCCAACCCCGCATCTTTCTGAAGCCCAGGGGTATCAGTGGTCTAAACCAAGGCTGGGGAGAGGAGGGCTGAAGAGAGGGATGGGCGGGAACAGCAGGTGTAGAAGGCCACTGCAGAGGACCCTGGCCAGGGACTTGGGGTGGCCAGCAAGCGTCTGTCCTCACCCTCACACGATAAAATAAAGTCCTCCTTCCTACACACCTGGCCAACGGGAAAGTGAGGGAGCCCAGAGCCGCTGGCGGTATGGGAAAGCCAGCCCAAGAGTGAACCGTGCAGGGGGTGACAGGCTTCCTAAAACAGCCTAGAGACCTTTGACACCGTAGGAAGCTGGCACTGCTCCAGGCTGGTGGGGGTCTCTCCTTCTGCCGAATGCATCTCAGCCCCTAGGAAACCTCTTTCCTGCAAAGCTGCCCTATCTGACCAGAGCAGCTCAGGCTGGTGGTGACACAACAGGAAGCGGGGCGGGCACGGTGGCCCGGGGGATCAGGGAGGGGGTGGGGAGGCAAGGCGCCCTAGGGACCCTGGTTACCCTAACGGGTTCAGGGCTTCTGGGGTGAAAGCCCTTGTGAACCCCGTCCTGGAGGCCTGGGGCAGTGGGCCCGGCACTCAGGGGGTGACCCCACGGGCCCCACAAGGCTTGGGGTTGGTGGGACCCAATGACAGCACTGGCTGTGTTCTGCCTTTTGGCTTCCCCCTTCCCATCAGAACAGGGCTCTGTCTCCTCCACCTCAGAATGCCCGGGGCCCTGATCCTCCCCACGCGCCAGCTGAACCGGACAGCATCCCGATCACAGTGCCGGCCACGAGGTGCGGAGTCTGGCGGAAATGCAGACACAAACCAGTAGACCCAACAGTACCGCAGGTGCCACAACCCGGAAATGATGGGGGCAGCAGGGACACCCAGGAGGGGTGGGCGAGGGTCAGCGACCAACGCAGGTCCCCCGAGACGGGCGTAAAGAGAGGTCAGCCACAGAAGTGGCCCCCTTCCCCAGCCATGTCTTCACCCAGAAGGGACCCAAGGGGAGAGAGGTGGGAATCCCCCCTTTCCAAAGAGGCGTCATGTGGATGCTGCTCCCCACCCCCAGATGGTTAAACAAACTTGTTCTTTCTATTTCCTGAAAAGGAGCCCCCAGGTTGCCAAAGAGAAATGACATTTGTGTAAACACCCATGCAGGCCCTAGTTTCAAGGCAAAACAACAATGAATGAAGGGCGGGGAAAGCACACACAATTATGGGGACACAGGGCCTTTTTCTCCCTCCTTCCCAACAGGTTTTTCCATGCGGGATCCAAACTGAATCCCAACGAGGGTGCTGTCCCCACGGGCCAGAAACCAGCTGTATGGACCAGAAACCCGCTGTATGGACCTCTGCTGGGCAGCACACTTTTCTCCAGGAAAGGAATTTCAAACGTCTCTTTGGTGAGCAGAGATGCTTCCCCAAACCTCGGACAAAAACGCCAGCAGATTTCACAGCAGAAGAAGAGGAGGGAGACAAGGACGAAGGGCAGCAGCCTGGAAGCTGAGTCAACACCCAGGGGACATTTGGGATGAAGTTTCAGAGCAGATGGCACTGCCTGTGAAGCACCTCGGCCCTCCAGCTCTGGTGCCTAGGGTGACGTGCCGGGCTGGCTGTGGGATTTGAGTCTGGGGGTTCTCCCAACTTCTTGGCCGGGCCGGAAAGCCCCTCGGAAGGCACGTCCCCGAGAAGCCGCTTCCTCACCCCTGCTCCTCAGCACGGCGTGACGACGTGGTGGACGCCCTCGCTCCATCCTCCAGCAAAGCACTCGCATTCCAGCCCCCCGCACCGCCACCCCTCCACCGCCCCCCGGCCCGCTCCCAGGAACATCGCCCACATCCCAAACACCTCCCAGGAATCCAGACACGCTGCGGCAGAAACTCCCCAGTTCGCAATGCCGGCCGCAAGATCTCTGATTCCGGCATTTCTAGCATCTGTTGAAACTAATCTCCAGCAGGTCCTCGGAGCCGCCTACCCCTAACGGCTGACCATCCGGACGGGACGATTTTAAGAGGCAGCGGTGGCCAATCCGCAGATCTTCCCAGCCCTCCTGGAAGTCAGGGAAGCTCCTTGCGAAAGGGAAATGGGCTCCAAGAAACTCCTGGCCGAGAAGGACTTAACCACTCGGGTAGCTGGCCAAATATTTACAGAGACACGGCTGTGGCACACAAAGCCCTTCCTTCTGCTCCGCGCCCGAAAATCTGGGCCCCGAGTGAAGACCGAGATCCCACCGTCCCGCTCCTGGAGCCCGGGGGCTGTCCCGCCGGTCGGGGGGCTGGACCCGGGGGCCCCCGGGGAGGCGCTGCTCCCGCCCGGCCCTCGAGGGGGCTGCCGGGCAGCCGGACCACCTGAGGGGCCCCTGCAAGCGGTGCGAGGCTGGAGGGAACAAAGGGAGCGAGGACTCACCCAGCAGCTGAGTCGGGCTGCGCTGGCCGCCTGAGAGCGCGGCCCGCCCACCGGGTCACATGGCTCGGAGCCGAGCAGAGGATCAAAGAGGCTTTGTGGCCGAGGAACAAGGAGCCTCCCAGAGCGCGGGCCCGAGGTAGGGAGGGACCGCGACGGCCTCCCTGCGGAGGGGGCAGGGCGAGGGGCTGCCGAGGGAGGGGGGGCAGGCGGAGAGAAGGGGCGCCCCCGGCAATCACCCCCGCCCCGGGTGCCTAGGAAATGCCAAGGAGCCCAGTTCCCAAGCCAGCCTGAGTCACCCCCAAAGGGAGTGACATGGCCCCCGGGGAAGGAGTCCGGGAAAGAGAGAAAAGGAAAGAGGCTCACCTGGCCAGCCAGCCAGGCTGCCCTGCTTTCCCAGCCCGTCCGTTCAGGGCGATGCCAAGAATCTGACGCTGCCCACAGGCACCCTCTCTCCCCGCCGCCCCGCCCTCGCTCCCTCTTTGCCAGGTGCACCCCCCCACCTGGTCCTGACCCCGAGCAGCTCGGATGACAGGCCGCCCTCCCCAGGAGGTCCAGGCTTCCTGGCAGCTGCGGGTGGGAGCACAGCCAGCCCTGCTGTGTGTGCGGAGGTGGCAATGACCCCGGGAGGGAGAAGAGAGGAGCGGGCAGGGGCTGGGGAGGCAGAGGTGGTGGCCAGCTCACCCAGAGCTCTTTCTTCTTCCTGGAGCCTCGGAACTCCGATTCCGATCCGGCTCCTGCCTCTCCAGCCCCTAAGGGCCTGGGAATGAGTGACGGAGTCTCCTCCTCTCTCCCCTCCCTGCAAGCCCCTGGGAAGTGCCGAGACCCCCTCAGGGGATGGGCTGGGTGGTCCCCAGAGGAGGGAGCTTGGGATCGACCCTGTTGGGCCTGGACACTGGGATCTGCCAGATCCATCCTGTGTCACGACCTCTGACCCCGAGGGAGTGAGTCACTCCCAGGCACAGGCGGGGCTGACTACGCTCAGGCCGACTCCCACAGGAGGAGAGAGCTGCTGGGGGCCGGTGTGGGGGTCTTCCTGGGGCAGGGAGTGGTTATTTCAAGTGCACAAGAGCCTGAGTGACACCTGGGAAGGCTGTCTTAGGGCCAGTGACACCAGCCAGTCCATCCTCCTGCCTCCGGGATAAAGACCTCCAGCCCGGCCCTCGTGGGCCAGGCCACACCCAGGGTTTCCCTTCCCAGATGCCCCTGCGTGGTGGGTGGGTAAGGCCCCAGGGCACCCGCCCCACCAGTCACATGGGCGGGCTGACCACGTCCACCACCATGTCCCTCAGCAGCCAGCTCTCCCCAGCAGCGGCCACTCCCACCCCTGACAGCCAACTTGCTCCCCAGTGGCCTCCGAGGTCTTGGGGTTTGTCACAAAGGCTTCAGGGGGCTGTGTCCCACACCCTTCCACACCCCCCTGTGGAGTGGCCATGGAGAGCTGCTGCCATGGGTCTCCAGGCACTTGGCCAGAGCCGGGGGAGTGTCCGCGGGAGGGACTGCATGTCTGGAGCCCTCTTTCGCATCTCAGTGGGCACCTCAGTGGGCGGGAGGCCGTGGTGGATCCGAGACATGGGCCTCAGAGTCAAAATGAGATGGAGGTCCCTTCACTCGAACTAGTTTTGGCCCACTACTCGACATCTGCTGGCCTGGACCTTCCCCATCTGTAAAATGGGTGTAATCAACTCCAGCTGCAAGAATTAAAGTGAGATGTGTGTCCAGAAACAGGAATGGCAGCCACTCAAAAAATACAATTCCCTTTTCTCCAAGGAGGTGATTTCCTAGGCAGAGAGTGGGGAAGGCCCAGCCCCTCCTGACACCCCTGCCCACTTGGCTGGGCCCTCATCACTGGGCCCTAAAAAGCAGCTCCAGGAACCAGCACAAAGGAGGCCAGGCCAGGTGTCAGGGTTAATTAACACAGAGCCTCCGTTCCACGCCTGCCCCGGCAGACTCCTTGCCCCCCAGCGCTCCCCTTGGAGCCTCCTTCTCATCTCTGGCCTCACTCTGTCCCCCAGCTTTCTGGCCCCAGAATCCACTCCCAGGGCCCACCACCCCTTCCTGGGCGCCAACCAGCTGCTCTCCAAGCCCAGCCCTCGCCCCGCCCGCCGTCTCCCCCAACCCCCAGATCTCTGGCCCAGGAGGCAGCCTGGGTGCTTTGTATACGTGACAAGCTCCTCTTGTACCTTCCCCTCACTTGTCACTGACAGCGGCCCCCAGAGTACAGGAGAGGGAATCCCTGCGCCTGACAAGCCCCCCAGTCCAGGGGCTTTTCCAACACAGCGCATCTGCCCCCCAGAACCGCTCAGAGCCCACTGCTGCTCAGCACGCACGCGGCATCTAGAGAGAGCAACCCGACGCCTGCGCAGCTGCCCATCCAATCCTCTGGCGGAAATGGAAGGCCGTCCACAGACGGGCCAGCCACATACATAATTTTAAAGGTTCTAGTAGCCACAGTAAAAAACGTAAGAAGAAACCGGCGACGTTAATTTCAAAGCATTTTACTTAACCTAAAGAGCTAAAATATTATCAACCCAACATGTAATCAACATAAAAACTTTTGAGATATTTACATTCTTTTTTCTTTCCGTACCAAAATCTAGCGTGCATTTTGTACTTACAGCACCTCTCGATTTGGACTGGTCACACTTCAAGTGGTCAGTAGCCACATGTCCTGGACAGTACGGCTCTCAATACCCTCAATTTCATCCTGAGATGACACCAGATCCTTGGAGAGCCGTTTATCTGCATCATTTTTAGCACCGTGTATGCAGCCACGCGGGGGGTGGTACAGGACACAGAGAGGCATCTACTGTGAGATACTGTTGAGGCCACTGATCCCTACATCACAGGGTCCCCTTTCTGGGAACGTATGGGGACATTACTCTCAGGTTCGACCATCAGAAAGAACAGAGCTTCTCCTAAGCAATCACTTTGCCAGATGTGTGCTAAGTATCCGTCAGACGGTTCCAAAGATGTGTCCGTTCCTGCGACTGCCAACCCCCCCGCCCTTTCCGGGGTTCCCTCACTTACCTGGCTCACAGGTGCTCAGGCCAGGATGCACCCCTGACTCAAAAGCAGCGGCTCACGAGTGAGCTGGGCTGTTGGAACTTCCCCGGGAGCATGGAGCCAGGAACCCTTCCAGACACCCGAGCTACTGCAACTTGTGCTCCTCTGTGCACAGGCATCTAGGCACCAGCCTCCCCGAAGTACCTCAATATGCTTCTTTTTATTGACTTCAAAGTCACACAGAATTACAGTGATTAAAAAACAATCTGTAGGGCTTCCCTGGTGGCACAGTGGTTGAGAGTCCGCCTGCCGATGCTAGGGGACGCGGGTTCGTGCCCCGGTCCGGGAAGATCCCACATGCCGCGGAGCGGCTGGGCCCGTGAGCCATGGCCGCTGAGCCTGCGCGTCCGGAGCCTGTGGCCCGCAACGGGAGAGGCCACAACAGTGAGAGGCCCGCGTACCGCGAAAACAATCTATAGAGACAGAAAGCAGTGGTTGCCAAGGTGGGGGCAGGCGTTGGCTGGGGAGTGACTGCTTCGTGGATATGGGGTTTCCTTTTGAGGTGATGAAAATGTTCTGGAACTCGGTAGGGGTGATGGTTGCACAACAATGTGAATATGTTCACGGCAGATTAAAGAGAAAAGAATTTAACGTGTCCTTTTTTCACTTGAGCCAGTTTCTTCTCCCGTTTTAGACCTTAAAACCAGAAGGGCCCTGAGACAATTCAGGAGCCCTGGGGGATGCTGAATCATGCCCCCTCTTCCTGGAACCCGTGAATGTTACCTTACATGGCAGGACGGACACTGCAGAGGTGACGAAGGATTGTGAGATGCAGAGATTACCCCGATTATCTGGGTGGGCCCCAAACATAATCACGAGGGTCCTTATGAGAGGGACGCAGAGGGAAAACTGAAGAATATAGAGAAGATAACCGGGTGATGCTGGAGGCAGAGTGGAGTGATGTGGCCACAAGCCAAGCAGTGCCGGCAGCCACCAGCAGCTGGAGGAAGTGAGGACAGACTCTCCCCTGGAGTCTCCAGATGGGACCAGCCCTGCTGACACCTTGACTTAGCCCAGTGACCCTGATTTCAGACTTCTGACCTCCAGGACTGCCAGAGAATAAATCCTATTGTTTTAAGCCACTGAGCGTGTGGTAATTTGTTATAGCAGCCACAGGAAACTCATACGGCCCTGCAGTCTGGAACTCGACCCGTATATGTTAGGATGAAGAAGCAAACACTCAGAGCTGGAGGGAACTTGCTCCAGGCCGTGCATCCATGAGCGGGACCCTTCCCAGACCCGATGGGGTGTAAGTCGGGTTTTGGGGGAGGGAGTTGGACTCACCCCCACAAAACTAAGGAAGCTCCCCTCGCTGGGCACCAGCTGACGTGCAGTGGAGGGGGGGGGGTCCCATGGTGTCCTGGACAAGGATGCTGTGGGCCGTTTCCACCTGCCCATGAGCAGAGCCCACCATCCCCCCTGGGGAACCCCCAACAGAAAGGTCGCCAGGGGCGGCAGCACTGATCAGCTGTCCTGCAGCAGGATCCTACTCTGGAAGCCACAGAGGGGTAGTCGGGGCTCCCACCTGCAGCTGGGCCAACTGGGTGAAAAGCACAGCAGCCTCTGCGGGACCGCCCTGCAGGACAGGGGCACTCATGTGATGCCCGAGACGGTTGCTCTAGCATGCAGCAGCAGCGGAAGGGGAGGAAGTGGTTACACAGCATCCTCCCTCCCTCCCTCCCTGTCTCATGCACACTCACGCACACACACATGCACACACATACCGCCCCCCCACCCCAGCTCCCAGGTCCCGGACGTTCCTCCTGCCAAGCCCAAAGCCCGAGCACGAAGCTCAGCCCACCTGCCAACTCTCTTCCCACCCACCCCGGGCAGGCCCCCATGGGAGGCAGCAGAAGCTTCCTGTCAACTGCCAAGAAAAAGATCCCTCCCTCTCCTCTGTGGGCAGCTCGCTGGGCTCCCCCCCAACAGGGGGACAGGGGAGGGGCTGGGCGGGTTGGAAGTGTGGGCCTGGGGGCTGAAGTGGGCAGGGAGCATACTCAGCCACACGCCCCCCAGGGGTGGGGGGGTGGGGAGCCCCCTGCCTAGAGGCAGGCAGACCTCAGAGAGGTGCTGGCACACACACACAAGCCCCGACCGTCCCTGGGGGTAACCCCCAAAACCCCAGAGCGAAGGCCCAGGCATGCATGGGGGAGAGAGGGGCCCTACCGCACAGCTTCTCTCTGCAGCAGAGCAATGCTTGCAGGGGCTAGCTGTCACATTGGGTTGACATCTTTCTTTTTTCCAGTTCCTTCTCAACTTGACCTAGGAGAACGTTCAGGCTGCCCCTCATCTCAAAAATAAGGCCAGCCCCCTTCCTTTGGCCCAGCTCCCTCCTCCACTGTAGGCTTGCTTTCTTCCTCTCTGAACAATCCAGCCTCTTAACAGTTGGTCTACACTGCAGCTTCCACCCTCCCACCACCCACTCACTTCTTAACCTTTGCTATCTGGCTTCTGCCCATTTCACCATTAAAACCGACCTCTTGAAACAATCCTCATGGCCAGCCTCCAGTTCCTCCGTCCCATCTGACCTCAGAGGCAGCACGTGGTGTGCATTAAGCACCCCTCCTAGAAGGGCACTTCTCCGGGCGATCTTCCTCTCTCATCTCCCAAGGCAGGGGTTTAGACAGCACACGGGGGTCTCCTCTGAGATGCGAGGAGAGGAGAGGCCGGCCTTACTTCCATCACCAGCTTCAGCCACGACACCCAGACTGCCGCCGCCTCTGGCCCTGACCACCTTCCCGCCAGCCACATCTCCAAACATACTGTGTTCTAAGGACCCTATGCCCTTCATCCAGGCCCTGCAGTCTCCCAAACCCCACCTAAAATCCCCTGTTAGAAGTCACCACTTCCAGGAAGCCCTCCGGATGTTTCTCCATCAGATGTGACCACCCCCGCCCCCTTTCGTGTTTCCCACCTCACATCTTGACCCGGAGCACTTGCCTGGCTGACTTACCTCCTCCTGGGTTCCTAGGTAGTGGCCCCATAAATGTTTGTGGAACTCAGCGGCAGGAAGGCCCCATTTCCTCCCTTGTAAGAAGTGCTTCTCCCACCCCCACTGTCAGGCTGCACCTTCCCCTCGCAGGCACCTTTAATACACATTTCTTTTTCCTCTTGAAAAGCTATCATTAAATCAACAATGTGTCAGAAATTATTTGATGATATCTTAACTCTCGTTGGCAGCCAACTCTGTTACGCTGGTGTGAAGGATACTTTGTAGCTGAGCAGTAGCCCCCGGCACATTTCCAACCCCACCACCCCATCCTCCTTCCAGAATTCTGAACACCCAGCAACAAAACAATCAGATCCTGCACTGATTTCAAACAGAAACCAAGGACGTCTATCGCATCAGGGGTGTCTGACCCTGAAGGCTTTCTCCAGGGTGTCAGGAGGGAGGACCGCCAGGCGGGGGCGCTCCAGGCCGCCATTACGTGTGACACTCTGGACCTCCTTACCCTTCACAGAAACAAGGACCGAAACAAAAGCTTTAGCAGCTAAGATGGTAAATTTTTGAGTCAAACAATACATGGTTTAGTATTTAGAAGCGGGGGACTGAGGTTCTACCGGGGGGTAGGGGATAAGCAAGCAGAAAGGGCAGGGTATTTGCTTGGCCTCTGAAAAGAGGTTCTCAAGCCTGGTGGCACACTACCATTCCAAGGGGAGCTTTTAGGAAATACAGATGCCCGGACCCCACCCCAGTGATTCTGATTTAACTCATCTAGGGGTTGGTAATTTTAAAAAGATTTCTTAGGGACTCCAATGGGTAGCCTAGGTTGAGAACTACCGTTAGGACTGACAGACACATACACACCCCTGAGATTTGGTGAGATCTTGACAACTTTTTAGAGCTGGGTGTGCCCAAGAGACACACGGGCGGGGGGGGGGGGGGGGGGGGGGGGGGTGAGGGGGGTGGGAGTGGGAGGGTCAACAGTTCCCGCAGTGGCGGGGGCGGGGGCCGGGCCAGAGGCGCCCCGGCCAATTCAGTGCGCAAGGCTTGGCCTTTTTATTAAGGGTCTCCACACTGCCCACTGCCTGGCCGGCACCTGGAAGAGAACAAGAGAAGGACACCCAGAAAGGAGTCCAGGATACGCTACCGCGGCATACGATGTGGGAGAGAAGGCATTCGAGTTCCTTAAATCTTATCTGCCTAAAAGCAGAGCCTTCCAGAAGAATGCAATTGTCATCAATCCCCTCCCCTGAGCAACCCAGGGAAGACCGACTCTATCACAGCAGAGAAGTCTGCATACCACACCTACCAGATACTCTCACAAAACTACCCTATATCCCATCTCTCCTCCTAAGGGCCCATTTATCTTTCCAGAGTCCTTTGTTTTCCAGTAAGTGCTCTTCTCCCCCTCCCCTTCCCCTACTAAGAAGGTATGTATATAAGCCCCAAATTCTAACGCCCCTTTGAGTCACAGTTTCCTGTGAACTCCCTTATGTACGTGCTTAAGTCTGTCGTTCCTCTTGCTAACGTGGCTCTTGTCAGTTTAACCTGCACACCCCCAGAGACTGAATCTAAGAGGGTAGAGGAAAAGTTTTCCTTCCCCAACATTTACCCAAAAAAACCCTCTTCACTGCAGACTGGCACCTTCCCCACCCACAGCCAGCACTTTAGACCCGTTTCTCAAAGTCTGTTAAAGCAGGACAGCCTGCTCTGCAGGATGCTCCCATCCCAAAAGGTTTCCGCAGTCAAACAGACTTGGCAATCGCTACCCTCTACAGTCATTCTTTTGGATATTTACAAATACATTTCAATATATTTTTGAACTAAATTCTACAATGTGAGTTTTTTAAAAGTTCAAAGTCTCTAACTATTTCCCAAACTCATTGGACTGTGGAAACCCCCTTTGCCTCTCTAATGCGTATTAATGAGCCCGAAGAGAACACAGTTTGGGAAACCCTGGTTTAGACTTAAAAGCCCATCAGCTCTCTGCTCTTGCTCTAGGCCAGACATCGGACCAATCCAGCCTCTCTGCACACAGGTTAGGGAGGGGTGGGAGTGGAGAACATAAGTCCCAAAGAGGGGGAGGGTGGTAGCCTACCTGGGGCAGCCACAGGTCTTGGAATAAGATTTTTAAGTCCAAATTCCTAAATTACCAGGGGACACAAGAATGGTCGGAGCAGCATGGTTTATAAAGGCAAAAAAATATGAAAACAACCCAGATGTCCATCAAGGGGAGCACAGAAAGCTATAGTGTATCTGCCCGCTGACTACCATTTGGCAGAGAAAATGCACAGGCCAGAACCACAGGCACTGGTGCAGATGACCTCAACTCACAAATAGAGTAAGCCTCAGAAGGCTACTTACAGAACATGCTCCTGGTTATGTCGTTTTGCAACGTGTAAAACAATGGCATACATTACTGAGAGAAACAGAGGCGCGTAGTAAAAGTTCTAAAGTAAACATGGGAACGATAAATAGATAAATACGGATGCAGGTCGTGTTTGGTGAGAGGAAGGAAACAGGACTGTCAAATGTTTGCTTCTCAGGCTAGACAGGTGTTCACTGAGACAGTGCCTGTGTTTTTTAAATGCAAGCAATTTTCGCAGGCACTGGGGAATCAAAGCCCTGAGCTTACCCATGGCTAACTGGCCAGGTGGCCCCGGAGACGAGGCGCCACCTCCCTGAGCCTCCATTTACCCAACTGAGACCCAGGGCAATGAACCCACCTGCTACTTGGCTGCTCATGAGGAGGGTGGCTCAAACTTCCTGCCCTCCCTTGTGGGGTTCTGGGGAGGGTGGTTTGAACTAACCATGTCAAAGTGCTTTGAAAACCACATGAAGCTTCTAACCAAGGGGAGCTGGCGACTCCAGGCCCGTTTTCATGACCTGGCAGAAAATGCCCCAGCCGAAGAAGCCTTGTTTTTCCCTCGGGGCGGAGGCCTGGGTGTCAGACGTGAGGGCTGAGGGCTTTTACGGCTGCTGAGGGCGTATGGTATGAGGTTTTGTGAGCCCCAGACCCACTTTTAACTGGGGTGCCTGAAACCCCTCTTCCCTTCAGCAAAGACCCTGGGGCAGGTAAAACCGCCCCTCATGGGAAACTAAGCAGCTTGTTTAATTGGGAATTGGGCCCAAACCAGCCCAGCCCAGCTCTTTCCTCTCCTTTCTCTTCTCCCAGAACTGGCAGCTCAGGAAATTCAAGGCTGTGAAACAGCGGGCACATGACCTCCGGCTGTTTACTCAGACAGGGGACACTGACCCTTCCCAGCTGGCTCCACAAACCTGGGCATCCCCTTATGCCAGACCCTCCCTGCCCAGGGGCCAGCAGTCCCATTTACGAGCACTCCAGGGCCTGCAGTCCAAGCCACCCAAGTTCCCATTTTATCCAGGAAACCCAGGCTTAGAGGTCAGAAGGACGGGTGTTCAAATCTGACTCCACCACCTATCAGCTGAGTGACTTTAGGTAAATTTCTTTATCTCTTGCGAGTGATTTTTCACATCTGTCGAAAGGGGGAAGGGGTTCTTCCCTGACCAGAATTCAAGGAAGATGAAAAGGAAACAGACGGCACTGAGCCATCTAAGCCCAGTACAGATGGTACAGACTGGCGCTGAGCCTGGCACCCAAGCAGACGCTCCACGAAGATGCTTCCCTGCCTCTTCTTGGTACCTCCACAGGCATGGGAGCAGGGAAGACAGCCTGCAGGAACGCAGTGTCTGCCAGCTCCCCAGCGGAAGCGCAGAGAAGAATCAGCAGAGACTACTGATGGACATGAAGAGCTTGGATTACCGATGAGTTTCATGTAACTGTGCTTTCAAAACCTTAATGGTGGATCCAAAAGATCTTCTGGGAAATTTCTCTTTTAAAAGTACATTAAAAAAAAAAAAAAAAAGGAACAAATCCTGCAAACATAAGATTCAGTGAAAGAAGCCAAAAATAAAAGTATACTGGGGCTTCCCTGGTGGCGCAGTGGTTGAGAGTCCGCCTGCCGATGCAGGGGACGCGGGTTCGTGCCCCGGTCCGGGAAGATCCCACATGCCGCGGAGCGGCTGGGCCCGTGAGCCATGGCCGCTGAGCCTGCGCGTCCGGAGCCTGTGCTCCGCAACGGAAGAGGCCACAGCAGTGAGAGGCCCGTGTACCGCAAAAAAAAAAAAAAAAAAAA